>NC_090843.1:22915928-23589000 GCF_028021215.1 Eschrichtius robustus | reverse complement strand
TGCCAAGGATGCAAAGAAGTAGGAAAATATGACCCATACTGAGGAGAAAAGGCAATCAATCAAAACTAACCCATAATCCATACAGATGTTAGAATTGGCAGAAAAGAACATTTAAAAAGTTATTATACATGAAGAAAAGTTATTACAACTGCATTTCGTATGTTAATAAACCCAGAATAAACACTGAAAATGTTAAGTATAGGCATGGAAAATGTAAAACAGACCCAAATTGTGCTTCTAGAGATTAAAAACAATGTCTAAATGAAAAAGATACGGAACGAGGTTAATGGCAGATTAGACACTGCAGAAGAAAGGGTCAGTGAACATTAAGGCATAGCAATAGAAACTATCCAAAATGAAACAAAAAGAGTAACAAAACAAAACAACAACAAAAATGAATAGAGCCTCAGTGAGTTGTGCAACAACGTCAAGTGGCCTAATACATGGGTACTTAGAGTCCATGAAGGAGAGGAGAAATACAACAATTTGAAGAAATAATAGCCAACACTTTTCCAAATTGGCAAACACTATAAACCCACAAAGTCAAGAAGATCAATGAACTGTAAGCATAAGAAACATGGACAAAACTACACCAAGGCACAAAAAATAATCAAATTGCTCAAAACCAGCAATAAAGAGAAAAATGTAAAAGCAGCCAGAGGAAAAAACTATACACTACGTACAGAGGAACAAAGATAACAACGACAGCAGGTTTCTTGCTGGAAACAATGTAAAGGAGAACTCAGTGGAATAACACCTTTAAAGTAGTGCATTGAATTCTATCCAGCTAGAATTCTATACCCAGATCTGTCCAAACAAAAGCAAAATGAAGACTATCTCAGACATACAAAAGCTGAAAGAATTCATTACTAGTAGACTTTCACTATAAGAAAGGGTAAAAGAAGTATTTTTAAGCAGGAGGAAAATGACACTTGTTTGGAATATGGATCTACACAAACGATTAAGAATACTGGAATTGGGACTTCCCTGGTGGTTCAGTGGTTAAGAATCTGCCTGCCAGTGCAGGGGACACGGGTCCCATCCCTGGTCTCGGAAAGTCCCACATGCTGTGGAGCAACTAAGTCCGTGCGCCACAACTCCTGAGCCCGCGCGTCTAGAGCCCGTACTCCACAACAAGAGAAGCCACCGCAATGAGAAGCCCGTGCACCGCAATGAAGACCCAACGCAGCCAAAAAAGAAAAAAGGAAACAAAAAATCCTGGGAATATACTTTTCAGTAAAAGAACAAAGTGTATCTCAGTCCTCATGACTAAAGAGAAGAATCAAGTAGTAGTGGGTGGAAAGGTGGCTTTGATTCTCAAGTTTGTGGGTTCTGAATCTGAATGAATTATTGTCCTTACCTCAATGAGACAGAGAATTGTAACCAAAATCGTCACTACTACAGTTACAGATATTGCCAAGATGAGTTTGTTGTTACAGCCATATCCTGGAACTTCTTTTGTGAGCTAAAAAAATAAATGACAAATTTTTTAAAAACAAGGAGATACAAGGGATGAAAGCTAACTCTTCTTAAACCTATTCTAAACAATAGCTAACTATTCTTAAACTACTATAAAACCCAATCCTTCCAGGCGAGTAGCTTCTATAAGAACAAGCTAAATTTAGTGTTATTAATCTTATCATTAGCCTTTTCTTCTACAATTTATTTACCTACAATTTAGTTGTCCTGTGTTATGTCCTCTTCTCGTCTACCCTAGGAATAGTGGCACACTCTCTAAATGAGCCAAGTGGGAGATCACTGTCTTAGCCAGTTTCACGGCTGAAGGTAAGATACAGACTAGGAGCCCGTGGTATTCCTGCTTGGGCACGTTCATGGCATGTCCTAAACTGAGTAAAAGTCCAGGTCCCATGTTTCAGGGGTTCTCCTCACCTCACTTGACTCCTGCTCTTTCTGCTCACTCTGGGCTTCTGTGCTCTCACTGACAGAGTTGTCACTTTTCCACTGGTCCGTATCCCATTCCGCTTTGGACACCTTTACTTCTTGCTGCTTGCTGAGAAGCTTCATCAGGAGGCCTGTTCTAGAGATGAGGTTGGCACAGGCCAGCTGCACGTGGGTCTCCGAGCAGTCTATTTTCAAAGTCTGGATAACATGAGAAATGAGCCTTCGCATGACATTGTTGGGGATGAGGGACCGCAGCTGCTGCTTTAGCTGAGTTTCAACTTGATCACCCGGGGATGTGAACCCCAGGAAAGTGAAGCCTGTGGGCTTAGAGGATAATTCAGTGCCCGTGTTGTGCTACTCCCATTGTGTTTCGTTGGTGTGTTGAACAGTTGGCATACTGTTGTCTGCAGCAACAGTAGAATGTGCAGTGGAGACGTTCCTATGGGTAGTGTTTCCAGGGCTGGTTCCTCCTGGCAGACTAGAGTTTCCTGTAGAAATAATTTCTTCAGAAACGTTTTGTGCAGTATTGTTTTCTGAAGTGGTGTTTTCTATCGAAGGGTCTGAAAGCGAAAATAATTCTGGAAAAGGATTTTCCTGAGAAGTCACTTCTCCTGAAGATGAAACAGGCTCTCGCGGAGGGGAATTTATGAGACTCCTCCCTACAGAGAACGGAGGGCTTGCAAGCATCATTCTATTGGGCGAACTTTTCTTTCTGAACTTTTGACTCCTTTTGACTTTGGGTTTTCTGTGGACCCGATGAGTCCTAATTTTATGGAAGATGTATTTTTTTCCCAGAATGTGAGATTAGTTCAAAATCCTTAATATTTCTAACTCTAGCCTTTGCATCTTCTAAAACAAGTATAGTGTTGGATAAGTCTTTTGATTTGCTTTTAACCTCAGGTGGGGATTCTGGAGGGATGGAGGCAGAAGGCCTGCCCTTGAAGTACTGTTTCAGGGTAGAGGAACCTGCTGCCTTGTGTTCCTTTATGAATGAAGACTCTGCATTGGAGGACTTTCCCACCAGCTTCCTGGGCCTCTGCACCATGAGTAGCTGTTTCAGCTTTCTTGGGGATGGCCTCCTGAGCCTTCTTTCTTCGGCAGTGCTCGCCACAGATGGCTGGGCATTCTGTTTCCCCCAGACGCTCTCATCTCCCACTGCTTGGAGGTGCATTTTCTGTAGGCCCCTCGGGCCCTTGAGGACCCTGTTCACTCTCAGCAGCTTTTCCTCTGTACTCTTAGTCTTTGCTAGGCTGTCTTTCTGTGGTTGGGCAGTTTCCAACTTCTTTTGAAAGATGTAGCGTTTATACATGGCACTTAAAAGGTTGGAACGCGTACGCGTGGCAGGTTTTTCTTCCTTTTTCACCTCATCCATTTTTTCTTGAGTTTCTGCATCTAACAAATTTTCCAGAAAATGGAGTTTCCTCCATCTATTTTTATTAGTTGAATTGTTGCGTGCACGTTTAACAGAAGGGCTCCTTGTATTGTTTTTCAAAAGGCCCAGCGGCATATCTCCATCTTGTGTATTTGAAAAAAGAAGTTGAAGGAATGGTAATAATGTTGATTCCACATCTCCTAGATCTCCCTCTGAGATATAAGGCAGTATGTAATTTCGTGCCCTGATAATATCACTGTTATTATTAAAGTCCAGCTGCTCATTCATGAAGCCTGACAAGCTGACAGCACTTTTATCTGAGGATGCCCTCTCTGACTCAATAGTCAGCTCGGGGCTGTTGTTCTTCTTCCACGCTTGTAACACCTTCATCAACGATCCTTCTGCATTCTCTAGGGATGTTTCTTCATCTGGCAAAAAAGAGGAGACTGTTTTTGATCACTGAAGACTGATGGGACAGCTTTTTGTCAGGCCACAGCCAAATAAATTAGGAATCAGTCAACGTTTGAGTGCCACTTAGGAGAAAAAGAAACCCACACTTAAGCCTATGACTGGCAACAAGAAAATGTGAAAAAGGTATCTCTTGAAAAAGTGGCTATCTACTCAGAAAATTCTGTAGCGTGAAATATAGTCACTATATTCAGGATTACTCCACTGGCTCCCAGGGGCCAGTACTCAAGAATAGCCAAGGCTGGAAGACAAATCCTCCCCTACTCAGCTGGACTCTCTGCAGATCTACTGTGACTCCTCACATTCACATACCCCATCCTGTCCTGCCTCAGAGGCAGAGGAGTGTGAGGCTTCCTCTCTCCACCTCTTCAGTGAGCTTGCGTTCTTGCTACTGTCACAGATGACCACGACAACAACCGCCACAAACAGGTGGTCACCTGGACATGCCCTTCTCCACCCACCCACCGAGTCCTTTGCTCACTCCCTGCTTCCATATATCCCAGCCGCCATAACAGAAGGCTCTATACAGAAAAAAACACTATGTCCGCCCTGGCTCTTTGCTAAAATTTGGCCAGGGATCTGGGGTATAAGTTAAGAGATTTGCCAGATTGCATGCCAATGCGGAATGTACAACAAATCAATGGAATAATACTTGAGGTCCTAAAATGTAGAAGGCAGAAAGCAACTTCTGTCAGATGGCTACTTTGCTTTCATTTCATTTTACTTCTAATATTTCCAGCTTTACTGGGGGAACCATCCAAAGCTTCTGACTGTGTGAAGGTAATGTGTACCATTGTGTAGCTGGGCTTCTCTTCCAAAAGGATTAAAAGTATTTTTGGTGAGGGTCAAAGGAGGAGGGAAGGGTCATGAGAAAGGAGGAGCATGGGCTTGCAGAGAGCCCCAAACTGGGGATAGGAGATCAGGGCACTAGGATCATAGCACTTAACACCTCTGATCTTGTTTTTCCTCACCTGTAAAAGGAGATGAAAAATGCCTTTTCTGCACACTTCTGGGCGAGAAGGGAGCAAGATAATTAGTAAAAAAATTGTTTGGGGGAGTTCCCTGGTGGTCTAGTGGTTGGGACCGAGCACTTCCCCTGCTGTGGCCCGGGTTCAATCCCTGGGTGGGGAACTAAGATCCCACAAGCTGTGTGGCACGGCCAAAAAAAAAAAAAATTGTGTTGAAAAATCAGCAATATTGTCTTTACAGAAGTAGTAAAGTGTTACTATATATGACGTGCTCTAGATCACTGAAAGAGACCTGTATTCAAGCTACCTGGGCAGGAAAGCACATTTTGGAAGTCATCAAGTTAGTGCCAATAAATCTGATACATAGAAAAATAGTTGAAAGCCCCTGAGTGTTTTGTGGATAGAAAAGCTTGAGATTCAGAGCAAGTTCAGAGCTGGACAGTCTAAGAATAAACTAGCTCTCCCATCCATTAGAAGGGCTAGGTAGCAGCTTCTGGTTATGGAACCAGAAACTCTCAGGCTCCCAATAGGACATAAAACAGCATCACTTGTACTCTTTATAAAATTGCAGAAACAAATAAAAGAAACAAAATTATATTTACACCTGTCCTATAAGACAAAGGGTAGTTGAGACCTAATGTATATAAAATCAGTTTACAAACTGTGATGCACTCTACGAATAAGTTCTCATTTGCCGAGAGCACAGCATAGGATATGTGGCCGTTAATGTGAATTCCCTTCCCCCTTCCATGCCTTTCTCTTGTTCCTTTATGTATGCGGATCAGTTACATTATTAAGCTAACTATGTACCTGAGCTCTTATTAGCTTAATGACGTAACCAAGAATCTGATTTTTAGCAAGGGGGTAGTTCTTAGAAACGTAGGGAGCTGGAACGCTGAATGAATGAATTAAAATAATGCAATTACATCATTAATTTGAAAATGTATCATCATTGATTAAAAATAAAAATTATTAAAAAATTAAATTAAAATTAAAAAATTTATTATCCCGCAATTGAGACTCACCACAACGTGTGACGTCTGTCAGGCATTCACTGTCACAACGCAGCTTGACTGTCTTACAGACAACCTCAATAGTATTTTTAAATTGGCAGAGGCAGCAGGCCATACGGCTAGGTAAGACCCTATAAAGGGAAACACAGGTAATTAAATTCGTGGTAAAAGAGTTACTTGAGTGGGTAGACGAGGTAGGCCAAGGCCACCACAGACCAGTGCAAAAAGGAGTTCTTGGGGCATATGGACTGGAGAACTGGATAGGGGCCGGTTGGCCAATTGCTGCTCTTGACTGTTGTAAGTAAATATAGAGGAGGAGAGAGGTGCCCAACAGAAGGATTAGGATGGCAGTAGGTATGGTATGCCTAGAAAAAAGGGAATAGGGATTAGAATTGGGTGACATTGATCTGTAGTTTAATTCAGAAGTATCTCCTTCCAACCCGAAAGCCTCACTTGGGGTTGAGAGTACGCAGGAAGAAGGCGGACTTCTAAGAAGAGTCTGAATAAGACCGCACCTTCTGGAGTCCTTTTCTCAGTTCCTATTTGTGAGTAGTAATATATTAGAAATCATTCTAGTAAGAAAAAAGCATCGTGTGGTTAAACAATAACAGAGATCGCATTGGCCAAATCTGGACAAAAGGAACATTCCAAAGAATAACACTATCGTTATAATAAGGTATAACATAGTTACTTTTTAAAAAAGCACATGAGTTCATAATGATACTCAAAATGAAAAGTGGGGGAGCTCTTCTTTATAGAATAATGTCAGCTAATAAATGCAAAAGGAATGATAGAATTAGGAAAGTGTCATTTGGCAACTATCAATGTAATAATCGATTCAGACAAGGATTATCATTGATGCACAGTTGGGTGAAGAGTTGTTTGAAAGTAGGATCTTCACTGATCCCAACGTATCACCCCACATATTATTTATCAATTACCAAGGGGAAAAATAACTTTACAATGGAGAGATATGGAAGATACCACCTCAGTCAAGTGATCAAACTTAGCACTGGGCCACCTGAAGTGATGAAGTATGAAGAATACATCACCTATATAGTATTCTTCCCCAAAATGTTTACTTTGAATCTAATGAGGAAACAGACAAATCCAGATTGTGGGGCAATTGACAAGACAACTGGCTTAGACTCTTCAAAAATGCCAATGTCATAAAACATCAAAAAAAATAGTAGGGAAATATTCTAGATTAAAGGAAACAAAGACATGACATGCAATGCCTAATCTTTAACTGGACCCTGTATCAAAACAAAACAGACTTAAACTATGTTATTGGCTTCTGGCCAAGATGAAGTAACAAGGACCAATTTGACCTCCCACCTGAAACAATGAAAACATCAGACAGGACATATGAAACAACAGTTTTCAAGAAACTGGACCTCAGGCAAATAAAGTTCAGTGATCTCCAGGAGATGGGAAATAAATGAAGTGATCCCTCTAATTGCCCTACCTTACTTCTCTGAGAGAGTTTCCAGGTCATGGTAAAGGGAAGAGAAGTCCTGGCAGAGACTGGTGGACCCCCTGACTGAGGAAATGGAGCTGAGAGTCTGGGAAAACCAACGTAACTAGAGTTCCCAAAGCAGAGTATCAGAGAGAAAAGAAGTGCACAGACAAAGAACTCTGGAGACATGCAGAGGGATCTCTTGAGAATTCAACAAAGTATTGGTCAGTACATTTGTGTGAGGAATTCCCTGATGCCAGGAAAAGAACCACATGAAAGGATTAATAATAAGAATAACTGGATATCACACAGGGTTGTAGGAATAGTACCTGTTCCTACAAGTCAGACTGCAAAACCTCATGATGCTCAGAAAGGACTTGTCTCCGTAGTTGCATACAGTGAGCTCCACACTAAAGGCTACTTGGACTCCTACCCAACGAATCTTACACACTAGACCTAAAAGAATAAAATTGTTCTGAGTAACTTGATTTCACCCAAAACAAAGCCCAAGCATTTTACAGGAATATATATATATATATAGCAAATAATAAACTAAACCTCACAATATCTGGGATCATATGAAAAATTGCCAAGGATGCAAAGAAGTAGGAAAATATGACCCATACTGAGGAGAAAAGGCAATCAATCAAAACTAACCCATAATCCATACAGATGTTAGAATTGGCAGAAAAGAACATTTAAAAAGTTATTATACATGAAGAAAAGTTATTACAACTGCATTTCGTATGTTAATAAACCCAGAATAAACACTGAAAATGTTAAGTATAGGCATGGAAAATGTAAAACAGACCCAAATTGTGCTTCTAGAGATTAAAAACAATGTCTAAATGAAAAAGATACGGAACGAGGTTAATGGCAGATTAGACACTGCAGAAGAAAGGGTCAGTGAACATTAAGGCATAGCAATAGAAACTATCCAAAATGAAACAAAAAGAGTAACAAAACAAAACAACAACAAAAATGAATAGAGCCTCAGTGAGTTGTGCAACAACGTCAAGTGGCCTAATACATGGGTACTTAGAGTCCATGAAGGAGAGGAGAAATACAACAATTTGAAGAAATAATAGCCAACACTTTTCCAAATTGGCAAACACTATAAACCCACAAAGTCAAGAAGATCAATGAACTGTAAGCATAAGAAACATGGACAAAACTACACCAAGGCACAAAAAATAATCAAATTGCTCAAAACCAGCAATAAAGAGAAAAATGTAAAAGCAGCCAGAGGAAAAAACTATACACTACGTACAGAGGAACAAAGATAACAACGACAGCAGGTTTCTTGCTGGAAACAATGTAAAGGAGAACTCAGTGGAATAACACCTTTAAAGTAGTGCATTGAATTCTATCAAGCTAGAATTCTATACCCAGATCTGTCCAAACAAAAGCAAAATGAAGACTATCTCAGACATACAAAAGCTGAAAGAATTCATTACTAGTAGACTTTCACTATAAGAAAGGGTAAAAGAAGTATTTTTAAGCAGGAGGAAAATGACACTTGTTTGGAATATGGATCTACACAAACGATTAAGAATACTGGAATTGGGACTTCCCTGGTGGTTCAGTGGTTAAGAATCTGCCTGCCAGTGCAGGGGACACGGGTCCCATCCCTGGTCTCGGAAAGTCCCACATGCTGTGGAGCAACTAAGTCCGTGCGCCACAACTCCTGAGCCCGCGCGTCTAGAGCCCGTACTCCACAACAAGAGAAGCCACCGCAATGAGAAGCCCGTGCACCGCAATGAAGACCCAACGCAGCCAAAAAAGAAAAAAGGAAACAAAAAATCCTGGGAATATACTTTTCAGTAAAAGAACAAAGTGTATCTCAGTCCTCATGACTAAAGAGAAGAATCAAGTAGTAGTGGGTGGAAAGGTGGCTTTGATTCTCAAGTTTGTGGGTTCTGAATCTGAATGAATTATTGTCCTTACCTCAATGAGACAGAGAATTGTAACCAAAATCGTCACTACTACAGTTACAGATATTGCCAAGATGAGTTTGTTGTTACAGCCATATCCTGGAACTTCTTTTGTGAGCTAAAAAAATAAATGACAAATTTTTTAAAAACAAGGAGATACAAGGGATGAAAGCTAACTCTTCTTAAACCTATTCTAAACAATAGCTAACTATTCTTAAACTACTATAAAACCCAATCCTTCCAGGCGAGTAGCTTCTATAAGAACAAGCTAAATTTAGTGTTATTAATCTTATCATTAGCCTTTTCTTCTACAATTTATTTACCTACAATTTAGTTGTCCTGTGTTATGTCCTCTTCTCGTCTACCCTAGGAATAGTGGCACACTCTCTAAATGAGCCAAGTGGGAGATCACTGTCTTAGCCAGTTTCACGGCTGAAGGTAAGATACAGACTAGGAGCCCGTGGTATTCCTGCTTGGGCACGTTCATGGCATGTCCTAAACTGAGTAAAAGTCCAGGTCCCATGTTTCAGGGGTTCTCCTCACCTCACTTGACTCCTGCTCTTTCTGCTCACTCTGGGCTTCTGTGCTCTCACTGACAGAGTTGTCACTTTTCCACTGGTCCGTATCCCATTCCGCTTTGGACACCTTTACTTCTTGCTGCTTGCTGAGAAGCTTCATCAGGAGGCCTGTTCTAGAGATGAGGTTGGCACAGGCCAGCTGCACGTGGGTCTCCGAGCAGTCTATTTTCAAAGTCTGGATAACATGAGAAATGAGCCTTCGCATGACATTGTTGGGGATGAGGGACCGCAGCTGCTGCTTTAGCTGAGTTTCAACTTGATCACCCGGGGATGTGAACCCCAGGAAAGTGAAGCCTGTGGGCTTAGAGGATAATTCAGTGCCCGTGTTGTGCTACTCCCATTGTGTTTCGTTGGTGTGTTGAACAGTTGGCATACTGTTGTCTGCAGCAACAGTAGAATGTGCAGTGGAGACGTTCCTATGGGTAGTGTTTCCAGGGCTGGTTCCTCCTGGCAGACTAGAGTTTCCTGTAGAAATAATTTCTTCAGAAACGTTTTGTGCAGTATTGTTTTCTGAAGTGGTGTTTTCTATCGAAGGGTCTGAAAGCGAAAATAATTCTGGAAAAGGATTTTCCTGAGAAGTCACTTCTCCTGAAGATGAAACAGGCTCTCGCGGAGGGGAATTTATGAGACTCCTCCCTACAGAGAACGGAGGGCTTGCAAGCATCATTCTATTGGGCGAACTTTTCTTTCTGAACTTTTGACTCCTTTTGACTTTGGGTTTTCTGTGGACCCGATGAGTCCTAATTTTATGGAAGATGTATTTTTTTCCCAGAATGTGAGATTAGTTCAAAATCCTTAATATTTCTAACTCTAGCCTTTGCATCTTCTAAAACAAGTATAGTGTTGGATAAGTCTTTTGATTTGCTTTTAACCTCAGGTGGGGATTCTGGAGGGATGGAGGCAGAAGGCCTGCCCTTGAAGTACTGTTTCAGGGTAGAGGAACCTGCTGCCTTGTGTTCCTTTATGAATGAAGACTCTGCATTGGAGGACTTTCCCACCAGCTTCCTGGGCCTCTGCACCATGAGTAGCTGTTTCAGCTTTCTTGGGGATGGCCTCCTGAGCCTTCTTTCTTCGGCAGTGCTCGCCACAGATGGCTGGGCATTCTGTTTCCCCCAGACGCTCTCATCTCCCACTGCTTGGAGGTGCATTTTCTGTAGGCCCCTCGGGCCCTTGAGGACCCTGTTCACTCTCAGCAGCTTTTCCTCTGTACTCTTAGTCTTTGCTAGGCTGTCTTTCTGTGGTTGGGCAGTTTCCAACTTCTTTTGAAAGATGTAGCGTTTATACATGGCACTTAAAAGGTTGGAACGCGTACGCGTGGCAGGTTTTTCTTCCTTTTTCACCTCATCCATTTTTTCTTGAGTTTCTGCATCTAACAAATTTTCCAGAAAATGGAGTTTCCTCCATCTATTTTTATTAGTTGAATTGTTGCGTGCACGTTTAACAGAAGGGCTCCTTGTATTGTTTTTCAAAAGGCCCAGCGGCATATCTCCATCTTGTGTATTTGAAAAAAGAAGTTGAAGGAATGGTAATAATGTTGATTCCACATCTCCTAGATCTCCCTCTGAGATATAAGGCAGTATGTAATTTCGTGCCCTGATAATATCACTGTTATTATTAAAGTCCAGCTGCTCATTCATGAAGCCTGACAAGCTGACAGCACTTTTATCTGAGGATGCCCTCTCTGACTCAATAGTCAGCTCGGGGCTGTTGTTCTTCTTCCACGCTTGTAACACCTTCATCAACGATCCTTCTGCATTCTCTAGGGATGTTTCTTCATCTGGCAAAAAAGAGGAGACTGTTTTTGATCACTGAAGACTGATGGGACAGCTTTTTGTCAGGCCACAGCCAAATAAATTAGGAATCAGTCAACGTTTGAGTGCCACTTAGGAGAAAAAGAAACCCACACTTAAGCCTATGACTGGCAACAAGAAAATGTGAAAAAGGTATCTCTTGAAAAAGTGGCTATCTACTCAGAAAATTCTGTAGCGTGAAATATAGTCACTATATTCAGGATTACTCCACTGGCTCCCAGGGGCCAGTACTCAAGAATAGCCAAGGCTGGAAGACAAATCCTCCCCTACTCAGCTGGACTCTCTGCAGATCTACTGTGACTCCTCACATTCACATACCCCATCCTGTCCTGCCTCAGAGGCAGAGGAGTGTGAGGCTTCCTCTCTCCACCTCTTCAGTGAGCTTGCGTTCTTGCTACTGTCACAGATGACCACGACAACAACCGCCACAAACAGGTGGTCACCTGGACATGCCCTTCTCCACCCACCCACCGAGTCCTTTGCTCACTCCCTGCTTCCATATATCCCAGCCGCCATAACAGAAGGCTCTATACAGAAAAAAACACTATGTCCGCCCTGGCTCTTTGCTAAAATTTGGCCAGGGATCTGGGGTATAAGTTAAGAGATTTGCCAGATTGCATGCCAATGCGGAATGTACAACAAATCAATGGAATAATACTTGAGGTCCTAAAATGTAGAAGGCAGAAAGCAACTTCTGTCAGATGGCTACTTTGCTTTCATTTCATTTTACTTCTAATATTTCCAGCTTTACTGGGGGAACCATCCAAAGCTTCTGACTGTGTGAAGGTAATGTGTACCATTGTGTAGCTGGGCTTCTCTTCCAAAAGGATTAAAAGTATTTTTGGTGAGGGTCAAAGGAGGAGGGAAGGGTCATGAGAAAGGAGGAGCATGGGCTTGCAGAGAGCCCCAAACTGGGGATAGGAGATCAGGGCACTAGGATCATAGCACTTAACACCTCTGATCTTGTTTTTCCTCACCTGTAAAAGGAGATGAAAAATGCCTTTTCTGCACACTTCTGGGCGAGAAGGGAGCAAGATAATTAGTAAAACAATTGTTTGGGGGAGTTCCCTGGTGGTCTAGTGGTTGGGACCGAGCACTTCCCCTGCTGTGGCCCGGGTTCAATCCCTGGGTGGGGAACTAAGATCCCACAAGCTGTGTGGCACGGCCAAAAAAAAAAAAAAATTGTGTTGAAAAATCAGCAATATTGTCTTTACAGAAGTAGTAAAGTGTTACTATATATGACGTGCTCTAGATCACTGAAAGAGACCTGTATTCAAGCTACCTGGGCAGGAAAGCACATTTTGGAAGTCATCAAGTTAGTGCCAATAAATCTGATAGATAGAAAAATAGTTGAAAGCCCCTGAGTGTTTTGTGGATAGAAAAGCTTGAGATTCAGAGCAAGTTCAGAGCTGGACAGTCGAAGAATAAACTAGCTCTCCCATCCATTAGAAGGGCTAGGTAGCAGCTTCTGGTTATGGAACCAGAAACTCTCAGGCTCCCAATAGGACATAAAACAGCATCACTTGTACTCTTTATAAAATTGCAGAAACAAATAAAAGAAACAAAATTATATTTACACCTGTCCTATAAGACAAAGGGTAGTTGAGACCTAATGTATATAAAATCAGTTTACAAACTGTGATGCACTCTACGAATAAGTTCTCATTTGCCGAGAGCACAGCATAGGATATGTGGCCGTTAATGTGAATTCCCTTCCCCCTTCCATGCCTTTCTCTTGTTCCTTTATGTATGCGGATCAGTTACATTATTAAGCTAACTATGTACCTGAGCTCTTATTAGCTTAATAATGTAACCAAGAATCTGATTTTTAGCAAGGGGGTAGTTCTTAGAAACGTAGGGAGCTGGAACGCTGAATGAATGAATTAAAATAATGCAATTACATCATTAATTTGAAAATGTATCATCATTGATTAAAAATAAAAATTATTAAAAAATTAAATTAAAATTAAAAAATTTATTATCCCGCAATTGAGACTCACCACAACGTGTGACGTCTGTCAGGCATTCACTGTCACAACGCAGCTTGACTGTCTTACAGACAACCTCAATAGTATTTTTAAATTGGCAGAGGCAGCAGGCCATACGGCTAGGTAAGACCCTATAAAGGGAAACACAGGTAATTAAATTCGTGGTAAAAGAGTTACTTGAGTGGGTAGACGAGGTAGGCCAAGGCCACCACAGACCAGTGCAAAAAGGAGTTCTTGGGGCATATGGACTGGAGAACTGGATAGGGGCCGGTTGGCCAATTGCTGCTCTTGACTGTTGTAAGTAAATATAGAGGAGGAGAGAGGTGCCCAACAGAAGGATTAGGATGGCAGTAGGTATGGTATGCCTAGAAAAAAGGGAATAGGGATTAGAATTGGGTGACATTGATCTGTAGTTTAATTCAGAAGTATCTCCTTCCAACCCGAAAGCCTCACTTGGGGTTGAGAGTACGCAGGAAGAAGGCGGACTTCTAAGAAGAGTCTGAATAAGACCGCACCTTCTGGAGTCCTTTTCTCAGTTCCTATTTGTGAGTAGTAATATATTAGAAATCATTCTAGTAAGAAAAAAGCATCGTGTGGTTAAACAATAACAGAGATCGCATTGGCCAAATCTGGACAAAAGGAACATTCCAAAGAATAACACTATCGTTATAATAAGGTATAACATAGTTACTTTTTAAAAAAGCACATGAGTTCATAATGATACTCAAAATGAAAAGTGGGGGAGCTCTTCTTTATAGAATAATGTCAGCTAATAAATGCAAAAGGAATGATAGAATTAGGAAAGTGTCATTTGGCAACTATCAATGTAATAATCGATTCAGACAAGGATTATCATTGATGCACAGTTGGGTGAAGAGTTGTTTGAAAGTAGGATCTTCACTGATCCCAACGTATCACCCCACATATTATTTATCAATTACCAAGGGGAAAAATAACTTTACAATGGAGAGATATGGAAGATACCACCTCAGTCAAGTGATCAAACTTAGCACTGGGCCACCTGAAGTGATGAAGTATGAAGAATACATCACCTATATAGTATTCTTCCCCAAAATGTTTACTTTGAATCTAATGAGGAAACAGACAAATCCAGATTGTGGGGCAATTGACAAGACAACTGGCTTAGACTCTTCAAAAATGCCAATGTCATAAAACATCAAAAAAAATAGTAGGGAAATATTCTAGATTAAAGGAAACAAAGACATGACATGCAATGCCTAATCTTTAACTGGACCCTGTATCAAAACAAAACAGACTTAAACTATGTTATTGGCTTCTGGCCAAGATGAAGTAACAAGGACCAATTTGACCTCCCACCTGAAACAATGAAAACATCAGACAGGACATATGAAACAACAGTTTTCAAGAAACTGGACCTCAGGCAAATAAAGTTCAGTGATCTCCAGGAGATGGGAAATAAATGAAGTGATCCCTCTAATTGCCCTACCTTACTTCTCTGAGAGAGTTTCCAGGTCATGGTAAAGGGAAGAGAAGTCCTGGCAGAGACTGGTGGACCCCCTGACTGAGGAAATGGAGCTGAGAGTCTGGGAAAACCAACGTAACTAGAGTTCCCAAAGCAGAGTATCAGAGAGAAAAGAAGTGCACAGACAAAGAACTCTGGAGACATGCAGAGGGATCTCTTGAGAATTCAACAAAGTATTGGTCAGTACATTTGTGTGAGGAATTCCCTGATGCCAGGAAAAGAACCACATGAAAGGATTAATAATAAGAATAACTGGATATCACACAGGGTTGTAGGAATAGTACCTGTTCCTACAAGTCAGACTGCAAAACCTCATGATGCTCAGAAAGGACTTGTCTCCGTAGTTGCATACAGTGAGCTCCACACTAGAGGCTACTTGGACTCCTACCCAACGAATCTTACACACTAGACCTAAAAGAATAAAATTGTTCTGAGTAACTTGATTTCACCCAAAACAAAGCCCAAGCATTTTACAGGAATATATTTATATATATAGCAAATAATAAACTAAACCTCACAATATCTGGGATCATATGAAAAATTGCCAAGGATGCAAAGAAGTAGGAAAATATGACCCATACTGAGGAGAAAAGGCAATCAATCAAAACTAACCCATAATCCATACAGATGTTAGAATTGGCAGAAAAGAACATTTAAAAAGTTATTATACATGAAGAAAAGTTATTACAACTGCATTTCGTATGTTAATAAACCCAGAATAAACACTGAAAATGTTAAGTATAGGCATGGAAAATGTAAAACAGACCCAAATTGTGCTTCTAGAGATTAAAAACAATGTCTAAATGAAAAAGATACGGAACGAGGTTAATGGCAGATTAGACACTGCAGAAGAAAGGGTCAGTGAACATTAAGGCATAGCAATAGAAACTATCCAAAATGAAACAAAAAGAGTAACAAAACAAAACAACAACAAAAATGAATAGAGCCTCAGTGAGTTGTGCAACAACGTCAACTGGCCTAATACATGGGTACTTAGAGTCCATGAAGGAGAGGAGAAATACAACAATTTGAAGAAATAATAGCCAACACTTTTCCAAATTGGCAAACACTATAAACCCACAAAGTCAAGAAGATCAATGAACTGTAAGCATAAGAAACATGGACAAAACTACACCAAGGCACAAAAAATAATCAAATTGCTCAAAACCAGCAATAAAGAGAAAAATTTAAAAGCAGCCAGAGGAAAAAACTATACACTACGTACAGAGGAACAAAGATAACAACGACAGCAGAATTCGTGCTGGAAACAATGTAAAGGAGAACTCAGTGGAATAACACCTTTAAAGTAGTGCATTGAATTCTATCAAGCTAGAATTCTATACCCAGATCTGTCCAAACAAAAGCAAAATGAAGACTATCTCAGACATACAAAAGCTGAAAGAATTCATTACTAGTAGACTTTCACTATAAGAAAGGGTAAAAGAAGTATTTTTAAGCAGGAGGAAAATGACACTTGTTTGGAATATGGATCTACACAAACGATTAAGAATACTGGAATTGGGACTTCCCTGGTGGTTCAGTGGTTAAGAATCTGCCTGCCAGTGCAGGGGACACGGGTCCCATCCCTGGTCTCGGAAAGTCCCACATGCTGTGGAGCAACTAAGTCCGTGCGCCACAACTCCTGAGCCCGCGCGTCTAGAGCCCGTACTCCACAACAAGAGAAGCCACCGCAATGAGAAGCCCGTGCACCGCAATGAAGACCCAACGCAGCCAAAAAAGAAAAAAGGAAACAAAAAATCCTGGGAATATACTTTTCAGTAAAAGAACAAAGTGTATCTCAGTCCTCATGACTAAAGAGAAGAATCAAGTAGTAGTGGGTGGAAAGGTGGCTTTGATTCTCAAGTTTGTGGGTTCTGAATCTGAATGAATTATTGTCCTTACCTCAATGAGACAGAGAATTGTAACCAAAATCGTCACTACTACAGTTACAGATATTGCCAAGATGAGTTTGTTGTTACAGCCATATCCTGGAACTTCTTTTGTGAGCTAAAAAAATAAATGACAAATTTTTTAAAAACAAGGAGATACAAGGGATGAAAGCTAACTCTTCTTAAACCTATTCTAAACAATAGCTAACTATTCTTAAACTACTATAAAACCCAATCCTTCCAGGCGAGTAGCTTCTATAAGAACAAGCTAAATTTAGTGTTATTAATCTTATCATTAGCCTTTTCTTCTACAATTTATTTACCTACAATTTAGTTGTCCTGTGTTATGTCCTCTTCTCGTCTACCCTAGGAATAGTGGCACACTCTCTAAATGAGCCAAGTGGGAGATCACTGTCTTAGCCAGTTTCACGGCTGAAGGTAAGATACAGACTAGGAGCCCGTGGTATTCCTGCTTGGGCACGTTCATGGCATGTCCTAAACTGAGTAAAAGTCCAGGTCCCATGTTTCAGGGGTTCTCCTCACCTCACTTGACTCCTGCTCTTTCTGCTCACTCTGGGCTTCTGTGCTCTCACTGACAGAGTTGTCACTTTTCCACTGGTCCGTATCCCATTCCGCTTTGGACACCTTTACTTCTTGCTGCTTGCTGAGAAGCTTCATCAGGAGGCCTGTTCTAGAGATGAGGTTGGCACAGGCCAGCTGCACGTGGGTCTCCGAGCAGTCTATTTTCAAAGTCTGGATAACATGAGAAATGAGCCTTCGCATGACATTGTTGGGGATGAGGGACCGCAGCTGCTGCTTTAGCTGAGTTTCAACTTGATCACCCGGGGATGTGAACCCCAGGAAAGTGAAGCCTGTGGGCTTAGAGGATAATTCAGTGCCCGTGTTGTGCTACTCCCATTGTGTTTCGTTGGTGTGTTGAACAGTTGGCATACTGTTGTCTGCAGCAACAGTAGAATGTGCAGTGGAGACGTTCCTATGGGTAGTGTTTCCAGGGCTGGTTCCTCCTGGCAGACTAGAGTTTCCTGTAGAAATAATTTCTTCAGAAACGTTTTGTGCAGTATTGTTTTCTGAAGTGGTGTTTTCTATCGAAGGGTCTGAAAGAGAAAATAATTCTGGAAAAGGATTTTCCTGAGAAGTCACTTCTCCTGAAGATGAAACAGGCTCTCGCGGAGGGGAATTTATGAGACTCCTCCCTACAGAGAACGGAGGGCTTGCAAGCATCATTCTATTGGGCGAACTTTTCTTTCTGAACTTTTGACTCCTTTTGACTTTGGGTTTTCTGTGGACCCGATGAGTCCTAATTTTATGGAAGATGTATTTTTTTCCCAGAATGTGAGATTAGTTCAAAATCCTTAATATTTCTAACTCTAGCCTTTGCATCTTCTAAAACAAGTATAGTGTTGGATAAGTCTTTTGATTTGCTTTTAACCTCAGGTGGGGATTCTGGAGGGATGGAGGCAGAAGGCCTGCCCTTGAAGTACTGTTTCAGGGTAGAGGAACCTGCTGCCTTGTGTTCCTTTATGAATGAAGACTCTGCATTGGAGGACTTTCCCACCAGCTTCCTGGGCCTCTGCACCATGAGTAGCTGTTTCAGCTTTCTTGGGGATGGCCTCCTGAGCCTTCTTTCTTCGGCAGTGCTCGCCACAGATGGCTGGGCATTCTGTTTCCCCCAGACGCTCTCATCTCCCACTGCTTGGAGGTGCATTTTCTGTAGGCCCCTCGGGCCCTTGAGGACCCTGTTCACTCTCAGCAGCTTTTCCTCTGTACTCTTAGTCTTTGCTAGGCTGTCTTTCTGTGGTTGGGCAGTTTCCAACTTCTTTTGAAAGATGTAGCGTTTATACATGGCACTTAAAAGGTTGGAACGCGTACGCGTGGCAGGTTTTTCTTCCTTTTTCACCTCATCCATTTTTTCTTGAGTTTCTGCATCTAACAAATTTTCCAGAAAATGGAGTTTCCTCCATCTATTTTTATTAGTTGAATTGTTGCGTGCACGTTTAACAGAAGGGCTCCTTGTATTGTTTTTCAAAAGGCCCAGCGGCATATCTCCATCTTGTGTATTTGAAAAAAGAAGTTGAAGGAATGGTAATAATGTTGATTCCACATCTCCTAGATCTCCCTCTGAGATATAAGGCAGTATGTAATTTCGTGCCCTGATAACATCACTGTTATTATTAAAGTCCAGCTGCTCATTCATGAAGCCTGACAAGCTGACAGCACTTTTATCTGAGGATGCCCTCTCTGACTCAATAGTCAGCTCGGGGCTGTTGTTCTTCTTCCACGCTTGTAACACCTTCATCAACGATCCTTCTGCATTCTCTAGGGATGTTTCTTCATCTGGCAAAAAAGAGGAGACTGTTTTTGATCACTGAAGACTGATGGGACAGCTTTTTGTCAGGCCACAGCCAAATAAATTAGGAATCAGTCAACGTTTGAGTGCCACTTAGGAGAAAAAGAAACCCACACTTAAGCCTATGACTGGCAACAAGAAAATGTGAAAAAGGTATCTCTTGAAAAAGTGGCTATCTACTCAGAAAATTCTGTAGCGTGAAATATAGTCACTATATTCAGGATTACTCCACTGGTTCCCAGGGGCCAGTACTCAAGAATAGCCAAGGCTGGAAGACAAATCCTCCCCTACTCAGCTGGACTCTCTGCAGATCTACTGTGACTCCTCACATTCACATACCCCATCCTGTCCTGCCTCAGAGGCAGAGGAGTGTGAGGCTTCCTCTCTCCACCTCTTCAGTGAGCTTGCGTTCTTGCTACTGTCACAGATGACCACGACAACAACCGCCACAAACAGGTGGTCACCTGGACATGCCCTTCTCCACCCACCCACCGAGTCCTTTGCTCACTCCCTGCTTCCATATATCCCAGCCGCCATAACAGAAGGCTCTATACAGAAAAAAACACTATGTCCGCCCTGGCTCTTTGCTAAAATTTGGCCAGGGATCTGGGGTATAAGTTAAGAGATTTGCCAGATTGCATGCCAATGCGGAATGTACAACAAATCAATGGAATAATACTTGAGGTCCTAAAATGTAGAAGGCAGAAAGCAACTTCTGTCAGATGGCTACTTTGCTTTCATTTCATTTTACTTCTAATATTTCCAGCTTTACTGGGGGAACCATCCAAAGCTTCTGACTGTGTGAAGGTAATGTGTACCATTGTGTAGCTGGGCTTCTCTTCCAAAAGGATTAAAAGTATTTTTGGTGAGGGTCAAAGGAGGAGGGAAGGGTCATGAGAAAGGAGGAGCATGGGCTTGCAGAGAGCCCCAAACTGGGGATAGGAGATCAGGGCACTAGGATCATAGCACTTAACACCTCTGATCTTGTTTTTCCTCACCTGTAAAAGGAGATGAAAAATGCCTTTTCTGCACACTTCTGGGCGAGAAGGGAGCAAGATAATTAGTAAAACAATTGTTTGGGGGAGTTCCCTGGTGGTCTAGTGGTTGGCACCGAGCACTTCCCCTGCTGTGGCCCGGGTTCAATCCCTGGGTGGGGAACTAAGATCCCACAAGCTGTGTGGCACGGCCAAAAAAAAAAAAAAATTGTGTTGAAAAATCAGCAATATTGTCTTTACAGAAGTAGTAAAGTGTTACTATATATGACGTGCTCTAGATCACTGAAAGAGACCTGTATTCAAGCTACCTGGGCAGGAAAGCACATTTTGGAAGTCATCAAGTTAGTGCCAATAAATCTGATACATAGAAAAATAGTTGAAAGCCCCTGAGTGTTTTGTGGATAGAAAAGCTTGAGATTCAGAGCAAGTTCAGAGCTGGACAGTCTAAGAATAAACTAGCTCTCCCATCCATTAGAAGGGCTAGGTAGCAGCTTCTGGTTATGGAACCAGAAACTCTCAGGCTCCCAATAGGACATAAAACAGCATCACTTGTACTCTTTATAAAATTGCAGAAACAAATAAAAGAAACAAAATTATATTTACACCTGTCCTATAAGACAAAGGGTAGTTGAGACCTAATGTATATAAAATCAGTTTACAAACTGTGATGCACTCTACGAATAAGTTCTCATTTGCCGAGAGCACAGCATAGGATATGTGGCCGTTAATGTGAATTCCCTTCCCCCTTCCATGCCTTTCTCTTGTTCCTTTATGTATGCGGATCAGTTACATTATTAAGCTAACTATGTACCTGAGCTCTTATTAGCTTAATAACGTAACCAAGAATCTGATTTTTAGCAAGGGGGTAGTTCTTAGAAACGTAGGGAGCTGGAACGCTGAATGAATGAATTAAAATAATGCAATTACATCATTAATTTGAAAATTTATCATCATTGATTAAAAATAAAAATTATTAAAAAATTAAATTAAAATTAAAAAATTTATTATCCCGCAATTGAGACTCACCACAACGTGTGACGTCTGTCAGGCATTCACTGTCACAACGCAGCTTGACTGTCTTACAGACAACCTCAATAGTATTTTTAAATTGGCAGAGGCAGCAGGCCATACGGCTAGGTAAGACCCTATAAAGGGAAACACAGGTAATTAAATTCGTGGTAAAAGAGTTACTTGAGTGGGTAGACGAGGTAGGCCAAGGCCACCACAGACCAGTGCAAAAAGGAGTTCTTGGGGCATATGGACTGGAGAACTGGATAGGGGCCGGTTGGCCAATTGCTGCTCTTGACTGTTGTAAGTAAATATAGAGGAGGAGAGAGGTGCCCAACAGAAGGATTAGGATGGCAGTAGGTATGGTATGCCTAGAAAAAAGGGAATAGGGATTAGAATTGGGTGACATTGATCTGTAGTTTAATTCAGAAGTATCTCCTTCCAACCCGAAAGCCTCACTTGGGGTTGAGAGTACGCAGGAAGAAGGCGGACTTCTAAGAAGAGTCTGAATAAGACCGCACCTTCTGGAGTCCTTTTCTCAGTTCCTATTTGTGAGTAGTAATATATTAGAAATCATTCTAGTAAGAAAAAAGCATCGTGTGGTTAAACAATAACAGAGATCGCATTGGCCAAATCTGGACAAAAGGAACATTCCAAAGAATAACACTATCGTTATAATAAGGTATAACATAGTTACTTTTTAAAAAAGCACATGAGTTCATAATGATACTCAAAATGAAAAGTGGGGGAGCTCTTCTTTATAGAATAATGTCAGCTAATAAATGCAAAAGGAATGATAGAATTAGGAAAGTGTCATTTGGCAACTATCAATGTAATAATCGATTCAGACAAGGATTATCATTGATGCACAGTTGGGTGAAGAGTTGTTTGAAAGTAGGATCTTCACTGATCCCAACGTATCACCCCACATATTATTTATCAATTACCAAGGGGAAAAATAACTTTACAATGGAGAGATATGGAAGATACCACCTCAGTCAAGTGATCAAACTTAGCACTGGGCCACCTGAAGTGATGAAGTATGAAGAATACATCACCTATATAGTATTCTTCCCCAAAATGTTTACTTTGAATCTAATGAGGAAACAGACAAATCCAGACTGTGGGGCAATTGACAAGACAACTGGCTTAGACTCTTCAAAAATGCCAATGTCATAAAACATCAAAAAAAATAGTAGGGAAATATTCTAGATTAAAGGAAACAAAGACATGACATGCAATGCCTAATCTTTAACTGGACCCTGTATCAAAACAAAACAGACTTAAACTATGTTATTGGCTTCTGGCCAAGATGAAGTAACAAGGACCAATTTGACCTCCCACCTGAAACAATGAAAACATCAGACAGGACATATGAAACAACAGTTTTCAAGAAACTGGACCTCAGGCAATAAAGTTCAGTGATCTCCAGGAGATGGGAAATAAATGAAGTGATCCCTCTAATTGCCCTACCTTACTTCTCTGAGAGTGTTTCCAGGTCATGGTAAAGGGAAGAGAAGTCCTGGCAGAGACTGGTGGACCCCCTGACTGAGGAAATGGAGCTGAGAGTCTGGGAAAACCAACGTAACTAGAGTTCCCAAAGCAGAGTATCAGAGAGAAAAGAAGTGCACAGACAAAGAACTCTGGAGACATGCAGAGGGATCTCTTGAGAATTCAACAAAGTATTGGTCAGTACATTTGTGTGAGGAATTCCCTGATGCCAGGAAAAGAACCACATGAAAGGATTAATAATAAGAATAACTGGATATCACACAGGGTTGTAGGAATAGTACCTGTTCCTACAAGTCAGACTGCAAAACCTCATGATGCTCAGAAAGGACTTGTCTCCGTAGTTGCATACAGTGAGCTCCACACTAAAGGCTACTTGGACTCCTACCCAACGAATCTTACACACTAGACCTAAAAGAATAAAATTGTTCTGAGTAACTTGATTTCACCCAAAACAAAGCCCAAGCATTTTACAGGAATATATATATATATATATAGCAAATAATAAACTAAACCTCACAATATCTGGGATCATATGAAAAATTGCCAAGGATGCAAAGAAGTAGGAAAATATGACCCATACTGAGGAGAAAAGGCAATCAATCAAAACTAACCCATAATCCATACAGATGTTAGAATTGGCAGAAAAGAACATTTAAAAAGTTATTATACATGAAGAAAAGTTATTACAACTGCATTTCGTATGTTAATAAACCCAGAATAAACACTGAAAATGTTAAGTATAGGCATGGAAAATGTAAAACAGACCCAAATTGTGCTTCTAGAGATTAAAAACAATGTCTAAATGAAAAAGATACGGAACGAGGTTAATGGCAGATTAGACACTGCAGAAGAAAGGGTCAGTGAACATTAAGGCATAGCAATAGAAACTATCCAAAATGAAACAAAAAGAGTAACAAAACAAAACAACAACAAAAATGAATAGAGCCTCAGTGAGTTGTGCAACAACGTCAACTGGCCTAATACATGGGTACTTAGAGTCCATGAAGGAGAGGAGAAATACAACAATTTGAAGAAATAATAGCCAACACTTTTCCAAATTGGCAAACACTATAAACCCACAAAGTCAAGAAGATCAATGAACTGTAAGCATAAGAAACATGGACAAAACTACACCAAGGCACAAAAAATAATCAAATTGCTCAAAACCAGCAATAAAGAGAAAAATTTAAAAGCAGCCAGAGGAAAAAACTATACACTACGTACAGAGGAACAAAGATAACAACGACAGCAGAATTCGTGCTGGAAACAATGTAAAGGAGAACTCAGTGGAATAACACCTTTAAAGTAGTGCATTGAATTCTATCAAGCTAGAATTCTATACCCAGATCTGTCCAAACAAAAGCAAAATGAAGACTATCTCAGACATACAAAAGCTGAAAGAATTCATTACTAGTAGACTTTCACTATAAGAAAGGGTAAAAGAAGTATTTTTAAGCAGGAGGAAAATGACACTTGTTTGGAATATGGATCTACACAAACGATTAAGAATACTGGAATTGGGACTTCCCTGGTGGTTCAGTGGTTAAGAATCTGCCTGCCAGTGCAGGGGACACGGGTCCCATCCCTGGTCTCGGAAAGTCCCACATGCTGTGGAGCAACTAAGTCCGTGCGCCACAACTCCTGAGCCCGCGCGTCTAGAGCCCGTACTCCACAACAAGAGAAGCCACCGCAATGAGAAGCCCGTGCACCGCAATGAAGACCCAACGCAGCCAAAAAAGAAAAAAGGAAACAAAAAATCCTGGGAATATACTTTTCAGTAAAAGAACAAAGTGTATCTCAGTCCTCATGACTAAAGAGAAGAATCAAGTAGTAGTGGGTGGAAAGGTGGCTTTGATTCTCAAGTTTGTGGGTTCTGAATCTGAATGAATTATTGTCCTTACCTCAATGAGACAGAGAATTGTAACCAAAATCGTCACTACTACAGTTACAGATATTGCCAAGATGAGTTTGTTGTTACAGCCATATCCTGGAACTTCTTTTGTGAGCTAAAAAAATAAATGACAAATTTTTTAAAAACAAGGAGATACAAGGGATGAAAGCTAACTCTTCTTAAACCTATTCTAAACAATAGCTAACTATTCTTAAACTACTATAAAACCCAATCCTTCCAGGCGAGTAGCTTCTATAAGAACAAGCTAAATTTAGTGTTATTAATCTTATCATTAGCCTTTTCTTCTACAATTTATTTACCTACAATTTAGTTGTCCTGTGTTATGTCCTCTTCTCGTCTACCCTAGGAATAGTGGCACACTCTCTAAATGAGCCAAGTGGGAGATCACTGTCTTAGCCAGTTTCACGGCTGAAGGTAAGATACAGACTAGGAGCCCGTGGTATTCCTGCTTGGGCACGTTCATGGCATGTCCTAAACTGAGTAAAAGTCCAGGTCCCATGTTTCAGGGGTTCTCCTCACCTCACTTGACTCCTGCTCTTTCTGCTCACTCTGGGCTTCTGTGCTCTCACTGACAGAGTTGTCACTTTTCCACTGGTCCGTATCCCATTCCGCTTTGGACACCTTTACTTCTTGCTGCTTGCTGAGAAGCTTCATCAGGAGGCCTGTTCTAGAGATGAGGTTGGCACAGGCCAGCTGCACGTGGGTCTCCGAGCAGTCTATTTTCAAAGTCTGGATAACATGAGAAATGAGCCTTCGCATGACATTGTTGGGGATGAGGGACCGCAGCTGCTGCTTTAGCTGAGTTTCAACTTGATCACCCGGGGATGTGAACCCCAGGAAAGTGAAGCCTGTGGGCTTAGAGGATAATTCAGTGCCCGTGTTGTGCTACTCCCATTGTGTTTCGTTGGTGTGTTGAACAGTTGGCATACTGTTGTCTGCAGCAACAGTAGAATGTGCAGTGGAGACGTTCCTATGGGTAGTGTTTCCAGGGCCAGTTCCTCCTGGGAGAGTAGAGTTTCCTGTAGAAATAATTTGTCCAGAAACATTTTGTGCTGTATTGTTTTCTGAAGTAGTGTTTTCTGTAGAAAGGTCTGAAAGAGAAAATAATTCTGGAAAAGGATTTTCCTGAGATGTCTCTTCTCCTGAAGATGAAACAGCCTCTCGTGGAGGTTACTAAATAACCAAGAGATCACTGAAGAAATCAAGGAGGAAATCAAAAAATTCCTAGAGACAAATGACAATGAAAACACGACGATCCAAAACCTATGGGATGCAGCAAAAGCAGTTTTAAGACGGAAGATTATAGCTATACAAGCCTACCTAAAGAAACAAGAAAAATCTCAAGTAAACAATCTAACCTTACACCTAAAGGAACTAGAGAAAGAAGAACAAACAAAACCCAAAGTTAGCAGAAGGAAAGAAATCACAAAGATCAGAGCAGAAATACATGAAATAGAAACAAAGAAAACAATAGCAAAGATCAATAAAACTAAAAGCTGGTTTTGTGAGAAGATAAACAAAATTGATAAGCCATTAGCCAGACTCATCAAGAAAAAGAGGGAGAGGACTCAAATCAATAAAAGTAGAAATGAAAAAGGAGAAGTTACAACAGACACCGCAGAAATACAAAGCATCCTAAGAGACTACTACAAGCAACTCTATGCCAATAAAATGGACAACCTGGAAGAAATGGACAAATTCTTAGAAAGGTATAACCTTCCAGACTGAACCAGGAAGAAACAGAAAATATGAACAGACCAATCACAAGTAATGAAATTGAAACTGTGATTAAAAATCTTCCAACAAACAAAAGTCCAGGACCAGATGGCTTCACAGGTGAACTCTATCAAACATTTAGAGAAGAGGTAACACCCATCCTTCTCAAACTCTTCCAAAAAATTGCAGACGAAGGAACACTCCCAAACTCATTCTATGAGACCACCATCACCCTGATACCAAAACCAGACAAAGATACTACAAAAAAAGAAAATTACAGACCAATATCACTGATGAATATAGATGCAAAAATCCTCAACAAAATACTAGCAAAGAGAATCCAACAACACATTAAAAGGATCATACACCACGATCAAGTGGGATTTATCCCAGGGATGCAAGGATTCTTCAATATACGCAAATCAATCAATGTGATACACCATATTAACAAATTGAAGAATAAAACACTTACGATCATCTCAATAGATGCAGAAAAAGCTTTTGACAAAGTTCAACACCCATTTATGATAAAAACTCTCCAGAAAGTGGGCATAGAGGGAACCTACCTCAACATAAAAAAGGCCATATACGACAAACCCATGGCAAACATCATTCTCAATGGTGAAAAACTGGAAGCATTTCCTCTAAGATCAGGAACGAGACAAGGATGTCCACTCTCACCACTATTATTCAACATAGTTTTGGAAGTCCTAGCCATGGCAATCACAGAAGAAACAGAAATAAAAAGAATACAAATTGGAAAAGAAGAAGTAAGACTGTCACTGTTTGCAGATGGCATGATATTATACATAAGGAATCCTAAGGATGCCACCAGAAAACTACTAGAGCTAATCAATGAATTTGGTAAAGTTGCAGGATACAAAATTAATGCACAGAAATCTCTTGCATTCCTATACACTAATGATGAACAATCTGAAACAGAAATTATGGAAACACTCCCATTTACCATTGCAACAAAAAGAATAAAATACCTAGGAATAAACCTACCTAGGGAGACAAAAGACCTGTATGCAGAAAACTAGAAGACACTGGTGAAAGAAATTAAAGATGATACCAACAGATGGAGAGATATACCATGTTCTTGGATTGGAAGAATCAATATTGTGAAAATGACTATACTACCCAAAGCAATCTACAGAGTCAATGCGATCCCTATCAAATTACCAATGGCATTGTTTACGGAACTAGAACAAATCATCTTAAAATTTGTATGGAGACACAAAAGACCCCGAATAGCCAAAGCAGTCTTGAGGGAAAAAAACAGAGCTGGAGGAATCAGACTCCCTGACTTCAGACTATATACTACAAAGCTACAGTCATCAAGACAATATGGTACTGGCACAAAAACAGAAACATAGATCAATGGAACAAGATAGAAAGCCCAGAGATAAACCCACGCACCTATGGTCAACTCATCTATGACAAAGGAGGCAAAGATATACAATGGAGAAAAGACAGTCTCTTCAATAAGTAGTGCTGGGAAAACTGGACAGCTACATGGAAAAGAATGAAATTAGAACACTCCCTAACACCATACACAAAAATGAACTCAAAATGGATTCAAGACCTAAATGTAAGACCGGACACTATAAAACTCTTAGAGGAAAACATAGGAAGAACACTCTCTGACATAAATCACAGCAAGATCTTTTTTGATCCACCTCCTAGAGTAATGGAAATAAAAACAAAAATTAACAAATGGGACCTAATGAAACTTCAAAGCTTTTGCACAGCAAAGGAAACCATAAACAAGACGAAAAGACAACCCTCAGAATGGGAGAAGATATTTGCAAACAAATCAACGGACAAAGGATTAATCTCCAAAATATATAAACAGCTCATTCAGCTCAATATTAAAGAAACAAACAACCCAATCCAAAACTGGGCAGAAGACCTAAATAGACATTTCTCCAAAGAAGACATACAGATGGCCAAGAAGCACATGAAAAGATGCTCAACATCACTAATTATTAGAGAAATGCAAATCAAAACTACAATGAGGTATCACCTCACACCAGTTAGAATGGGCATCATCAGAAAATCTACAAACAGCAAATGCTGGAGAGGGTGTGGAGAAAGGGGAACCCTCTTGCACTGTTGGTGGGAATGTAAATTGATACAGCCACTATGGAGAACAGTATGGAGGTTCCTTAAAAAACTAAAAATAGATTTTCCATATGATCCAACAATCCCACTACTGGGCGTATACCCAGAGAAAACCGTAATTCAAAAAGACACATGCACCCCAATGTTCATTGCCGCACTATTTACAGTAGCCAGGACATGGAAGCAACCTAAATGCCCATCGACAGACGAATGGTTAAAGAAGATGTGGTACATATATACAATGGAATATTACTCAGCCATAAAAAGGAACGAAATTGAGTCATTTGTGGAGACGTGGATGGATCTAGAGACTGTCATACAGAGTGAAGTAAGTCAGAAAGAGAAAAACAAATATCCTATATTAAGGCATGTATGTGGAACCTAGAAAAATGGTACAGATGAGCCGGTTTGCAGGGCAGAAGTTGAGACACAGATGTAGAGAACAGACATATGGACACCAAGGGGGGAAAACTGCGGTGGGGTGGGGATGGTGGTGTGCTGAATTGGATGATTGGGATTGACATGTATACACTGATTTGTATAAAACTGATGACTAATAAGAACCTGCAGGATAAAAAACCAAACAAACAAAACAACTAATACTAAACTTTCATTGGGTTATCTGTATGGAAATATGTTAATATAAATGTTTCAGACATTACGTGAAATTTCTAAAAATCTTATATGTTCTGGTATCATGTTATAAGTCATAATTCTAGTTATCACTTTAAAATGTATATCTCAGAAAAAACTAAATTTCATTGTCAATTGCACTATTATGAACTTTCATCAAATCTTTATCCATGGTCATTTTTAAGTCTTTTGTCAGTTACAGACAGTTCTGGGTGTACTCTGATGCTTTTGCAAATATGTTCCTATAAAAGGGTTTCATCTTCAAGGAATTCATAGAAAAGACTCTGACAAGTACAGGTTTCTGGGAACTGTACTGCTGAACTGAATGAATAAGCATTTTCAGAACTCTAATGGAAACCTGATGAACTCATAAAAGTGCTAACAAAAGATCAAGATGAAAAAAAAATTAATTACACGGCACTGAGTGAACTGATGAGGATGAGTATAATTTTTGTGACTTTCTGTTTGAATTAAAAAGAAAAAATTCCACAAGGACTCAGAGGTAAAGAATATAGAAATCAATTTTCACTGCAAAGTAAAGGAGCTGTTACAGCGGAGGATTACCGGACTGAATGTCAATATTATGACATAGTATGAGTGTGTTTCGTGTTTGGTAATTGCAATCATTGTTGCTTTTGTTGTGGTCATCCATTTACAATGCTTGGTGTCAGTCTATTTATCTCTTGTAAAAATAAAATACAGTGTGTGTGTGTGTGTGTGTGTGTGTGTGCGCGTGTGAAAAAAAAAAAAGAAATTCTCTAGGATAATGCTGAAAGGACAAAGAGTCATCTTAAAGCTGCTACTAGTAGCTAAGTTGTGAATACTTGAACATCAGTAAGAAAAAGTTATTATCATTATATAAGAAATTGAGTCTGTGCCTGTGAATGATATTCAAAGAGAGAAAAGTTAAAAATAAAGTATATAAGAGCTACTTTTACTACAACTAAAGGACATATCATAGGACATTTATTTTAATGAACTTTGAGTGAGTACTGAAAAAAAAAAGGTCTTACCTAAAACCACAATCAGCAGTTTCCGGAATGCATCTGTCATAGCCTTCTGAATAGCAAGCTTCTGGGTTACCTTCCTTTTCATAAGGAATGATAATGACCCTAAATCCAACCAAAACAGATGAATTTAAAATGCCTATCTGAATAACTGATTTCGAGGTTATGTGTTTAAAACTAAAAATGCATCTGTCATTCTTAGATCATTATCTTAGTGATTAAGGGCAGGCACAACACTGGGGTACGGTTGAATGTCTCTGTTGTAGGTATACCCTGGCATGGCACATTTTTACTGCTCAGATCTATTCTGGAAGTTCCTAAAATACTCGATGGGAAATGCAAACCAAGGACGGGGCACAAATCTCATGTTACTCACAGATTTCAAATGGACAAGCTGAGGCTACACTGCTACAGACCCTGCTCTCCTGTGCGTAAAGGGCTGGATTCATACAGTGAGATAGACTTGGTGGTAGTGCAGATGATCTGGCCTCTCCTCAACCATCACCCACTCAGGTGGATGGTGGAGCCTCGCCACTCCATTCGCTAACAGCCCTGCCTCTGACTTAAAACCCTAAGCCCAAGTGCCATGGATTCTAGGAAAAAACTCAGTACCAATCGGAATCCCCTTTCTAGGGATCTACATTTACTTTTTCCGCTCAGGCCCCTCTATAGGAGGCAAAGGACTGAACATTTACACAAGAGTTTATTTCAATCTTTAGACAATGATTTTGTTGGGATAACTGAAGGCCAGAAGACATCTGTATTTGAAGGACTATTTGAGCACAAAACAAATTATTAACCAAAAAAAAAAAAAAAAACAACTAACTAATTTTCCCTCCTCCTAAGCTTCTTGGCAGGCACTCATTTCTAAAATTCTAAAGTTTAAGGTGCTGTCAGGTATTGCCTAAGATAAAAACTTATATTGTCAGGCAGAAAAATTCTGCCCAGGGCTTTAGTTGCTTAGCCAAGGTGATGATGTATCTAAAAGTTGAGTTTCAGAAAGAAAGGAAAAAAGAGAAATCCCACTCCCTCACCTCCCCACACACACACATACTGGAAAACAGACCTTCCTCCAACTTATCCAAAGGTTCCTCAGCCATGCCAACTCCAGGACTCCTGCACTCGTGGGAGGGCAACACCACCTCGAAAGCACAGAAGAACTTCAGGCTTTGCTTCTGAAGTGGTGTCACAATATCTTCATTTTCCCTTTCTTCAAGGTTAGAAAGATCCTGAAGCTGTTAGGATTTTGAATTAAAGGCTAGACTTCAAAATATTCTGGTGTTAGAGATAAAAACTAAACTCCAGCAATCCCAGGTAATAGTTTAGGTATGCTATAGCTTCAAAGTCAAGTGAGACTTGCAAATGAATGACTAGATATAGACAACACTTTTTTATTATATACCATACAAATACTGGAGAAAATTATGGACACCACCATCCAAGTCATTGAGATTATCACTAATTCTAGGTGGCAGGCCAATGTTCAGATACTTCCATGTGGAAGCCTCTCACATCTCCTCCCCATAGCCCTGCTCTATGCTTCTCTCTAAAGTCTAGGGGTTCAATGTTGAAAGGAGTCTGGTTAGTCAAAGAAAATCTACAGAGTTTACCCTGATGATCCTTTTTGACCACCCACTGAAACCAAAGTAGTAATTTGCCAATTCTTGGCATCTGGAGCTGTTCAGGGCAAGCGTATTATGTCAAACCGCCTTATGTCTGGTGCCGAGACGAACCTAAAGACATAAAAGACCTAAAAATATCACAACCCTACATAGAGACTTACTTTGGATATACCTGAGATTTATCAATACCAATTTCATAGAGTGGTTGTGAAGATTAAATAGGACATTTTAAGCAATGAGTTCACAGTGAACCCTAAATAAATGTTATTTATTATTTTTAAGTCAGTACTTTTCTGCATCATTTCCAGGGCCCCTGATTAACCAGAAGGTTCCCTGACCTCTGGTAGTGAAAGTGATGATGAAAGCAACCAAGGAAGCCCAGCAGAAGCCTATTACGGGGCTGGGGGTAAGCAAAGGAAGTGAACTGTTTTAGTCATCTCATCCTGCTTGAGAATATGACCTGAAGAGGAGATAAGATAGACCTGCCACTGAATTAGGACCTTAATCTATAGCACCCCCTCCCCAAGTTACTAACCCCTGTTAGAAGAGGGAATACGTATACCTCTATAAATGTAAATAAAGCAACCAAAAGAATTAGAGGTTCATCTGCATTAACAAGCTTCTTTGAGAGTGCAAATATTTCCAGACTTAGCTCTCTAAATAACTTACATATTACTGTGGATTTTTTACATCACTAGTTCTTTCTTAAATGTCTATTTCCATTTTGAACAGGGTGTAGTATAGAAATATAGTCATAAAAATTCAAATAATACAAATAAATTCAAAGCACTGTTAATTCTTTTTTGATGTGTTTGTGCATCTTCCTCTGTCACTAGTTTATGAGCTCCTTAAGTGCTTGAAGGAACCATATATTATTCTTTCCTTGTTACCAGAAACAAGCATAGATCTTGGCATATAATAGAGGAGTGATGGTCTGTTGACTGAGTGAATGAATGAGTACATAAGAAAATGAAATTACTTTCTCCAACTGAAGCTGCCTGCTGGAAAGGAGAAATGAAGACTAATTTTTTTTTTAATTTTTATTTATTTATTTATGGCTGTGTTGGGTCTTCGCCTCTGTGCGAGGGCTTTCTCCAGTTGTGGCAAGTGGGGGCCACTCTTCATCGCGGTGCGCGGGCCTCCCACCATTGCGGCCCCTCCTGTTGCGGAGCACAGGCTCCAGACGCGCAGGCTCAGTAATTGTGGCTCACGGGCCTAGTTGCTCCGCAGCATGTGGGATCTTCCCAGACCAGGGCCGAACGTGTGTCCCCTGCATTGGCAGGCAGACTCGCAACCACTGCGCCACCAGGGAAGCCCAAGACTAATTTATAAATGTTGAGTGTCGCAACATTTAAAACAGGGAGGCTAGGCCCTGTACGGTGAGTCATAATGGAGCTGTCCTGGACAATTAGGAAGCTTCAGAAGGGCTTTGAGCCCCTGGGTAGTAGAGACAGTTGACTTCTGGGATAACCTGGCCACAGTTCTTGCTGGCAAACATTTCCCTTCGTGCTACTGAGAAAAACTCAGACACATTAGGCCTTTCCTTCATTTTATTTGAAGATGTTACTCTCTTGTCTGTATTTATAAAAAACACAGGGGAAAAAAGATAAGAAGTATGTACACCTGCTAATGAATAAAAGAAGACATAATTGGAACTTCCCTGCTGGTGCAGTGGTTAAGACTCCATGCTCCCAATGCAGGGGGCCCGGGTTCGATCCCTGGTCAGGGAACTAGGTCTCACGTGCATGCTGCAACTAAGAGTTCGCACGCCACAGTTAAGGAGCCTGTGAGCCACAACTAAAGGAGCCTGCCTGCTGCAACTGGGGAGCCGACGTGCCGCAACTGGGGAGCCCGTGAGCCGCAACTAAGGAGCCCGCCTGCTGCAACTAAGACCCGGTGCAACCAAATAAATAAATAAATAAAATTTAAAGAGAATGCATAATTAAGTAGGTAACAATTTCGGGGGTGTGGGTATTAAACTAAGGCTCTGCATTAAATAAAGAAATCTAATGGAATGCCCTTTCCTTTCAACTCTATAGTGACTTGTAGAACATTTTCTTCATAACTCTATCAGTGACGGGCTTTATGCTGTGAAAATCTCAGAACCTAAGCTTATGGAATGGTCTTAATGTCCAATGTAAGAAAAGAACTCATTACTCACAACTGATACCAAGTAACTGTCTCATAATATTTCCAGGACCATCCGTAATATCTGAGTGGTTATGTGAAATGGTCGCAGGGTCCGCAAATTAAAGAATGTCTGACATGAAATCATTTCAATCCCAGGGAGTACAGCCAGGATTGAAGAGGGTGTTAAACAGGGTACAGAAGTGGGAGGTAGCGTACCTGGAGTCACATCTGAGGAGAGTTCTCAGAGTCAATAAAGGTGAAATCAGTGAGTAAAGAAATATGGGTGAGAATAGGCAGCAAGGTCAGTAGGAAGTAGCCAGAGCAAGAAGCCAATCAGAGAAGACACACAATTATAAAGTGAAAGGTCTGCGAAATCGAAGCCTCACTCACGTAGTCAGAGAAATTGAAAAGGTCCTTGAAAAAGGAATGGTGGCTGAATGGAGGCACATAATGAAATGTTAATTCTGGGGAAGTAAAATTGGATGGCATGTTAATATGGAATAAGGTTTCTACAATGCATTAAAGAATATTTTAACCATTTTCTGGAATCTGAAGGGAGTTCTGAAGAGGCAGTTTCAGAGTGATGATGATGACGAAGCCTCCTTTATGTTACATCTGACAAAAGTTTGTCAAGCTCGGGACTTCCCTGGTGGCACAGTGGTTAAGAGTCCGCCTGCCAATGCAGGGGACACGGGTTCGATCCCTGGTACGGGAAGATCCCACATGCCACAGAGCAACTAAGCCCGTGTGCCACAACTACTGAGCCTGTGCTCTAGAGCCCGAGAGCCACAACTACTGAAGCCCGCGTGCCTAGAACCCGTGCTCCGCAACAAGAGAAGCCATCGCAATGAGAAGCCCACGCACCGCAACGAAGAGCAACCCCCGCTCGCCGCAACTAGACAAAGCCGGTGCGCAGCAACAAGACACAACGCAGCCAAAAATAAATAAATTAATTAATTAATTAATTAATTAATAAAACAATTTGTCAACCTCACAGATTTAAAATCCACATAAAAGTAAATATAAGGAAGACTCTTGTGAAGATTTCTTAAATTAAGGGGCATCATAAAATGACATGGTGTTCAACATCAGTTAAGTGTGGGTTTGGCCTCTAGTTTCCACATTTACTGTCATGAACCTTAAGTAAGTCACTTAAACATCCTGAGTTCGAGTTTCTTCATCTAAAAAAAAGAAAGAAAGAACTGGGGAACTGGGGGATCAGTGGAGCAGTGCATCTGAGAGCATCCTGTACACCACAGTGCTGTACAAACACTGGCCTTTTTTCCCCCCCTGGGATCTTAGTTCCCGGGCCAGGGATTGAACCCGGGCCCTCAGCAGTGAAGGTGCAGAGTCCTAACCACTGGACCCCCAGGGAATTCCCGATGGCCTATTAGTTTTAAATTCAGCACTTCATCCCAGTAGAGCGAGAAATTCCACATTTGGACCCACCTTCACTGGAGATGCCTGAAAAAGCTGCTTCTGGTCGCATGCCTTTTGGGCTCTGTGGGCATCCCTTGCTGACTAAACCTTGATGATGGCATAGAACACAGAACTGGCCACCGCTGCGTTTGGGAAGACTCGGACCGAATACAGAAGGCCAAACTGAGAGAAGACTGTGAAGAGAGAATGCCATAGGGTGATCCCATGCTAAGTAAGTGCAGGCAATTTCACGCCCAGGAAGCCAAACCGCCCGTTCCCTTCTATTCCCCCAGCCCTTCGCCGCAGGCAACTGTGGTGAGCCTGCAACTCCAAACACTTCTCATTTCAGCAACAAGTTTCCCTCTGAAAACCTAAGCTTCGAGAAGCATTAGGAGGCAATGCCAGCTGTTGGGAACTATCTCTCAAAAAAGTGTGAGGATGAGCTGACTGCTCAGGTCGGCTCTAGAACTAAGATTCCTCTCAGCGAAGACCACAGGCAGATGAGGTGCTGAAGCAGTACCCCGGGGCGCCCAGTTACTGAGGCGCGAGGTGGCTTCCTCCAGCCCTCCCTCCGCCCCGGCTCGGCTCACTTACAAGGCCTCAGCCGTGGGTCCAGAGCTCAGCTCCCACACCCGCAAGGTTTTGTCACCCACAATGGGAACCAGAAAAGTTAGCAAAGACATCACCCGACCGTTACCGCTCGTGCGCGGGTCGGTGCGCAAGCGGACTTCGCCTGCGCAGGCGCGCCTGCGGACGAGCGTCTGCGCAGCGCTTGTGCGGTCGCGCGCCTGCGCAGGAACGTCTGCTCTTGCGCGATAGCGCACGGGCGTGTGCGCCTGCGCGCCTGCGCACGGACGTATGCGCAAGCGCGTCTGCGGACGGGCGTCTGTGCACCGCGTTTACGGACCCCGTCTGCCTACGCGCGCCTACACACCGCGTCTCCGCACGCGCGCCAGCGCAGACGTGGTGCGCAGGCGACCGTTCGCAGGCGCGCGTGCGCAGATGCGGTGCTTAGGAGCGCGTGCGCAGACGCGGTGCGAGGCACGAGTGCCCAGACGCCCGTGCGCAGGCGCCGTCTGCTTGGGCACCGAGCCGCGCACGAGCGGTAACGGTCGGATGGTGCCGTTGGTAACTTTTGTGGTTCCCGTTGTGGGTGAGAAACCCTTGCGGGTGTGGGAGCTGAGCTCTGGACCCACGGCCGAGGCCTTGTAAGTGAGCCGAGCCGGGGCGGAGGGAGGGCTGGAGGAAGCCACCTCGCGCCTCAGTAACTGGGCGCCCCGGGGTACTGCTTCAGCACCTTATCTGCCTGTGGTCTCCGCTGAGAGGAATCTTAGTTCTAGAGCCGACCTGAGCAGTCAGCTCGCCCCCACAGATTTTTGAGAGATACTTCCCAGCAGATGGCATTACCTCCTCATGCTTCTCGAAGCTTAGGATTTCAGAGGGAAACCTGTTCCTGAAATGAGAAGTGTTTGGAGTTGCAGGCTCACCACAGTTGCCTGCGGCGAAGGGCTGGGGGAATAGAAGGGAATGGGCGGTTTGGCTTCCTGGGCGTGAAATTGCCTGCACTTACTTAGCATGGGACCACCCTACGGTATTCTCTCTTCACAGTCTTCTCTCAGTTTGGCCTTCTGTATTCGGTCCGAGTCTTCCCAAACGCAGCAGTGGCCGGTCCTGTGTTCTATGCCCTCATCAAAGTTTATTCAGCAAGGGATGCCCACAGAGCCCAAAAGGCATGTGACCAGAAGCAGCTTTTTCAGGCATCTCCAGTGAAGGTGGGTCCAAATGTGGAATTCCTCGCTCTACTGGGATGAAGTGCTGAATTTAAAACTAATAGGCCATCGGGAATTCCCTGGGGGTCCAGTGGTTAGGACTCTGCACTTTCACTGCTGAGGGCCCGGGTTCAATCCCTGGCCCGGGAACTAAGATCCCAGAGGGGGAAAGAAGGCCAGTGTTTGTACAGCACTGTGGTGTACAGAATGCTCTCAGATGCACTGCTCCACTGATCCCCCAGTTCCCCAGTTCATTCTTTCTTTTTTTTAGATGAAGAAACTCGAACTCAGGATGTTTAAGTGACTTACTTAAGGTTCATGACAGTAAATGTGGAAACTAGAGGCCAAACCCAAACTTAACTGATGTTAAACACCATGTCAGTTTATGCTGCCCCTTAATTTAAGAAATCTTCACAAGAGTCTTCCTTATATTTACTTTTATGTGGATTTTAAATCTGTGAGGTTGACAAATTGTTTTTTTAATTAATTAATTAATTAATTATTTTTTGACTGCGTTGTGTCTTGTTGCTGCTCACCGGCTTTGTCTAGTTGCGGCGAGCCGGGGTTGCTCTTCGTTGCGGTGCGTGGGCTTCTCATCGCGATGGCTTCTCTTGTTGCGGAGCACGAGTTCTAGGCACGCGGGCTTCAGTAGTTGTGGCTCTCGGGCTCTAGAGCACAGGCTCAGTAGTTGTGGCACACGGGCTTAGTTGCTCTGTGGCATGTGGGATCTTCCCGTACCAGGGATCGAACCCGTGTCCCCTGCATTGGCAGGCGGACTCTTAACCACTGTGACACCCGGGAAGTCCCGAGCTTGACAAACTTTTGTCAGATGTAACATAAAGGAGGCTTCGTCATCATTATCACTCTGAAACTGCCTCTTCAGAACTCCCTTCAGATTCCAGAAAATGGTTAAAATATTCTTTAATGCATTGTAGAAACCTTATTCCATATTAACATGCCATCCAATTTTACTTCCCATTTCACATAACCACTCAGATATTACGCATGATCCTGGAAAGATTATGAGACAGTTAGTTACTTGGTATCAGTTGTGAGTAATGAGTTCTTTTCTTACATTGGATATTAAGACCATTCCATAAGCTTAGGTTCTGAGATTTTCACAGCATAAAGCCCGTCACTGATAGAGTAATGAAGAAAATGTTCTACAAGTCACTATAGAGTTGAGAGAAAAGGGCATTCGTATTAGATTTCTTTATTTAATGCAGAGCCTTAGTTTACTACCCAACCCCCGAAATTGTTACCTACTTTAATTATACGTTCTCTTTAAATTTTATTTATTTATTTAGTTGCACCGGGTCTTAGTTGCAGCAGGTGGGTTCCTTAGTTGCGGCAGGTGGGATCCCCAGTAGCAGCAGGAAGGCTCCTTTAGTTGTGGCTCGCAGGCTCCTTAACTGTGGCATGCAAACTCTTAGTTGCAGCATGCACGTGAGACCTAGGTCCCTGACCAGGGATCGAACCCGGGCCCCCTGCATCGGGAGCACGGAGTCTTAACCACTGCACCAGCAGGGAAGTTCCAATTATGTCTTCTTTTATTCATTATCAGGTATACATACTTCCTATCTTTTTTCCTCTGTATTTTTTGTGCATACAGACAAGAGAATAACGTCTTCAAATAAAATGAAGGAAAGGCCTAATGTATCTGAGTTTTTCTCAGTAGCATGAAGGGAAATGTTTGCCAGCAAGAACTGTGGCAAGATTATCCCAGTCAACTGTCTCTACTACCCAGGGGCTCAGAGCCCTTCTGAAGCTTCCTAATTGTCCAGGACAGCTCCATTATGACTCACCGTACAGGGTGTAGCCTCCCTGTTTTAAATGTTGCGACACTCAACATTTAAAAATTAGTCTTCATTTCTCCTTCCCAGCAGGCAGCTTCAGTTGGAGAAAGTAATTTCATTTTCTTATGTACTCATTCATTCACTCAGTCAACAGACCATCACTCCTCTATTATATGCCAAGATCTATGCTTGTTTCTGGTAACAAGGAAAGAATAATATACGGTTCCTTCAAGCACTTAAGGAGCTCATAAACTAGTGACGGAGGAAGATGCACAAACACATCAAAAAAGAATTAACAATGCTTTGACTTTATTTGTATTATTTGAATTTTTATAACTATATTTCTATACTACACCCTGTTCGAAATGGAAATAGACATTTAAGAAAGAACTAGTGATGTAAAAAATCCACAGTAATATGTAAGTTACTTAGAGAGTTAAGACTGGAAATATTTGCACTCTCAAAGAAGCTTGTTAATGCAGATGAACCTCTAATTCTTTTGGTTGCTTTATTTACATTTATAGAGGTATACGTATTCCCTCTTCTAACAGGGGTTAGTAACTTGGGGAGGGGGTGCTACAGATTGAGGTCCTATTTCACTTGCAGGTCTATCTTATCTCCTCTTCAGGTCATATTCTCAAGCAGGATGAGATGACTAAAACAGTTCACTTCCTTTGCTTACCCCCAGCCCCGTAATAGGCTTCTGCTGGGCTTCCTTGGTTGCTTTCATCATCACTTTCACTACCAGAGGTCAGGGAACCTTCTGGTTAATCAGGGGCCCTGGAAATGATGCAGAAAAGTACTGACTTAAAAATAATAAATAACATTTATTTAGGGTTCACTGTGAACTCATTGCTTAAAATGTCCTATTTAATCTTCACAACCACTCTATGAAATTGGTATTGATAAATCTCAGGTATATCCAAAGTAAGTCTCTATGTAGGGTTGTGATATTTTTAGGTCTTTTATGTCTTTAGGTTCGTCTCGGCACCAGACATAAGGCGGTTTGACATAATACGCTTGCCCTGAACAGCTCCAGATGCCAAGAATTGGCAAATTACTACTTTGGTTTCAGTGGGTGGTCAAAAAGGATCATCAGGGTAAACTCTGTAGATTTTCTTTGACTAACCAGACTCCTTTCAACATTGAACCCCTAGACTTTAGAGAGAAGCATAGAGCAGGGCTATGGGGAGGAGATGTGAGAGGCTTCCACATGGAAGTATCTGAACATTGGCCTGCCACCTAGAATTAGTGATAATCTCAATGACTTGGATGGTGGTGTCCATAATTTTCTCCAGTATTTGTATGGTATATAATAAAAAAGTGTTGTCTATATCTAGTCATTCATTTGCAAGTCTCACTTGACTTTGAAGCTATAGCATACCTAAACTATTACCTGGGATTGCTGGAGTTTAGTTTTTATCTCTAACACCAGAATATTTTGAAGTCTAGCCTTTAATTCAAAATCCTAACAGCTTCAGGATCTTTCTAACCTTGAAGAAAGGGAAAATGAAGATATTGTGACACCACTTCAGAAGCAAAGCCTGAAGTTCTTCTGTGCTTTCGAGGTGGTGTTGCCCTCCCACGAGTGCAGGAGTCCTGGAGTTGGCATGGCTGAGGAACCTTTGGATAAGTTGGAGGAAGGTCTGTTTTCCAGTATGTGTGTGTGTGGGGAGGTGAGGGAGTGGGATTTCTCTTTTTTCCTTTCTTTCTGAAACTCAACTTTTAGATACATCATCACCTTGGCTAAGCAACTAAAGCCCTGGGCAGAATTTTTCTGCCTGACAATATAAGTTTTTATCTTAGGCAATACCTGACAGCACCTTAAACTTTAGAATTTTAGAAATGAGTGCCTGCCAAGAAGCTTAGGAGGAGGGAAAATTAGTTAGTTGTTTTTTTTTTTTTTTTTTGGTTAATAATTTGTTTTGTGCTCAAATAGTCCTTCAAATACAGATGTCTTCTGGCCTTCAGTTATCCCAACAAAATCATTGTCTAAAGATTGAAATAAACTCTTGTGTAAATGTTCAGTCCTTTGCCTCCTATAGAGGGGCCTGAGCGGAAAAAGTAAATGTAGATCCCTAGAAAGGGGATTCCGATTGGTACTGAGTTTTTTCCTAGAATCCATGGCACTTGGGCTTAGGGTTTTAAGTCAGAGGCAGGGCTGTTAGCGAATGGAGTGGCGAGGCTCCACCATCCACCTGAGTGGGTGATGGTTGAGGAGAGGCCAGATCATCTGCACTACCACCAAGTCTATCTCACTGTATGAATCCAGCCCTTTACGCACAGGAGAGCAGGGTCTGTAGCAGTGTAGCCTCAGCTTGTCCATTTGAAATCTGTGAGTAACATGAGATTTGTGCCCCGTCCTTGGTTTGCATTTCCCATCGAGTATTTTAGGAACTTCCAGAATAGATCTGAGCAGTAAAAATGTGCCATGCCAGGGTATACCTACAACAGAGACATTCAACCGTACCCCAGTGTTGTGCCTGCCCTTAATCACTAAGATAATGATCTAAGAATGACAGATGCATTTTTAGTTTTAAACACATAACCTCGAAATCAGTTATTCAGATAGGCATTTTAAATTCATCTGTTTTGGTTGGATTTAGGGTCATTATCATTCCTTATGAAAAGGAAGGTAACCCAGAAGCTTGCTATTCAGAAGGCTATGACAGATGCATTCCGGAAACTGCTGATTGTGGTTTTAGGTAAGACCTTTTTTTTTTCAGTACTCACTCAAAGTTCATTAAAATAAATGTCCTATGATATGTCCTTTAGTTGTAGTAAAAGTAGCTCTTATATACTTTATTTTTAACTTTTCTCTCTTTGAATATCATTCACAGGCACAGACTCAATTTCTTATATAATGATAATAACTTTTTCTTACTGATGTTCAAGTATTCACAACTTAGCTACTAGTAGCAGCTTTAAGATGACTCTTTGTCCTTTCAGCATTATCCTAGAGAATTTCTTTTTTTTTTTTCACACGCGCACACACACACACACACACACACACACACTGTATTTTATTTTTACAAGAGATAAATAGACTGACACCAAGCATTGTAAATGGATGACCACAACAAAAGCAACAATGATTGCAATTACCAAACACGAAACACACTCATACTATGTCATAATATTGACATTCAGTCCGGTAATCCTCCGCTGTAACAGCTCCTTTACTTTGCAGTGAAAATTGATTTCTATATTCTTTACCTCTGAGTCCTTGTGGAATTTTTTCTTTTTAATTCAAACAGAAAGTCACAAAAATTATACTCATCCTCATCAGTTCACTCAGTGCCGTGTAATTAATTTTTTTTTCATCTTGATCTTTTGTTAGCACTTTTATGAGTTCATCAGGTTTCCATTAGAGTTCTGAAAATGCTTATTCATTCAGTTCAGCAGTACAGTTCCCAGAAACCTGTACTTGTCAGAGTCTTTTCTATGAATTCCTTGAAGATGAAACCCTTTTATAGGAACATATTTGCAAAAGCATCAGAGTACACCCAGAACTGTCTGTAACTGACAAAAGACTTAAAAATGACCATGGATAAAGATTTGATGAAAGTTCATAATAGTGCAATTGACAATGAAATTTAGTTTTTTCTGAGATATACATTTTAAAGTGATAACTAGAATTATGACTTATAACATGATACCAGAACATATAAGATTTTTAGAAATTTCACGTAATGTCTGAAACATTTATATTAACATATTTCCATACAGATAACCCAATGAAAGTTTAGTATTAGTTGTTTTGTTTGTTTGGTTTTTTATCCTGCAGGTTCTTATTAGTCATCAGTTTTATACAAATCAGTGTATACATGTCAATCCCAATCATCCAATTCAGCACACCACCATCCCCACCCCACCGCAGTTTTCCCCCCTTGGTGTCCATATGTCTGTTCTCTACATCTGTGTCTCAACTTCTGCCCTGCAAACCGGCTCATCTGTACCATTTTTCTAGGTTCCACATACATGCCTTAATATAGGATATTTGTTTTTCTCTTTCTGACTTACTTCACTCTGTATGACAGTCTCTAGATCCATCCACGTCTCCACAAATGACTCAATTTCGTTCCTTTTTATGGCTGAGTAATATTCCATTGTATATATGTACCACATCTTCTTTAACCATTCGTCTGTCGATGGGCATTTAGGTTGCTTCCATGTCCTGGCTACTGTAAATAGTGCGGCAATGAACATTGGGGTGCATGTGTCTTTTTGAATTACGGTTTTCTCTGGGTATACGCCCAGTAGTGGGATTGTTGGATCATATGGAAAATCTATTTTTAGTTTTTTAAGGAACCTCCATACTGTTCTCCATAGTGGCTGTATCAATTTACATTCCCACCAACAGTGCAAGAGGGTTCCCCTTTCTCCACACCCTCTCCAGCATTTGCTGTTTGTAGATTTTCTGATGATGCCCATTCTAACTGGTGTGAGGTGATACCTCATTGTAGTTTTGATTTGCATTTCTCTAATAATTAGTGATGTTGAGCATCTTTTCATGTGCTTCTTGGCCATCTGTATGTCTTCTTTGGAGAAATGTCTATTTAGGTCTTCTGCCCAGTTTTGGATTGGGTTGTTTGTTTCTTTAATATTGAGCTGAATGAGCTGTTTATATATTTTGGAGATTAATCCTTTGTCCGTTGATTTGTTTGCAAATATCTTCTCCCATTCTGAGGGTTGTCTTTTCGTCTTGTTTATGGTTTCCTTTGCTGTGCAAAAGCTTTGAAGTTTCATTAGGTCCCATTTGTTAATTTTTGTTTTTATTTCCATTACTCTAGGAGGTGGATCAAAAAAGATCTTGCTGTGATTTATGTCAGAGAGTGTTCTTCCTATGTTTTCCTCTAAGAGTTTTATAGTGTCCGGTCTTACATTTAGGTCTTGAATCCATTTTGAGTTCATTTTTGTGTATGGTGTTAGGGAGTGTTCTAATTTCATTCTTTTCCATGTAGCTGTCCAGTTTTCCCAGCACTACTTATTGAAGAGACTGTCTTTTCTCCATTGTATATCTTTGCCTCCTTTGTCATAGATGAGTTGACCATAGGTGCGTGGGTTTATCTCTGGGCTTTCTATCTTGTTCCATTGATCTATGTTTCTGTTTTTGTGCCAGTACCATATTGTCTTGATGACTGTAGCTTTGTAGTATATAGTCTGAAGTCAGGGAGTCTGATTCCTCCAGCTCTGTTTTTTTCCCTCAAGACTGCTTTGGCTATTCGGGGTCTTTTGTGTCTCCATACAAATTTTAAGATGATTTGTTCTAGTTCCGTAAACAATGCCATTGGTAATTTGATAGGGATCGCATTGACTCTGTAGATTGCTTTGGGTAGTATAGTCATTTTCACAATATTGATTCTTCCAATCCAAGAACATGGTATATCTCTCCATCTGTTGGTATCATCTTTAATTTCTTTCACCAGTGTCTTCTAGTTTTCTGCATACAGGTCTTTTGTCTCCCTAGGTAGGTTTATTCCTAGGTATTTTATTCTTTTTGTTGCAATGGTAAATGGGAGTGTTTCCATAATTTCTGTTTCAGATTGTTCATCATTAGTGTATAGGAATGCAAGAGATTTCTGTGCATTAATTTTGTATCCTGCAACTTTACCAAATTCATTGATTAGCTCTAGTAGTTTTCTGGTGGCATCCTTAGGATTCCTTATGTATAATATCATGCCATCTGCAAACAGTGACAGTCTTACTTCTTCTTTTCCAATTTGTATTCTTTTTATTTCTGTTTCTTCTGTGATTGCCATGGCTAGGACTTCCAAAACTATGTTGAATAATAGTGGTGAGAGTGGACATCCTTGTCTCGTTCCTGATCTTAGAGGAAATGCTTCCAGTTTTTCACCATTGAGAATGATGTTTGCCATGGGTTTGTCGTATATGGCCTTTTTTATGTTGAGGTAGGTTCCCTCTATGCCCACTTTCTGGAGAGTTTTTATCATAAATGGGTGTTGAACTTTGTCAAAAGCTTTTTCTGCATCTATTGAGATGATCGTAAGTGTTTTATTCTTCAATTTGTTAATATGGTGTATCACATTGATTGATTTGCGTATATTGAAGAATCCTTGCATCCCTGGGATAAATCCCACTTGATCGTGGTGTATGATCCTTTTAATGTGTTGTTGGATTCTCTTTGCTAGTATTTTGTTGAGGATTTTTGCATCTATATTCATCAGTGATATTGGTCTGTAATTTTCTTTTTTTGTAGTATCTTTGTCTGGTTTTGGTATCAGGGTGATGGTGGTCTCATAGAATGAGTTTGGGAGTGTTCCTTCGTCTGCAATTTTTTGGAAGAGTTTGAGAAGGATGGGTGTTACCTCTTCTCTAAATGTTTGATAGAGTTCACCTGTGAAGCCATCTGGTCCTGGACTTTTGTTTGTTGGAAGATTTTTAATCACAGTTTCAATTTCATTACTTGTGATTGGTCTGTTCATATTTTCTGTTTCTTCCTGGTTCAGTCTGGAAGGTTATACCTTTCTAAGAATTTGTCCATTTCTTCCAGGTTGTCCATTTTATTGGCATAGAGTTGCTTGTAGTAGTCTCTTAGGATGCTTTGTATTTCTGCGGTGTCTGTTGTAACTTCTCCTTTTTCATTTCTACTTTTATTGATTTGAGTCCTCTCCCTCTTTTTCTTGATGAGTCTGGCTAATGGCTTATCAATTTTGTTTATCTTCTCACAAAACCAGCTTTTAGTTTTATTGATCTTTGCTATTGTTTTCTTTGTTTCTATTTCATGTATTTCTGCTCTGATCTTTGTGATTTCTTTCCTTCTGCTAACTTTGGGTTTTGTTTGTTCTTCTTTCTCTAGTTCCTTTAGGTGTAAGGTTAGATTGTTTACTTGAGATTTTTCTTGTTTCTTTAGGTAGGCTTGTATAGCTATAATCTTCCGTCTTAAAACTGCTTTTGCTGCATCCCATAGGTTTTGGATCGTCGTGTTTTCATTGTCATTTGTCTCTAGGAATTTTTTGATTTCCTCCTTGATTTCTTCAGTGATCTCTTGGTTATTTAGTAACCTCCACGAGAGGCTGTTTCATCTTCAGGAGAAGAGACATCTCAGGAAAATCCTTTTCCAGAATTATTTTCTCTTTCAGACCTTTCTACAGAAAACACTACTTCAGAAAACAATACAGCACAAAATGTTTCTGGACAAATTATTTCTACAGGAAACTCTACTCTCCCAGGAGGAACTGGCCCTGGAAACACTACCCATAGGAACGTCTCCACTGCACATTCTACTGTTGCTGCAGACAACAGTATGCCAACTGTTCAACACACCAACGAAACACAATGGGAGTAGCACAACACGGGCACTGAATTATCCTCTAAGCCCACAGGCTTCACTTTCCTGGGGTTCACATCCCCGGGTGATCAAGTTGAAACTCAGCTAAAGCAGCAGCTGCGGTCCCTCATCCCCAACAATGTCATGCGAAGGCTCATTTCTCATGTTATCCAGACTTTGAAAATAGACTGCTCGGAGACCCACGTGCAGCTGGCCTGTGCCAACCTCATCTCTAGAACAGGCCTCCTGATGAAGCTTCTCAGCAAGCAGCAAGAAGTAAAGGTGTCCAAAGCGGAATGGGATACGGACCAGTGGAAAAGTGACAACTCTGTCAGTGAGAGCACAGAAGCCCAGAGTGAGCAGAAAGAGCAGGAGTCAAGTGAGGTGAGGAGAACCCCTGAAACATGGGACCTGGACTTTTACTCAGTTTAGGACATGCCATGAACGTGCCCAAGCAGGAATACCACGGGCTCCTAGTCTGTATCTTACCTTCAGCCGTGAAACTGGCTAAGACAGTGATCTCCCACTTGGCTCATTTAGAGAGTGTGCCACTATTCCTAGGGTAGACGAGAAGAGGACATAACACAGGACAACTAAATTGTAGGTAAATAAATTGTAGAAGAAAAGGCTAATGATAAGATTAATAACACTAAATTTAGCTTGTTCTTATAGAAGCTACTCGCCTGGAAGGATTGGGTTTTATAGTAGTTTAAGAATAGTTAGCTATTGTTTAGAATAGGTTTAAGAAGAGTTAGCTTTCATCCCTTGTATCTCCTTGTTTTTAAAAAATTTGTCATTTATTTTTTTAGCTCACAAAAGAAGTTCCAGGATATGGCTGTAACAACAAACTCATCTTGGCAATATCTGTAACTGTAGTAGTGACGATTTTGGTTACAATTCTCTGTCTCATTGAGGTAAGGACAATAATTCATTCAGATTCAGAACCCACAAACTTGAGAATCAAAGCCACCTTTCCACCCACTACTACTTGATTCTTCTCTTTAGTCATGAGGACTGAGATACACTTTGTTCTTTTACTGAAAAGTATATTCCCAGGATTTTTTGTTTCCTTTTTTCTTTTTTGGCTGCGTTGGGTCTTCATTGCGGTGCACGGGCTTCTCATTGCGGTGGCTTCTCTTGTTGTGGAGTACGGGCTCTAGACGCGCGGGCTCAGGAGTTGTGGCGCACGGACTTAGTTGCTCCACAGCATGTGGGACTTTCCGAGACCAGGGATGGGACCCGTGTCCCCTGCACTGGCAGGCAGATTCTTAACCACTGAACCACCAGGGAAGTCCCAATTCCAGTATTCTTAATCGTTTGTGTAGATCCATATTCCAAACAAGTGTCATTTTCCTCCTGCTTAAAAATACTTCTTTTACCCTTTCTTATAGTGAAAGTCTACTAGTAATGAATTCTTTCAGCTTTTGTATGTCTGAGATAGTCTTCATTTTGCTTTTGTTTGGACAGATCTGGGTATAGAATTCTAGCTTGATAGAATTCAATGCACTACTTTAAAGGTGTTATTCCACTGAGTTCTCCTTTACATTGTTTCCAGCACGAATTCTGCTGTCGTTGTTATCTTTGTTCCTCTGTACGTAGTGTATAGTTTTTTCCTCTGGCTGCTTTTAAATTTTTCTCTTTATTGCTGGTTTTGAGCAATTTGATTATTTTTTGTGCCTTGGTGTAGTTTTGTCCATGTTTCTTATGCTTACAGTTCATTGATCTTCTTGACTTTGTGGGTTTATAGTGTTTGCCAATTTGGAAAAGTGTTGGCTATTATTTCTTCAAATTGTTGTATTTCTCCTCTCCTTCATGGACTCTAAGTACCCATGTATTAGGCCAGTTGACGTTGTTGCACAACTCACTGAGGCTCTATTCATTTTTGTTGTTGTTTTGTTTTGTTACTCTTTTTGTTTCATTTTGGATAGTTTCTATTGCTATGCCTTAATGTTCACTGACCCTTTCTTCTGCAGTGTCTAATCTGCCATTAACCTCGTTCCGTATCTTTTTCATTTAGACATTGTTTTTAATCTCTAGAAGCACAATTTGGGTCTGTTTTACATTTTCCATGCCTATACTTAACATTTTCAGTGTTTATTCTGGGTTTATTAACATACGAAATGCAGTTGTAATAACTTTTCTTCATGTATAATAACTTTTTAAATGTTCTTTTCTGCCAATTCTAACATCTGTATGGATTATGGGTTAGTTTTGATTGATTGCCTTTTCTCCTCAGTATGGGTCATATTTTCCTACTTCTTTGCATCCTTGGCAATTTTTCATATGATCCCAGATATTGTGAGGTTTAGTTTATTATTTGCTATATATATATATATATATTCCTGTAAAATGCTTGGGCTTTGTTTTGGGTGAAATCAAGTTACTCAGAACAATTTTATTCTTTTAGGTCTAGTGTGTAAGATTCGTTGGGTAGGAGTCCAAGTAGCCTTTAGTGTGGAGCTCACTGTATGCAACTACGGAGACAAGTCCTTTCTGAGCATCATGAGGTTTTGCAGTCTGACTTGTAGGAACAGGTACTATTCCTACAACCCTGTGTGATATCCAGTTATTCTTATTATTAATCCTTTCATGTGGTTCTTTTCCTGGCATCAGGGAATTCCTCACACAAATGTACTGACCAATACTTTGTTGAATTCTCAAGAGATCCCTCTGCATGTCTCCAGAGTTCTTTGTCTGTGCACTTCTTTTCTCTCTGATACTCTGCTTTGGGAACTCTAGTTACGTTGGTTTTCCCAGACTCTCAGCTCCATTTCCTCAGTCAGGGGGTCCACCAGTCTCTGCCAGGACTTCTCTTCCCTTTACCATGACCTGGAAACACTCTCAGAGAAGTAAGGTAGGGCAATTAGAGGGATCACTTCATTTATTTCCCATCTCCTGGAGATCACTGAACTTTATTGCCTGAGGTCCAGTTTCTTGAAAACTGTTGTTTCATATGTCCTGTCTGATGTTTTCATTGTTTCAGGTGGGAGGTCAAATTGGTCCTTGTTACTTCATCTTGGCCAGAAGCCAATAACATAGTTTAAGTCTGTTTTGTTTTGATACAGGGTCCAGTTAAAGATTAGGCATTGCATGTCATGTCTTTGTTTCCTTTAATCTAGAATATTTCCCTACTATTTTTTTTGATGTTTTATGACATTGGCATTTTTGAAGAGTCTAAGCCAGTTGTCTTGTCAATTGCCCCACAGTCTGGATTTGTCTGTTTCCTCATTAGATTCAAAGTAAACATTTTGGGGAAGAATACTATATAGGTGATGTATTCTTCATACTTCATCACTTCAGGTGGCCCAGTGCTAAGTTTGATCACTTGACTGAGGTGGTATCTTCCATATCTCTCCATTGTAAAGTTATTTTTCCCCTTGGTAATTGATAAATAATATGTGGGGTGATACGTTGGGATCAGTGAAGATCCTACTTTCAAACAACTCTTCACCCAACTGTGCATCAATGATAATCCTTGTCTGAATCGATTATTACATTGATAGTTGCCAAATGACACTTTCCTAATTCTATCATTCCTTTTGCATTTATTAGCTGACATTATTCTATAAAGAAGAGCTCCCCCACTTTTCATTTTGAGTATCATTATGAACTCATGTGCTTTTTTAAAAAGTAACTATGTTATACCTTATTATAACGATAGTGTTATTCTTTGGAATGTTCCTTTTGTCCAGATTTGGCCAATGCGATCTCTGTTATTGTTTAACCACACGATGCTTTTTTCTTACTAGAATGATTTCTAATATATTACTACTCACAAATAGGAACTGAGAAAAGGACTCCAGAAGGTGCGGTCTTATTCAGACTCTTCTTAGAAGTCCGCCTTCTTCCTGCGTACTCTCAACCCCAAGTGAGGCTTTCGGGTTGGAAGGAGATACTTCTGAATTAAACTACAGATCAATGTCACCCAATTCTAATCCCTATTCCCTTTTTTCTAGGCATACCATACCTACTGCCATCCTAATCCTTCTGTTGGGCACCTCTCTCCTCCTCTATATTTACTTACAACAGTCAAGAGCAGCAATTGGCCAACCGGCCCCTATCCAGTTCTCCAGTCCATATGCCCCAAGAACTCCTTTTTGCACTGGTCTGTGGTGGCCTTGGCCTACCTCGTCTACCCACTCAAGTAACTCTTTTACCACGAATTTAATTACCTGTGTTTCCCTTTATAGGGTCTTACCTAGCCGTATGGCCTGCTGCCTCTGCCAATTTAAAAATACTATTGAGGTTGTCTGTAAGACAGTCAAGCTGCGTTGTGACAGTGAATGCCTGACAGACGTCACACGTTGTGGTGAGTCTCAATTGCGGGATAATAAATTTTTTAATTTTAATTTAATTTTTTAATAATTTTTATTTTTAATCAATGATGATACATTTTCAAATTAATGATGTAATTGCATTATTTTAATTCATTCATTCAGCGTTCCAGCTCCCTACGTTTCTAAGAACTACCCCCTTGCTAAAAATCAGATTCTTGGTTACATCATTAAGCTAATAAGAGCTCAGGTACATAGTTAGCTTAATAATGTAACTGATCCGCATACATAAAGGAACAAGAGAAAGGCATGGAAGGGGGAAGGGAATTCACATTAACGGCCACATATCCTATGCTGTGCTCTCGGCAAATGAGAACTTATTCGTAGAGTGCATCACAGTTTGTAAACTGATTTTATATACATTAGGTCTCAACTACCCTTTGTCTTATAGGACAGGTGTAAATATAATTTTGTTTCTTTTATTTGTTTCTGCAATTTTATAAAGAGTACAAGTGATGCTGTTTTATGTCCTATTGGGAGCCTGAGAGTTTCTGGTTCCATAACCAGAAGCTGCTACCTAGCCCTTCTAATGGATGGGAGAGCTAGTTTATTCTTAGACTGTCCAGCTCTGAACTTGCTCTGAATCTCAAGCTTTTCTATCCACAAAACACTCAGGGGCTTTCAACTATTTTTCTATGTATCAGATTTATTGGCACTAACTTGATGACTTCCAAAATGTGCTTTCCTGCCCAGGTAGCTTGAATACAGGTCTCTTTCAGTGATCTAGAGCACGTCATATATAGTAACACTTTACTACTTCTGTAAAGACAATATTGCTGATTTTTCAACACAATTTTTTTTTTTTTTTTGGCCGTGCCACACAGCTTGTGGGATCTTAGTTCCCCACCCAGGGATTGAACCCGGGCCACAGCAGGGGAAGTGCTCGGTGCCAACCACTAGACCACCAGGGAACTCCCCCAAACAATTTTTTTACTAATTATATTGCTCCCTTCTCGCCCAGAAGTGTGCAGAAAAGGCATTTTTCATCTCCTTTTACAGGTGAGGAAAAACAAGATCAGAGGTGTTAAGTGCTATGATCCTAGTGCCCTGATCTCCTATCCCCAGTTTGGGGCTCTCTGCAAGCCCATGCTCCTCCTTTCTCATGACCCTTCCCTCCTCCTTTGACCCTCACCAAAAATACTTTTAATCCTTTTGGAAGAGAAGCCCAGCTACACAATGGTACACATTACCTTCACACAGTCAGAAGCTTTGGATGGTTCCCCCAGTAAAGCTGGAAATATTAGAAGTAAAATGAAATGAAAGCAAAGTAGCCATCTGACAGAAGTTGCTTTCTGCCTTCTACATTTTAGGACCTCAAGTATTATTCCATTGATTTGTTGTACATTCCGCATTGGCATGCAATCTGGCAAATCTCTTAACTTATACCCCAGATCCCTGGCCAAATTTTAGCAAAGAGCCAGGGCGGACATAGTGTTTTTTTCTGTATAGAGCCTTCTGTTATGGCGGCTGGGATATATGGAAGCAGGGAGTGAGCAAAGGACTCGGTGGGTGGGTGGAGAAGGGCATGTCCAGGTGACCACCTGTTTGTGGCGGTTGTTGTCGTGGTCATCTGTGACAGTAGCAAGAACGCAAGCTCACTGAAGAGGTGGAGAGAGGAAGCCTCACACTCCTCTGCCTCTGAGGCAGGACAGGATGGGGTATGTGAATGTGAGGAGTCACAGTAGATCTGCAGAGAGTCCAGCTGAGTAGGGGAGTATTTGTCTTCCAGCCTTGGCTATTCTTGAGTACTGGCCCCTGGGAACCAGTGGAGTAATCCTGAATATAGTGACTATATTTCACGCTACAGAATTTTCTGAGTAGATAGCCACTTTTTCAAGAGATACCTTTTTCACATTTTCTTGTTGCCAGTCATAGGCTTAAGTGTGGGTTTCTTTTTCTCCTAAGTGGCACTCAAACGTTGACTGATTCCTAATTTATTTGGCTGTGGCCTGACAAAAAGCTGTCCCATCAGTCTTCAGTGATCAAAAACAGTCTCCTCTTTTTTGCCAGATGAAGAAACATCCCTAGAGAATGCAGAAGGATCGTTGATGAAGGTGTTACAAGCGTGGAAGAAGAACAACAGCCCCGAGCTGACTATTGAGTCAGAGAGGGCATCCTCAGATAAAAGTGCTGTCAGCTTGTCAGGCTTCATGAATGAGCAGCTGGACTTTAATAATAACAGTGATATTATCAGGGCACGAAATTACATACTGCCTTATATCTCAGAGGGAGATCTAGGAGATGTGGAATCAACATTATTACCATTCCTTCAACTTCTTTTTTCAAATACACAAGATGGAGATATGCCGCTGGGCCTTTTGAAAAACAATACAAGGAGCCCTTCTGTTAAACGTGCACGCAACAATTCAACTAATAAAAATAGATGGAGGAAACTCCATTTTCTGGAAAATTTGTTAGATGCAGAAACTCAAGAAAAAATGGATGAGGTGAAAAAGGAAGAAAAACCTGCCACGCGTACGCGTTCCAACCTTTTAAGTGCCATGTATAAACGCTACATCTTTCAAAAGAAGTTGGAAACTGCCCAACCACAGAAAGACAGCCTAGCAAAGACTAAGAGTACAGAGGAAAAGCTGCTGAGAGTGAACAGGGTCCTCAAGGGCCCGAGGGGCCTACAGAAAATGCACCTCCAAGCAGTGGGAGATGAGAGCGTCTGGGGGAAACAGAATGCCCAGCCATCTGTGGCGAGCACTGCCGAAGAAAGAAGGCTCAGGAGGCCATCCCCAAGAAAGCTGAAACAGCTACTCATGGTGCAGAGGCCCAGGAAGCTGGTGGGAAAGTCCTCCAATGCAGAGTCTTCATTCATAAAGGAACACAAGGCAGCAGGTTCCTCTACCCTGAAACAGTACTTCAAGGGCAGGCCTTCTGCCTCCATCCCTCCAGAATCCCCACCTGAGGTTAAAAGCAAATCAAAAGACTTATCCAACACTATACTTGTTTTAGAAGATGCAAAGGCTAGAGTTAGAAATATTAAGGATTTTGAACTAATCTCACATTCTGGGAAAAAAATACATCTTCCATAAAATTAGGACTCATCGGGTCCACAGAAAACCCAAAGTCAAAAGGAGTCAAAAGTTCAGAAAGAAAAGTTCACCCAATAGAATGATGCTTGCAAGCCCTCCGTTCTCTGTAGGGAGGAGTCTCATAAATTCCCCTCCGCGAGAGCCTGTTTCATCTTCAGGAGAAGTGACTTCTCAGGAAAATCCTTTTCCAGAATTATTTTCGCTTTCAGACCCTTCGATAGAAAACACCACTTCAGAAAACAATACTGCACAAAACGTTTCTGAAGAAATTATTTCTACAGGAAACTCTAGTCTGCCAGGAGGAACCAGCCCTGGAAACACTACCCATAGGAACGTCTCCACTGCACATTCTACTGTTGCTGCAGACAACAGTATGCCAACTGTTCAACACACCAACGAAACACAATGGGAGTAGCACAACACGGGCACTGAATTATCCTCTAAGCCCACAGGCTTCACTTTCCTGGGGTTCACATCCCCGGGTGATCAAGTTGAAACTCAGCTAAAGCAGCAGCTGCGGTCCCTCATCCCCAACAATGTCATGCGAAGGCTCATTTCTCATGTTATCCAGACTTTGAAAATAGACTGCTCGGAGACCCACGTGCAGCTGGCCTGTGCCAACCTCATCTCTAGAACAGGCCTCCTGATGAAGCTTCTCAGCAAGCAGCAAGAAGTAAAGGTGTCCAAAGCGGAATGGGATACGGACCAGTGGAAAAGTGACAACTCTGTCAGTGAGAGCACAGAAGCCCAGAGTGAGCAGAAAGAGCAGGAGTCAAGTGAGGTGAGGAGAACCCCTGAAACATGGGACCTGGACTTTTACTCAGTTTAGGACATGCCATGAACGTGCCCAAGCAGGAATACCACGGGCTCCTAGTCTGTATCTTACCTTCAGCCGTGAAACTGGCTAAGACAGTGATCTCCCACTTGGCTCATTTAGAGAGTGTGCCACTATTCCTAGGGTAGACGAGAAGAGGACATAACACAGGACAACTAAATTGTAGGTAAATAAATTGTAGAAGAAAAGGCTAATGATAAGATTAATAACACTAAATTTAGCTTGTTCTTATAGAAGCTACTCGCCTGGAAGGATTGGGTTTTATAGTAGTTTAAGAATAGTTAGCTATTGTTTAGAATAGGTTTAAGAAGAGTTAGCTTTCATCCCTTGTATCTCCTTGTTTTTAAAAAATTTGTCATTTATTTTTTTAGCTCACAAAAGAAGTTCCAGGATATGGCTGTAACAACAAACTCATCTTGGCAATATCTGTAACTGTAGTAGTGACGATTTTGGTTACAATTCTCTGTCTCATTGAGGTAAGGACAATAATTCATTCAGATTCAGAACCCACAAACTTGAGAATCAAAGCCACCTTTCCACCCACTACTACTTGATTCTTCTCTTTAGTCATGAGGACTGAGATACACTTTGTTCTTTTACTGAAAAGTATATTCCCAGGATTTTTTGTTTCCTTTTTTCTTTTTTGGCTGCGTTGGGTCTTCATTGCGGTGCACGGGCTTCTCATTGCGGTGGCTTCTCTTGTTGTGGAGTACGGGCTCTAGACGCGCGGGCTCAGGAGTTGTGGCGCACGGACTTAGTTGCTCCACAGCATGTGGGACTTTCCGAGACCAGGGATGGGACCCGTGTCCCCTGCACTGGCAGGCAGATTCTTAACCACTGAACCACCAGGGAAGTCCCAATTCCAGTATTCTTAATCGTTTGTGTAGATCCATATTCCAAACAAGTGTCATTTTCCTCCTGCTTAAAAATACTTCTTTTACCCTTTCTTATAGTGAAAGTCTACTAGTAATGAATTCTTTCAGCTTTTGTATGTCTGAGATAGTCTTCATTTTGCTTTTGTTTGGACAGATCTGGGTATAGAATTCTAGCTGGATAGAATTCAATGCACTACTTTAAAGGTGTTATTCCACTGAGTTCTCCTTTACATTGTTTCCAGCACGAATTCTGCTGTCGTTGTTATCTTTGTTCCTCTGTACGTAGTGTATAGTTTTTTCCTCTGGCTGCTTTTAAATTTTTCTCTTTATTGCTGGTTTTGAGCAATTTGATTATTTTTTGTGCCTTGGTGTAGTTTTGTCCATGTTTCTTATGCTTACAGTTCATTGATCTTCTTGACTTTGTGGGTTTATAGTGTTTGCCAATTTGGAAAAGTGTTGGCTATTATTTCTTCAAATTGTTGTATTTCTCCTCTCCTTCATGGACTCTAAGTACCCATGTATTAGGCCAGTTGACGTTGTTGCACAACTCACTGAGGCTCTATTCATTTTTGTTGTTGTTTTGTTTTGTTACTCTTTTTGTTTCATTTTGGATAGTTTCTATTGCTATGCCTTAATGTTCACTGACCCTTTCTTCTGCAGTGTCTAATCTGCCATTAACCTCGTTCCGTATCTTTTTCATTTAGACATTGTTTTTAATCTCTAGAAGCACAATTTGGGTCTGTTTTACATTTTCCATGCCTATACTTAACATTTTCAGTGTTTATTCTGGGTTTATTAACATACGAAATGCAGTTGTAATAACTTTTCTTCATGTATAATAACTTTTTAAATGTTCTTTTCTGCCAATTCTAACATCTGTATGGATTATGGGTTAGTTTTGATTGATTGCCTTTTCTCCTCAGTATGGGTCATATTTTCCTACTTCTTTGCATCCTTGGCAATTTTTCATATGATCCCAGATATTGTGAGGTTTAGTTTATTATTTGCTATATATATATATATATTCCTGTAAAATGCTTGGGCTTTGTTTTGGGTGAAATCAAGTTACTCAGAACAATTTTATTCTTTTAGGTCTAGTGTGTAAGATTCGTTGGGTAGGAGTCCAAGTAGCCTTTAGTGTGGAGCTCACTGTATGCAACTACGGAGACAAGTCCTTTCTGAGCATCATGAGGTTTTGCAGTCTGACTTGTAGGAACAGGTACTATTCCTACAACCCTGTGTGATATCCAGTTATTCTTATTATTAATCCTTTCATGTGGTTCTTTTCCTGGCATCAGGGAATTCCTCACACAAATGTACTGACCAATACTTTGTTGAATTCTCAAGAGATCCCTCTGCATGTCTCCAGAGTTCTTTGTCTGTGCACTTCTTTTCTCTCTGATACTCTGCTTTGGGAACTCTAGTTACGTTGGTTTTCCCAGACTCTCAGCTCCATTTCCTCAGTCAGGGGGTCCACCAGTCTCTGCCAGGACTTCTCTTCCCTTTACCATGACCTGGAAACTGTCTCAGAGAAGTAAGGTAGGGCAATTAGAGGGATCACTTCATTTATTTCCCATCTCCTGGAGATCACTGAACTTTATTTGCCTGAGGTCCAGTTTCTTGAAAACTGTTGTTTCATATGTCCTGTCTGATGTTTTCATTGTTTCAGGTGGGAGGTCAAATTGGTCCTTGTTACTTCATCTTGGCCAGAAGCCAATAACATAGTTTAAGTCTGTTTTGTTTTGATACAGGGTCCAGTTAAAGATTAGGCATTGCATGTCATGTCTTTGTTTCCTTTAATCTAGAATATTTCCCTACTATTTTTTTTGATGTTTTATGACATTGGCATTTTTGAAGAGTCTAAGCCAGTTGTCTTGTCAATTGCCCCACAATCTGGATTTGTCTGTTTCCTCATTAGATTCAAAGTAAACATTTTGGGGAAGAATACTATATAGGTGATGTATTCTTCATACTTCATCACTTCAGGTGGCCCAGTGCTAAGTTTGATCACTTGACTGAGGTGGTATCTTCCATATCTCTCCATTGTAAAGTTATTTTTCCCCTTGGTAATTGATAAATAATATGTGGGGTGATACGTTGGGATCAGTGAAGATCCTACTTTCAAACAACTCTTCACCCAACTGTGCATCAATGATAATCCTTGTCTGAATCGATTATTACATTGATAGTTGCCAAATGACACTTTCCTAATTCTATCATTCCTTTTGCATTTATTAGCTGACATTATTCTATAAAGAAGAGCTCCCCCACTTTTCATTTTGAGTATCATTATGAACTCATGTGCTTTTTTAAAAAGTAACTATGTTATACCTTATTATAACGATAGTGTTATTCTTTGGAATGTTCCTTTTGTCCAGATTTGGCCAATGCGATCTCTGTTATTGTTTAACCACACGATGCTTTTTTCTTACTAGAATGATTTCTAATATATTACTACTCACAAATAGGAACTGAGAAAAGGACTCCAGAAGGTGCGGTCTTATTCAGACTCTTCTTAGAAGTCCGCCTTCTTCCTGCGTACTCTCAACCCCAAGTGAGGCTTTCGGGTTGGAAGGAGATACTTCTGAATTAAACTACAGATCAATGTCACCCAATTCTAATCCCTATTCCCTTTTTTCTAGGCATACCATACCTACTGCCATCCTAATCCTTCTGTTGGGCACCTCTCTCCTCCTCTATATTTACTTACAACAGTCAAGAGCAGCAATTGGCCAACCGGCCCCTATCCAGTTCTCCAGTCCATATGCCCCAAGAACTCCTTTTTGCACTGGTCTGTGGTGGCCTTGGCCTACCTCGTCTACCCACTCAAGTAACTCTTTTACCACGAATTTAATTACCTGTGTTTCCCTTTATAGGGTCTTACCTAGCCGTATGGCCTGCTGCCTCTGCCAATTTAAAAATACTATTGAGGTTGTCTGTAAGACAGTCAAGCTGCGTTGTGACAGTGAATGCCTGACAGACGTCACACGTTGTGGTGAGTCTCAATTGCGGGATAATAAATTTTTTAATTTTAATTTAATTTTTTAATAATTTTTATTTTTAATCAATGATGATACATTTTCAAATTAATGATGTAATTGCATTATTTTAATTCATTCATTCAGCGTTCCAGCTCCCTACGTTTCTAAGAACTACCCCCTTGCTAAAAATCAGATTCTTGGTTACATCATTAAGCTAATAAGAGCTCAGGTACATAGTTAGCTTAATAATGTAACTGATCCGCATACATAAAGGAACAAGAGAAAGGCATGGAAGGGGGAAGGGAATTCACATTAACGGCCACATATCCTATGCTGTGCTCTCGGCAAATGAGAACTTATTCGTAGAGTGCATCACAGTTTGTAAACTGATTTTATATACATTAGGTCTCAACTACCCTTTGTCTTATAGGACAGGTGTAAATATAATTTTGTTTCTTTTATTTGTTTCTGCAATTTTATAAAGAGTACAAGTGATGCTGTTTTATGTCCTATTGGGAGCCTGAGAGTTTCTGGTTCCATAACCAGAAGCTGCTACCTAGCCCTTCTAATGGATGGGAGAGCTAGTTTATTCTTAGACTGTCCAGCTCTGAACTTGCTCTGAATCTCAAGCTTTTCTATCCACAAAACACTCAGGGGCTTTCAACTATTTTTCTATCTATCAGATTTATTGGCACTAACTTGATGACTTCCAAAATGTGCTTTCCTGCCCAGGTAGCTTGAATACAGGTCTCTTTCAGTGATCTAGAGCACGTCATATATAGTAACACTTTACTACTTCTGTAAAGACAATATTGCTGATTTTTCAACACAATTTTTTTTTTTTTTTGGCCGTGCCACACAGCTTGTGGGATCTTAGTTCCCCACCCAGGGATTGAACCCGGGCCACAGCAGGGGAAGTGCTCGGTGCCAACCACTAGACCACCAGGGAACTCCCCCAAACAATTGTTTTACTAATTATCTTGCTCCCTTCTCGCCCAGAAGTGTGCAGAAAAGGCATTTTTCATCTCCTTTTACAGGTGAGGAAAAACAAGATCAGAGGTGTTAAGTGCTATGATCCTAGTGCCCTGATCTCCTATCCCCAGTTTGGGGCTCTCTGCAAGCCCATGCTCCTCCTTTCTCATGACCCTTCCCTCCTCCTTTGACCCTCACCAAAAATACTTTTAATCCTTTTGGAAGAGAAGCCCAGCTACACAATGGTACACATTACCTTCACACAGTCAGAAGCTTTGGATGGTTCCCCCAGTAAAGCTGGAAATATTAGAAGTAAAATGAAATGAAAGCAAAGTAGCCATCTGACAGAAGTTGCTTTCTGCCTTCTACATTTTAGGACCTCAAGTATTATTCCATTGATTTGTTGTACATTCCGCATTGGCATGCAATCTGGCAAATCTCTTAACTTATACCCCAGATCCCTGGCCAAATTTTAGCAAAGAGCCAGGGCGGACATAGTGTTTTTTTCTGTATAGAGCCTTCTGTTATGGCGGCTGGGATATATGGAAGCAGGGAGTGAGCAAAGGACTCGGTGGGTGGGTGGAGAAGGGCATGTCCAGGTGACCACCTGTTTGTGGCGGTTGTTGTCGTGGTCATCTGTGACAGTAGCAAGAACGCAAGCTCACTGAAGAGGTGGAGAGAGGAAGCCTCACACTCCTCTGCCTCTGAGGCAGGACAGGATGGGGTATGTGAATGTGAGGAGTCACAGTAGATCTGCAGAGAGTCCAGCTGAGTAGGGGAGTATTTGTCTTCCAGCCTTGGCTATTCTTGAGTACTGGCCCCTGGGAACCAGTGGAGTAATCCTGAATATAGTGACTATATTTCACGCTACAGAATTTTCTGAGTAGATAGCCACTTTTTCAAGAGATACCTTTTTCACATTTTCTTGTTGCCAGTCATAGGCTTAAGTGTGGGTTTCTTTTTCTCCTAAGTGGCACTCAAACGTTGACTGATTCCTAATTTATTTGGCTGTGGCCTGACAAAAAGCTGTCCCATCAGTCTTCAGTGATCAAAAACAGTCTCCTCTTTTTTGCCAGATGAAGAAACATCCCTAGAGAATGCAGAAGGATCGTTGATGAAGGTGTTACAAGCGTGGAAGAAGAACAACAGCCCCGAGCTGACTATTGAGTCAGAGAGGGCATCCTCAGATAAAAGTGCTGTCAGCTTGTCAGGCTTCATGAATGAGCAGCTGGACTTTAATAATAACAGTGATATTATCAGGGCACGAAATTACATACTGCCTTATATCTCAGAGGGAGATCTAGGAGATGTGGAATCAACATTATTACCATTCCTTCAACTTCTTTTTTCAAATACACAAGATGGAGATATGCCGCTGGGCCTTTTGAAAAACAATACAAGGAGCCCTTCTGTTAAACGTGCACGCAACAATTCAACTAATAAAAATAGATGGAGGAAACTCCATTTTCTGGAAAATTTGTTAGATGCAGAAACTCAAGAAAAAATGGATGAGGTGAAAAAGGAAGAAAAACCTGCCACGCGTACGCGTTCCAACCTTTTAAGTGCCATGTATAAACGCTACATCTTTCAAAAGAAGTTGGAAACTGCCCAACCACAGAAAGACAGCCTAGCAAAGACTAAGAGTACAGAGGAAAAGCTGCTGAGAGTGAACAGGGTCCTCAAGGGCCCGAGGGGCCTACAGAAAATGCACCTCCAAGCAGTGGGAGATGAGAGCGTCTGGGGGAAACAGAATGCCCAGCCATCTGTGGCGAGCACTGCCGAAGAAAGAAGGCTCAGGAGGCCATCCCCAAGAAAGCTGAAACAGCTACTCATGGTGCAGAGGCCCAGGAAGCTGGTGGGAAAGTCCTCCAATGCAGAGTCTTCATTCATAAAGGAACACAAGGCAGCAGGTTCCTCTACCCTGAAACAGTACTTCAAGGGCAGGCCTTCTGCCTCCATCCCTCCAGAATCCCCACCTGAGGTTAAAAGCAAATCAAAAGACTTATCCAACACTATACTTGTTTTAGAAGATGCAAAGGCTAGAGTTAGAAATATTAAGGATTTTGAACTAATCTCACATTCTGGGAAAAAAATACATCTTCCATAAAATTAGGACTCATCGGGTCCACAGAAAACCCAAAGTCAAAAGGAGTCAAAAGTTCAGAAAGAAAAGTTCACCCAATAGAATGATGCTTGCAAGCCCTCCTCCGTTCTCTGTAGGGAGGAGTCTCATAAATTCCCCTCCGCGAGAGCCTGTTTCATCTTCAGGAGAAGTGACTTCTCAGGAAAATCCTTTTCCAGAATTATTTTCTCTTTCAGACCCTTCGATAGAAAACACCACTTCAGAAAACAATACTGCACAAAACGTTTCTGAAGAAATTATTTCTACAGGAAACTCTAGTCTGCCAGGAGGAACCAGCCCTGGAAACACTACCCATAGGAACGTCTCCACTGCACATTCTACTGTTGCTGCAGACAACAGTATGCCAACTGTTCAACACACCAACGAAACACAATGGGAGTAGCACAACACGGGCACTGAATTATCCTCTAAGCCCACAGGCTTCACTTTCCTAGGGTTCACATCCCCGGGTGATCAAGTTGAAACTCAGCTAAAGCAGCAGCTGCGGTCCCTCATCCCCAACAATGTCATGCGAAGGCTCATTTCTCATGTTATCCAGACTTTGAAAATAGACTGCTCGGAGACCCACGTGCAGCTGGCCTGTGCCAACCTCATCTCTAGAACAGGCCTCCTGATGAAGCTTCTCAGCAAGCAGCAAGAAGTAAAGGTGTCCAAAGCGGAATGGGATACGGACCAGTGGAAAAGTGACAACTCTGTCAGTGAGAGCACAGAAGCCCAGAGTGAGCAGAAAGAGCAGGAGTCAAGTGAGGTGAGAAGAACCCCTGAAACATGGGACCTGGACTTTTACTCAGTTTAGGACATGCCATGAACGTGCCCAAGCAGGAATACCACGGGCTCCTAGTCTGTATCTTACCTTCAGCCGTGAAACTGGCTAAGACAGTGATCTCCCACTTGGCTCATTTAGAGAGTGTGCCACTATTCCTAGGGTAGACGAGAAGAGGACATAACACAGGACAACTAAATTGTAGGTAAATAAATTGTAGAAGAAAAGGCTAATGATAAGATTAATAACACTAAATTTAGCTTGTTCTTATAGAAGCTACTCGCCTGGAAGGATTGGGTTTTATAGTAGTTTAAGAATAGTTAGCTATTGTTTAGAATAGGTTTAAGAAGAGTTAGCTTTCATCCCTTGTATCTCCTTGTTTTTAAAAAATTTGTCATTTATTTTTTTAGCTCACAAAAGAAGTTCCAGGATATGGCTGTAACAACAAACTCATCTTGGCAATATCTGTAACTGTAGTAGTGACGATTTTGGTTACAATTCTCTGTCTCATTGAGGTAAGGACAATAATTCATTCAGATTCAGAACCCACAAACTTGAGAATCAAAGCCACCTTTCCACCCACTACTACTTGATTCTTCTCTTTAGTCATGAGGACTGAGATACACTTTGTTCTTTTACTGAAAAGTATATTCCCAGGATTTTTTGTTTCCTTTTTTCTTTTTTGGCTGCGTTGGGTCTTCATTGCGGTGCACGGGCTTCTCATTGCGGTGGCTTCTCTTGTTGTGGAGTACGGGCTCTAGACGCGCGGGCTCAGGAGTTGTGGCGCACGGACTTAGTTGCTCCACAGCATGTGGGACTTTCCGAGACCAGGGATGGGACCCGTGTCCCCTGCACCGGCAGGCAGATTCTTAACCACTGAACCACCAGGGAAGTCCCAATTCCAGTATTCTTAATCGTTTGTGTAGATCCATATTCCAAACAAGTGTCATTTTCCTCCTGCTTAAAAATACTTCTTTTACCCTTTCTTATAGTGAAAGTCTACTAGTAATGAATTCTTTCAGCTTTTGTATGTCTGAGATAGTCTTCATTTTGCTTTTGTTTGGACAGATCTGGGTATAGAATTCTAGCTTGATAGAATTCAATGCACTACTTTAAAGGTGTTATTCCACTGAGTTCTCCTTTACATTGTTTCCAGCACGAATTCTGCTGTCGTCGTTATCTTTGTTCCTCCGTACGTAGTGTATAGTTTTTTCCTCTGGCTGCTTTTAAATTTTTCTCTTTATTGCTGGTTTTGAGCAATTTGATTATTTTTTGTGCCTTGGTGTAGTTTTGTCCATGTTTCTTATGCTTACAGTTCATTGATCTTCTTGACTTTGTGGGTTTATAGTGTTTACCAATTTGGAAAAGTGTTGGCTATTATTTCTTCAAATTGTTGTATTTCTCCTCTCCTTCATGGACTCTAAGTACCCATGTATTAGGCCACTTGACGTTGTTGCACAACTCACTGAGGCTCTATTCATTTTTGTTGTTGTTTTGTTTTGTTACTCTTTTTGTTTCATTTTGGATAGTTTCTATTGCTATGCCTTAATGTTCACTGACCCTTTCTTCTGCAGTGTCTAATCTGCCATTAACCTCGTTCCGTATCTTTTTCATTTAGACATTGTTTTTAATCTCTAGAAGCACAATTTGGGTCTGTTTTACATTTTCCATGCCTATACTTAACATTTTCAGTGTTTATTCTGGGTTTATTAACATACGAAATGCAGTTGTAATAACTTTTCTTCATGTATAATAACTTTTTAAATGTTCTTTTCTGCCAATTCTAACATCTGTATGGATTATGGGTTAGTTTTGATTGATTGCCTTTTCTCCTCAGTATGGGTCATATTTTCCTACTTCTTTGCATCCTTGGCAATTTTTCATATGATCCCAGATATTGTGAGGTTTAGTTTATTATTTGCTATATATATATATATATATTCCTGTAAAATGCTTGGGCTTTGTTTTGGGTGAAATCAAGTTACTCAGAACAATTTTATTCTTTTAGGTCTAGTGTGTAAGATTCGTTGGGTAGGAGTCCAAGTAGCCTTTAGTGTGGAGCTCACTGTATGCAACTACGGAGACAAGTCCTTTCTGAGCATCATGAGGTTTTGCAGTCTGACTTGTAGGAACAGGTACTATTCCTACAACCCTGTGTGATATCCAGTTATTCTTATTATTAATCCTTTCATGTGGTTCTTTTCCTGGCATCAGGGAATTCCTCACACAAATGTACTGACCAATACTTTGTTGAATTCTCAAGAGATCCCTCTGCATGTCTCCAGAGTTCTTTGTCTGTGCACTTCTTTTCTCTCTGATACTCTGCTTTGGGAACTCTAGTTACGTTGGTTTTCCCAGACTCTCAGCTCCATTTCCTCAGTCAGGGGGTCCACCAGTCTCTGCCAGGACTTCTCTTCCCTTTACCATGACCTGGAAACTCTCTCAGAGAAGTAAGGTAGGGCAATTAGAGGGATCACTTCATTTATTTCCCATCTCCTGGAGATCACTGAACTTTATTGCCTGAGGTCCAGTTTCTTGAAAACTGTTGTTTCATATGTCCTGTCTGATGTTTTCATTGTTTCAGGTGGGAGGTCAAATTGGTCCTTGTTACTTCATCTTGGCCAGAAGCCAATAACATAGTTTAAGTCTGTTTTGTTTTGATACAGGGTCCAGTTAAAGATTAGGCATTGCATGTCATGTCTTTGTTTCCTTTAATCTAGAATATTTCCCTACTATTTTTTTTGATGTTTTATGACATTGGCATTTTTGAAGAGTCTAAGCCAGTTGTCTTGTCAATTGCCCCACAGTCTGGATTTGTCTGTTTCCTCATTAGATTCAAAGTAAACATTTTGGGGAAGAATACTATATAGGTGATGTATTCTTCATACTTCATCACTTCAGGTGGCCCAGTGCTAAGTTTGATCACTTGACTGAGGTGGTATCTTCCATATCTCTCCATTGTAAAGTTATTTTTCCCCTTGGTAATTGATAAATAATATGTGGGGTGATACGTTGGGATCAGTGAAGATCCTACTTTCAAACAACTCTTCACCCAACTGTGCATCAATGATAATCCTTGTCTGAATCGATTATTACATTGATAGTTGCCAAATGACACTTTCCTAATTCTATCATTCCTTTTGCATTTATTAGCTGACATTATTCTATAAAGAAGAGCTCCCCCACTTTTCATTTTGAGTATCATTATGAACTCATGTGCTTTTTTAAAAAGTAACTATGTTATACCTTATTATAACGATAGTGTTATTCTTTGGAATGTTCCTTTTGTCCAGATTTGGCCAATGCGATCTCTGTTATTGTTTAACCACACGATGCTTTTTTCTTACTAGAATGATTTCTAATATATTACTACTCACAAATAGGAACTGAGAAAAGGACTCCAGAAGGTGCGGTCTTATTCAGACTCTTCTTAGAAGTCCGCCTTCTTCCTGCGTACTCTCAACCCCAAGTGAGGCTTTCGGGTTGGAAGGAGATACTTCTGAATTAAACTACAGATCAATGTCACCCAATTCTAATCCCTATTCCCTTTTTTCTAGGCATACCATACCTACTGCCATCCTAATCCTTCTGTTGGGCACCTCTCTCCTCCTCTATATTTACTTACAACAGTCAAGAGCAGCAATTGGCCAACCGGCCCCTATCCAGTTCTCCAGTCCATATGCCCCAAGAACTCCTTTTTGCACTGGTCTGTGGTGGCCTTGGCCTACCTCGTCTACCCACTCAAGTAACTCTTTTACCACGAATTTAATTACCTGTGTTTCCCTTTATAGGGTCTTACCTAGCCGTATGGCCTGCTGCCTCTGCCAATTTAAAAATACTATTGAGGTTGTCTGTAAGACAGTCAAGCTGCGTTGTGACAGTGAATGCCTGACAGACGTCACACGTTGTGGTGAGTCTCAATTGCGGGATAATAAATTTTTTAATTTTAATTTAATTTTTTAATAATTTTTATTTTTAATCAATGATGATACATTTTCAAATTAATGATGTAATTGCATTATTTTAATTCATTCATTCAGCGTTCCAGCTCCCTACGTTTCTAAGAACTACCCCCTTGCTAAAAATCAGATTCTTGGTTACATCATTAAGCTAATAAGAGCTCAGGTACATAGTTAGCTTAATAATGTAACTGATCCGCATACATAAAGGAACAAGAGAAAGGCATGGAAGGGGGAAGGGAATTCACATTAACGGCCACATATCCTATGCTGTGCTCTCGGCAAATGAGAACTTATTCGTAGAGTGCATCACAGTTTGTAAACTGATTTTATATACATTAGGTCTCAACTACCCTTTGTCTTATAGGACAGGTGTAAATATAATTTTGTTTCTTTTATTTGTTTCTGCAATTTTATAAAGAGTACAAGTGATGCTGTTTTATGTCCTATTGGGAGCCTGAGAGTTTCTGGTTCCATAACCAGAAGCTGCTACCTAGCCCTTCTAATGGATGGGAGAGCTAGTTTATTCTTAGACTGTCCAGCTCTGAACTTGCTCTGAATCTCAAGCTTTTCTATCCACAAAACACTCAGGGGCTTTCAACTATTTTTCTATGTATCAGATTTATTGGCACTAACTTGATGACTTCCAAAATGTGCTTTCCTGCCCAGGTAGCTTGAATACAGGTCTCTTTCAGTGATCTAGAGCACGTCATATATAGTAACACTTTACTACTTCTGTAAAGACAATATTGCTGATTTTTCAACACAATTTTTTTTTTTTTTTTGGCCGTGCCACACAGCTTGTGGGATCTTAGTTCCCCACCCAGGGATTGAACCCGGGCCACAGCAGGGGAAGTGCTCGGTGCCAACCACTAGACCACCAGGGAACTCCCCCAAACAATTGTTTTACTAATTATCTTGCTCCCTTCTCGCCCAGAAGTGTGCAGAAAAGGCATTTTTCATCTCCTTTTACAGGTGAGGAAAAACAAGATCAGAGGTGTTAAGTGCTATGATCCTAGTGCCCTGATCTCCTATCCCCAGTTTGGGGCTCTCTGCAAGCCCATGCTCCTCCTTTCTCATGACCCTTCCCTCCTCCTTTGACCCTCACCAAAAATACTTTTAATCCTTTTGGAAGAGAAGCCCAGCTACACAATGGTACACATTACCTTCACACAGTCAGAAGCTTTGGATGGTTCCCCCAGTAAAGCTGGAAATATTAGAAGTAAAATGAAATGAAAGCAAAGTAGCCATCTGACAGAAGTTGCTTTCTGCCTTCTACATTTTAGGACCTCAAGTATTATTCCATTGATTTGTTGTACATTCCGCATTGGCATGCAATCTGGCAAATCTCTTAACTTATACCCCAGATCCCTGGCCAAATTTTAGCAAAGAGCCAGGGCGGACATAGTGTTTTTTTCTGTATAGAGCCTTCTGTTATGGCGGCTGGGATATATGGAAGCAGGGAGTGAGCAAAGGACTCGGTGGGTGGGTGGAGAAGGGCATGTCCAGGTGACCACCTGTTTGTGGCGGTTGTTGTCGTGGTCATCTGTGACAGTAGCAAGAACGCAAGCTCACTGAAGAGGTGGAGAGAGGAAGCCTCACACTCCTCTGCCTCTGAGGCAGGACAGGATGGGGTATGTGAATGTGAGGAGTCACAGTAGATCTGCAGAGAGTCCAGCTGAGTAGGGGAGGATTTGTCTTCCAGCCTTGGCTATTCTTGAGTACTGGCCCCTGGGAACCAGTGGAGTAATCCTGAATATAGTGACTATATTTCACGCTACAGAATTTTCTGAGTAGATAGCCACTTTTTCAAGAGATACCTTTTTCACATTTTCTTGTTGCCAGTCATAGGCTTAAGTGTGGGTTTCTTTTTCTCCTAAGTGGCACTCAAACGTTGACTGATTCCTAATTTATTTGGCTGTGGCCTGACAAAAAGCTGTCCCATCAGTCTTCAGTGATCAAAAACAGTCTCCTCTTTTTTGCCAGATGAAGAAACATCCCTAGAGAATGCAGAAGGATCGTTGATGAAGGTGTTACAAGCGTGGAAGAAGAACAACAGCCCCGAGCTGACTATTGAGTCAGAGAGGGCATCCTCAGATAAAAGTGCTGTCAGCTTGTCAGGCTTCATGAATGAGCAGCTGGACTTTAATAATAACAGTGATATTATCAGGGCACGAAATTACATACTGCCTTATATCTCAGAGGGAGATCTAGGAGATGTGGAATCAACATTATTACCATTCCTTCAACTTCTTTTTTCAAATACACAAGATGGAGATATGCCGCTGGGCCTTTTGAAAAACAATACAAGGAGCCCTTCTGTTAAACGTGCACGCAACAATTCAACTAATAAAAATAGATGGAGGAAACTCCATTTTCTGGAAAATTTGTTAGATGCAGAAACTCAAGAAAAAATGGATGAGGTGAAAAAGGAAGAAAAACCTGCCACGCGTACGCGTTCCAACCTTTTAAGTGCCATGTATAAACGCTACATCTTTCAAAAGAAGTTGGAAACTGCCCAACCACAGAAAGACAGCCTAGCAAAGACTAAGAGTACAGAGGAAAAGCTGCTGAGAGTGAACAGGGTCCTCAAGGGCCCGAGGGGCCTACAGAAAATGCACCTCCAAGCAGTGGGAGATGAGAGCGTCTGGGGGAAACAGAATGCCCAGCCATCTGTGGCGAGCACTGCCGAAGAAAGAAGGCTCAGGAGGCCATCCCCAAGAAAGCTGAAACAGCTACTCATGGTGCAGAGGCCCAGGAAGCTGGTGGGAAAGTCCTCCAATGCAGAGTCTTCATTCATAAAGGAACACAAGGCAGCAGGTTCCTCTACCCTGAAACAGTACTTCAAGGGCAGGCCTTCTGCCTCCATCCCTCCAGAATCCCCACCTGAGGTTAAAAGCAAATCAAAAGACTTATCCAACACTATACTTGTTTTAGAAGATGCAAAGGCTAGAGTTAGAAATATTAAGGATTTTGAACTAATCTCACATTCTGGGAAAAAAATACATCTTCCATAAAATTAGGACTCATCGGGTCCACAGAAAACCCAAAGTCAAAAGGAGTCAAAAGTTCAGAAAGAAAAGTTCACCCAATAGAATGATGCTTGCAAGCCCTCCGTTCTCTGTAGGGAGGAGTCTCATAAATTCCCCTCCGCGAGAGCCTGTTTCATCTTCAGGAGAAGTGACTTCTCAGGAAAATCCTTTTCCAGAATTATTTTCGCTTTCAGACCCTTCGATAGAAAACACCACTTCAGAAAACAATACTGCACAAAACGTTTCTGAAGAAATTATTTCTACAGGAAACTCTAGTCTGCCAGGAGGAACCAGCCCTGGAAACACTACCCATAGGAACGTCTCCACTGCACATTCTACTGTTGCTGCAGACAACAGTATGCCAACTGTTCAACACACCAACGAAACACAATGGGAGTAGCACAACACGGGCACTGAATTATCCTCTAAGCCCACAGGCTTCACTTTCCTGGGGTTCACATCCCCGGGTGATCAAGTTGAAACTCAGCTAAAGCAGCAGCTGCGGTCCCTCATCCCCAACAATGTCATGCGAAGGCTCATTTCTCATGTTATCCAGACTTTGAAAATAGACTGCTCGGAGACCCACGTGCAGCTGGCCTGTGCCAACCTCATCTCTAGAACAGGCCTCCTGATGAAGCTTCTCAGCAAGCAGCAAGAAGTAAAGGTGTCCAAAGCGGAATGGGATACGGACCAGTGGAAAAGTGACAACTCTGTCAGTGAGAGCACAGAAGCCCAGAGTGAGCAGAAAGAGCAGGAGTCAAGTGAGGTGAGGAGAACCCCTGAAACATGGGACCTGGACTTTTACTCAGTTTAGGACATGCCATGAACGTGCCCAAGCAGGAATACCACGGGCTCCTAGTCTGTATCTTACCTTCAGCCGTGAAACTGGCTAAGACAGTGATCTCCCACTTGGCTCATTTAGAGAGTGTGCCACTATTCCTAGGGTAGACGAGAAGAGGACATAACACAGGACAACTAAATTGTAGGTAAATAAATTGTAGAAGAAAAGGCTAATGATAAGATTAATAACACTAAATTTAGCTTGTTCTTATAGAAGCTACTCGCCTGGAAGGATTGGGTTTTATAGTAGTTTAAGAATAGTTAGCTATTGTTTAGAATAGGTTTAAGAAGAGTTAGCTTTCATCCCTTGTATCTCCTTGTTTTTAAAAAATTTGTCATTTATTTTTTTAGCTCACAAAAGAAGTTCCAGGATATGGCTGTAACAACAAACTCATCTTGGCAATATCTGTAACTGTAGTAGTGACGATTTTGGTTACAATTCTCTGTCTCATTGAGGTAAGGACAATAATTCATTCAGATTCAGAACCCACAAACTTGAGAATCAAAGCCACCTTTCCACCCACTACTACTTGATTCTTCTCTTTAGTCATGAGGACTGAGATACACTTTGTTCTTTTACTGAAAAGTATATTCCCAGGATTTTTTGTTTCCTTTTTTCTTTTTTGGCTGCGTTGGGTCTTCATTGCGGTGCACGGGCTTCTCATTGCGGTGGCTTCTCTTGTTGTGGAGTACGGGCTCTAGACGCGCGGGCTCAGGAGTTGTGGCGCACGGACTTAGTTGCTCCACAGCATGTGGGACTTTCCGAGACCAGGGATGGGACCCGTGTCCCCTGCACTGGCAGGCAGATTCTTAACCACTGAACCACCAGGGAAGTCCCAATTCCAGTATTCTTAATCGTTTGTGTAGATCCATATTCCAAACAAGTGTCATTTTCCTCCTGCTTAAAAATACTTCTTTTACCCTTTCTTATAGTGAAAGTCTACTAGTAATGAATTCTTTCAGCTTTTGTATGTCTGAGATAGTCTTCATTTTGCTTTTGTTTGGACAGATCTGGGTATAGAATTCTAGCTGGATAGAATTCAATGCACTACTTTAAAGGTGTTATTCCACTGAGTTCTCCTTTACATTGTTTCCAGCACGAATTCTGCTGTCGTTGTTATCTTTGTTCCTCTGTACGTAGTGTATAGTTTTTTCCTCTGGCTGCTTTTAAATTTTTCTCTTTATTGCTGGTTTTGAGCAATTTGATTATTTTTTGTGCCTTGGTGTAGTTTTGTCCATGTTTCTTATGCTTACAGTTCATTGATCTTCTTGACTTTGTGGGTTTATAGTGTTTGCCAATTTGGAAAAGTGTTGGCTATTATTTCTTCAAATTGTTGTATTTCTCCTCTCCTTCATGGACTCTAAGTACCCATGTATTAGGCCAGTTGACGTTGTTGCACAACTCACTGAGGCTCTATTCATTTTTGTTGTTGTTTTGTTTTGTTACTCTTTTTGTTTCATTTTGGATAGTTTCTATTGCTATGCCTTAATGTTCACTGACCCTTTCTTCTGCAGTGTCTAATCTGCCATTAACCTCGTTCCGTATCTTTTTCATTTAGACATTGTTTTTAATCTCTAGAAGCACAATTTGGGTCTGTTTTACATTTTCCATGCCTATACTTAACATTTTCAGTGTTTATTCTGGGTTTATTAACATACGAAATGCAGTTGTAATAACTTTTCTTCATGTATAATAACTTTTTAAATGTTCTTTTCTGCCAATTCTAACATCTGTATGGATTATGGGTTAGTTTTGATTGATTGCCTTTTCTCCTCAGTATGGGTCATATTTTCCTACTTCTTTGCATCCTTGGCAATTTTTCATATGATCCCAGATATTGTGAGGTTTAGTTTATTATTTGCTATATATATATATATATTCCTGTAAAATGCTTGGGCTTTGTTTTGGGTGAAATCAAGTTACTCAGAACAATTTTATTCTTTTAGGTCTAGTGTGTAAGATTCGTTGGGTAGGAGTCCAAGTAGCCTTTAGTGTGGAGCTCACTGTATGCAACTACGGAGACAAGTCCTTTCTGAGCATCATGAGGTTTTGCAGTCTGACTTGTAGGAACAGGTACTATTCCTACAACCCTGTGTGATATCCAGTTATTCTTATTATTAATCCTTTCATGTGGTTCTTTTCCTGGCATCAGGGAATTCCTCACACAAATGTACTGACCAATACTTTGTTGAATTCTCAAGAGATCCCTCTGCATGTCTCCAGAGTTCTTTGTCTGTGCACTTCTTTTCTCTCTGATACTCTGCTTTGGGAACTCTAGTTACGTTGGTTTTCCCAGACTCTCAGCTCCATTTCCTCAGTCAGGGGGTCCACCAGTCTCTGCCAGGACTTCTCTTCCCTTTACCATGACCTGGAAACTGTCTCAGAGAAGTAAGGTAGGGCAATTAGAGGGATCACTTCATTTATTTCCCATCTCCTGGAGATCACTGAACTTTATTTGCCTGAGGTCCAGTTTCTTGAAAACTGTTGTTTCATATGTCCTGTCTGATGTTTTCATTGTTTCAGGTGGGAGGTCAAATTGGTCCTTGTTACTTCATCTTGGCCAGAAGCCAATAACATAGTTTAAGTCTGTTTTGTTTTGATACAGGGTCCAGTTAAAGATTAGGCATTGCATGTCATGTCTTTGTTTCCTTTAATCTAGAATATTTCCCTACTATTTTTTTTGATGTTTTATGACATTGGCATTTTTGAAGAGTCTAAGCCAGTTGTCTTGTCAATTGCCCCACAATCTGGATTTGTCTGTTTCCTCATTAGATTCAAAGTAAACATTTTGGGGAAGAATACTATATAGGTGATGTATTCTTCATACTTCATCACTTCAGGTGGCCCAGTGCTAAGTTTGATCACTTGACTGAGGTGGTATCTTCCATATCTCTCCATTGTAAAGTTATTTTTCCCCTTGGTAATTGATAAATAATATGTGGGGTGATACGTTGGGATCAGTGAAGATCCTACTTTCAAACAACTCTTCACCCAACTGTGCATCAATGATAATCCTTGTCTGAATCGATTATTACATTGATAGTTGCCAAATGACACTTTCCTAATTCTATCATTCCTTTTGCATTTATTAGCTGACATTATTCTATAAAGAAGAGCTCCCCCACTTTTCATTTTGAGTATCATTATGAACTCATGTGCTTTTTTAAAAAGTAACTATGTTATACCTTATTATAACGATAGTGTTATTCTTTGGAATGTTCCTTTTGTCCAGATTTGGCCAATGCGATCTCTGTTATTGTTTAACCACACGATGCTTTTTTCTTACTAGAATGATTTCTAATATATTACTACTCACAAATAGGAACTGAGAAAAGGACTCCAGAAGGTGCGGTCTTATTCAGACTCTTCTTAGAAGTCCGCCTTCTTCCTGCGTACTCTCAACCCCAAGTGAGGCTTTCGGGTTGGAAGGAGATACTTCTGAATTAAACTACAGATCAATGTCACCCAATTCTAATCCCTATTCCCTTTTTTCTAGGCATACCATACCTACTGCCATCCTAATCCTTCTGTTGGGCACCTCTCTCCTCCTCTATATTTACTTACAACAGTCAAGAGCAGCAATTGGCCAACCGGCCCCTATCCAGTTCTCCAGTCCATATGCCCCAAGAACTCCTTTTTGCACTGGTCTGTGGTGGCCTTGGCCTACCTCGTCTACCCACTCAAGTAACTCTTTTACCACGAATTTAATTACCTGTGTTTCCCTTTATAGGGTCTTACCTAGCCGTATGGCCTGCTGCCTCTGCCAATTTAAAAATACTATTGAGGTTGTCTGTAAGACAGTCAAGCTGCGTTGTGACAGTGAATGCCTGACAGACGTCACACGTTGTGGTGAGTCTCAATTGCGGGATAATAAATTTTTTAATTTTAATTTAATTTTTTAATAATTTTTATTTTTAATCAATGATGATACATTTTCAAATTAATGATGTAATTGCATTATTTTAATTCATTCATTCAGCGTTCCAGCTCCCTACGTTTCTAAGAACTACCCCCTTGCTAAAAATCAGATTCTTGGTTACATCATTAAGCTAATAAGAGCTCAGGTACATAGTTAGCTTAATAATGTAACTGATCCGCATACATAAAGGAACAAGAGAAAGGCATGGAAGGGGGAAGGGAATTCACATTAACGGCCACATATCCTATGCTGTGCTCTCGGCAAATGAGAACTTATTCGTAGAGTGCATCACAGTTTGTAAACTGATTTTATATACATTAGGTCTCAACTACCCTTTGTCTTATAGGACAGGTGTAAATATAATTTTGTTTCTTTTATTTGTTTCTGCAATTTTATAAAGAGTACAAGTGATGCTGTTTTATGTCCTATTGGGAGCCTGAGAGTTTCTGGTTCCATAACCAGAAGCTGCTACCTAGCCCTTCTAATGGATGGGAGAGCTAGTTTATTCTTAGACTGTCCAGCTCTGAACTTGCTCTGAATCTCAAGCTTTTCTATCCACAAAACACTCAGGGGCTTTCAACTATTTTTCTATCTATCAGATTTATTGGCACTAACTTGATGACTTCCAAAATGTGCTTTCCTGCCCAGGTAGCTTGAATACAGGTCTCTTTCAGTGATCTAGAGCACGTCATATATAGTAACACTTTACTACTTCTGTAAAGACAATATTGCTGATTTTTCAACACAATTTTTTTTTTTTTTTGGCCGTGCCACACAGCTTGTGGGATCTTAGTTCCCCACCCAGGGATTGAACCCGGGCCACAGCAGGGGAAGTGCTCGGTGCCAACCACTAGACCACCAGGGAACTCCCCCAAACAATTGTTTTACTAATTATCTTGCTCCCTTCTCGCCCAGAAGTGTGCAGAAAAGGCATTTTTCATCTCCTTTTACAGGTGAGGAAAAACAAGATCAGAGGTGTTAAGTGCTATGATCCTAGTGCCCTGATCTCCTATCCCCAGTTTGGGGCTCTCTGCAAGCCCATGCTCCTCCTTTCTCATGACCCTTCCCTCCTCCTTTGACCCTCACCAAAAATACTTTTAATCCTTTTGGAAGAGAAGCCCAGCTACACAATGGTACACATTACCTTCACACAGTCAGAAGCTTTGGATGGTTCCCCCAGTAAAGCTGGAAATATTAGAAGTAAAATGAAATGAAAGCAAAGTAGCCATCTGACAGAAGTTGCTTTCTGCCTTCTACATTTTAGGACCTCAAGTATTATTCCATTGATTTGTTGTACATTCCGCATTGGCATGCAATCTGGCAAATCTCTTAACTTATACCCCAGATCCCTGGCCAAATTTTAGCAAAGAGCCAGGGCGGACATAGTGTTTTTTTCTGTATAGAGCCTTCTGTTATGGCGGCTGGGATATATGGAAGCAGGGAGTGAGCAAAGGACTCGGTGGGTGGGTGGAGAAGGGCATGTCCAGGTGACCACCTGTTTGTGGCGGTTGTTGTCGTGGTCATCTGTGACAGTAGCAAGAACGCAAGCTCACTGAAGAGGTGGAGAGAGGAAGCCTCACACTCCTCTGCCTCTGAGGCAGGACAGGATGGGGTATGTGAATGTGAGGAGTCACAGTAGATCTGCAGAGAGTCCAGCTGAGTAGGGGAGTATTTGTCTTCCAGCCTTGGCTATTCTTGAGTACTGGCCCCTGGGAACCAGTGGAGTAATCCTGAATATAGTGACTATATTTCACGCTACAGAATTTTCTGAGTAGATAGCCACTTTTTCAAGAGATACCTTTTTCACATTTTCTTGTTGCCAGTCATAGGCTTAAGTGTGGGTTTCTTTTTCTCCTAAGTGGCACTCAAACGTTGACTGATTCCTAATTTATTTGGCTGTGGCCTGACAAAAAGCTGTCCCATCAGTCTTCAGTGATCAAAAACAGTCTCCTCTTTTTTGCCAGATGAAGAAACATCCCTAGAGAATGCAGAAGGATCGTTGATGAAGGTGTTACAAGCGTGGAAGAAGAACAACAGCCCCGAGCTGACTATTGAGTCAGAGAGGGCATCCTCAGATAAAAGTGCTGTCAGCTTGTCAGGCTTCATGAATGAGCAGCTGGACTTTAATAATAACAGTGATATTATCAGGGCACGAAATTACATACTGCCTTATATCTCAGAGGGAGATCTAGGAGATGTGGAATCAACATTATTACCATTCCTTCAACTTCTTTTTTCAAATACACAAGATGGAGATATGCCGCTGGGCCTTTTGAAAAACAATACAAGGAGCCCTTCTGTTAAACGTGCACGCAACAATTCAACTAATAAAAATAGATGGAGGAAACTCCATTTTCTGGAAAATTTGTTAGATGCAGAAACTCAAGAAAAAATGGATGAGGTGAAAAAGGAAGAAAAACCTGCCACGCGTACGCGTTCCAACCTTTTAAGTGCCATGTATAAACGCTACATCTTTCAAAAGAAGTTGGAAACTGCCCAACCACAGAAAGACAGCCTAGCAAAGACTAAGAGTACAGAGGAAAAGCTGCTGAGAGTGAACAGGGTCCTCAAGGGCCCGAGGGGCCTACAGAAAATGCACCTCCAAGCAGTGGGAGATGAGAGCGTCTGGGGGAAACAGAATGCCCAGCCATCTGTGGCAAGCACTGCCGAAGAAAGAAGGCTCAGGAGGCCATCCCCAAGAAAGCTGAAACAGCTACTCATGGTGCAGAGGCCCAGGAAGCTGGTGGGAAAGTCCTCCAATGCAGAGTCTTCATTCATAAAGGAACACAAGGCAGCAGGTTCCTCTACCCTGAAACAGTACTTCAAGGGCAGGCCTTCTGCCTCCATCCCTCCAGAATCCCCACCTGAGGTTAAAAGCAAATCAAAAGACTTATCCAACACTATACTTGTTTTAGAAGATGCAAAGGCTAGAGTTAGAAATATTAAGGATTTTGAACTAATCTCACATTCTGGGAAAAAAATACATCTTCCATAAAATTAGGACTCATCGGGTCCACAGAAAACCCAAAGTCAAAAGGAGTCAAAAGTTCAGAAAGAAAAGTTCACCCAATAGAATGATGCTTGCAAGCCCTCCTCCGTTCTCTGTAGGGAGGAGTCTCATAAATTCCCCTCCGCGAGAGCCTGTTTCATCTTCAGGAGAAGTGACTTCTCAGGAAAATCCTTTTCCAGAATTATTTTCTCTTTCAGACCCTTCGATAGAAAACACCACTTCAGAAAACAATACTGCACAAAACGTTTCTGAAGAAATTATTTCTACAGGAAACTCTAGTCTGCCAGGAGGAACCAGCCCTGGAAACACTACCCATAGGAACGTCTCCACTGCACATTCTACTGTTGCTGCAGACAACAGTATGCCAACTGTTCAACACACCAACGAAACACAATGGGAGTAGCACAACACGGGCACTGAATTATCCTCTAAGCCCACAGGCTTCACTTTCCTAGGGTTCACATCCCCGGGTGATCAAGTTGAAACTCAGCTAAAGCAGCAGCTGCGGTCCCTCATCCCCAACAATGTCATGCGAAGGCTCATTTCTCATGTTATCCAGACTTTGAAAATAGACTGCTCGGAGACCCACGTGCAGCTGGCCTGTGCCAACCTCATCTCTAGAACAGGCCTCCTGATGAAGCTTCTCAGCAAGCAGCAAGAAGTAAAGGTGTCCAAAGCGGAATGGGATACGGACCAGTGGAAAAGTGACAACTCTGTCAGTGAGAGCACAGAAGCCCAGAGTGAGCAGAAAGAGCAGGAGTCAAGTGAGGTGAGAAGAACCCCTGAAACATGGGACCTGGACTTTTACTCAGTTTAGGACATGCCATGAACGTGCCCAAGCAGGAATACCACGGGCTCCTAGTCTGTATCTTACCTTCAGCCGTGAAACTGGCTAAGACAGTGATCTCCCACTTGGCTCATTTAGAGAGTGTGCCACTATTCCTAGGGTAGACGAGAAGAGGACATAACACAGGACAACTAAATTGTAGGTAAATAAATTGTAGAAGAAAAGGCTAATGATAAGATTAATAACACTAAATTTAGCTTGTTCTTATAGAAGCTACTCGCCTGGAAGGATTGGGTTTTATAGTAGTTTAAGAATAGTTAGCTATTGTTTAGAATAGGTTTAAGAAGAGTTAGCTTTCATCCCTTGTATCTCCTTGTTTTTAAAAAATTTGTCATTTATTTTTTTAGCTCACAAAAGAAGTTCCAGGATATGGCTGTAACAACAAACTCATCTTGGCAATATCTGTAACTGTAGTAGTGACGATTTTGGTTACAATTCTCTGTCTCATTGAGGTAAGGACAATAATTCATTCAGATTCAGAACCCACAAACTTGAGAATCAAAGCCACCTTTCCACCCACTACTACTTGATTCTTCTCTTTAGTCATGAGGACTGAGATACACTTTGTTCTTTTACTGAAAAGTATATTCCCAGGATTTTTTGTTTCCTTTTTTCTTTTTTGGCTGCGTTGGGTCTTCATTGCGGTGCACGGGCTTCTCATTGCGGTGGCTTCTCTTGTTGTGGAGTACGGGCTCTAGACGCGCGGGCTCAGGAGTTGTGGCGCACGGACTTAGTTGCTCCACAGCATGTGGGACTTTCTGAGACCAGGGATGGGACCCGTGTCCCCTGCACCGGCAGGCAGATTCTTAACCACTGAACCACCAGGGAAGTCCCAATTCCAGTATTCTTAATCGTTTGTGTAGATCCATATTCCAAACAAGTGTCATTTTCCTCCTGCTTAAAAATACTTCTTTTACCCTTTCTTATAGTGAAAGTCTACTAGTAATGAATTCTTTCAGCTTTTGTATGTCTGAGATAGTCTTCATTTTGCTTTTGTTTGGACAGATCTGGGTATAGAATTCTAGCTTGATAGAATTCAATGCACTACTTTAAAGGTGTTATTCCACTGAGTTCTCCTTTACATTGTTTCCAGCACGAATTCTGCTGTCGTCGTTATCTTTGTTCCTCCGTACGTAGTGTATAGTTTTTTCCTCTGGCTGCTTTTAAATTTTTCTCTTTATTGCTGGTTTTGAGCAATTTGATTATTTTTTGTGCCTTGGTGTAGTTTTGTCCATGTTTCTTATGCTTACAGTTCATTGATCTTCTTGACTTTGTGGGTTTATAGTGTTTACCAATTTGGAAAAGTGTTGGCTATTATTTCTTCAAATTGTTGTATTTCTCCTCTCCTTCATGGACTCTAAGTACCCATGTATTAGGCCACTTGACGTTGTTGCACAACTCACTGAGGCTCTATTCATTTTTGTTGTTGTTTTGTTTTGTTACTCTTTTTGTTTCATTTTGGATAGTTTCTATTGCTATGCCTTAATGTTCACTGACCCTTTCTTCTGCAGTGTCTAATCTGCCATTAACCTCGTTCCGTATCTTTTTCATTTAGACATTGTTTTTAATCTCTAGAAGCACAATTTGGGTCTGTTTTACATTTTCCATGCCTATACTTAACATTTTCAGTGTTTATTCTGGGTTTATTAACATACGAAATGCAGTTGTAATAACTTTTCTTCATGTATAATAACTTTTTAAATGTTCTTTTCTGCCAATTCTAACATCTGTATGGATTATGGGTTAGTTTTGATTGATTGCCTTTTCTCCTCAGTATGGGTCATATTTTCCTACTTCTTTGCATCCTTGGCAATTTTTCATATGATCCCAGATATTGTGAGGTTTAGTTTATTATTTGCTATATATATATATATATATTCCTGTAAAATGCTTGGGCTTTGTTTTGGGTGAAATCAAGTTACTCAGAACAATTTTATTCTTTTAGGTCTAGTGTGTAAGATTCGTTGGGTAGGAGTCCAAGTAGCCTTTAGTGTGGAGCTCACTGTATGCAACTACGGAGACAAGTCCTTTCTGAGCATCATGAGGTTTTGCAGTCTGACTTGTAGGAACAGGTACTATTCCTACAACCCTGTGTGATATCCAGTTATTCTTATTATTAATCCTTTCATGTGGTTCTTTTCCTGGCATCAGGGAATTCCTCACACAAATGTACTGACCAATACTTTGTTGAATTCTCAAGAGATCCCTCTGCATGTCTCCAGAGTTCTTTGTCTGTGCACTTCTTTTCTCTCTGATACTCTGCTTTGGGAACTCTAGTTACGTTGGTTTTCCCAGACTCTCAGCTCCATTTCCTCAGTCAGGGGGTCCACCAGTCTCTGCCAGGACTTCTCTTCCCTTTACCATGACCTGGAAACTCTCTCAGAGAAGTAAGGTAGGGCAATTAGAGGGATCACTTCATTTATTTCCCATCTCCTGGAGATCACTGAACTTTATTGCCTGAGGTCCAGTTTCTTGAAAACTGTTGTTTCATATGTCCTGTCTGATGTTTTCATTGTTTCAGGTGGGAGGTCAAATTGGTCCTTGTTACTTCATCTTGGCCAGAAGCCAATAACATAGTTTAAGTCTGTTTTGTTTTGATACAGGGTCCAGTTAAAGATTAGGCATTGCATGTCATGTCTTTGTTTCCTTTAATCTAGAATATTTCCCTACTATTTTTTTTGATGTTTTATGACATTGGCATTTTTGAAGAGTCTAAGCCAGTTGTCTTGTCAATTGCCCCACAGTCTGGATTTGTCTGTTTCCTCATTAGATTCAAAGTAAACATTTTGGGGAAGAATACTATATAGGTGATGTATTCTTCATACTTCATCACTTCAGGTGGCCCAGTGCTAAGTTTGATCACTTGACTGAGGTGGTATCTTCCATATCTCTCCATTGTAAAGTTATTTTTCCCCTTGGTAATTGATAAATAATATGTGGGGTGATACGTTGGGATCAGTGAAGATCCTACTTTCAAACAACTCTTCACCCAACTGTGCATCAATGATAATCCTTGTCTGAATCGATTATTACATTGATAGTTGCCAAATGACACTTTCCTAATTCTATCATTCCTTTTGCATTTATTAGCTGACATTATTCTATAAAGAAGAGCTCCCCCACTTTTCATTTTGAGTATCATTATGAACTCATGTGCTTTTTTAAAAAGTAACTATGTTATACCTTATTATAACGATAGTGTTATTCTTTGGAATGTTCCTTTTGTCCAGATTTGGCCAATGCGATCTCTGTTATTGTTTAACCACACGATGCTTTTTTCTTACTAGAATGATTTCTAATATATTACTACTCACAAATAGGAACTGAGAAAAGGACTCCAGAAGGTGCGGTCTTATTCAGACTCTTCTTAGAAGTCCGCCTTCTTCCTGCGTACTCTCAACCCCAAGTGAGGCTTTCGGGTTGGAAGGAGATACTTCTGAATTAAACTACAGATCAATGTCACCCAATTCTAATCCCTATTCCCTTTTTTCTAGGCATACCATACCTACTGCCATCCTAATCCTTCTGTTGGGCACCTCTCTCCTCCTCTATATTTACTTACAACAGTCAAGAGCAGCAATTGGCCAACCGGCCCCTATCCAGTTCTCCAGTCCATATGCCCCAAGAACTCCTTTTTGCACTGGTCTGTGGTGGCCTTGGCCTACCTCGTCTACCCACTCAAGTAACTCTTTTACCACGAATTTAATTACCTGTGTTTCCCTTTATAGGGTCTTACCTAGCCGTATGGCCTGCTGCCTCTGCCAATTTAAAAATACTATTGAGGTTGTCTGTAAGACAGTCAAGCTGCGTTGTGACAGTGAATGCCTGACAGACGTCACACGTTGTGGTGAGTCTCAATTGCGGGATAATAAATTTTTTAATTTTAATTTAATTTTTTAATAATTTTTATTTTTAATCAATGATGATACATTTTCAAATTAATGATGTAATTGCATTATTTTAATTCATTCATTCAGCGTTCCAGCTCCCTACGTTTCTAAGAACTACCCCCTTGCTAAAAATCAGATTCTTGGTTACATCATTAAGCTAATAAGAGCTCAGGTACATAGTTAGCTTAATAATGTAACTGATCCGCATACATAAAGGAACAAGAGAAAGGCATGGAAGGGGGAAGGGAATTCACATTAACGGCCACATATCCTATGCTGTGCTCTCGGCAAATGAGAACTTATTCGTAGAGTGCATCACAGTTTGTAAACTGATTTTATATACATTAGGTCTCAACTACCCTTTGTCTTATAGGACAGGTGTAAATATAATTTTGTTTCTTTTATTTGTTTCTGCAATTTTATAAAGAGTACAAGTGATGCTGTTTTATGTCCTATTGGGAGCCTGAGAGTTTCTGGTTCCATAACCAGAAGCTGCTACCTAGCCCTTCTAATGGATGGGAGAGCTAGTTTATTCTTAGACTGTCCAGCTCTGAACTTGCTCTGAATCTCAAGCTTTTCTATCCACAAAACACTCAGGGGCTTTCAACTATTTTTCTATGTATCAGATTTATTGGCACTAACTTGATGACTTCCAAAATGTGCTTTCCTGCCCAGGTAGCTTGAATACAGGTCTCTTTCAGTGATCTAGAGCACGTCATATATAGTAACACTTTACTACTTCTGTAAAGACAATATTGCTGATTTTTCAACACAATTTTTTTTTTTTTTTGGCCGTGCCACACAGCTTGTGGGATCTTAGTTCCCCACCCAGGGATTGAACCCGGGCCACAGCAGGGGAAGTGCTCGGTGCCAACCACTAGACCACCAGGGAACTCCCCCAAACAATTGTTTTACTAATTATCTTGCTCCCTTCTCGCCCAGAAGTGTGCAGAAAAGGCATTTTTCATCTCCTTTTACAGGTGAGGAAAAACAAGATCAGAGGTGTTAAGTGCTATGATCCTAGTGCCCTGATCTCCTATCCCCAGTTTGGGGCTCTCTGCAAGCCCATGCTCCTCCTTTCTCATGACCCTTCCCTCCTCCTTTGACCCTCACCAAAAATACTTTTAATCCTTTTGGAAGAGAAGCCCAGCTACACAATGGTACACATTACCTTCACACAGTCAGAAGCTTTGGATGGTTCCCCCAGTAAAGCTGGAAATATTAGAAGTAAAATGAAATGAAAGCAAAGTAGCCATCTGACAGAAGTTGCTTTCTGCCTTCTACATTTTAGGACCTCAAGTATTATTCCATTGATTTGTTGTACATTCCGCATTGGCATGCAATCTGGCAAATCTCTTAACTTATACCCCAGATCCCTGGCCAAATTTTAGCAAAGAGCCAGGGCGGACATAGTGTTTTTTTCTGTATAGAGCCTTCTGTTATGGCGGCTGGGATATATGGAAGCAGGGAGTGAGCAAAGGACTCGGTGGGTGGGTGGAGAAGGGCATGTCCAGGTGACCACCTGTTTGTGGCGGTTGTTGTCGTGGTCATCTGTGACAGTAGCAAGAACGCAAGCTCACTGAAGAGGTGGAGAGAGGAAGCCTCACACTCCTCTGCCTCTGAGGCAGGACAGGATGGGGTATGTGAATGTGAGGAGTCACAGTAGATCTGCAGAGAGTCCAGCTGAGTAGGGGAGTATTTGTCTTCCAGCCTTGGCTATTCTTGAGTACTGGCCCCTGGGAACCAGTGGAGTAATCCTGAATATAGTGACTATATTTCACGCTACAGAATTTTCTGAGTAGATAGCCACTTTTTCAAGAGATACCTTTTTCACATTTTCTTGTTGCCAGTCATAGGCTTAAGTGTGGGTTTCTTTTTCTCCTAAGTGGCACTCAAACGTTGACTGATTCCTAATTTATTTGGCTGTGGCCTGACAAAAAGCTGTCCCATCAGTCTTCAGTGATCAAAAACAGTCTCCTCTTTTTTGCCAGATGAAGAAACATCCCTAGAGAATGCAGAAGGATCGTTGATGAAGGTGTTACAAGCGTGGAAGAAGAACAACAGCCCCGAGCTGACTATTGAGTCAGAGAGGGCATCCTCAGATAAAAGTGCTGTCAGCTTGTCAGGCTTCATGAATGAGCAGCTGGACTTTAATAATAACAGTGATATTATCAGGGCACGAAATTACATACTGCCTTATATCTCAGAGGGAGATCTAGGAGATGTGGAATCAACATTATTACCATTCCTTCAACTTCTTTTTTCAAATACACAAGATGGAGATATGCCGCTGGGCCTTTTGAAAAACAATACAAGGAGCCCTTCTGTTAAACGTGCACGCAACAATTCAACTAATAAAAATAGATGGAGGAAACTCCATTTTCTGGAAAATTTGTTAGATGCAGAAACTCAAGAAAAAATGGATGAGGTGAAAAAGGAAGAAAAACCTGCCACGCGTACGCGTTCCAACCTTTTAAGTGCCATGTATAAACGCTACATCTTTCAAAAGAAGTTGGAAACTGCCCAACCACAGAAAGACAGCCTAGCAAAGACTAAGAGTACAGAGGAAAAGCTGCTGAGAGTGAACAGGGTCCTCAAGGGCCCGAGGGGCCTACAGAAAATGCACCTCCAAGCAGTGGGAGATGAGAGCGTCTGGGGGAAACAGAATGCCCAGCCATCTGTGGCGAGCACTGCCGAAGAAAGAAGGCTCAGGAGGCCATCCCCAAGAAAGCTGAAACAGCTACTCATGGTGCAGAGGCCCAGGAAGCTGGTGGGAAAGTCCTCCAATGCAGAGTCTTCATTCATAAAGGAACACAAGGCAGCAGGTTCCTCTACCCTGAAACAGTACTTCAAGGGCAGGCCTTCTGCCTCCATCCCTCCAGAATCCCCACCTGAGGTTAAAAGCAAATCAAAAGACTTATCCAACACTATACTTGTTTTAGAAGATGCAAAGGCTAGAGTTAGAAATATTAAGGATTTTGAACTAATCTCACATTCTGGGAAAAAAATACATCTTCCATAAAATTAGGACTCATCGGGTCCACAGAAAACCCAAAGTCAAAAGGAGTCAAAAGTTCAGAAAGAAAAGTTCACCCAATAGAATGATGCTTGCAAGCCCTCCTCCGTTCTCTGTAGGGAGGAGTCTCATAAATTCCCCTCCGCGAGAGCCTGTTTCATCTTCAGGAGAAGTGACTTCTCAGGAAAATCCTTTTCCAGAATTATTTTCTCTTTCAGACCCTTCGATAGAAAACACCACTTCAGAAAACAATACTGCACAAAACGTTTCTGAAGAAATTATTTCTACAGGAAACTCTAGTCTGCCAGGAGGAACCAGCCCTGGAAACACTACCCATAGGAACGTCTCCACTGCACATTCTACTGTTGCTGCAGACAACAGTATGCCAACTGTTCAACACACCAACGAAACACAATGGGAGTAGCACAACACGGGCACTGAATTATCCTCTAAGCCCACAGGCTTCACTTTCCTAGGGTTCACATCCCCGGGTGATCAAGTTGAAACTCAGCTAAAGCAGCAGCTGCGGTCCCTCATCCCCAACAATGTCATGCGAAGGCTCATTTCTCATGTTATCCAGACTTTGAAAATAGACTGCTCGGAGACCCACGTGCAGCTGGCCTGTGCCAACCTCATCTCTAGAACAGGCCTCCTGATGAAGCTTCTCAGCAAGCAGCAAGAAGTAAAGGTGTCCAAAGCGGAATGGGATACGGACCAGTGGAAAAGTGACAACTCTGTCAGTGAGAGCACAGAAGCCCAGAGTGAGCAGAAAGAGCAGGAGTCAAGTGAGGTGAGAAGAACCCCTGAAACATGGGACCTGGACTTTTACTCAGTTTAGGACATGCCATGAACGTGCCCAAGCAGGAATACCACGGGCTCCTAGTCTGTATCTTACCTTCAGCCGTGAAACTGGCTAAGACAGTGATCTCCCACTTGGCTCATTTAGAGAGTGTGCCACTATTCCTAGGGTAGACGAGAAGAGGACATAACACAGGACAACTAAATTGTAGGTAAATAAATTGTAGAAGAAAAGGCTAATGATAAGATTAATAACACTAAATTTAGCTTGTTCTTATAGAAGCTACTCGCCTGGAAGGATTGGGTTTTATAGTAGTTTAAGAATAGTTAGCTATTGTTTAGAATAGGTTTAAGAAGAGTTAGCTTTCATCCCTTGTATCTCCTTGTTTTTAAAAAATTTGTCATTTATTTTTTTAGCTCACAAAAGAAGTTCCAGGATATGGCTGTAACAACAAACTCATCTTGGCAATATCTGTAACTGTAGTAGTGACGATTTTGGTTACAATTCTCTGTCTCATTGAGGTAAGGACAATAATTCATTCAGATTCAGAACCCACAAACTTGAGAATCAAAGCCACCTTTCCACCCACTACTACTTGATTCTTCTCTTTAGTCATGAGGACTGAGATACACTTTGTTCTTTTACTGAAAAGTATATTCCCAGGATTTTTTGTTTCCTTTTTTCTTTTTTGGCTGCGTTGGGTCTTCATTGCGGTGCACGGGCTTCTCATTGCGGTGGCTTCTCTTGTTGTGGAGTACGGGCTCTAGACGCGCGGGCTCAGGAGTTGTGGCGCACGGACTTAGTTGCTCCACAGCATGTGGGACTTTCCGAGACCAGGGATGGGACCCGTGTCCCCTGCACCGGCAGGCAGATTCTTAACCACTGAACCACCAGGGAAGTCCCAATTCCAGTATTCTTAATCGTTTGTGTAGATCCATATTCCAAACAAGTGTCATTTTCCTCCTGCTTAAAAATACTTCTTTTACCCTTTCTTATAGTGAAAGTCTACTAGTAATGAATTCTTTCAGCTTTTGTATGTCTGAGATAGTCTTCATTTTGCTTTTGTTTGGACAGATCTGGGTATAGAATTCTAGCTTGATAGAATTCAATGCACTACTTTAAAGGTGTTATTCCACTGAGTTCTCCTTTACATTGTTTCCAGCACGAATTCTGCTGTCGTCGTTATCTTTGTTCCTCCGTACGTAGTGTATAGTTTTTTCCTCTGGCTGCTTTTAAATTTTTCTCTTTATTGCTGGTTTTGAGCAATTTGATTATTTTTTGTGCCTTGGTGTAGTTTTGTCCATGTTTCTTATGCTTACAGTTCATTGATCTTCTTGACTTTGTGGGTTTATAGTGTTTACCAATTTGGAAAAGTGTTGGCTATTATTTCTTCAAATTGTTGTATTTCTCCTCTCCTTCATGGACTCTAAGTACCCATGTATTAGGCCACTTGACGTTGTTGCACAACTCACTGAGGCTCTATTCATTTTTGTTGTTGTTTTGTTTTGTTACTCTTTTTGTTTCATTTTGGATAGTTTCTATTGCTATGCCTTAATGTTCACTGACCCTTTCTTCTGCAGTGTCTAATCTGCCATTAACCTCGTTCCGTATCTTTTTCATTTAGTCATTGTTTTTAATCTCTAGAAGCACAATTTGGGTCTGTTTTACATTTTCCATGCCTATACTTAACATTTTCAGTGTTTATTCTGGGTTTATTAACATACGAAATGCAGTTGTAATAACTTTTCTTCATGTATAATAACTTTTTAAATGTTCTTTTCTGCCAATTCTAACATCTGTATGGATTATGGGTTAGTTTTGATTGATTGCCTTTTCTCCTCAGTATGGGTCATATTTTCCTACTTCTTTGCATCCTTGGCAATTTTTCATATGATCCCAGATATTGTGAGGTTTAGTTTATTATTTGCTATATATATATATATATATTCCTGTAAAATGCTTGGGCTTTGTTTTGGGTGAAATCAAGTTACTCAGAACAATTTTATTCTTTTAGGTCTAGTGTGTAAGATTCGTTGGGTAGGAGTCCAAGTAGCCTTTAGTGTGGAGCTCACTGTATGCAACTACGGAGACAAGTCCTTTCTGAGCATCATGAGGTTTTGCAGTCTGACTTGTAGGAACAGGTACTATTCCTACAACCCTGTGTGATATCCAGTTATTCTTATTATTAATCCTTTCATGTGGTTCTTTTCCTGGCATCAGGGAATTCCTCACACAAATGTACTGACCAATACTTTGTTGAATTCTCAAGAGATCCCTCTGCATGTCTCCAGAGTTCTTTGTCTGTGCACTTCTTTTCTCTCTGATACTCTGCTTTGGGAACTCTAGTTACGTTGGTTTTCCCAGACTCTCAGCTCCATTTCCTCAGTCAGGGGGTCCACCAGTCTCTGCCAGGACTTCTCTTCCCTTTACCATGACCTGGAAACTCTCTCAGAGAAGTAAGGTAGGGCAATTAGAGGGATCACTTCATTTATTTCCCATCTCCTGGAGATCACTGAACTTTATTGCCTGAGGTCCAGTTTCTTGAAAACTGTTGTTTCATATGTCCTGTCTGATGTTTTCATTGTTTCAGGTGGGAGGTCAAATTGGTCCTTGTTACTTCATCTTGGCCAGAAGCCAATAACATAGTTTAAGTCTGTTTTGTTTTGATACAGGGTCCAGTTAAAGATTAGGCATTGCATGTCATGTCTTTGTTTCCTTTAATCTAGAATATTTCCCTACTATTTTTTTTGATGTTTTATGACATTGGCATTTTTGAAGAGTCTAAGCCAGTTGTCTTGTCAATTGCCCCACAGTCTGGATTTGTCTGTTTCCTCATTAGATTCAAAGTAAACATTTTGGGGAAGAATACTATATAGGTGATGTATTCTTCATACTTCATCACTTCAGGTGGCCCAGTGCTAAGTTTGATCACTTGACTGAGGTGGTATCTTCCATATCTCTCCATTGTAAAGTTATTTTTCCCCTTGGTAATTGATAAATAATATGTGGGGTGATACGTTGGGATCAGTGAAGATCCTACTTTCAAACAACTCTTCACCCAACTGTGCATCAATGATAATCCTTGTCTGAATCGATTATTACATTGATAGTTGCCAAATGACACTTTCCTAATTCTATCATTCCTTTTGCATTTATTAGCTGACATTATTCTATAAAGAAGAGCTCCCCCACTTTTCATTTTGAGTATCATTATGAACTCATGTGCTTTTTTAAAAAGTAACTATGTTATACCTTATTATAACGATAGTGTTATTCTTTGGAATGTTCCTTTTGTCCAGATTTGGCCAATGCGATCTCTGTTATTGTTTAACCACACGATGCTTTTTTCTTACTAGAATGATTTCTAATATATTACTACTCACAAATAGGAACTGAGAAAAGGACTCCAGAAGGTGCGGTCTTATTCAGACTCTTCTTAGAAGTCCGCCTTCTTCCTGCGTACTCTCAACCCCAAGTGAGGCTTTCGGGTTGGAAGGAGATACTTCTGAATTAAACTACAGATCAATGTCACCCAATTCTAATCCCTATTCCCTTTTTTCTAGGCATACCATACCTACTGCCATCCTAATCCTTCTGTTGGGCACCTCTCTCCTCCTCTATATTTACTTACAACAGTCAAGAGCAGCAATTGGCCAACCGGCCCCTATCCAGTTCTCCAGTCCATATGCCCCAAGAACTCCTTTTTGCACTGGTCTGTGGTGGCCTTGGCCTACCTCGTCTACCCACTCAAGTAACTCTTTTACCACGAATTTAATTACCTGTGTTTCCCTTTATAGGGTCTTACCTAGCCGTATGGCCTGCTGCCTCTGCCAATTTAAAAATACTATTGAGGTTGTCTGTAAGACAGTCAAGCTGCGTTGTGACAGTGAATGCCTGACAGACGTCACACGTTGTGGTGAGTCTCAATTGCGGGATAATAAATTTTTTAATTTTAATTTAATTTTTTAATAATTTTTATTTTTAATCAATGATGATACATTTTCAAATTAATGATGTAATTGCATTATTTTAATTCATTCATTCAGCGTTCCAGCTCCCTACGTTTCTAAGAACTACCCCCTTGCTAAAAATCAGATTCTTGGTTACGTTATTAAGCTAATAAGAGCTCAGGTACATAGTTAGCTTAATAATGTAACTGATCCGCATACATAAAGGAACAAGAGAAAGGCATGGAAGGGGGAAGGGAATTCACATTAACGGCCACATATCCTATGCTGTGCTCTCGGCAAATGAGAACTTATTCGTAGAGTGCATCACAGTTTGTAAACTGATTTTATATACATTAGGTCTCAACTACCCTTTGTCTTATAGGACAGGTGTAAATATAATTTTGTTTCTTTTATTTGTTTCTGCAATTTTATAAAGAGTACAAGTGATGCTGTTTTATGTCCTATTGGGAGCCTGAGAGTTTCTGGTTCCATAACCAGAAGCTGCTACCTAGCCCTTCTAATGGATGGGAGAGCTAGTTTATTCTTAGACTGTCCAGCTCTGAACTTGCTCTGAATCTCAAGCTTTTCTATCCACAAAACACTCAGGGGCTTTCAACTATTTTTCTATGTATCAGATTTATTGGCACTAACTTGATGACTTCCAAAATGTGCTTTCCTGCCCAGGTAGCTTGAATACAGGTCTCTTTCAGTGATCTAGAGCACGTCATATATAGTAACACTTTACTACTTCTGTAAAGACAATATTGCTGATTTTTCAACACAATTTTTTTTTTTTTTTGGCCGTGCCACACAGCTTGTGGGATCTTAGTTCCCCACCCAGGGATTGAACCCGGGCCACAGCAGGGGAAGTGCTCGGTGCCAACCACTAGACCACCAGGGAACTCCCCCAAACAATTGTTTTACTAATTATCTTGCTCCCTTCTCGCCCAGAAGTGTGCAGAAAAGGCATTTTTCATCTCCTTTTACAGGTGAGGAAAAACAAGATCAGAGGTGTTAAGTGCTATGATCCTAGTGCCCTGATCTCCTATCCCCAGTTTGGGGCTCTCTGCAAGCCCATGCTCCTCCTTTCTCATGACCCTTCCCTCCTCCTTTGACCCTCACCAAAAATACTTTTAATCCTTTTGGAAGAGAAGCCCAGCTACACAATGGTACACATTACCTTCACACAGTCAGAAGCTTTGGATGGTTCCCCCAGTAAAGCTGGAAATATTAGAAGTAAAATGAAATGAAAGCAAAGTAGCCATCTGACAGAAGTTGCTTTCTGCCTTCTACATTTTAGGACCTCAAGTATTATTCCATTGATTTGTTGTACATTCCGCATTGGCATGCAATCTGGCAAATCTCTTAACTTATACCCCAGATCCCTGGCCAAATTTTAGCAAAGAGCCAGGGCGGACATAGTGTTTTTTTCTGTATAGAGCCTTCTGTTATGGCGGCTGGGATATATGGAAGCAGGGAGTGAGCAAAGGACTCGGTGGGTGGGTGGAGAAGGGCATGTCCAGGTGACCACCTGTTTGTGGCGGTTGTTGTCGTGGTCATCTGTGACAGTAGCAAGAACGCAAGCTCACTGAAGAGGTGGAGAGAGGAAGCCTCACACTCCTCTGCCTCTGAGGCAGGACAGGATGGGGTATGTGAATGTGAGGAGTCACAGTAGATCTGCAGAGAGTCCAGCTGAGTAGGGGAGGATTTGTCTTCCAGCCTTGGCTATTCTTGAGTACTGGCCCCTGGGAACCAGTGGAGTAATCCTGAATATAGTGACTATATTTCACGCTACAGAATTTTCTGAGTAGATAGCCACTTTTTCAAGAGATACCTTTTTCACATTTTCTTGTTGCCAGTCATAGGCTTAAGTGTGGGTTTCTTTTTCTCCTAAGTGGCACTCAAACGTTGACTGATTCCTAATTTATTTGGCTGTGGCCTGACAAAAAGCTGTCCCATCAGTCTTCAGTGATCAAAAACAGTCTCCTCTTTTTTGCCAGATGAAGAAACATCCCTAGAGAATGCAGAAGGATCGTTGATGAAGGTGTTACAAGCGTGGAAGAAGAACAACAGCCCCGAGCTGACTATTGAGTCAGAGAGGGCATCCTCAGATAAAAGTGCTGTCAGCTTGTCAGGCTTCATGAATGAGCAGCTGGACTTTAATAATAACAGTGATATTATCAGGGCACGAAATTACATACTGCCTTATATCTCAGAGGGAGATCTAGGAGATGTGGAATCAACATTATTACCATTCCTTCAACTTCTTTTTTCAAATACACAAGATGGAGATATGCCGCTGGGCCTTTTGAAAAACAATACAAGGAGCCCTTCTGTTAAACGTGCACGCAACAATTCAACTAATAAAAATAGATGGAGGAAACTCCATTTTCTGGAAAATTTGTTAGATGCAGAAACTCAAGAAAAAATGGATGAGGTGAAAAAGGAAGAAAAACCTGCCACGCGTACGCGTTCCAACCTTTTAAGTGCCATGTATAAACGCTACGTCTTTCAAAAGAAGTTGGAAACTGCCCAACCACAGAAAGACAGCCTAGCAAAGACTAAGAGTACAGAGGAAAAGCTGCTGAGAGTGAACAGGGTCCTCAAGGGCCCGAGGGGCCTACAGAAAATGCACCTCCAAGCAGTGGGAGATGAGAGCGTCTGGGGGAAACAGAATGCCCAGCCATCTGTGGCGAGCACTGCCGAAGAAAGAAGGCTCAGGAGGCCATCCCCAAGAAAGCTGAAACAGCTACTCATGGTGCAGAGGCCCAGGAAGCTGGTGGGAAAGTCCTCCAATGCAGAGTCTTCATTCATAAAGGAACACAAGGCAGCAGGTTCCTCTACCCTGAAACAGAAGGGCAGGCCTTCTGCCTCCATCCCTCCAGAATCCCCACCTGAGGTTAAAAGCAAATCAAAAGACTTATCCAACACTATACTTGTTTTAGAAGATGCAAAGGCTAGAGTTAGAAATATTAAGGATTTTGAACTAATCTCACATTCTGGGAAAAAAATACATCTTCCATAAAATTAGGACTCATCGGGTCCACAGAAAACCCAAAGTCAAAAGGAGTCAAAAGTTCAGAAAGAAAAGTTCACCCAATAGAATGATGCTTGCAAGCCCTCCTCCGTTCTCTGTAGGGAGGAGTCTCATAAATTCCCCTCCGCGAGAGCCTGTTTCATCTTCAGGAGAAGTGACTTCTCAGGAAAATCCTTTTCCAGAATTATTTTCTCTTTCAGACCCTTCGATAGAAAACACCACTTCAGAAAACAATACTGCACAAAACGTTTCTGAAGAAATTATTTCTACAGGAAACTCTAGTCTGCCAGGAGGAACCAGCCCTGGAAACACTACCCATAGGAACGTCTCCACTGCACATTCTACTGTTGCTGCAGACAACAGTATGCCAACTGTTCAACACACCAACGAAACACAATGGGAGTAGCACAACACGGGCACTGAATTATCCTCTAAGCCCACAGGCTTCACTTTCCTAGGGTTCACATCCCCGGGTGATCAAGTTGAAACTCAGCTAAAGCAGCAGCTGCGGTCCCTCATCCCCAACAATGTCATGCGAAGGCTCATTTCTCATGTTATCCAGACTTTGAAAATAGACTGCTCGGAGACCCACGTGCAGCTGGCCTGTGCCAACCTCATCTCTAGAACAGGCCTCCTGATGAAGCTTCTCAGCAAGCAGCAAGAAGTAAAGGTGTCCAAAGCGGAATGGGATACGGACCAGTGGAAAAGTGACAACTCTGTCAGTGAGAGCACAGAAGCCCAGAGTGAGCAGAAAGAGCAGGAGTCAAGTGAGGTGAGGAGAACCCCTGAAACATGGGACCTGGACTTTTACTCAGTTTAGGACATGCCATGAACGTGCCCAAGCAGGAATACCACGGGCTCCTAGTCTGTATCTTACCTTCAGCCGTGAAACTGGCTAAGACAGTGATCTCCCACTTGGCTCATTTAGAGAGTGTGCCACTATTCCTAGGGTAGACGAGAAGAGGACATAACACAGGACAACTAAATTGTAGGTAAATAAATTGTAGAAGAAAAGGCTAATGATAAGATTAATAACACTAAATTTAGCTTGTTCTTATAGAAGCTACTCGCCTGGAAGGATTGGGTTTTATAGTAGTTTAAGAATAGTTAGCTATTGTTTAGAATAGGTTTAAGAAGAGTTAGCTTTCATCCCTTGTATCTCCTTGTTTTTAAAAAATTTGTCATTTATTTTTTTAGCTCACAAAAGAAGTTCCAGGATATGGCTGTAACAACAAACTCATCTTGGCAATATCTGTAACTGTAGTAGTGACGATTTTGGTTACAATTCTCTGTCTCATTGAGGTAAGGACAATAATTCATTCAGATTCAGAACCCACAAACTTGAGAATCAAAGCCACCTTTCCACCCACTACTACTTGATTCTTCTCTTTAGTCATGAGGACTGAGATACACTTTGTTCTTTTACTGAAAAGTATATTCCCAGGATTTTTTGTTTCCTTTTTTCTTTTTTGGCTGCGTTGGGTCTTCATTGCGGTGCACGGGCTTCTCATTGCGGTGGCTTCTCTTGTTGTGGAGTACGGGCTCTAGACGCGCGGGCTCAGGAGTTGTGGCGCACGGACTTAGTTGCTCCACAGCATGTGGGACTTTCCGAGACCAGGGATGGGACCCGTGTCCCCTGCACCGGCAGGCAGATTCTTAACCACTGAACCACCAGGGAAGTCCCAATTCCAGTATTCTTAATCGTTTGTGTAGATCCATATTCCAAACAAGTGTCATTTTCCTCCTGCTTAAAAATACTTCTTTTACCCTTTCTTATAGTGAAAGTCTACTAGTAATGAATTCTTTCAGCTTTTGTATGTCTGAGATAGTCTTCATTTTGCTTTTGTTTGGACAGATCTGGGTATAGAATTCTAGCTTGATAGAATTCAATGCACTACTTTAAAGGTGTTATTCCACTGAGTTCTCCTTTACATTGTTTCCAGCACGAATTCTGCTGTCGTTGTTATCTTTGTTCCTCTGTACGTAGTGTATAGTTTTTTCCTCTGGCTGCTTTTAAATTTTTCTCTTTATTGCTGGTTTTGAGCAATTTGATTATTTTTTGTGCCTTGGTGTAGTTTTGTCCATGTTTCTTATGCTTACAGTTCATTGATCTTCTTGACTTTGTGGGTTTATAGTGTTTACCAATTTGGAAAAGTGTTGGCTATTATTTCTTCAAATTGTTGTATTTCTCCTCTCCTTCATGGACTCTAAGTACCCATGTATTAGGCCACTTGACGTTGTTGCACAACTCACTGAGGCTCTATTCATTTTTGTTGTTGTTTTGTTTTGTTACTCTTTTTGTTTCATTTTGGATAGTTTCTATTGCTATGCCTTAATGTTCACTGACCCTTTCTTCTGCAGTGTCTAATCTGCCATTAACCTCGTTCCGTATCTTTTTCATTTAGACATTGTTTTTAATCTCTAGAAGCACAATTTGGGTCTGTTTTACATTTTCCATGCCTATACTTAACATTTTCAGTGTTTATTCTGGGTTTATTAACATACGAAATGCAGTTGTAATAACTTTTCTTCATGTATAATAACTTTTTAAATGTTCTTTTCTGCCAATTCTAACATCTGTATGGATTATGGGTTAGTTTTGATTGATTGCCTTTTCTCCTCAGTATGGGTCATATTTTCCTACTTCTTTGCATCCTTGGCAATTTTTCATATGATCCCAGATATTGTGAGGTTTAGTTTATTATTTGCTATATATATATATATATATTCCTGTAAAATGCTTGGGCTTTGTTTTGGGTGAAATCAAGTTACTCAGAACAATTTTATTCTTTTAGGTCTAGTGTGTAAGATTCGTTGGGTAGGAGTCCAAGTAGCCTTTAGTGTGGAGCTCACTGTATGCAACTACGGAGACAAGTCCTTTCTGAGCATCATGAGGTTTTGCAGTCTGACTTGTAGGAACAGGTACTATTCCTACAACCCTGTGTGATATCCAGTTATTCTTATTATTAATCCTTTCATGTGGTTCTTTTCCTGGCATCAGGGAATTCCTCACACAAATGTACTGACCAATACTTTGTTGAATTCTCAAGAGATCCCTCTGCATGTCTCCAGAGTTCTTTGTCTGTGCACTTCTTTTCTCTCTGATACTCTGCTTTGGGAACTCTAGTTACGTTGGTTTTCCCAGACTCTCAGCTCCATTTCCTCAGTCAGGGGGTCCACCAGTCTCTGCCAGGACTTCTCTTCCCTTTACCATGACCTGGAAACTCTCTCAGAGAAGTAAGGTAGGGCAATTAGAGGGATCACTTCATTTATTTCCCATCTCCTGGAGATCACTGAACTTTATTGCCTGAGGTCCAGTTTCTTGAAAACTGTTGTTTCATATGTCCTGTCTGATGTTTTCATTGTTTCAGGTGGGAGGTCAAATTGGTCCTTGTTACTTCATCTTGGCCAGAAGCCAATAACATAGTTTAAGTCTGTTTTGTTTTGATACAGGGTCCAGTTAAAGATTAGGCATTGCATGTCATGTCTTTGTTTCCTTTAATCTAGAATATTTCCCTACTATTTTTTTTGATGTTTTATGACATTGGCATTTTTGAAGAGTCTAAGCCAGTTGTCTTGTCAATTGCCCCACAGTCTGGATTTGTCTGTTTCCTCATTAGATTCAAAGTAAACATTTTGGGGAAGAATACTATATAGGTGATGTATTCTTCATACTTCATCACTTCAGGTGGCCCAGTGCTAAGTTTGATCACTTGACTGAGGTGGTATCTTCCATATCTCTCCATTGTAAAGTTATTTTTCCCCTTGGTAATTGATAAATAATATGTGGGGTGATACGTTGGGATCAGTGAAGATCCTACTTTCAAACAACTCTTCACCCAACTGTGCATCAATGATAATCCTTGTCTGAATCGATTATTACATTGATAGTTGCCAAATGACACTTTCCTAATTCTATCATTCCTTTTGCATTTATTAGCTGACATTATTCTATAAAGAAGAGCTCCCCCACTTTTCATTTTGAGTATCATTATGAACTCATGTGCTTTTTTAAAAAGTAACTATGTTATACCTTATTATAACGATAGTGTTATTCTTTGGAATGTTCCTTTTGTCCAGGTTTGGCCAATGCGATCTCTGTTATTGTTTAACCACACGATGCTTTTTTCTTACTAGAATGATTTCTAATATATTACTACTCACAAATAGGAACTGAGAAAAGGACTCCAGAAGGTGCGGTCTTATTCAGACTCTTCTTAGAAGTCCGCCTTCTTCCTGCGTACTCTCAACCCCAAGTGAGGCTTTCGGGTTGGAAGGAGATACTTCTGAATTAAACTACAGATCAATGTCACCCAATTCTAATCCCTATTCCCTTTTTTCTAGGCATACCATACCTACTGCCATCCTAATCCTTCTGTTGGGCACCTCTCTCCTCCTCTATATTTACTTACAACAGTCAAGAGCAGCAATTGGCCAACCGGCCCCTATCCAGTTCTCCAGTCCATATGCCCCAAGAACTCCTTTTTGCACTGGTCTGTGGTGGCCTTGGCCTACCTCGTCTACCCACTCAAGTAACTCTTTTACCACGAATTTAATTACCTGTGTTTCCCTTTATAGGGTCTTACCTAGCCGTATGGCCTGCTGCCTCTGCCAATTTAAAAATACTATTGAGGTTGTCTGTAAGACAGTCAAGCTGCGTTGTGACAGTGAATGCCTGACAGACGTCACACGTTGTGGTGAGTCTCAATTGCGGGATAATAAATTTTTTAATTTTAATTTAATTTTTTAATAATTTTTATTTTTAATCAATGATGATACATTTTCAAATTAATGATGTAATTGCATTATTTTAATTCATTCATTCAGCGTTCCAGCTCCCTACGTTTCTAAGAACTACCCCCTTGCTAAAAATCAGATTCTTGGTTACGTTATTAAGCTAATAAGAGCTCAGGTACATAGTTAGCTTAATAATGTAACTGATCCGCATACATAAAGGAACAAGAGAAAGGCATGGAAGGGGGAAGGGAATTCACATTAACGGCCACATATCCTATGCTGTGCTCTCGGCAAATGAGAACTTATTCGTAGAGTGCATCACAGTTTGTAAACTGATTTTATATACATTAGGTCTCAACTACCCTTTGTCTTATAGGACAGGTGTAAATATAATTTTGTTTCTTTTATTTGTTTCTGCAATTTTATAAAGAGTACAAGTGATGCTGTTTTATGTCCTATTGGGAGCCTGAGAGTTTCTGGTTCCATAACCAGAAGCTGCTACCTAGCCCTTCTAATGGATGGGAGAGCTAGTTTATTCTTCGACTGTCCAGCTCTGAACTTGCTCTGAATCTCAAGCTTTTCTATCCACAAAACACTCAGGGGCTTTCAACTATTTTTCTATGTATCAGATTTATTGGCACTAACTTGATGACTTCCAAAATGTGCTTTCCTGCCCAGGTAGCTTGAATACAGGTCTCTTTCAGTGATCTAGAGCACGTCATATATAGTAACACTTTACTACTTCTGTAAAGACAATATTGCTGATTTTTCAACACAATTTTTTTTTTTTTTTGGCCGTGCCACACAGCTTGTGGGATCTTAGTTCCCCACCCAGGGATTGAACCCGGGCCACAGCAGGGGAAGTGCTCGGTCCCAACCACTAGACCACCAGGGAACTCCCCCAAACAATTTTTTTACTAATTATATTGCTCCCTTCTCGCCCAGAAGTGTGCAGAAAAGGCATTTTTCATCTCCTTTTACAGGTGAGGAAAAACAAGATCAGAGGTGTTAAGTGCTATGATCCTAGTGCCCTGATCTCCTATCCCCAGTTTGGGGCTCTCTGCAAGCCCATGCTCCTCCTTTCTCATGACCCTTCCCTCCTCCTTTGACCCTCACCAAAAATACTTTTAATCCTTTTGGAAGAGAAGCCCAGCTACACAATGGTACACATTACCTTCACACAGTCAGAAGCTTTGGATGGTTCCCCCAGTAAAGCTGGAAATATTAGAAGTAAAATGAAATGAAAGCAAAGTAGCCATCTGACAGAAGTTGCTTTCTGCCTTCTACATTTTAGGACCTCAAGTATTATTCCATTGATTTGTTGTACATTCCGCATTGGCATGCAATCTGGCAAATCTCTTAACTTATACCCCAGATCCCTGGCCAAATTTTAGCAAAGAGCCAGGGCGGACATAGTGTTTTTTTCTGTATAGAGCCTTCTGTTATGGCGGCTGGGATATATGGAAGCAGGGAGTGAGCAAAGGACTCGGTGGGTGGGTGGAGAAGGGCATGTCCAGGTGACCACCTGTTTGTGGCGGTTGTTGTCGTGGTCATCTGTGACAGTAGCAAGAACGCAAGCTCACTGAAGAGGTGGAGAGAGGAAGCCTCACACTCCTCTGCCTCTGAGGCAGGACAGGATGGGGTATGTGAATGTGAGGAGTCACAGTAGATCTGCAGAGAGTCCAGCTGAGTAGGGGAGGATTTGTCTTCCAGCCTTGGCTATTCTTGAGTACTGGCCCCTGGGAACCAGTGGAGTAATCCTGAATATAGTGACTATATTTCACGCTACAGAATTTTCTGAGTAGATAGCCACTTTTTCAAGAGATACCTTTTTCACATTTTCTTGTTGCCAGTCATAGGCTTAAGTGTGGGTTTCTTTTTCTCCTAAGTGGCACTCAAACGTTGACTGATTCCTAATTTATTTGGCTGTGGCCTGACAAAAAGCTGTCCCATCAGTCTTCAGTGATCAAAAACAGTCTCCTCTTTTTTGCCAGATGAAGAAACATCCCTAGAGAATGCAGAAGGATCGTTGATGAAGGTGTTACAAGCGTGGAAGAAGAACAACAGCCCCGAGCTGACTATTGAGTCAGAGAGGGCATCCTCAGATAAAAGTGCTGTCAGCTTGTCAGGCTTCATGAATGAGCAGCTGGACTTTAATAATAACAGTGATATTATCAGGGCACGAAATTACATACTGCCTTATATCTCAGAGGGAGATCTAGGAGATGTGGAATCAACATTATTACCATTCCTTCAACTTCTTTTTTCAAATACACAAGATGGAGATATGCCGCTGGGCCTTTTGAAAAACAATACAAGGAGCCCTTCTGTTAAACGTGCACGCAACAATTCAACTAATAAAAATAGATGGAGGAAACTCCATTTTCTGGAAAATTTGTTAGATGCAGAAACTCAAGAAAAAATGGATGAGGTGAAAAAGGAAGAAAAACCTGCCACGCGTACGCGTTCCAACCTTTTAAGTGCCATGTATAAACGCTACGTCTTTCAAAAGAAGTTGGAAACTGCCCAACCACAGAAAGACAGCCTAGCAAAGACTAAGAGTACAGAGGAAAAGCTGCTGAGAGTGAACAGGGTCCTCAAGGGCCCGAGGGGCCTACAGAAAATGCACCTCCAAGCAGTGGGAGATGAGAGCGTCTGGGGGAAACAGAATGCCCAGCCATCTGTGGCGAGCACTGCCGAAGAAAGAAGGCTCAGGAGGCCATCCCCAAGAAAGCTGAAACAGCTACTCATGGTGCAGAGGCCCAGGAAGCTGGTGGGAAAGTCCTCCAATGCAGAGTCTTCATTCATAAAGGAACACAAGGCAGCAGGTTCCTCTACCCTGAAACAGTACTTCAAGGGCAGGCCTTCTGCCTCCATCCCTCCAGAATCCCCACCTGAGGTTAAAAGCAAATCAAAAGACTTATCCAACACTATACTTGTTTTAGAAGATGCAAAGGCTAGAGTTAGAAATATTAAGGATTTTGAACTAATCTCACATTCTGGGAAAAAAATACATCTTCCATAAAATTAGGACTCATCGGGTCCACAGAAAACCCAAAGTCAAAAGGAGTCAAAAGTTCAGAAAGAAAAGTTCACCCAATAGAATGATGCTTGCAAGCCCTCCTCCGTTCTCTGTAGGGAGGAGTCTCATAAATTCCCCTCCGCGAGAGCCTGTTTCATCTTCAGGAGAAGTGACTTCTCAGGAAAATCCTTTTCCAGAATTATTTTCTCTTTCAGACCCTTCGATAGAAAACACCACTTCAGAAAACAATACTGCACAAAACGTTTCTGAAGAAATTATTTCTACAGGAAACTCTAGTCTGCCAGGAGGAACCAGCCCTGGAAACACTACCCATAGGAACGTCTCCACTGCACATTCTACTGTTGCTGCAGACAACAGTATGCCAACTGTTCAACACACCAACGAAACACAATGGGAGTAGCACAACACGGGCACTGAATTATCCTCTAAGCCCACAGGCTTCACTTTCCTAGGGTTCACATCCCCGGGTGATCAAGTTGAAACTCAGCTAAAGCAGCAGCTGCGGTCCCTCATCCCCAACAATGTCATGCGAAGGCTCATTTCTCATGTTATCCAGACTTTGAAAATAGACTGCTCGGAGACCCACGTGCAGCTGGCCTGTGCCAACCTCATCTCTAGAACAGGCCTCCTGATGAAGCTTCTCAGCAAGCAGCAAGAAGTAAAGGTGTCCAAAGCGGAATGGGATACGGACCAGTGGAAAAGTGACAACTCTGTCAGTGAGAGCACAGAAGCCCAGAGTGAGCAGAAAGAGCAGGAGTCAAGTGAGGTGAGAAGAACCCCTGAAACATGGGACCTGGACTTTTACTCAGTTTAGGACATGCCATGAACGTGCCCAAGCAGGAATACCACGGGCTCCTAGTCTGTATCTTACCTTCAGCCGTGAAACTGGCTAAGACAGTGATCTCCCACTTGGCTCATTTAGAGAGTGTGCCACTATTCCTAGGGTAGACGAGAAGAGGACATAACACAGGACAACTAAATTGTAGGTAAATAAATTGTAGAAGAAAAGGCTAATGATAAGATTAATAACACTAAATTTAGCTTGTTCTTATAGAAGCTACTCGCCTGGAAGGATTGGGTTTTATAGTAGTTTAAGAATAGTTAGCTATTGTTTAGAATAGGTTTAAGAAGAGTTAGCTTTCATCCCTTGTATCTCCTTGTTTTTAAAAAATTTGTCATTTATTTTTTTAGCTCACAAAAGAAGTTCCAGGATATGGCTGTAACAACAAACTCATCTTGGCAATATCTGTAACTGTAGTAGTGACGATTTTGGTTACAATTCTCTGTCTCATTGAGGTAAGGACAATAATTCATTCAGATTCAGAACCCACAAACTTGAGAATCAAAGCCACCTTTCCACCCACTACTACTTGATTCTTCTCTTTAGTCATGAGGACTGAGATACACTTTGTTCTTTTACTGAAAAGTATATTCCCAGGATTTTTTGTTTCCTTTTTTCTTTTTTGGCTGCGTTGGGTCTTCATTGCGGTGCACGGGCTTCTCATTGCGGTGGCTTCTCTTGTTGTGGAGTACGGGCTCTAGACGCGCGGGCTCAGGAGTTGTGGCGCACGGACTTAGTTGCTCCACAGCATGTGGGACTTTCCGAGACCAGGGATGGGACCCGTGTCCCCTGCACCGGCAGGCAGATTCTTAACCACTGAACCACCAGGGAAGTCCCAATTCCAGTATTCTTAATCGTTTGTGTAGATCCATATTCCAAACAAGTGTCATTTTCCTCCTGCTTAAAAATACTTCTTTTACCCTTTCTTATAGTGAAAGTCTACTAGTAATGAATTCTTTCAGCTTTTGTATGTCTGAGATAGTCTTCATTTTGCTTTTGTTTGGACAGATCTGGGTATAGAATTCTAGCTTGATAGAATTCAATGCACTACTTTAAAGGTGTTATTCCACTGAGTTCTCCTTTACATTGTTTCCAGCACGAATTCTGCTGTCGTCGTTATCTTTGTTCCTCCGTACGTAGTGTATAGTTTTTTCCTCTGGCTGCTTTTAAATTTTTCTCTTTATTGCTGGTTTTGAGCAATTTGATTATTTTTTGTGCCTTGGTGTAGTTTTGTCCATGTTTCTTATGCTTACAGTTCATTGATCTTCTTGACTTTGTGGGTTTATAGTGTTTACCAATTTGGAAAAGTGTTGGCTATTATTTCTTCAAATTGTTGTATTTCTCCTCTCCTTCATGGACTCTAAGTACCCATGTATTAGGCCACTTGACGTTGTTGCACAACTCACTGAGGCTCTATTCATTTTTGTTGTTGTTTTGTTTTGTTACTCTTTTTGTTTCATTTTGGATAGTTTCTATTGCTATGCCTTAATGTTCACTGACCCTTTCTTCTGCAGTGTCTAATCTGCCATTAACCTCGTTCCGTATCTTTTTCATTTAGACATTGTTTTTAATCTCTAGAAGCACAATTTGGGTCTGTTTTACATTTTCCATGCCTATACTTAACATTTTCAGTGTTTATTCTGGGTTTATTAACATACGAAATGCAGTTGTAATAACTTTTCTTCATGTATAATAACTTTTTAAATGTTCTTTTCTGCCAATTCTAACATCTGTATGGATTATGGGTTAGTTTTGATTGATTGCCTTTTCTCCTCAGTATGGGTCATATTTTCCTACTTCTTTGCATCCTTGGCAATTTTTCATATGATCCCAGATATTGTGAGGTTTAGTTTATTATTTGCTATATATATATATATATATTCCTGTAAAATGCTTGGGCTTTGTTTTGGGTGAAATCAAGTTACTCAGAACAATTTTATTCTTTTAGGTCTAGTGTGTAAGATTCGTTGGGTAGGAGTCCAAGTAGCCTTTAGTGTGGAGCTCACTGTATGCAACTACGGAGACAAGTCCTTTCTGAGCATCATGAGGTTTTGCAGTCTGACTTGTAGGAACAGGTACTATTCCTACAACCCTGTGTGATATCCAGTTATTCTTATTATTAATCCTTTCATGTGGTTCTTTTCCTGGCATCAGGGAATTCCTCACACAAATGTACTGACCAATACTTTGTTGAATTCTCAAGAGATCCCTCTGCATGTCTCCAGAGTTCTTTGTCTGTGCACTTCTTTTCTCTCTGATACTCTGCTTTGGGAACTCTAGTTACGTTGGTTTTCCCAGACTCTCAGCTCCATTTCCTCAGTCAGGGGGTCCACCAGTCTCTGCCAGGACTTCTCTTCCCTTTACCATGACCTGGAAACTCTCTCAGAGAAGTAAGGTAGGGCAATTAGAGGGATCACTTCATTTATTTCCCATCTCCTGGAGATCACTGAACTTTATTGCCTGAGGTCCAGTTTCTTGAAAACTGTTGTTTCATATGTCCTGTCTGATGTTTTCATTGTTTCAGGTGGGAGGTCAAATTGGTCCTTGTTACTTCATCTTGGCCAGAAGCCAATAACATAGTTTAAGTCTGTTTTGTTTTGATACAGGGTCCAGTTAAAGATTAGGCATTGCATGTCATGTCTTTGTTTCCTTTAATCTAGAATATTTCCCTACTATTTTTTTTGATGTTTTATGACATTGGCATTTTTGAAGAGTCTAAGCCAGTTGTCTTGTCAATTGCCCCACAGTCTGGATTTGTCTGTTTCCTCATTAGATTCAAAGTAAACATTTTGGGGAAGAATACTATATAGGTGATGTATTCTTCATACTTCATCACTTCAGGTGGCCCAGTGCTAAGTTTGATCACTTGACTGAGGTGGTATCTTCCATATCTCTCCATTGTAAAGTTATTTTTCCCCTTGGTAATTGATAAATAATATGTGGGGTGATACGTTGGGATCAGTGAAGATCCTACTTTCAAACAACTCTTCACCCAACTGTGCATCAATGATAATCCTTGTCTGAATCGATTATTACATTGATAGTTGCCAAATGACACTTTCCTAATTCTATCATTCCTTTTGCATTTATTAGCTGACATTATTCTATAAAGAAGAGCTCCCCCACTTTTCATTTTGAGTATCATTATGAACTCATGTGCTTTTTTAAAAAGTAACTATGTTATACCTTATTATAACGATAGTGTTATTCTTTGGAATGTTCCTTTTGTCCAGATTTGGCCAATGCGATCTCTGTTATTGTTTAACCACACGATGCTTTTTTCTTACTAGAATGATTTCTAATATATTACTACTCACAAATAGGAACTGAGAAAAGGACTCCAGAAGGTGCGGTCTTATTCAGACTCTTCTTAGAAGTCCGCCTTCTTCCTGCGTACTCTCAACCCCAAGTGAGGCTTTCGGGTTGGAAGGAGATACTTCTGAATTAAACTACAGATCAATGTCACCCAATTCTAATCCCTATTCCCTTTTTTCTAGGCATACCATACCTACTGCCATCCTAATCCTTCTGTTGGGCACCTCTCTCCTCCTCTATATTTACTTACAACAGTCAAGAGCAGCAATTGGCCAACCGGCCCCTATCCAGTTCTCCAGTCCATATGCCCCAAGAACTCCTTTTTGCACTGGTCTGTGGTGGCCTTGGCCTACCTCGTCTACCCACTCAAGTAACTCTTTTACCACGAATTTAATTACCTGTGTTTCCCTTTATAGGGTCTTACCTAGCCGTATGGCCTGCTGCCTCTGCCAATTTAAAAATACTATTGAGGTTGTCTGTAAGACAGTCAAGCTGCGTTGTGACAGTGAATGCCTGACAGACGTCACACGTTGTGGTGAGTCTCAATTGCGGGATAATAAATTTTTTAATTTTAATTTAATTTTTTAATAATTTTTATTTTTAATCAATGATGATACATTTTCAAATTAATGATGTAATTGCATTATTTTAATTCATTCATTCAGCGTTCCAGCTCCCTACGTTTCTAAGAACTACCCCCTTGCTAAAAATCAGATTCTTGGTTACGTTATTAAGCTAATAAGAGCTCAGGTACATAGTTAGCTTAATAATGTAACTGATCCGCATACATAAAGGAACAAGAGAAAGGCATGGAAGGGGGAAGGGAATTCACATTAACGGCCACATATCCTATGCTGTGCTCTCGGCAAATGAGAACTTATTCGTAGAGTGCATCACAGTTTGTAAACTGATTTTATATACATTAGGTCTCAACTACCCTTTGTCTTATAGGACAGGTGTAAATATAATTTTGTTTCTTTTATTTGTTTCTGCAATTTTATAAAGAGTACAAGTGATGCTGTTTTATGTCCTATTGGGAGCCTGAGAGTTTCTGGTTCCATAACCAGAAGCTGCTACCTAGCCCTTCTAATGGATGGGAGAGCTAGTTTATTCTTAGACTGTCCAGCTCTGAACTTGCTCTGAATCTCAAGCTTTTCTATCCACAAAACACTCAGGGGCTTTCAACTATTTTTCTATGTATCAGATTTATTGGCACTAACTTGATGACTTCCAAAATGTGCTTTCCTGCCCAGGTAGCTTGAATACAGGTCTCTTTCAGTGATCTAGAGCACGTCATATATAGTAACACTTTACTACTTCTGTAAAGACAATATTGCTGATTTTTCAACACAATTTTTTTTTTTTTTTTGGCCGTGCCACACAGCTTGTGGGATCTTAGTTCCCCACCCAGGGATTGAACCCGGGCCACAGCAGGGGAAGTGCTCGGTGCCAACCACTAGACCACCAGGGAACTCCCCCAAACAATTGTTTTACTAATTATCTTGCTCCCTTCTCGCCCAGAAGTGTGCAGAAAAGGCATTTTTCATCTCCTTTTACAGGTGAGGAAAAACAAGATCAGAGGTGTTAAGTGCTATGATCCTAGTGCCCTGATCTCCTATCCCCAGTTTGGGGCTCTCTGCAAGCCCATGCTCCTCCTTTCTCATGACCCTTCCCTCCTCCTTTGACCCTCACCAAAAATACTTTTAATCCTTTTGGAAGAGAAGCCCAGCTACACAATGGTACACATTACCTTCACACAGTCAGAAGCTTTGGATGGTTCCCCCAGTAAAGCTGGAAATATTAGAAGTAAAATGAAATGAAAGCAAAGTAGCCATCTGACAGAAGTTGCTTTCTGCCTTCTACATTTTAGGACCTCAAGTATTATTCCATTGATTTGTTGTACATTCCGCATTGGCATGCAATCTGGCAAATCTCTTAACTTATACCCCAGATCCCTGGCCAAATTTTAGCAAAGAGCCAGGGCGGACATAGTGTTTTTTTCTGTATAGAGCCTTCTGTTATGGCGGCTGGGATATATGGAAGCAGGGAGTGAGCAAAGGACTCGGTGGGTGGGTGGAGAAGGGCATGTCCAGGTGACCACCTGTTTGTGGCGGTTGTTGTCGTGGTCATCTGTGACAGTAGCAAGAACGCAAGCTCACTGAAGAGGTGGAGAGAGGAAGCCTCACACTCCTCTGCCTCTGAGGCAGGACAGGATGGGGTATGTGAATGTGAGGAGTCACAGTAGATCTGCAGAGAGTCCAGCTGAGTAGGGGAGGATTTGTCTTCCAGCCTTGGCTATTCTTGAGTACTGGCCCCTGGGAACCAGTGGAGTAATCCTGAATATAGTGACTATATTTCACGCTACAGAATTTTCTGAGTAGATAGCCACTTTTTCAAGAGATACCTTTTTCACATTTTCTTGTTGCCAGTCATAGGCTTAAGTGTGGGTTTCTTTTTCTCCTAAGTGGCACTCAAACGTTGACTGATTCCTAATTTATTTGGCTGTGGCCTGACAAAAAGCTGTCCCATCAGTCTTCAGTGATCAAAAACAGTCTCCTCTTTTTTGCCAGATGAAGAAACATCCCTAGAGAATGCAGAAGGATCGTTGATGAAGGTGTTACAAGCGTGGAAGAAGAACAACAGCCCCGAGCTGACTATTGAGTCAGAGAGGGCATCCTCAGATAAAAGTGCTGTCAGCTTGTCAGGCTTCATGAATGAGCAGCTGGACTTTAATAATAACAGTGATGTTATCAGGGCACGAAATTACATACTGCCTTATATCTCAGAGGGAGATCTAGGAGATGTGGAATCAACATTATTACCATTCCTTCAACTTCTTTTTTCAAATACACAAGATGGAGATATGCCGCTGGGCCTTTTGAAAAACAATACAAGGAGCCCTTCTGTTAAACGTGCACGCAACAATTCAACTAATAAAAATAGATGGAGGAAACTCCATTTTCTGGAAAATTTGTTAGATGCAGAAACTCAGGAAAAAATGGATGAGGTGAAAAAGGAAGAAAAACCTGCCACGCGTACGCGTTCCAACCTTTTAAGTGCCATGTATAAACGCTACATCTTTCAAAAGAAGTTGGAAACTGCCCAACCACAGAAAGACAGCCTAGCAAAGACTAAGAGTACAGAGGAAAAGCTGCTGAGAGTGAACAGGGTCCTCAAGGGCCCGAGGGGCCTACAGAAAATGCACCTCCAAGCAGTGGGAGATGAGAGCGTCTGGGGGAAACAGAATGCCCAGCCATCTGTGGCGAGCACTGCCGAAGAAAGAAGGCTCAGGAGGCCATCCCCAAGAAAGCTGAAACAGCTACTCATGGTGCAGAGGCCCAGGAAGCTGGTGGGAAAGTCCTCCAATGCAGAGTCTTCATTCATAAAGGAACACAAGGCAGCAGGTTCCTCTACCCTGAAACAGTACTTCAAGGGCAGGCCTTCTGCCTCCATCCCTCCAGAATCCCCACCTGAGGTTAAAAGCAAATCAAAAGACTTATCCAACACTATACTTGTTTTAGAAGATGCAAAGGCTAGAGTTAGAAATATTAAGGATTTTGAACTAATCTCACATTCTGGGAAAAAAATACATCTTCCATAAAATTAGGACTCATCGGGTCCACAGAAAACCCAAAGTCAAAAGGAGTCAAAAGTTCAGAAAGAAAAGTTCACCCAATAGAATGATGCTTGCAAGCCCTCCTCCGTTCTCTGTAGGGAGGAGTCTCATAAATTCCCCTCCGCGAGAGCCTGTTTCATCTTCAGGAGAAGTGACTTCTCAGGAAAATCCTTTTCCAGAATTATTTTCTCTTTCAGACCCTTCGATAGAAAACACCACTTCAGAAAACAATACTGCACAAAACGTTTCTGAAGAAATTATTTCTACAGGAAACTCTAGTCTGCCAGGAGGAACCAGCCCTGGAAACACTACCCATAGGAACGTCTCCACTGCACATTCTACTGTTGCTGCAGACAACAGTATGCCAACTGTTCAACACACCAACGAAACACAATGGGAGTAGCACAACACGGGCACTGAATTATCCTCTAAGCCCACAGGCTTCACTTTCCTGGGGTTCACATCCCCGGGTGATCAAGTTGAAACTCAGCTAAAGCAGCAGCTGCGGTCCCTCATCCCCAACAATGTCATGCGAAGGCTCATTTCTCATGTTATCCAGACTTTGAAAATAGACTGCTCGGAGACCCACGTGCAGCTGGCCTGTGCCAACCTCATCTCTAGAACAGGCCTCCTGATGAAGCTTCTCAGCAAGCAGCAAGAAGTAAAGGTGTCCAAAGCGGAATGGGATACGGACCAGTGGAAAAGTGACAACTCTGTCAGTGAGAGCACAGAAGCCCAGAGTGAGCAGAAAGAGCAGGAGTCAAGTGAGGTGAGGAGAACCCCTGAAACATGGGACCTGGACTTTTACTCAGTTTAGGACATGCCATGAACGTGCCCAAGCAGGAATACCACGGGCTCCTAGTCTGTATCTTACCTTCAGCCGTGAAACTGGCTAAGACAGTGATCTCCCACTTGGCTCATTTAGAGAGTGTGCCACTATTCCTAGGGTAGACGAGAAGAGGACATAACACAGGACAACTAAATTGTAGGTAAATAAATTGTAGAAGAAAAGGCTAATGATAAGATTAATAACACTAAATTTAGCTTGTTCTTATAGAAGCTACTCGCCTGGAAGGATTGGGTTTTATAGTAGTTTAAGAATAGTTAGCTATTGTTTAGAATAGGTTTAAGAAGAGTTAGCTTTCATCCCTTGTATCTCCTTGTTTTTAAAAAATTTGTCATTTATTTTTTTAGCTCACAAAAGAAGTTCCAGGATATGGCTGTAACAACAAACTCATCTTGGCAATATCTGTAACTGTAGTAGTGACGATTTTGGTTACAATTCTCTGTCTCATTGAGGTAAGGACAATAATTCATTCAGATTCAGAACCCACAAACTTGAGAATCAAAGCCACCTTTCCACCCACTACTACTTGATTCTTCTCTTTAGTCATGAGGACTGAGATACACTTTGTTCTTTTACTGAAAAGTATATTCCCAGGATTTTTTGTTTCCTTTTTTCTTTTTTGGCTGCGTTGGGTCTTCATTGCGGTGCACGGGCTTCTCATTGCGGTGGCTTCTCTTGTTGTGGAGTACGGGCTCTAGACGCGCGGGCTCAGGAGTTGTGGCGCACGGACTTAGTTGCTCCACAGCATGTGGGACTTTCCGAGACCAGGGATGGGACCCGTGTCCCCTGCACTGGCAGGCAGATTCTTAACCACTGAACCACCAGGGAAGTCCCAATTCCAGTATTCTTAATCGTTTGTGTAGATCCATATTCCAAACAAGTGTCATTTTCCTCCTGCTTAAAAATACTTCTTTTACCCTTTCTTATAGTGAAAGTCTACTAGTAATGAATTCTTTCAGCTTTTGTATGTCTGAGATAGTCTTCATTTTGCTTTTGTTTGGACAGATCTGGGTATAGAATTCTAGCTTGATAGAATTCAATGCACTACTTTAAAGGTGTTATTCCACTGAGTTCTCCTTTACATTGTTTCCAGCAAGAAATCTGCTGTCGTTGTTATCTTTGTTCCTCTGTACGTAGTGTATAGTTTTTTCCTCTGGCTGCTTTTAAATTTTTCTCTTTATTGCTGGTTTTGAGCAATTTGATTATTTTTTGTGCCTTGGTGTAGTTTTGTCCATGTTTCTTATGCTTACAGTTCATTGATCTTCTTGACTTTGTGGGTTTATAGTGTTTACCAATTTGGAAAAGTGTTGGCTATTATTTCTTCAAATTGTTGTATTTCTCCTCTCCTTCATGGACTCTAAGTACCCATGTATTAGGCCACTTGACGTTGTTGCACAACTCACTGAGGCTCTATTCATTTTTGTTGTTGTTTTGTTTTGTTACTCTTTTTGTTTCATTTTGGATAGTTTCTATTGCTATGCCTTAATGTTCACTGACCCTTTCTTCTGCAGTGTCTAATCTGCCATTAACCTCGTTCCGTATCTTTTTCATTTAGACATTGTTTTTAATCTCTAGAAGCACAATTTGGGTCTGTTTTACATTTTCCATGCCTATACTTAACATTTTCAGTGTTTATTCTGGGTTTATTAACATATGAAATGCAGTTGTAATAACTTTTCTTCATGTATAATAACTTTTTAAATGTTCTTTTCTGCCAGTTCTAACATCTGTATGGATTATGGGTTAGTTTTGATTGATTGCCTTTTCTCCTCAGTATGGGTCATATTTTCCTACTTCTTTGCATCCTTGGCAATTTTTCATATGATCCCAGATATTGTGAGGTTTAGTTTATTATTTGCTATATATATATATATATATTCCTGTAAAATGCTTGGGCTTTGTTTTGGGTGAAATCAAGTTACTCAGAACAATTTTATTCTTTTAGGTCTAGTGTGTAAGATTCGTTGGGTAGGAGTCCAAGTAGCCTTTAGTGTGGAGCTCACTGTATGCAACTACGGAGACAAGTCCTTTCTGAGCATCATGAGGTTTTGCAGTCTGACTTGTAGGAACAGGTACTATTCCTACAACCCTGTGTGATATCCAGTTATTCTTATTATTAATCCTTTCATGTGGTTCTTTTCCTGGCATCAGGGAATTCCTCACACAAATGTACTGACCAATACTTTGTTGAATTCTCAAGAGATCCCTCTGCATGTCTCCAGAGTTCTTTGTCTGTGCACTTCTTTTCTCTCTGATACTCTGCTTTGGGAACTCTAGTTACGTTGGTTTTCCCAGACTCTCAGCTCCATTTCCTCAGTCAGGGGGTCCACCAGTCTCTGCCAGGACTTCTCTTCCCTTTACCATGACCTGGAAACTCTCTCAGAGAAGTAAGGTAGGGCAATTAGAGGGATCACTTCATTTATTTCCCATCTCCTGGAGATCACTGAACTTTATTGCCTGAGGTCCAGTTTCTTGAAAACTGTTGTTTCATATGTCCTGTCTGATGTTTTCATTGTTTCAGGTGGGAGGTCAAATTGGTCCTTGTTACTTCATCTTGGCCAGAAGCCAATAACATAGTTTAAGTCTGTTTTGTTTTGATACAGGGTCCAGTTAAAGATTAGGCATTGCATGTCATGTCTTTGTTTCCTTTAATCTAGAATATTTCCCTACTATTTTTTTTGATGTTTTATGACATTGGCATTTTTGAAGAGTCTAAGCCAGTTGTCTTGTCAATTGCCCCACAGTCTGGATTTGTCTGTTTCCTCATTAGATTCAAAGTAAACATTTTGGGGAAGAATACTATATAGGTGATGTATTCTTCATACTTCATCACTTCAGGTGGCCCAGTGCTAAGTTTGATCACTTGACTGAGGTGGTATCTTCCATATCTCTCCATTGTAAAGTTATTTTTCCCCTTGGTAATTGATAAATAATATGTGGGGTGATACGTTGGGATCAGTGAAGATCCTACTTTCAAACAACTCTTCACCCAACTGTGCATCAATGATAATCCTTGTCTGAATCGATTATTACATTGATAGTTGCCAAATGACACTTTCCTAATTCTATCATTCCTTTTGCATTTATTAGCTGACATTATTCTATAAAGAAGAGCTCCCCCACTTTTCATTTTGAGTATCATTATGAACTCATGTGCTTTTTTAAAAAGTAACTATGTTATACCTTATTATAACGATAGTGTTATTCTTTGGAATGTTCCTTTTGTCCAGATTTGGCCAATGCGATCTCTGTTATTGTTTAACCACACGATGCTTTTTTCTTACTAGAATGATTTCTAATATATTACTACTCACAAATAGGAACTGAGAAAAGGACTCCAGAAGGTGCGGTCTTATTCAGACTCTTCTTAGAAGTCCGCCTTCTTCCTGCGTACTCTCAACCCCAAGTGAGGCTTTCGGGTTGGAAGGAGATACTTCTGAATTAAACTACAGATCAATGTCACCCAATTCTAATCCCTATTCCCTTTTTTCTAGGCATACCATACCTACTGCCATCCTAATCCTTCTGTTGGGCACCTCTCTCCTCCTCTATATTTACTTACAACAGTCAAGAGCAGCAATTGGCCAACCGGCCCCTATCCAGTTCTCCAGTCCATATGCCCCAAGAACTCCTTTTTGCACTGGTCTGTGGTGGCCTTGGCCTACCTCGTCTACCCACTCAAGTAACTCTTTTACCACGAATTTAATTACCTGTGTTTCCCTTTATAGGGTCTTACCTAGCCGTATGGCCTGCTGCCTCTGCCAATTTAAAAATACTATTGAGGTTGTCTGTAAGACAGTCAAGCTGCGTTGTGACAGTGAATGCCTGACAGACGTCACACGTTGTGGTGAGTCTCAATTGCGGGATAATAAATTTTTTAATTTTAATTTAATTTTTTAATAATTTTTATTTTTAATCAATGATGATAAATTTTCAAATTAATGATGTAATTGCATTATTTTAATTCATTCATTCAGCGTTCCAGCTCCCTACGTTTCTAAGAACTACCCCCTTGCTAAAAATCAGATTCTTGGTTACATTATTAAGCTAATAAGAGCTCAGGTACATAGTTAGCTTAATAATGTAACTGATCCGCATACATAAAGGAACAAGAGAAAGGCATGGAAGGGGGAAGGGAATTCACATTAACGGCCACATATCCTATGCTGTGCTCTCGGCAAATGAGAACTTATTCGTAGAGTGCATCACAGTTTGTAAACTGATTTTATATACATTAGGTCTCAACTACCCTTTGTCTTATAGGACAGGTGTAAATATAATTTTGTTTCTTTTATTTGTTTCTGCAATTTTATAAAGAGTACAAGTGATGCTGTTTTATGTCCTATTGGGAGCCTGAGAGTTTCTGGTTCCATAACCAGAAGCTGCTACCTAGCCCTTCTAATGGATGGGAGAGCTAGTTTATTCTTAGACTGTCCAGCTGTGAACTTGCTCTGAATCTCAAGCTTTTCTATCCACAAAACACTCAGGGGCTTTCAACTATTTTTCTATGTATCAGATTTATTGGCACTAACTTGATGACTTCCAAAATGTGCTTTCCTGCCCAGGTAGCTTGAATACAGGTCTCTTTCAGTGATCTAGAGCACGTCATATATAGTAACACTTTACTACTTCTGTAAAGACAATATTGCTGATTTTTCAACACAATTTTTTTTTTTTTTTGGCCGTGCCACACAGCTTGTGGGATCTTAGTTCCCCACCCAGGGATTGAACCCGGGCCACAGCAGGGGAAGTGCTCGGTCCCAACCACTAGACCACCAGGGAACTCCCCCAAACAATTTTTTTACTAATTATCTTGCTCCCTTCTCGCCCAGAAGTGTGCAGAAAAGGCATTTTTCATCTCCTTTTACAGGTGAGGAAAAACAAGATCAGAGGTGTTAAGTGCTATGATCCTAGTGCCCTGATCTCCTATCCCCAGTTTGGGGCTCTCTGCAAGCCCATGCTCCTCCTTTCTCATGACCCTTCCCTCCTCCTTTGACCCTCACCAAAAATACTTTTAATCCTTTTGGAAGAGAAGCCCAGCTACACAATGGTACACATTACCTTCACACAGTCAGAAGCTTTGGATGGTTCCCCCAGTAAAGCTGGAAATATTAGAAGTAAAATGAAATGAAAGCAAAGTAGCCATCTGACAGAAGTTGCTTTCTGCCTTCTACATTTTAGGACCTCAAGTATTATTCCATTGATTTGTTGTACATTCCGCATTGGCATGCAATCTGGCAAATCTCTTAACTTATACCCCAGATCCCTGGCCAAATTTTAGCAAAGAGCCAGGGCGGACATAGTGTTTTTTTCTGTATAGAGCCTTCTGTTATGGCGGCTGGGATATATGGAAGCAGGGAGTGAGCAAAGGACTCGGTGGGTGGGTGGAGAAGGGCATGTCCAGGTGACCACCTGTTTGTGGCGGTTGTTGTCGTGGTCATCTGTGACAGTAGCAAGAACGCAAGCTCACTGAAGAGGTGGAGAGAGGAAGCCTCACACTCCTCTGCCTCTGAGGCAGGACAGGATGGGGTATGTGAATGTGAGGAGTCACAGTAGATCTGCAGAGAGTCCAGCTGAGTAGGGGAGGATTTGTCTTCCAGCCTTGGCTATTCTTGAGTACTGGCCCCTGGGAACCAGTGGAGTAATCCTGAATATAGTGACTATATTTCACGCTACAGAATTTTCTGAGTAGATAGCCACTTTTTCAAGAGATACCTTTTTCACATTTTCTTGTTGCCAGTCATAGGCTTAAGTGTGGGTTTCTTTTTCTCCTAAGTGGCACTCAAACGTTGACTGATTCCTAATTTATTTGGCTGTGGCCTGACAAAAAGCTGTCCCATCAGTCTTCAGTGATCAAAAACAGTCTCCTCTTTTTTGCCAGATGAAGAAACATCCCTAGAGAATGCAGAAGGATCGTTGATGAAGGTGTTACAAGCGTGGAAGAAGAACAACAGCCCCGAGCTGACTATTGAGTCAGAGAGGGCATCCTCAGATAAAAGTGCTGTCAGCTTGTCAGGCTTCATGAATGAGCAGCTGGACTTTAATAATAACAGTGATGTTATCAGGGCACGAAATTACATACTGCCTTATATCTCAGAGGGAGATCTAGGAGATGTGGAATCAACATTATTACCATTCCTTCAACTTCTTTTTTCAAATACACAAGATGGAGATATGCCGCTGGGCCTTTTGAAAAACAATACAAGGAGCCCTTCTGTTAAACGTGCACGCAACAATTCAACTAATAAAAATAGATGGAGGAAACTCCATTTTCTGGAAAATTTGTTAGATGCAGAAACTCAGGAAAAAATGGATGAGGTGAAAAAGGAAGAAAAACCTGCCACGCGTACGCGTTCCAACCTTTTAAGTGCCATGTATAAACGCTACGTCTTTCAAAAGAAGTTGGAAACTGCCCAACCACAGAAAGACAGCCTAGCAAAGACTAAGAGTACAGAGGAAAAGCTGCTGAGAGTGAACAGGGTCCTCAAGGGCCCGAGGGGCCTACAGAAAATGCACCTCCAAGCAGTGGGAGATGAGAGCGTCTGGGGGAAACAGAATGCCCAGCCATCTGTGGCGAGCACTGCCGAAGAAAGAAGGCTCAGGAGGCCATCCCCAAGAAAGCTGAAACAGCTACTCATGGTGCAGAGGCCCAGGAAGCTGGTGGGAAAGTCCTCCAATGCAGAGTCTTCATTCATAAAGGAACACAAGGCAGCAGGTTCCTCTACCCTGAAACAGTACTTCAAGGGCAGGCCTTCTGCCTCCATCCCTCCAGAATCCCCACCTGAGGTTAAAAGCAAATCAAAAGACTTATCCAACACTATACTTGTTTTAGAAGATGCAAAGGCTAGAGTTAGAAATATTAAGGATTTTGAACTAATCTCACATTCTGGGAAAAAAATACATCTTCCATAAAATTAGGACTCATCGGGTCCACAGAAAACCCAAAGTCAAAAGGAGTCAAAAGTTCAGAAAGAAAAGTTCACCCAATAGAATGATGCTTGCAAGCCCTCCGTTCTCTGTAGGGAGGAGTCTCATAAATTCCCCTCCGCGAGAGCCTGTTTCATCTTCAGGAGAAGTGACTTCTCAGGAAAATCCTTTTCCAGAATTATTTTCGCTTTCAGACCCTTCGATAGAAAACACCACTTCAGAAAACAATACTGCACAAAACGTTTCTGAAGAAATTATTTCTACAGGAAACTCTAGTCTGCCAGGAGGAACCAGCCCTGGAAACACTACCCATAGGAACGTCTCCACTGCACATTCTACTGTTGCTGCAGACAACAGTATGCCAACTGTTCAACACACCAACGAAACACAATGGGAGTAGCACAACACGGGCACTGAATTATCCTCTAAGCCCACAGGCTTCACTTTCCTGGGGTTCACATCCCCGGGTGATCAAGTTGAAACTCAGCTAAAGCAGCAGCTGCGGTCCCTCATCCCCAACAATGTCATGCGAAGGCTCATTTCTCATGTTATCCAGACTTTGAAAATAGACTGCTCGGAGACCCACGTGCAGCTGGCCTGTGCCAACCTCATCTCTAGAACAGGCCTCCTGATGAAGCTTCTCAGCAAGCAGCAAGAAGTAAAGGTGTCCAAAGCGGAATGGGATACGGACCAGTGGAAAAGTGACAACTCTGTCAGTGAGAGCACAGAAGCCCAGAGTGAGCAGAAAGAGCAGGAGTCAAGTGAGGTGAGGAGAACCCCTGAAACATGGGACCTGGACTTTTACTCAGTTTAGGACATGCCATGAACGTGCCCAAGCAGGAATACCACGGGCTCCTAGTCTGTATCTTACCTTCAGCCGTGAAACTGGCTAAGACAGTGATCTCCCACTTGGCTCATTTAGAGAGTGTGCCACTATTCCTAGGGTAGACGAGAAGAGGACATAACACAGGACAACTAAATTGTAGGTAAATAAATTGTAGAAGAAAAGGCTAATGATAAGATTAATAACACTAAATTTAGCTTGTTCTTATAGAAGCTACTCGCCTGGAAGGATTGGGTTTTATAGTAGTTTAAGAATAGTTAGCTATTGTTTAGAATAGGTTTAAGAAGAGTTAGCTTTCATCCCTTGTATCTCCTTGTTTTTAAAAAATTTGTCATTTATTTTTTTAGCTCACAAAAGAAGTTCCAGGATATGGCTGTAACAACAAACTCATCTTGGCAATATCTGTAACTGTAGTAGTGACGATTTTGGTTACAATTCTCTGTCTCATTGAGGTAAGGACAATAATTCATTCAGATTCAGAACCCACAAACTTGAGAATCAAAGCCACCTTTCCACCCACTACTACTTGATTCTTCTCTTTAGTCATGAGGACTGAGATACACTTTGTTCTTTTACTGAAAAGTATATTCCCAGGATTTTTTGTTTCCTTTTTTCTTTTTTGGCTGCGTTGGGTCTTCATTGCGGTGCACGGGCTTCTCATTGCGGTGGCTTCTCTTGTTGTGGAGTACGGGCTCTAGACGCGCGGGCTCAGGAGTTGTGGCGCACGGACTTAGTTGCTCCACAGCATGTGGGACTTTCCGAGACCAGGGATGGGACCCGTGTCCCCTGCACCGGCAGGCAGATTCTTAACCACTGAACCACCAGGGAAGTCCCAATTCCAGTATTCTTAATCGTTTGTGTAGATCCATATTCCAAACAAGTGTCATTTTCCTCCTGCTTAAAAATACTTCTTTTACCCTTTCTTATAGTGAAAGTCTACTAGTAATGAATTCTTTCAGCTTTTGTATGTCTGAGATAGTCTTCATTTTGCTTTTGTTTGGACAGATCTGGGTATAGAATTCTAGCTTGATAGAATTCAATGCACTACTTTAAAGGTGTTATTCCACTGAGTTCTCCTTTACATTGTTTCCAGCACGAATTCTGCTGTCGTTGTTATCTTTGTTCCTCTGTACGTAGTGTATAGTTTTTTCCTCTGGCTGCTTTTAAATTTTTCTCTTTATTGCTGGTTTTGAGCAATTTGATTATTTTTTGTGCCTTGGTGTAGTTTTGTCCATGTTTCTTATGCTTACAGTTCATTGATCTTCTTGACTTTGTGGGTTTATAGTGTTTGCCAATTTGGAAAAGTGTTGGCTATTATTTCTTCAAATTGTTGTATTTCTCCTCTCCTTCATGGACTCTAAGTACCCATGTATTAGGCCAGTTGACGTTGTTGCACAACTCACTGAGGCTCTATTCATTTTTGTTGTTGTTTTGTTTTGTTACTCTTTTTGTTTCATTTTGGATAGTTTCTATTGCTATGCCTTAATGTTCACTGACCCTTTCTTCTGCAGTGTCTAATCTGCCATTAACCTCGTTCCGTATCTTTTTCATTTAGACATTGTTTTTAATCTCTAGAAGCACAATTTGGGTCTGTTTTACATTTTCCATGCCTATACTTAACATTTTCAGTGTTTATTCTGGGTTTATTAACATACGAAATGCAGTTGTAATAACTTTTCTTCATGTATAATAACTTTTTAAATGTTCTTTTCTGCCAATTCTAACATCTGTATGGATTATGGGTTAGTTTTGATTGATTGCCTTTTCTCCTCAGTATGGGTCATATTTTCCTACTTCTTTGCATCCTTGGCAATTTTTCATATGATCCCAGATATTGTGAGGTTTAGTTTATTATTTGCTATATATATATATATATTCCTGTAAAATGCTTGGGCTTTGTTTTGGGTGAAATCAAGTTACTCAGAACAATTTTATTCTTTTAGGTCTAGTGTGTAAGATTCGTTGGGTAGGAGTCCAAGTAGCCTTTAGTGTGGAGCTCACTGTATGCAACTACGGAGACAAGTCCTTTCTGAGCATCATGAGGTTTTGCAGTCTGACTTGTAGGAACAGGTACTATTCCTACAACCCTGTGTGATATCCAGTTATTCTTATTATTAATCCTTTCATGTGGTTCTTTTCCTGGCATCAGGGAATTCCTCACACAAATGTACTGACCAATACTTTGTTGAATTCTCAAGAGATCCCTCTGCATGTCTCCAGAGTTCTTTGTCTGTGCACTTCTTTTCTCTCTGATACTCTGCTTTGGGAACTCTAGTTACGTTGGTTTTCCCAGACTCTCAGCTCCATTTCCTCAGTCAGGGGGTCCACCAGTCTCTGCCAGGACTTCTCTTCCCTTTACCATGACCTGGAAACTCTCTCAGAGAAGTAAGGTAGGGCAATTAGAGGGATCACTTCATTTATTTCCCATCTCCTGGAGATCACTGAACTTTATTTGCCTGAGGTCCAGTTTCTTGAAAACTGTTGTTTCATATGTCCTGTCTGATGTTTTCATTGTTTCAGGTGGGAGGTCAAATTGGTCCTTGTTACTTCATCTTGGCCAGAAGCCAATAACATAGTTTAAGTCTGTTTTGTTTTGATACAGGGTCCAGTTAAAGATTAGGCATTGCATGTCATGTCTTTGTTTCCTTTAATCTAGAATATTTCCCTACTATTTTTTTTGATGTTTTATGACATTGGCATTTTTGAAGAGTCTAAGCCAGTTGTCTTGTCAATTGCCCCACAATCTGGATTTGTCTGTTTCCTCATTAGATTCAAAGTAAACATTTTGGGGAAGAATACTATATAGGTGATGTATTCTTCATACTTCATCACTTCAGGTGGCCCAGTGCTAAGTTTGATCACTTGACTGAGGTGGTATCTTCCATATCTCTCCATTGTAAAGTTATTTTTCCCCTTGGTAATTGATAAATAATATGTGGGGTGATACGTTGGGATCAGTGAAGATCCTACTTTCAAACAACTCTTCACCCAACTGTGCATCAATGATAATCCTTGTCTGAATCGATTATTACATTGATAGTTGCCAAATGACACTTTCCTAATTCTATCATTCCTTTTGCATTTATTAGCTGACATTATTCTATAAAGAAGAGCTCCCCCACTTTTCATTTTGAGTATCATTATGAACTCATGTGCTTTTTTAAAAAGTAACTATGTTATACCTTATTATAACGATAGTGTTATTCTTTGGAATGTTCCTTTTGTCCAGATTTGGCCAATGCGATCTCTGTTATTGTTTAACCACACGATGCTTTTTTCTTACTAGAATGATTTCTAATATATTACTACTCACAAATAGGAACTGAGAAAAGGACTCCAGAAGGTGCGGTCTTATTCAGACTCTTCTTAGAAGTCCGCCTTCTTCCTGCGTACTCTCAACCCCAAGTGAGGCTTTCGGGTTGGAAGGAGATACTTCTGAATTAAACTACAGATCAATGTCACCCAATTCTAATCCCTATTCCCTTTTTTCTAGGCATACCATACCTACTGCCATCCTAATCCTTCTGTTGGGCACCTCTCTCCTCCTCTATATTTACTTACAACAGTCAAGAGCAGCAATTGGCCAACCGGCCCCTATCCAGTTCTCCAGTCCATATGCCCCAAGAACTCCTTTTTGCACTGGTCTGTGGTGGCCTTGGCCTACCTCGTCTACCCACTCAAGTAACTCTTTTACCACGAATTTAATTACCTGTGTTTCCCTTTATAGGGTCTTACCTAGCCGTATGGCCTGCTGCCTCTGCCAATTTAAAAATACTATTGAGGTTGTCTGTAAGACAGTCAAGCTGCGTTGTGACAGTGAATGCCTGACAGACGTCACACGTTGTGGTGAGTCTCAATTGCGGGATAATAAATTTTTTAATTTTAATTTAATTTTTTAATAATTTTTATTTTTAATCAATGATGATACATTTTCAAATTAATGATGTAATTGCATTATTTTAATTCATTCATTCAGCGTTCCAGCTCCCTACGTTTCTAAGAACTACCCCCTTGCTAAAAATCAGATTCTTGGTTACATCATTAAGCTAATAAGAGCTCAGGTACATAGTTAGCTTAATAATGTAACTGATCCGCATACATAAAGGAACAAGAGAAAGGCATGGAAGGGGGAAGGGAATTCACATTAACGGCCACATATCCTATGCTGTGCTCTCGGCAAATGAGAACTTATTCGTAGAGTGCATCACAGTTTGTAAACTGATTTTATATACATTAGGTCTCAACTACCCTTTGTCTTATAGGACAGGTGTAAATATAATTTTGTTTCTTTTATTTGTTTCTGCAATTTTATAAAGAGTACAAGTGATGCTGTTTTATGTCCTATTGGGAGCCTGAGAGTTTCTGGTTCCATAACCAGAAGCTGCTACCTAGCCCTTCTAATGGATGGGAGAGCTAGTTTATTCTTAGACTGTCCAGCTCTGAACTTGCTCTGAATCTCAAGCTTTTCTATCCACAAAACACTCAGGGGCTTTCAACTATTTTTCTATGTATCAGATTTATTGGCACTAACTTGATGACTTCCAAAATGTGCTTTCCTGCCCAGGTAGCTTGAATACAGGTCTCTTTCAGTGATCTAGAGCACGTCATATATAGTAACACTTTACTACTTCTGTAAAGACAATATTGCTGATTTTTCAACACAATTTTTTTTTTTTTTTGGCCGTGCCACACAGCTTGTGGGATCTTAGTTCCCCACCCAGGGATTGAACCCGGGCCACAGCAGGGGAAGTACTCGGTCCCAACCACTAGACCACCAGGGAACTCCCCCAAACAATTTTTTTACTAATTATATTGCTCCCTTCTCGCCCAGAAGTGTGCAGAAAAGGCATTTTTCATCTCCTTTTACAGGTGAGGAAAAACAAGATCAGAGGTGTTAAGTGCTATGATCCTAGTGCCCTGATCTCCTATCCCCAGTTTGGGGCTCTCTGCAAGCCCATGCTCCTCCTTTCTCATGACCCTTCCCTCCTCCTTTGACCCTCACCAAAAATACTTTTAATCCTTTTGGAAGAGAAGCCCAGCTACACAATGGTACACATTACCTTCACACAGTCAGAAGCTTTGGATGGTTCCCCCAGTAAAGCTGGAAATATTAGAAGTAAAATGAAATGAAAGCAAAGTAGCCATCTGACAGAAGTTGCTTTCTGCCTTCTACATTTTAGGACCTCAAGTATTATTCCATTGATTTGTTGTACATTCCGCATTGGCATGCAATCTGGCAAATCTCTTAACTTATACCCCAGATCCCTGGCCAAATTTTAGCAAAGAGCCAGGGCGGACATAGTGTTTTTTTCTGTATAGAGCCTTCTGTTATGGCGGCTGGGATATATGGAAGCAGGGAGTGAGCAAAGGACTCGGTGGGTGGGTGGAGAAGGGCATGTCCAGGTGACCACCTGTTTGTGGCGGTTGTTGTCGTGGTCATCTGTGACAGTAGCAAGAACGCAAGCTCACTGAAGAGGTGGAGAGAGGAAGCCTCACACTCCTCTGCCTCTGAGGCAGGACAGGATGGGGTATGTGAATGTGAGGAGTCACAGTAGATCTGCAGAGAGTCCAGCTGAGTAGGGGAGGATTTGTCTTCCAGCCTTGGCTATTCTTGAGTACTGGCCCCTGGGAACCAGTGGAGTAATCCTGAATATAGTGACTATATTTCACGCTACAGAATTTTCTGAGTAGATAGCCACTTTTTCAAGAGATACCTTTTTCACATTTTCTTGTTGCCAGTCATAGGCTTAAGTGTGGGTTTCTTTTTCTCCTAAGTGGCACTCAAACGTTGACTGATTCCTAATTTATTTGGCTGTGGCCTGACAAAAAGCTGTCCCATCAGTCTTCAGTGATCAAAAACAGTCTCCTCTTTTTTGCCAGATGAAGAAACATCCCTAGAGAATGCAGAAGGATCGTTGATGAAGGTGTTACAAGCGTGGAAGAAGAACAACAGCCCCGAGCTGACTATTGAGTCAGAGAGGGCATCCTCAGATAAAAGTGCTGTCAGCTTGTCAGGCTTCATGAATGAGCAGCTGGACTTTAATAATAACAGTGATGTTATCAGGGCACGAAATTACATACTGCCTTATATCTCAGAGGGAGATCTAGGAGATGTGGAATCAACATTATTACCATTCCTTCAACTTCTTTTTTCAAATACACAAGATGGAGATATGCCGCTGGGCCTTTTGAAAAACAATACAAGGAGCCCTTCTGTTAAACGTGCACGCAACAATTCAACTAATAAAAATAGATGGAGGAAACTCCATTTTCTGGAAAATTTGTTAGATGCAGAAACTCAGGAAAAAATGGATGAGGTGAAAAAGGAAGAAAAACCTGCCACGCGTACGCGTTCCAACCTTTTAAGTGCCATGTATAAACGCTACGTCTTTCAAAAGAAGTTGGAAACTGCCCAACCACAGAAAGACAGCCTAGCAAAGACTAAGAGTACAGAGGAAAAGCTGCTGAGAGTGAACAGGGTCCTCAAGGGCCCGAGGGGCCTACAGAAAATGCACCTCCAAGCAGTGGGAGATGAGAGCGTCTGGGGGAAACAGAATGCCCAGCCATCTGTGGCGAGCACTGCCGAAGAAAGAAGGCTCAGGAGGCCATCCCCAAGAAAGCTGAAACAGCTACTCATGGTGCAGAGGCCCAGGAAGCTGGTGGGAAAGTCCTCCAATGCAGAGTCTTCATTCATAAAGGAACACAAGGCAGCAGGTTCCTCTACCCTGAAACAGTACTTCAAGGGCAGGCCTTCTGCCTCCATCCCTCCAGAATCCCCACCTGAGGTTAAAAGCAAATCAAAAGACTTATCCAACACTATACTTGTTTTAGAAGATGCAAAGGCTAGAGTTAGAAATATTAAGGATTTTGAACTAATCTCACATTCTGGGAAAAAAATACATCTTCCATAAAATTAGGACTCATCGGGTCCACAGAAAACCCAAAGTCAAAAGGAGTCAAAAGTTCAGAAAGAAAAGTTCGCCCAATAGAATGATGCTTGCAAGCCCTCCGTTCTCTGTAGGGAGGAGTCTCATAAATTCCCCTCCGCGAGAGCCTGTTTCATCTTCAGGAGAAGTGACTTCTCAGGAAAATCCTTTTCCAGAATTATTTTCGCTTTCAGACCCTTCGATAGAAAACACCACTTCAGAAAACAATACTGCACAAAACGTTTCTGAAGAAATTATTTCTACAGGAAACTCTAGTCTGCCAGGAGGAACCAGCCCTGGAAACACTACCCATAGGAACGTCTCCACTGCACATTCTACTGTTGCTGCAGACAACAGTATGCCAACTGTTCAACACACCAACGAAACACAATGGGAGTAGCACAACACGGGCACTGAATTATCCTCTAAGCCCACAGGCTTCACTTTCCTGGGGTTCACATCCCCGGGTGATCAAGTTGAAACTCAGCTAAAGCAGCAGCTGCGGTCCCTCATCCCCAACAATGTCATGCGAAGGCTCATTTCTCATGTTATCCAGACTTTGAAAATAGACTGCTCGGAGACCCACGTGCAGCTGGCCTGTGCCAACCTCATCTCTAGAACAGGCCTCCTGATGAAGCTTCTCAGCAAGCAGCAAGAAGTAAAGGTGTCCAAAGCGGAATGGGATACGGACCAGTGGAAAAGTGACAACTCTGTCAGTGAGAGCACAGAAGCCCAGAGTGAGCAGAAAGAGCAGGAGTCAAGTGAGGTGAGGAGAACCCCTGAAACATGGGACCTGGACTTTTACTCAGTTTAGGACATGCCATGAACGTGCCCAAGCAGGAATACCACGGGCTCCTAGTCTGTATCTTACCTTCAGCCGTGAAACTGGCTAAGACAGTGATCTCCCACTTGGCTCATTTAGAGAGTGTGCCACTATTCCTAGGGTAGACGAGAAGAGGACATAACACAGGACAACTAAATTGTAGGTAAATAAATTGTAGAAGAAAAGGCTAATGATAAGATTAATAACACTAAATTTAGCTTGTTCTTATAGAAGCTACTCGCCTGGAAGGATTGGGTTTTATAGTAGTTTAAGAATAGTTAGCTATTGTTTAGAATAGGTTTAAGAAGAGTTAGCTTTCATCCCTTGTATCTCCTTGTTTTTAAAAAATTTGTCATTTATTTTTTTAGCTCACAAAAGAAGTTCCAGGATATGGCTGTAACAACAAACTCATCTTGGCAATATCTGTAACTGTAGTAGTGACGATTTTGGTTACAATTCTCTGTCTCATTGAGGTAAGGACAATAATTCATTCAGATTCAGAACCCACAAACTTGAGAATCAAAGCCACCTTTCCACCCACTACTACTTGATTCTTCTCTTTAGTCATGAGGACTGAGATACACTTTGTTCTTTTACTGAAAAGTATATTCCCAGGATTTTTTGTTTCCTTTTTTCTTTTTTGGCTGCGTTGGGTCTTCATTGCGGTGCACGGGCTTCTCATTGCGGTGGCTTCTCTTGTTGTGGAGTACGGGCTCTAGACGCGCGGGCTCAGGAGTTGTGGCGCACGGACTTAGTTGCTCCACAGCATGTGGGACTTTCCGAGACCAGGGATGGGACCCGTGTCCCCTGCACTGGCAGGCAGATTCTTAACCACTGAACCACCAGGGAAGTCCCAATTCCAGTATTCTTAATCGTTTGTGTAGATCCATATTCCAAACAAGTGTCATTTTCCTCCTGCTTAAAAATACTTCTTTTACCCTTTCTTATAGTGAAAGTCTACTAGTAATGAATTCTTTCAGCTTTTGTATGTCTGAGATAGTCTTCATTTTGCTTTTGTTTGGACAGATCTGGGTATAGAATTCTAGCTTGATAGAATTCAATGCACTACTTTAAAGGTGTTATTCCACTGAGTTCTCCTTTACATTGTTTCCAGCAAGAAATCTGCTGTCGTTGTTATCTTTGTTCCTCTGTACGTAGTGTATAGTTTTTTCCTCTGGCTGCTTTTAAATTTTTCTCTTTATTGCTGGTTTTGAGCAATTTGATTATTTTTTGTGCCTTGGTGTAGTTTTGTCCATGTTTCTTATGCTTACAGTTCATTGATCTTCTTGACTTTGTGGGTTTATAGTGTTTACCAATTTGGAAAAGTGTTGGCTATTATTTCTTCAAATTGTTGTATTTCTCCTCTCCTTCATGGACTCTAAGTACCCATGTATTAGGCCACTTGACGTTGTTGCACAACTCACTGAGGCTCTATTCATTTTTGTTGTTGTTTTGTTTTGTTACTCTTTTTGTTTCATTTTGGATAGTTTCTATTGCTATGCCTTAATGTTCACTGACCCTTTCTTCTGCAGTGTCTAATCTGCCATTAACCTCGTTCCGTATCTTTTTCATTTAGACATTGTTTTTAATCTCTAGAAGCACAATTTGGGTCTGTTTTACATTTTCCATGCCTATACTTAACATTTTCAGTGTTTATTCTGGGTTTATTAACATACGAAATGCAGTTGTAATAACTTTTCTTCATGTATAATAACTTTTTAAATGTTCTTTTCTGCCAATTCTAACATCTGTATGGATTATGGGTTAGTTTTGATTGATTGCCTTTTCTCCTCAGTATGGGTCATATTTTCCTACTTCTTTGCATCCTTGGCAATTTTTCATATGATCCCAGATATTGTGAGGTTTAGTTTATTATTTGCTATATATATATATATATTCCTGTAAAATGCTTGGGCTTTGTTTTGGGTGAAATCAAGTTACTCAGAACAATTTTATTCTTTTAGGTCTAGTGTGTAAGATTCGTTGGGTAGGAGTCCAAGTAGCCTTTAGTGTGGAGCTCACTGTATGCAACTACGGAGACAAGTCCTTTCTGAGCATCATGAGGTTTTGCAGTCTGACTTGTAGGAACAGGTACTATTCCTACAACCCTGTGTGATATCCAGTTATTCTTATTATTAATCCTTTCATGTGGTTCTTTTCCTGGCATCAGGGAATTCCTCACACAAATGTACTGACCAATACTTTGTTGAATTCTCAAGAGATCCCTCTGCATGTCTCCAGAGTTCTTTGTCTGTGCACTTCTTTTCTCTCTGATACTCTGCTTTGGGAACTCTAGTTACGTTGGTTTTCCCAGACTCTCAGCTCCATTTCCTCAGTCAGGGGGTCCACCAGTCTCTGCCAGGACTTCTCTTCCCTTTACCATGACCTGGAAACTCTCTCAGAGAAGTAAGGTAGGGCAATTAGAGGGATCACTTCATTTATTTCCCATCTCCTGGAGATCACTGAACTTTATTTGCCTGAGGTCCAGTTTCTTGAAAACTGTTGTTTCATATGTCCTGTCTGATGTTTTCATTGTTTCAGGTGGGAGGTCAAATTGGTCCTTGTTACTTCATCTTGGCCAGAAGCCAATAACATAGTTTAAGTCTGTTTTGTTTTGATACAGGGTCCAGTTAAAGATTAGGCATTGCATGTCATGTCTTTGTTTCCTTTAATCTAGAATATTTCCCTACTATTTTTTTTGATGTTTTATGACATTGGCATTTTTGAAGAGTCTAAGCCAGTTGTCTTGTCAATTGCCCCACAATCTGGATTTGTCTGTTTCCTCATTAGATTCAAAGTAAACATTTTGGGGAAGAATACTATATAGGTGATGTATTCTTCATACTTCATCACTTCAGGTGGCCCAGTGCTAAGTTTGATCACTTGACTGAGGTGGTATCTTCCATATCTCTCCATTGTAAAGTTATTTTTCCCCTTGGTAATTGATAAATAATATGTGGGGTGATACGTTGGGATCAGTGAAGATCCTACTTTCAAACAACTCTTCACCCAACTGTGCATCAATGATAATCCTTGTCTGAATCGATTATTACATTGATAGTTGCCAAATGACACTTTCCTAATTCTATCATTCCTTTTGCATTTATTAGCTGACATTATTCTATAAAGAAGAGCTCCCCCACTTTTCATTTTGAGTATCATTATGAACTCATGTGCTTTTTTAAAAAGTAACTATGTTATACCTTATTATAACGATAGTGTTATTCTTTGGAATGTTCCTTTTGTCCAGATTTGGCCAATGCGATCTCTGTTATTGTTTAACCACACGATGCTTTTTTCTTACTAGAATGATTTCTAATATATTACTACTCACAAATAGGAACTGAGAAAAGGACTCCAGAAGGTGCGGTCTTATTCAGACTCTTCTTAGAAGTCCGCCTTCTTCCTGCGTACTCTCAACCCCAAGTGAGGCTTTCGGGTTGGAAGGAGATACTTCTGAATTAAACTACAGATCAATGTCACCCAATTCTAATCCCTATTCCCTTTTTTCTAGGCATACCATACCTACTGCCATCCTAATCCTTCTGTTGGGCACCTCTCTCCTCCTCTATATTTACTTACAACAGTCAAGAGCAGCAATTGGCCAACCGGCCCCTATCCAGTTCTCCAGTCCATATGCCCCAAGAACTCCTTTTTGCACTGGTCTGTGGTGGCCTTGGCCTACCTCGTCTACCCACTCAAGTAACTCTTTTACCACGAATTTAATTACCTGTGTTTCCCTTTATAGGGTCTTACCTAGCCGTATGGCCTGCTGCCTCTGCCAATTTAAAAATACTATTGAGGTTGTCTGTAAGACAGTCAAGCTGCGTTGTGACAGTGAATGCCTGACAGACGTCACACGTTGTGGTGAGTCTCAATTGCGGGATAATAAATTTTTTAATTTTAATTTAATTTTTTAATAATTTTTATTTTTAATCAATGATGATAAATTTTCAAATTAATGATGTAATTGCATTATTTTAATTCATTCATTCAGCGTTCCAGCTCCCTACGTTTCTAAGAACTACCCCCTTGCTAAAAATCAGATTCTTGGTTACATTATTAAGCTAATAAGAGCTCAGGTACATAGTTAGCTTAATAATGTAACTGATCCGCATACATAAAGGAACAAGAGAAAGGCATGGAAGGGGGAAGGGAATTCACATTAACGGCCACATATCCTATGCTGTGCTCTCGGCAAATGAGAACTTATTCGTAGAGTGCATCACAGTTTGTAAACTGATTTTATATACATTAGGTCTCAACTACCCTTTGTCTTATAGGACAGGTGTAAATATAATTTTGTTTCTTTTATTTGTTTCTGCAATTTTATAAAGAGTACAAGTGATGCTGTTTTATGTCCTATTGGGAGCCTGAGAGTTTCTGGTTCCATAACCAGAAGCTGCTACCTAGCCCTTCTAATGGATGGGAGAGCTAGTTTATTCTTAGACTGTCCAGCTCTGAACTTGCTCTGAATCTCAAGCTTTTCTATCCACAAAACACTCAGGGGCTTTCAACTATTTTTCTATGTATCAGATTTATTGGCACTAACTTGATGACTTCCAAAATGTGCTTTCCTGCCCAGGTAGCTTGAATACAGGTCTCTTTCAGTGATCTAGAGCACGTCATATATAGTAACACTTTACTACTTCTGTAAAGACAATATTGCTGATTTTTCAACACAATTTTTTTTTTTTTTTGGCCGTGCCACACAGCTTGTGGGATCTTAGTTCCCCACCCAGGGATTGAACCCGGGCCACAGCAGGGGAAGTGCTCGGTCCCAACCACTAGACCACCAGGGAACTCCCCCAAACAATTTTTTTACTAATTATATTGCTCCCTTCTCGCCCAGAAGTGTGCAGAAAAGGCATTTTTCATCTCCTTTTACAGGTGAGGAAAAACAAGATCAGAGGTGTTAAGTGCTATGATCCTAGTGCCCTGATCTCCTATCCCCAGTTTGGGGCTCTCTGCAAGCCCATGCTCCTCCTTTCTCATGACCCTTCCCTCCTCCTTTGACCCTCACCAAAAATACTTTTAATCCTTTTGGAAGAGAAGCCCAGCTACACAATGGTACACATTACCTTCACACAGTCAGAAGCTTTGGATGGTTCCCCCAGTAAAGCTGGAAATATTAGAAGTAAAATGAAATGAAAGCAAAGTAGCCATCTGACAGAAGTTGCTTTCTGCCTTCTACATTTTAGGACCTCAAGTATTATTCCATTGATTTGTTGTACATTCCGCATTGGCATGCAATCTGGCAAATCTCTTAACTTATACCCCAGATCCCTGGCCAAATTTTAGCAAAGAGCCAGGGCGGACATAGTGTTTTTTTCTGTATAGAGCCTTCTGTTATGGCGGCTGGGATATATGGAAGCAGGGAGTGAGCAAAGGACTCGGTGGGTGGGTGGAGAAGGGCATGTCCAGGTGACCACCTGTTTGTGGCGGTTGTTGTCGTGGTCATCTGTGACAGTAGCAAGAACGCAAGCTCACTGAAGAGGTGGAGAGAGGAAGCCTCACACTCCTCTGCCTCTGAGGCAGGACAGGATGGGGTATGTGAATGTGAGGAGTCACAGTAGATCTGCAGAGAGTCCAGCTGAGTAGGGGAGGATTTGTCTTCCAGCCTTGGCTATTCTTGAGTACTGGCCCCTGGGAACCAGTGGAGTAATCCTGAATATAGTGACTATATTTCACGCTACAGAATTTTCTGAGTAGATAGCCACTTTTTCAAGAGATACCTTTTTCACATTTTCTTGTTGCCAGTCATAGGCTTAAGTGTGGGTTTCTTTTTCTCCTAAGTGGCACTCAAACGTTGACTGATTCCTAATTTATTTGGCTGTGGCCTGACAAAAAGCTGTCCCATCAGTCTTCAGTGATCAAAAACAGTCTCCTCTTTTTTGCCAGATGAAGAAACATCCCTAGAGAATGCAGAAGGATCGTTGATGAAGGTGTTACAAGCGTGGAAGAAGAACAACAGCCCCGAGCTGACTATTGAGTCAGAGAGGGCATCCTCAGATAAAAGTGCTGTCAGCTTGTCAGGCTTCATGAATGAGCAGCTGGACTTTAATAATAACAGTGATATTATCAGGGCACGAAATTACATACTGCCTTATATCTCAGAGGGAGATCTAGGAGATGTGGAATCAACATTATTACCATTCCTTCAACTTCTTTTTTCAAATACACAAGATGGAGATATGCCGCTGGGCCTTTTGAAAAACAATACAAGGAGCCCTTCTGTTAAACGTGCACGCAACAATTCAACTAATAAAAATAGATGGAGGAAACTCCATTTTCTGGAAAATTTGTTAGATGCAGAAACTCAAGAAAAAATGGATGAGGTGAAAAAGGAAGAAAAACCTGCCACGCGTACGCGTTCCAACCTTTTAAGTGCCATGTATAAACGCTACGTCTTTCAAAAGAAGTTGGAAACTGCCCAACCACAGAAAGACAGCCTAGCAAAGACTAAGAGTACAGAGGAAAAGCTGCTGAGAGTGAACAGGGTCCTCAAGGGCCCGAGGGGCCTACAGAAAATGCACCTCCAAGCAGTGGGAGATGAGAGCGTCTGGGGGAAACAGAATGCCCAGCCATCTGTGGCGAGCACTGCCGAAGAAAGAAGGCTCAGGAGGCCATCCCCAAGAAAGCTGAAACAGCTACTCATGGTGCAGAGGCCCAGGAAGCTGGTGGGAAAGTCCTCCAATGCAGAGTCTTCATTCATAAAGGAACACAAGGCAGCAGGTTCCTCTACCCTGAAACAGTACTTCAAGGGCAGGCCTTCTGCCTCCATCCCTCCAGAATCCCCACCTGAGGTTAAAAGCAAATCAAAAGACTTATCCAACACTATACTTGTTTTAGAAGATGCAAAGGCTAGAGTTAGAAATATTAAGGATTTTGAACTAATCTCACATTCTGGGAAAAAAATACATCTTCCATAAAATTAGGACTCATCGGGTCCACAGAAAACCCAAAGTCAAAAGGAGTCAAAAGTTCAGAAAGAAAAGTTCACCCAATAGAATGATGCTTGCAAGCCCTCCGTTCTCTGTAGGGAGGAGTCTCATAAATTCCCCTCCGCGAGAGCCTGTTTCATCTTCAGGAGAAGTGACTTCTCAGGAAAATCCTTTTCCAGAATTATTTTCGCTTTCAGACCCTTCGATAGAAAACACCACTTCAGAAAACAATACTGCACAAAACGTTTCTGAAGAAATTATTTCTACAGGAAACTCTAGTCTGCCAGGAGGAACCAGCCCTGGAAACACTACCCATAGGAACGTCTCCACTGCACATTCTACTGTTGCTGCAGACAACAGTATGCCAACTGTTCAACACACCAACGAAACACAATGGGAGTAGCACAACACGGGCACTGAATTATCCTCTAAGCCCACAGGCTTCACTTTCCTGGGGTTCACATCCCCGGGTGATCAAGTTGAAACTCAGCTAAAGCAGCAGCTGCGGTCCCTCATCCCCAACAATGTCATGCGAAGGCTCATTTCTCATGTTATCCAGACTTTGAAAATAGACTGCTCGGAGACCCACGTGCAGCTGGCCTGTGCCAACCTCATCTCTAGAACAGGCCTCCTGATGAAGCTTCTCAGCAAGCAGCAAGAAGTAAAGGTGTCCAAAGCGGAATGGGATACGGACCAGTGGAAAAGTGACAACTCTGTCAGTGAGAGCACAGAAGCCCAGAGTGAGCAGAAAGAGCAGGAGTCAAGTGAGGTGAGGAGAACCCCTGAAACATGGGACCTGGACTTTTACTCAGTTTAGGACATGCCATGAACGTGCCCAAGCAGGAATACCACGGGCTCCTAGTCTGTATCTTACCTTCAGCCGTGAAACTGGCTAAGACAGTGATCTCCCACTTGGCTCATTTAGAGAGTGTGCCACTATTCCTAGGGTAGACGAGAAGAGGACATAACACAGGACAACTAAATTGTAGGTAAATAAATTGTAGAAGAAAAGGCTAATGATAAGATTAATAACACTAAATTTAGCTTGTTCTTATAGAAGCTACTCGCCTGGAAGGATTGGGTTTTATAGTAGTTTAAGAATAGTTAGCTATTGTTTAGAATAGGTTTAAGAAGAGTTAGCTTTCATCCCTTGTATCTCCTTGTTTTTAAAAAATTTGTCATTTATTTTTTTAGCTCACAAAAGAAGTTCCAGGATATGGCTGTAACAACAAACTCATCTTGGCAATATCTGTAACTGTAGTAGTGACGATTTTGGTTACAATTCTCTGTCTCATTGAGGTAAGGACAATAATTCATTCAGATTCAGAACCCACAAACTTGAGAATCAAAGCCACCTTTCCACCCACTACTACTTGATTCTTCTCTTTAGTCATGAGGACTGAGATACACTTTGTTCTTTTACTGAAAAGTATATTCCCAGGATTTTTTGTTTCCTTTTTTCTTTTTTGGCTGCGTTGGGTCTTCATTGCGGTGCACGGGCTTCTCATTGCGGTGGCTTCTCTTGTTGTGGAGTACGGGCTCTAGACGCGCGGGCTCAGGAGTTGTGGCGCACGGACTTAGTTGCTCCACAGCATGTGGGACTTTCCGAGACCAGGGATGGGACCCGTGTCCCCTGCACCGGCAGGCAGATTCTTAACCACTGAACCACCAGGGAAGTCCCAATTCCAGTATTCTTAATCGTTTGTGTAGATCCATATTCCAAACAAGTGTCATTTTCCTCCTGCTTAAAAATACTTCTTTTACCCTTTCTTATAGTGAAAGTCTACTAGTAATGAATTCTTTCAGCTTTTGTATGTCTGAGATAGTCTTCATTTTGCTTTTGTTTGGACAGATCTGGGTATAGAATTCTAGCTTGATAGAATTCAATGCACTACTTTAAAGGTGTTATTCCACTGAGTTCTCCTTTACATTGTTTCCAGCACGAATTCTGCTGTCGTTGTTATCTTTGTTCCTCTGTACGTAGTGTATAGTTTTTTCCTCTGGCTGCTTTTAAATTTTTCTCTTTATTGCTGGTTTTGAGCAATTTGATTATTTTTTGTGCCTTGGTGTAGTTTTGTCCATGTTTCTTATGCTTACAGTTCATTGATCTTCTTGACTTTGTGGGTTTATAGTGTTTACCAATTTGGAAAAGTGTTGGCTATTATTTCTTCAAATTGTTGTATTTCTCCTCTCCTTCATGGACTCTAAGTACCCATGTATTAGGCCACTTGACGTTGTTGCACAACTCACTGAGGCTCTATTCATTTTTGTTGTTGTTTTGTTTTGTTACTCTTTTTGTTTCATTTTGGATAGTTTCTATTGCTATGCCTTAATGTTCACTGACCCTTTCTTCTGCAGTGTCTAATCTGCCATTAACCTCGTTCCGTATCTTTTTCATTTAGACATTGTTTTTAATCTCTAGAAGCACAATTTGGGTCTGTTTTACATTTTCCATGCCTATACTTAACATTTTCAGTGTTTATTCTGGGTTTATTAACATACGAAATGCAGTTGTAATAACTTTTCTTCATGTATAATAACTTTTTAAATGTTCTTTTCTGCCAATTCTAACATCTGTATGGATTATGGGTTAGTTTTGATTGATTGCCTTTTCTCCTCAGTATGGGTCATATTTTCCTACTTCTTTGCATCCTTGGCAATTTTTCATATGATCCCAGATATTGTGAGGTTTAGTTTATTATTTGCTATATATATATATATATATTCCTGTAAAATGCTTGGGCTTTGTTTTGGGTGAAATCAAGTTACTCAGAACAATTTTATTCTTTTAGGTCTAGTGTGTAAGATTCGTTGGGTAGGAGTCCAAGTAGCCTTTAGTGTGGAGCTCACTGTATGCAACTACGGAGACAAGTCCTTTCTGAGCATCATGAGGTTTTGCAGTCTGACTTGTAGGAACAGGTACTATTCCTACAACCCTGTGTGATATCCAGTTATTCTTATTATTAATCCTTTCATGTGGTTCTTTTCCTGGCATCAGGGAATTCCTCACACAAATGTACTGACCAATACTTTGTTGAATTCTCAAGAGATCCCTCTGCATGTCTCCAGAGTTCTTTGTCTGTGCACTTCTTTTCTCTCTGATACTCTGCTTTGGGAACTCTAGTTACGTTGGTTTTCCCAGACTCTCAGCTCCATTTCCTCAGTCAGGGGGTCCACCAGTCTCTGCCAGGACTTCTCTTCCCTTTACCATGACCTGGAAACTCTCTCAGAGAAGTAAGGTAGGGCAATTAGAGGGATCACTTCATTTATTTCCCATCTCCTGGAGATCACTGAACTTTATTGCCTGAGGTCCAGTTTCTTGAAAACTGTTGTTTCATATGTCCTGTCTGATGTTTTCATTGTTTCAGGTGGGAGGTCAAATTGGTCCTTGTTACTTCATCTTGGCCAGAAGCCAATAACATAGTTTAAGTCTGTTTTGTTTTGATACAGGGTCCAGTTAAAGATTAGGCATTGCATGTCATGTCTTTGTTTCCTTTAATCTAGAATATTTCCCTACTATTTTTTTTGATGTTTTATGACATTGGCATTTTTGAAGAGTCTAAGCCAGTTGTCTTGTCAATTGCCCCACAGTCTGGATTTGTCTGTTTCCTCATTAGATTCAAAGTAAACATTTTGGGGAAGAATACTATATAGGTGATGTATTCTTCATACTTCATCACTTCAGGTGGCCCAGTGCTAAGTTTGATCACTTGACTGAGGTGGTATCTTCCATATCTCTCCATTGTAAAGTTATTTTTCCCCTTGGTAATTGATAAATAATATGTGGGGTGATACGTTGGGATCAGTGAAGATCCTACTTTCAAACAACTCTTCACCCAACTGTGCATCAATGATAATCCTTGTCTGAATCGATTATTACATTGATAGTTGCCAAATGACACTTTCCTAATTCTATCATTCCTTTTGCATTTATTAGCTGACATTATTCTATAAAGAAGAGCTCCCCCACTTTTCATTTTGAGTATCATTATGAACTCATGTGCTTTTTTAAAAAGTAACTATGTTATACCTTATTATAACGATAGTGTTATTCTTTGGAATGTTCCTTTTGTCCAGATTTGGCCAATGCGATCTCTGTTATTGTTTAACCACACGATGCTTTTTTCTTACTAGAATGATTTCTAATATATTACTACTCACAAATAGGAACTGAGAAAAGGACTCCAGAAGGTGCGGTCTTATTCAGACTCTTCTTAGAAGTCCGCCTTCTTCCTGCGTACTCTCAACCCCAAGTGAGGCTTTCGGGTTGGAAGGAGATACTTCTGAATTAAACTACAGATCAATGTCACCCAATTCTAATCCCTATTCCCTTTTTTCTAGGCATACCATACCTACTGCCATCCTAATCCTTCTGTTGGGCACCTCTCTCCTCCTCTATATTTACTTACAACAGTCAAGAGCAGCAATTGGCCAACCGGCCCCTATCCAGTTCTCCAGTCCATATGCCCCAAGAACTCCTTTTTGCACTGGTCTGTGGTGGCCTTGGCCTACCTCGTCTACCCACTCAAGTAACTCTTTTACCACGAATTTAATTACCTGTGTTTCCCTTTATAGGGTCTTACCTAGCCGTATGGCCTGCTGCCTCTGCCAATTTAAAAATACTATTGAGGTTGTCTGTAAGACAGTCAAGCTGCGTTGTGACAGTGAATGCCTGACAGACGTCACACGTTGTGGTGAGTCTCAATTGCGGGATAATAAATTTTTTAATTTTAATTTAATTTTTTAATAATTTTTATTTTTAATCAATGATGATACATTTTCAAATTAATGATGTAATTGCATTATTTTAATTCATTCATTCAGCGTTCCAGCTCCCTACGTTTCTAAGAACTACCCCCTTGCTAAAAATCAGATTCTTGGTTACGTTATTAAGCTAATAAGAGCTCAGGTACATAGTTAGCTTAATAATGTAACTGATCCGCATACATAAAGGAACAAGAGAAAGGCATGGAAGGGGGAAGGGAATTCACATTAACGGCCACATATCCTATGCTGTGCTCTCGGCAAATGAGAACTTATTCGTAGAGTGCATCACAGTTTGTAAACTGATTTTATATACATTAGGTCTCAACTACCCTTTGTCTTATAGGACAGGTGTAAATATAATTTTGTTTCTTTTATTTGTTTCTGCAATTTTATAAAGAGTACAAGTGATGCTGTTTTATGTCCTATTGGGAGCCTGAGAGTTTCTGGTTCCATAACCAGAAGCTGCTACCTAGCCCTTCTAATGGATGGGAGAGCTAGTTTATTCTTCGACTGTCCAGCTCTGAACTTGCTCTGAATCTCAAGCTTTTCTATCCACAAAACACTCAGGGGCTTTCAACTATTTTTCTATGTATCAGATTTATTGGCACTAACTTGATGACTTCCAAAATGTGCTTTCCTGCCCAGGTAGCTTGAATACAGGTCTCTTTCAGTGATCTAGAGCACGTCATATATAGTAACACTTTACTACTTCTGTAAAGACAATATTGCTGATTTTTCAACACAATTTTTTTTTTTTTTTGGCCGTGCCACACAGCTTGTGGGATCTTAGTTCCCCACCCAGGGATTGAACCCGGGCCACAGCAGGGGAAGTGCTCGGTCCCAACCACTAGACCACCAGGGAACTCCCCCAAACAATTTTTTTACTAATTATATTGCTCCCTTCTCGCCCAGAAGTGTGCAGAAAAGGCATTTTTCATCTCCTTTTACAGGTGAGGAAAAACAAGATCAGAGGTGTTAAGTGCTATGATCCTAGTGCCCTGATCTCCTATCCGCAGTTTGGGGCTCTCTGCAAGCCCATGCTCCTCCTTTCTCATGACCCTTCCCTCCTCCTTTGACCCTCACCAAAAATACTTTTAATCCTTTTGGAAGAGAAGCCCAGCTACACAATGGTACACATTACCTTCACACAGTCAGAAGCTTTGGATGGTTCCCCCAGTAAAGCTGGAAATATTAGAAGTAAAATGAAATGAAAGCAAAGTAGCCATCTGACAGAAGTTGCTTTCTGCCTTCTACATTTTAGGACCTCAAGTATTATTCCATTGATTTGTTGTACATTCCGCATTGGCATGCAATCTGGCAAATCTCTTAACTTATACCCCAGATCCCTGGCCAAATTTTAGCAAAGAGCCAGGGCGGACATAGTGTTTTTTTCTGTATAGAGCCTTCTGTTATGGCGGCTGGGATATATGGAAGCAGGGAGTGAGCAAAGGACTCGGTGGGTGGGTGGAGAAGGGCATGTCCAGGTGACCACCTGTTTGTGGCGGTTGTTGTCGTGGTCATCTGTGACAGTAGCAAGAACGCAAGCTCACTGAAGAGGTGGAGAGAGGAAGCCTCACACTCCTCTGCCTCTGAGGCAGGACAGGATGGGGTATGTGAATGTGAGGAGTCACAGTAGATCTGCAGAGAGTCCAGCTGAGTAGGGGAGGATTTGTCTTCCAGCCTTGGCTATTCTTGAGTACTGGCCCCTGGGAACCAGTGGAGTAATCCTGAATATAGTGACTATATTTCACGCTACAGAATTTTCTGAGTAGATAGCCACTTTTTCAAGAGATACCTTTTTCACATTTTCTTGTTGCCAGTCATAGGCTTAAGTGTGGGTTTCTTTTTCTCCTAAGTGGCACTCAAACGTTGACTGATTCCTAATTTATTTGGCTGTGGCCTGACAAAAAGCTGTCCCATCAGTCTTCAGTGATCAAAAACAGTCTCCTCTTTTTTGCCAGATGAAGAAACATCCCTAGAGAATGCAGAAGGATCGTTGATGAAGGTGTTACAAGCGTGGAAGAAGAACAACAGCCCCGAGCTGACTATTGAGTCAGAGAGGGCATCCTCAGATAAAAGTGCTGTCAGCTTGTCAGGCTTCATGAATGAGCAGCTGGACTTTAATAATAACAGTGATATTATCAGGGCACGAAATTACATACTGCCTTATATCTCAGAGGGAGATCTAGGAGATGTGGAATCAACATTATTACCATTCCTTCAACTTCTTTTTTCAAATACACAAGATGGAGATATGCCGCTGGGCCTTTTGAAAAACAATACAAGGAGCCCTTCTGTTAAACGTGCACGCAACAATTCAACTAATAAAAATAGATGGAGGAAACTCCATTTTCTGGAAAATTTGTTAGATGCAGAAACTCAAGAAAAAATGGATGAGGTGAAAAAGGAAGAAAAACCTGCCACGCGTACGCGTTCCAACCTTTTAAGTGCCATGTATAAACGCTACGTCTTTCAAAAGAAGTTGGAAACTGCCCAACCACAGAAAGACAGCCTAGCAAAGACTAAGAGTACAGAGGAAAAGCTGCTGAGAGTGAACAGGGTCCTCAAGGGCCCGAGGGGCCTACAGAAAATGCACCTCCAAGCAGTGGGAGATGAGAGCGTCTGGGGGAAACAGAATGCCCAGCCATCTGTGGCGAGCACTGCCGAAGAAAGAAGGCTCAGGAGGCCATCCCCAAGAAAGCTGAAACAGCTACTCATGGTGCAGAGGCCCAGGAAGCTGGTGGGAAAGTCCTCCAATGCAGAGTCTTCATTCATAAAGGAACACAAGGCAGCAGGTTCCTCTACCCTGAAACAGTACTTCAAGGGCAGGCCTTCTGCCTCCATCCCTCCAGAATCCCCACCTGAGGTTAAAAGCAAATCAAAAGACTTATCCAACACTATACTTGTTTTAGAAGATGCAAAGGCTAGAGTTAGAAATATTAAGGATTTTGAACTAATCTCACATTCTGGGAAAAAAATACATCTTCCATAAAATTAGGACTCATCGGGTCCACAGAAAACCCAAAGTCAAAAGGAGTCAAAAGTTCAGAAAGAAAAGTTCACCCAATAGAATGATGCTTGCAAGCCCTCCTCCGTTCTCTGTAGGGAGGAGTCTCATAAATTCCCCTCCGCGAGAGCCTGTTTCATCTTCAGGAGAAGTGACTTCTCAGGAAAATCCTTTTCCAGAATTATTTTCTCTTTCAGACCCTTCGATAGAAAACACCACTTCAGAAAACAATACTGCACAAAACGTTTCTGAAGAAATTATTTCTACAGGAAACTCTAGTCTGCCAGGAGGAACCAGCCCTGGAAACACTACCCATAGGAACGTCTCCACTGCACATTCTACTGTTGCTGCAGACAACAGTATGCCAACTGTTCAACACACCAACGAAACACAATGGGAGTAGCACAACACGGGCACTGAATTATCCTCTAAGCCCACAGGCTTCACTTTCCTAGGGTTCACATCCCCGGGTGATCAAGTTGAAACTCAGCTAAAGCAGCAGCTGCGGTCCCTCATCCCCAACAATGTCATGCGAAGGCTCATTTCTCATGTTATCCAGACTTTGAAAATAGACTGCTCGGAGACCCACGTGCAGCTGGCCTGTGCCAACCTCATCTCTAGAACAGGCCTCCTGATGAAGCTTCTCAGCAAGCAGCAAGAAGTAAAGGTGTCCAAAGCGGAATGGGATACGGACCAGTGGAAAAGTGACAACTCTGTCAGTGAGAGCACAGAAGCCCAGAGTGAGCAGAAAGAGCAGGAGTCAAGTGAGGTGAGAAGAACCCCTGAAACATGGGACCTGGACTTTTACTCAGTTTAGGACATGCCATGAACGTGCCCAAGCAGGAATACCACGGGCTCCTAGTCTGTATCTTACCTTCAGCCGTGAAACTGGCTAAGACAGTGATCTCCCACTTGGCTCATTTAGAGAGTGTGCCACTATTCCTAGGGTAGACGAGAAGAGGACATAACACAGGACAACTAAATTGTAGGTAAATAAATTGTAGAAGAAAAGGCTAATGATAAGATTAATAACACTAAATTTAGCTTGTTCTTATAGAAGCTACTCGCCTGGAAGGATTGGGTTTTATAGTAGTTTAAGAATAGTTAGCTATTGTTTAGAATAGGTTTAAGAAGAGTTAGCTTTCATCCCTTGTATCTCCTTGTTTTTAAAAAATTTGTCATTTATTTTTTTAGCTCACAAAAGAAGTTCCAGGATATGGCTGTAACAACAAACTCATCTTGGCAATATCTGTAACTGTAGTAGTGACGATTTTGGTTACAATTCTCTGTCTCATTGAGGTAAGGACAATAATTCATTCAGATTCAGAACCCACAAACTTGAGAATCAAAGCCACCTTTCCACCCACTACTACTTGATTCTTCTCTTTAGTCATGAGGACTGAGATACACTTTGTTCTTTTACTGAAAAGTATATTCCCAGGATTTTTTGTTTCCTTTTTTCTTTTTTGGCTGCGTTGGGTCTTCATTGCGGTGCACGGGCTTCTCATTGCGGTGGCTTCTCTTGTTGTGGAGTACGGGCTCTAGACGCGCGGGCTCAGGAGTTGTGGCGCACGGACTTAGTTGCTCCACAGCATGTGGGACTTTCCGAGACCAGGGATGGGACCCGTGTCCCCTGCACCGGCAGGCAGATTCTTAACCACTGAACCACCAGGGAAGTCCCAATTCCAGTATTCTTAATCGTTTGTGTAGATCCATATTCCAAACAAGTGTCATTTTCCTCCTGCTTAAAAATACTTCTTTTACCCTTTCTTATAGTGAAAGTCTACTAGTAATGAATTCTTTCAGCTTTTGTATGTCTGAGATAGTCTTCATTTTGCTTTTGTTTGGACAGATCTGGGTATAGAATTCTAGCTTGATAGAATTCAATGCACTACTTTAAAGGTGTTATTCCACTGAGTTCTCCTTTACATTGTTTCCAGCACGAATTCTGCTGTCGTTGTTATCTTTGTTCCTCTGTACGTAGTGTATAGTTTTTTCCTCTGGCTGCTTTTAAATTTTTCTCTTTATTGCTGGTTTTGAGCAATTTGATTATTTTTTGTGCCTTGGTGTAGTTTTGTCCATGTTTCTTATGCTTACAGTTCATTGATCTTCTTGACTTTGTGGGTTTATAGTGTTTACCAATTTGGAAAAGTGTTGGCTATTATTTCTTCAAATTGTTGTATTTCTCCTCTCCTTCATGGACTCTAAGTACCCATGTATTAGGCCACTTGACGTTGTTGCACAACTCACTGAGGCTCTATTCATTTTTGTTGTTGTTTTGTTTTGTTACTCTTTTTGTTTCATTTTGGATAGTTTCTATTGCTATGCCTTAATGTTCACTGACCCTTTCTTCTGCAGTGTCTAATCTGCCATTAACCTCGTTCCGTATCTTTTTCATTTAGACATTGTTTTTAATCTCTAGAAGCACAATTTGGGTCTGTTTTACATTTTCCATGCCTATACTTAACATTTTCAGTGTTTATTCTGGGTTTATTAACATACGAAATGCAGTTGTAATAACTTTTCTTCATGTATAATAACTTTTTAAATGTTCTTTTCTGCCAATTCTAACATCTGTATGGATTATGGGTTAGTTTTGATTGATTGCCTTTTCTCCTCAGTATGGGTCATATTTTCCTACTTCTTTGCATCCTTGGCAATTTTTCATATGATCCCAGATATTGTGAGGTTTAGTTTATTATTTGCTATATATATATATATATATTCCTGTAAAATGCTTGGGCTTTGTTTTGGGTGAAATCAAGTTACTCAGAACAATTTTATTCTTTTAGGTCTAGTGTGTAAGATTCGTTGGGTAGGAGTCCAAGTAGCCTTTAGTGTGGAGCTCACTGTATGCAACTACGGAGACAAGTCCTTTCTGAGCATCATGAGGTTTTGCAGTCTGACTTGTAGGAACAGGTACTATTCCTACAACCCTGTGTGATATCCAGTTATTCTTATTATTAATCCTTTCATGTGGTTCTTTTCCTGGCATCAGGGAATTCCTCACACAAATGTACTGACCAATACTTTGTTGAATTCTCAAGAGATCCCTCTGCATGTCTCCAGAGTTCTTTGTCTGTGCACTTCTTTTCTCTCTGATACTCTGCTTTGGGAACTCTAGTTACGTTGGTTTTCCCAGACTCTCAGCTCCATTTCCTCAGTCAGGGGGTCCACCAGTCTCTGCCAGGACTTCTCTTCCCTTTACCATGACCTGGAAACTCTCTCAGAGAAGTAAGGTAGGGCAATTAGAGGGATCACTTCATTTATTTCCCATCTCCTGGAGATCACTGAACTTTATTGCCTGAGGTCCAGTTTCTTGAAAACTGTTGTTTCATATGTCCTGTCTGATGTTTTCATTGTTTCAGGTGGGAGGTCAAATTGGTCCTTGTTACTTCATCTTGGCCAGAAGCCAATAACATAGTTTAAGTCTGTTTTGTTTTGATACAGGGTCCAGTTAAAGATTAGGCATTGCATGTCATGTCTTTGTTTCCTTTAATCTAGAATATTTCCCTACTATTTTTTTTGATGTTTTATGACATTGGCATTTTTGAAGAGTCTAAGCCAGTTGTCTTGTCAATTGCCCCACAGTCTGGATTTGTCTGTTTCCTCATTAGATTCAAAGTAAACATTTTGGGGAAGAATACTATATAGGTGATGTATTCTTCATACTTCATCACTTCAGGTGGCCCAGTGCTAAGTTTGATCACTTGACTGAGGTGGTATCTTCCATATCTCTCCATTGTAAAGTTATTTTTCCCCTTGGTAATTGATAAATAATATGTGGGGTGATACGTTGGGATCAGTGAAGATCCTACTTTCAAACAACTCTTCACCCAACTGTGCATCAATGATAATCCTTGTCTGAATCGATTATTACATTGATAGTTGCCAAATGACACTTTCCTAATTCTATCATTCCTTTTGCATTTATTAGCTGACATTATTCTATAAAGAAGAGCTCCCCCACTTTTCATTTTGAGTATCATTATGAACTCATGTGCTTTTTTAAAAAGTAACTATGTTATACCTTATTATAACGATAGTGTTATTCTTTGGAATGTTCCTTTTGTCCAGGTTTGGCCAATGCGATCTCTGTTATTGTTTAACCACACGATGCTTTTTTCTTACTAGAATGATTTCTAATATATTACTACTCACAAATAGGAACTGAGAAAAGGACTCCAGAAGGTGCGGTCTTATTCAGACTCTTCTTAGAAGTCCGCCTTCTTCCTGCGTACTCTCAACCCCAAGTGAGGCTTTCGGGTTGGAAGGAGATACTTCTGAATTAAACTACAGATCAATGTCACCCAATTCTAATCCCTATTCCCTTTTTTCTAGGCATACCATACCTACTGCCATCCTAATCCTTCTGTTGGGCACCTCTCTCCTCCTCTATATTTACTTACAACAGTCAAGAGCAGCAATTGGCCAACCGGCCCCTATCCAGTTCTCCAGTCCATATGCCCCAAGAACTCCTTTTTGCACTGGTCTGTGGTGGCCTTGGCCTACCTCGTCTACCCACTCAAGTAACTCTTTTACCACGAATTTAATTACCTGTGTTTCCCTTTATAGGGTCTTACCTAGCCGTATGGCCTGCTGCCTCTGCCAATTTAAAAATACTATTGAGGTTGTCTGTAAGACAGTCAAGCTGCGTTGTGACAGTGAATGCCTGACAGACGTCACACGTTGTGGTGAGTCTCAATTGCGGGATAATAAATTTTTTAATTTTAATTTAATTTTTTAATAATTTTTATTTTTAATCAATGATGATACATTTTCAAATTAATGATGTAATTGCATTATTTTAATTCATTCATTCAGCGTTCCAGCTCCCTACGTTTCTAAGAACTACCCCCTTGCTAAAAATCAGATTCTTGGTTACGTTATTAAGCTAATAAGAGCTCAGGTACATAGTTAGCTTAATAATGTAACTGATCCGCATACATAAAGGAACAAGAGAAAGGCATGGAAGGGGGAAGGGAATTCACATTAACGGCCACATATCCTATGCTGTGCTCTCGGCAAATGAGAACTTATTCGTAGAGTGCATCACAGTTTGTAAACTGATTTTATATACATTAGGTCTCAACTACCCTTTGTCTTATAGGACAGGTGTAAATATAATTTTGTTTCTTTTATTTGTTTCTGCAATTTTATAAAGAGTACAAGTGATGCTGTTTTATGTCCTATTGGGAGCCTGAGAGTTTCTGGTTCCATAACCAGAAGCTGCTACCTAGCCCTTCTAATGGATGGGAGAGCTAGTTTATTCTTCGACTGTCCAGCTCTGAACTTGCTCTGAATCTCAAGCTTTTCTATCCACAAAACACTCAGGGGCTTTCAACTATTTTTCTATGTATCAGATTTATTGGCACTAACTTGATGACTTCCAAAATGTGCTTTCCTGCCCAGGTAGCTTGAATACAGGTCTCTTTCAGTGATCTAGAGCACGTCATATATAGTAACACTTTACTACTTCTGTAAAGACAATATTGCTGATTTTTCAACACAATTTTTTTTTTTTTTTGGCCGTGCCACACAGCTTGTGGGATCTTAGTTCCCCACCCAGGGATTGAACCCGGGCCACAGCAGGGGAAGTGCTCGGTCCCAACCACTAGACCACCAGGGAACTCCCCCAAACAATTTTTTTACTAATTATATTGCTCCCTTCTCGCCCAGAAGTGTGCAGAAAAGGCATTTTTCATCTCCTTTTACAGGTGAGGAAAAACAAGATCAGAGGTGTTAAGTGCTATGATCCTAGTGCCCTGATCTCCTATCCGCAGTTTGGGGCTCTCTGCAAGCCCATGCTCCTCCTTTCTCATGACCCTTCCCTCCTCCTTTGACCCTCACCAAAAATACTTTTAATCCTTTTGGAAGAGAAGCCCAGCTACACAATGGTACACATTACCTTCACACAGTCAGAAGCTTTGGATGGTTCCCCCAGTAAAGCTGGAAATATTAGAAGTAAAATGAAATGAAAGCAAAGTAGCCATCTGACAGAAGTTGCTTTCTGCCTTCTACATTTTAGGACCTCAAGTATTATTCCATTGATTTGTTGTACATTCCGCATTGGCATGCAATCTGGCAAATCTCTTAACTTATACCCCAGATCCCTGGCCAAATTTTAGCAAAGAGCCAGGGCGGACATAGTGTTTTTTTCTGTATAGAGCCTTCTGTTATGGCGGCTGGGATATATGGAAGCAGGGAGTGAGCAAAGGACTCGGTGGGTGGGTGGAGAAGGGCATGTCCAGGTGACCACCTGTTTGTGGCGGTTGTTGTCGTGGTCATCTGTGACAGTAGCAAGAACGCAAGCTCACTGAAGAGGTGGAGAGAGGAAGCCTCACACTCCTCTGCCTCTGAGGCAGGACAGGATGGGGTATGTGAATGTGAGGAGTCACAGTAGATCTGCAGAGAGTCCAGCTGAGTAGGGGAGGATTTGTCTTCCAGCCTTGGCTATTCTTGAGTACTGGCCCCTGGGAACCAGTGGAGTAATCCTGAATATAGTGACTATATTTCACGCTACAGAATTTTCTGAGTAGATAGCCACTTTTTCAAGAGATACCTTTTTCACATTTTCTTGTTGCCAGTCATAGGCTTAAGTGTGGGTTTCTTTTTCTCCTAAGTGGCACTCAAACGTTGACTGATTCCTAATTTATTTGGCTGTGGCCTGACAAAAAGCTGTCCCATCAGTCTTCAGTGATCAAAAACAGTCTCCTCTTTTTTGCCAGATGAAGAAACATCCCTAGAGAATGCAGAAGGATCGTTGATGAAGGTGTTACAAGCGTGGAAGAAGAACAACAGCCCCGAGCTGACTATTGAGTCAGAGAGGGCATCCTCAGATAAAAGTGCTGTCAGCTTGTCAGGCTTCATGAATGAGCAGCTGGACTTTAATAATAACAGTGATATTATCAGGGCACGAAATTACATACTGCCTTATATCTCAGAGGGAGATCTAGGAGATGTGGAATCAACATTATTACCATTCCTTCAACTTCTTTTTTCAAATACACAAGATGGAGATATGCCGCTGGGCCTTTTGAAAAACAATACAAGGAGCCCTTCTGTTAAACGTGCACGCAACAATTCAACTAATAAAAATAGATGGAGGAAACTCCATTTTCTGGAAAATTTGTTAGATGCAGAAACTCAAGAAAAAATGGATGAGGTGAAAAAGGAAGAAAAACCTGCCACGCGTACGCGTTCCAACCTTTTAAGTGCCATGTATAAACGCTACGTCTTTCAAAAGAAGTTGGAAACTGCCCAACCACAGAAAGACAGCCTAGCAAAGACTAAGAGTACAGAGGAAAAGCTGCTGAGAGTGAACAGGGTCCTCAAGGGCCCGAGGGGCCTACAGAAAATGCACCTCCAAGCAGTGGGAGATGAGAGCGTCTGGGGGAAACAGAATGCCCAGCCATCTGTGGCGAGCACTGCCGAAGAAAGAAGGCTCAGGAGGCCATCCCCAAGAAAGCTGAAACAGCTACTCATGGTGCAGAGGCCCAGGAAGCTGGTGGGAAAGTCCTCCAATGCAGAGTCTTCATTCATAAAGGAACACAAGGCAGCAGGTTCCTCTACCCTGAAACAGTACTTCAAGGGCAGGCCTTCTGCCTCCATCCCTCCAGAATCCCCACCTGAGGTTAAAAGCAAATCAAAAGACTTATCCAACACTATACTTGTTTTAGAAGATGCAAAGGCTAGAGTTAGAAATATTAAGGATTTTGAACTAATCTCACATTCTGGGAAAAAAATACATCTTCCATAAAATTAGGACTCATCGGGTCCACAGAAAACCCAAAGTCAAAAGGAGTCAAAAGTTCAGAAAGAAAAGTTCACCCAATAGAATGATGCTTGCAAGCCCTCCTCCGTTCTCTGTAGGGAGGAGTCTCATAAATTCCCCTCCGCGAGAGCCTGTTTCATCTTCAGGAGAAGTGACTTCTCAGGAAAATCCTTTTCCAGAATTATTTTCTCTTTCAGACCCTTCGATAGAAAACACCACTTCAGAAAACAATACTGCACAAAACGTTTCTGAAGAAATTATTTCTACAGGAAACTCTAGTCTGCCAGGAGGAACCAGCCCTGGAAACACTACCCATAGGAACGTCTCCACTGCACATTCTACTGTTGCTGCAGACAACAGTATGCCAACTGTTCAACACACCAACGAAACACAATGGGAGTAGCACAACACGGGCACTGAATTATCCTCTAAGCCCACAGGCTTCACTTTCCTAGGGTTCACATCCCCGGGTGATCAAGTTGAAACTCAGCTAAAGCAGCAGCTGCGGTCCCTCATCCCCAACAATGTCATGCGAAGGCTCATTTCTCATGTTATCCAGACTTTGAAAATAGACTGCTCGGAGACCCACGTGCAGCTGGCCTGTGCCAACCTCATCTCTAGAACAGGCCTCCTGATGAAGCTTCTCAGCAAGCAGCAAGAAGTAAAGGTGTCCAAAGCGGAATGGGATACGGACCAGTGGAAAAGTGACAACTCTGTCAGTGAGAGCACAGAAGCCCAGAGTGAGCAGAAAGAGCAGGAGTCAAGTGAGGTGAGAAGAACCCCTGAAACATGGGACCTGGACTTTTACTCAGTTTAGGACATGCCATGAACGTGCCCAAGCAGGAATACCACGGGCTCCTAGTCTGTATCTTACCTTCAGCCGTGAAACTGGCTAAGACAGTGATCTCCCACTTGGCTCATTTAGAGAGTGTGCCACTATTCCTAGGGTAGACGAGAAGAGGACATAACACAGGACAACTAAATTGTAGGTAAATAAATTGTAGAAGAAAAGGCTAATGATAAGATTAATAACACTAAATTTAGCTTGTTCTTATAGAAGCTACTCGCCTGGAAGGATTGGGTTTTATAGTAGTTTAAGAATAGTTAGCTATTGTTTAGAATAGGTTTAAGAAGAGTTAGCTTTCATCCCTTGTATCTCCTTGTTTTTAAAAAATTTGTCATTTATTTTTTTAGCTCACAAAAGAAGTTCCAGGATATGGCTGTAACAACAAACTCATCTTGGCAATATCTGTAACTGTAGTAGTGACGATTTTGGTTACAATTCTCTGTCTCATTGAGGTAAGGACAATAATTCATTCAGATTCAGAACCCACAAACTTGAGAATCAAAGCCACCTTTCCACCCACTACTACTTGATTCTTCTCTTTAGTCATGAGGACTGAGATACACTTTGTTCTTTTACTGAAAAGTATATTCCCAGGATTTTTTGTTTCCTTTTTTCTTTTTTGGCTGCGTTGGGTCTTCATTGCGGTGCACGGGCTTCTCATTGCGGTGGCTTCTCTTGTTGTGGAGTACGGGCTCTAGACGCGCGGGCTCAGGAGTTGTGGCGCACGGACTTAGTTGCTCCACAGCATGTGGGACTTTCCGAGACCAGGGATGGGACCCGTGTCCCCTGCACCGGCAGGCAGATTCTTAACCACTGAACCACCAGGGAAGTCCCAATTCCAGTATTCTTAATCGTTTGTGTAGATCCATATTCCAAACAAGTGTCATTTTCCTCCTGCTTAAAAATACTTCTTTTACCCTTTCTTATAGTGAAAGTCTACTAGTAATGAATTCTTTCAGCTTTTGTATGTCTGAGATAGTCTTCATTTTGCTTTTGTTTGGACAGATCTGGGTATAGAATTCTAGCTTGATAGAATTCAATGCACTACTTTAAAGGTGTTATTCCACTGAGTTCTCCTTTACATTGTTTCCAGCACGAATTCTGCTGTCGTCGTTATCTTTGTTCCTCCGTACGTAGTGTATAGTTTTTTCCTCTGGCTGCTTTTAAATTTTTCTCTTTATTGCTGGTTTTGAGCAATTTGATTATTTTTTGTGCCTTGGTGTAGTTTTGTCCATGTTTCTTATGCTTACAGTTCATTGATCTTCTTGACTTTGTGGGTTTATAGTGTTTACCAATTTGGAAAAGTGTTGGCTATTATTTCTTCAAATTGTTGTATTTCTCCTCTCCTTCATGGACTCTAAGTACCCATGTATTAGGCCACTTGACGTTGTTGCACAACTCACTGAGGCTCTATTCATTTTTGTTGTTGTTTTGTTTTGTTACTCTTTTTGTTTCATTTTGGATAGTTTCTATTGCTATGCCTTAATGTTCACTGACCCTTTCTTCTGCAGTGTCTAATCTGCCATTAACCTCGTTCCGTATCTTTTTCATTTAGACATTGTTTTTAATCTCTAGAAGCACAATTTGGGTCTGTTTTACATTTTCCATGCCTATACTTAACATTTTCAGTGTTTATTCTGGGTTTATTAACATACGAAATGCAGTTGTAATAACTTTTCTTCATGTATAATAACTTTTTAAATGTTCTTTTCTGCCAATTCTAACATCTGTATGGATTATGGGTTAGTTTTGATTGATTGCCTTTTCTCCTCAGTATGGGTCATATTTTCCTACTTCTTTGCATCCTTGGCAATTTTTCATATGATCCCAGATATTGTGAGGTTTAGTTTATTATTTGCTATATATATATATATATATTCCTGTAAAATGCTTGGGCTTTGTTTTGGGTGAAATCAAGTTACTCAGAACAATTTTATTCTTTTAGGTCTAGTGTGTAAGATTCGTTGGGTAGGAGTCCAAGTAGCCTTTAGTGTGGAGCTCACTGTATGCAACTACGGAGACAAGTCCTTTCTGAGCATCATGAGGTTTTGCAGTCTGACTTGTAGGAACAGGTACTATTCCTACAACCCTGTGTGATATCCAGTTATTCTTATTATTAATCCTTTCATGTGGTTCTTTTCCTGGCATCAGGGAATTCCTCACACAAATGTACTGACCAATACTTTGTTGAATTCTCAAGAGATCCCTCTGCATGTCTCCAGAGTTCTTTGTCTGTGCACTTCTTTTCTCTCTGATACTCTGCTTTGGGAACTCTAGTTACGTTGGTTTTCCCAGACTCTCAGCTCCATTTCCTCAGTCAGGGGGTCCACCAGTCTCTGCCAGGACTTCTCTTCCCTTTACCATGACCTGGAAACTCTCTCAGAGAAGTAAGGTAGGGCAATTAGAGGGATCACTTCATTTATTTCCCATCTCCTGGAGATCACTGAACTTTATTGCCTGAGGTCCAGTTTCTTGAAAACTGTTGTTTCATATGTCCTGTCTGATGTTTTCATTGTTTCAGGTGGGAGGTCAAATTGGTCCTTGTTACTTCATCTTGGCCAGAAGCCAATAACATAGTTTAAGTCTGTTTTGTTTTGATACAGGGTCCAGTTAAAGATTAGGCATTGCATGTCATGTCTTTGTTTCCTTTAATCTAGAATATTTCCCTACTATTTTTTTTGATGTTTTATGACATTGGCATTTTTGAAGAGTCTAAGCCAGTTGTCTTGTCAATTGCCCCACAATCTGGATTTGTCTGTTTCCTCATTAGATTCAAAGTAAACATTTTGGGGAAGAATACTATATAGGTGATGTATTCTTCATACTTCATCACTTCAGGTGGCCCAGTGCTAAGTTTGATCACTTGACTGAGGTGGTATCTTCCATATCTCTCCATTGTAAAGTTATTTTTCCCCTTGGTAATTGATAAATAATATGTGGGGTGATACGTTGGGATCAGTGAAGATCCTACTTTCAAACAACTCTTCACCCAACTGTGCATCAATGATAATCCTTGTCTGAATCGATTATTACATTGATAGTTGCCAAATGACACTTTCCTAATTCTATCATTCCTTTTGCATTTATTAGCTGACATTATTCTATAAAGAAGAGCTCCCCCACTTTTCATTTTGAGTATCATTATGAACTCATGTGCTTTTTTAAAAAGTAACTATGTTATACCTTATTATAACGATAGTGTTATTCTTTGGAATGTTCCTTTTGTCCAGGTTTGGCCAATGCGATCTCTGTTATTGTTTAACCACACGATGCTTTTTTCTTACTAGAATGATTTCTAATATATTACTACTCACAAATAGGAACTGAGAAAAGGACTCCAGAAGGTGCGGTCTTATTCAGACTCTTCTTAGAAGTCCGCCTTCTTCCTGCGTACTCTCAACCCCAAGTGAGGCTTTCGGGTTGGAAGGAGATACTTCTGAATTAAACTACAGATCAATGTCACCCAATTCTAATCCCTATTCCCTTTTTTCTAGGCATACCATACCTACTGCCATCCTAATCCTTCTGTTGGGCACCTCTCTCCTCCTCTATATTTACTTACAACAGTCAAGAGCAGCAATTGGCCAACCGGCCCCTATCCAGTTCTCCAGTCCATATGCCCCAAGAACTCCTTTTTGCACTGGTCTGTGGTGGCCTTGGCCTACCTCGTCTACCCACTCAAGTAACTCTTTTACCACGAATTTAATTACCTGTGTTTCCCTTTATAGGGTCTTACCTAGCCGTATGGCCTGCTGCCTCTGCCAATTTAAAAATACTATTGAGGTTGTCTGTAAGACAGTCAAGCTGCGTTGTGACAGTGAATGCCTGACAGACGTCACACGTTGTGGTGAGTCTCAATTGCGGGATAATAAATTTTTTAATTTTAATTTAATTTTTTAATAATTTTTATTTTTAATCAATGATGATACATTTTCAAATTAATGATGTAATTGCATTATTTTAATTCATTCATTCAGCGTTCCAGCTCCCTACGTTTCTAAGAACTACCCCCTTGCTAAAAATCAGATTCTTGGTTACGTTATTAAGCTAATAAGAGCTCAGGTACATAGTTAGCTTAATAATGTAACTGATCCGCATACATAAAGGAACAAGAGAAAGGCATGGAAGGGGGAAGGGAATTCACATTAACGGCCACATATCCTATGCTGTGCTCTCGGCAAATGAGAACTTATTCGTAGAGTGCATCACAGTTTGTAAACTGATTTTATATACATTAGGTCTCAACTACCCTTTGTCTTATAGGACAGGTGTAAATATAATTTTGTTTCTTTTATTTGTTTCTGCAATTTTATAAAGAGTACAAGTGATGCTGTTTTATGTCCTATTGGGAGCCTGAGAGTTTCTGGTTCCATAACCAGAAGCTGCTACCTAGCCCTTCTAATGGATGGGAGAGCTAGTTTATTCTTCGACTGTCCAGCTCTGAACTTGCTCTAAATCTCAAGCTTTTCTATCCACAAAACACTCAGGGGCTTTCAACTATTTTTCTATCTATCAGATTTATTGGCACTAACTTGATGACTTCCAAAATGTGCTTTCCTGCCCAGGTAGCTTGAATACAGGTCTCTTTCAGTGATCTAGAGCACGTCATATATAGTAACACTTTACTACTTCTGTAAAGACAATATTGCTGATTTTTCAACACAATTTTTTTTTTTTTTTTGGCCGTGCCACACAGCTTGTGGGATCTTAGTTCCCCACCCAGGGATTGAACCCGGGCCACAGCAGGGGAAGTGCTCGGTGCCAACCACTAGACCACCAGGGAACTCCCCCAAACAATTTTTTTACTAATTATCTTGCTCCCTTCTCGCCCAGAAGTGTGCAGAAAAGGCATTTTTCATCTCCTTTTACAGGTGAGGAAAAACAAGATCAGAGGTGTTAAGTGCTATGATCCTAGTGCCCTGATCTCCTATCCCCAGTTTGGGGCTCTCTGCAAGCCCATGCTCCTCCTTTCTCATGACCCTTCCCTCCTCCTTTGACCCTCACCAAAAATACTTTTAATCCTTTTGGAAGAGAAGCCCAGCTACACAATGGTACACATTACCTTCACACAGTCAGAAGCTTTGGATGGTTCCCCCAGTAAAGCTGGAAATATTAGAAGTAAAATGAAATGAAAGCAAAGTAGCCATCTGACAGAAGTTGCTTTCTGCCTTCTACATTTTAGGACCTCAAGTATTATTCCATTGATTTGTTGTACATTCCGCATTGGCATGCAATCTGGCAAATCTCTTAACTTATACCCCAGATCCCTGGCCAAATTTTAGCAAAGAGCCAGGGCGGACATAGTGTTTTTTTCTGTATAGAGCCTTCTGTTATGGCGGCTGGGATATATGGAAGCAGGGAGTGAGCAAAGGACTCGGTGGGTGGGTGGAGAAGGGCATGTCCAGGTGACCACCTGTTTGTGGCGGTTGTTGTCGTGGTCATCTGTGACAGTAGCAAGAACGCAAGCTCACTGAAGAGGTGGAGAGAGGAAGCCTCACACTCCTCTGCCTCTGAGGCAGGACAGGATGGGGTATGTGAATGTGAGGAGTCACAGTAGATCTGCAGAGAGTCCAGCTGAGTAGGGGAGGATTTGTCTTCCAGCCTTGGCTATTCTTGAGTACTGGCCCCTGGGAACCAGTGGAGTAATCCTGAATATAGTGACTATATTTCACGCTACAGAATTTTCTGAGTAGATAGCCACTTTTTCAAGAGATACCTTTTTCACATTTTCTTGTTGCCAGTCATAGGCTTAAGTGTGGGTTTCTTTTTCTCCTAAGTGGCACTCAAACGTTGACTGATTCCTAATTTATTTGGCTGTGGCCTGACAAAAAGCTGTCCCATCAGTCTTCAGTGATCAAAAACAGTCTCCTCTTTTTTGCCAGATGAAGAAACATCCCTAGAGAATGCAGAAGGATCGTTGATGAAGGTGTTACAAGCGTGGAAGAAGAACAACAGCCCCGAGCTGACTATTGAGTCAGAGAGGGCATCCTCAGATAAAAGTGCTGTCAGCTTGTCAGGCTTCATGAATGAGCAGCTGGACTTTAATAATAACAGTGATGTTATCAGGGCACGAAATTACATACTGCCTTATATCTCAGAGGGAGATCTAGGAGATGTGGAATCAACATTATTACCATTCCTTCAACTTCTTTTTTCAAATACACAAGATGGAGATATGCCGCTGGGCCTTTTGAAAAACAATACAAGGAGCCCTTCTGTTAAACGTGCACGCAACAATTCAACTAATAAAAATAGATGGAGGAAACTCCATTTTCTGGAAAATTTGTTAGATGCAGAAACTCAAGAAAAAATGGATGAGGTGAAAAAGGAAGAAAAACCTGCCACGCGTACGCGTTCCAACCTTTTAAGTGCCGTGTATAAACGCTACGTCTTTCAAAAGAAGTTGGAAACTGCCCAACCACAGAAAGACAGCCTAGCAAAGACTAAGAGTACAGAGGAAAAGCTGCTGAGAGTGAACAGGGTCCTCAAGGGCCCGAGGGGCCTACAGAAAATGCACCTCCAAGCAGTGGGAGATGAGAGCGTCTGGGGGAAACAGAATGCCCAGCCATCTGTGGCGAGCACTGCCGAAGAAAGAAGGCTCAGGAGGCCATCCCCAAGAAAGCTGAAACAGCTACTCATGGTGCAGAGGCCCAGGAAGCTGGTGGGAAAGTCCTCCAATGCAGAGTCTTCATTCATAAAGGAACACAAGGCAGCAGGTTCCTCTACCCTGAAACAGTACTTCAAGGGCAGGCCTTCTGCCTCCATCCCTCCAGAATCCCCACCTGAGGTTAAAAGCAAATCAAAAGACTTATCCAACACTATACTTGTTTTAGAAGATGCAAAGGCTAGAGTTAGAAATATTAAGGATTTTGAACTAATCTCACATTCTGGGAAAAAAATACATCTTCCATAAAATTAGGACTCATCGGGTCCACAGAAAACCCAAAGTCAAAAGGAGTCAAAAGTTCAGAAAGAAAAGTTCACCCAATAGAATGATGCTTGCAAGCCCTCCTCCGTTCTCTGTAGGGAGGAGTCTCATAAATTCCCCTCCGCGAGAGCCTGTTTCATCTTCAGGAGAAGTGACTTCTCAGGAAAATCCTTTTCCAGAATTATTTTCTCTTTCAGACCCTTCGATAGAAAACACCACTTCAGAAAACAATACTGCACAAAACGTTTCTGAAGAAATTATTTCTACAGGAAACTCTAGTCTGCCAGGAGGAACCAGCCCTGGAAACACTACCCATAGGAACGTCTCCACTGCACATTCTACTGTTGCTGCAGACAACAGTATGCCAACTGTTCAACACACCAACGAAACACAATGGGAGTAGCACAACACGGGCACTGAATTATCCTCTAAGCCCACAGGCTTCACTTTCCTGGGGTTCACATCCCCGGGTGATCAAGTTGAAACTCAGCTAAAGCAGCAGCTGCGGTCCCTCATCCCCAACAATGTCATGCGAAGGCTCATTTCTCATGTTATCCAGACTTTGAAAATAGACTGCTCGGAGACCCACGTGCAGCTGGCCTGTGCCAACCTCATCTCTAGAACAGGCCTCCTGATGAAGCTTCTCAGCAAGCAGCAAGAAGTAAAGGTGTCCAAAGCGGAATGGGATACGGACCAGTGGAAAAGTGACAACTCTGTCAGTGAGAGCACAGAAGCCCAGAGTGAGCAGAAAGAGCAGGAGTCAAGTGAGGTGAGGAGAACCCCTGAAACATGGGACCTGGACTTTTACTCAGTTTAGGACATGCCATGAACGTGCCCAAGCAGGAATACCACGGGCTCCTAGTCTGTATCTTACCTTCAGCCGTGAAACTGGCTAAGACAGTGATCTCCCACTTGGCTCATTTAGAGAGTGTGCCACTATTCCTAGGGTAGACGAGAAGAGGACATAACACAGGACAACTAAATTGTAGGTAAATAAATTGTAGAAGAAAAGGCTAATGATAAGATTAATAACACTAAATTTAGCTTGTTCTTATAGAAGCTACTCGCCTGGAAGGATTGGGTTTTATAGTAGTTTAAGAATAGTTAGCTATTGTTTAGAATAGGTTTAAGAAGAGTTAGCTTTCATCCCTTGTATCTCCTTGTTTTTAAAAAATTTGTCATTTATTTTTTTAGCTCACAAAAGAAGTTCCAGGATATGGCTGTAACAACAAACTCATCTTGGCAATATCTGTAACTGTAGTAGTGACGATTTTGGTTACAATTCTCTGTCTCATTGAGGTAAGGACAATAATTCATTCAGATTCAGAACCCACAAACTTGAGAATCAAAGCCACCTTTCCACCCACTACTACTTGATTCTTCTCTTTAGTCATGAGGACTGAGATACACTTTGTTCTTTTACTGAAAAGTATATTCCCAGGATTTTTTGTTTCCTTTTTTCTTTTTTGGCTGCGTTGGGTCTTCATTGCGGTGCACGGGCTTCTCATTGCGGTGGCTTCTCTTGTTGTGGAGTACGGGCTCTAGACGCGCGGGCTCAGGAGTTGTGGCGCACGGACTTAGTTGCTCCACAGCATGTGGGACTTTCCGAGACCAGGGATGGGACCCGTGTCCCCTGCACCGGCAGGCAGATTCTTAACCACTGAACCACCAGGGAAGTCCCAATTCCAGTATTCTTAATCGTTTGTGTAGATCCATATTCCAAACAAGTGTCATTTTCCTCCTGCTTAAAAATACTTCTTTTACCCTTTCTTATAGTGAAAGTCTACTAGTAATGAATTCTTTCAGCTTTTGTATGTCTGAGATAGTCTTCATTTTGCTTTTGTTTGGACAGATCTGGGTATAGAATTCTAGCTTGATAGAATTCAATGCACTACTTTAAAGGTGTTATTCCACTGAGTTCTCCTTTACATTGTTTCCAGCACGAATTCTGCTGTCGTTGTTATCTTTGTTCCTCTGTACGTAGTGTATAGTTTTTTCCTCTGGCTGCTTTTAAATTTTTCTCTTTATTGCTGGTTTTGAGCAATTTGATTATTTTTTGTGCCTTGGTGTAGTTTTGTCCATGTTTCTTATGCTTACAGTTCATTGATCTTCTTGACTTTGTGGGTTTATAGTGTTTACCAATTTGGAAAAGTGTTGGCTATTATTTCTTCAAATTGTTGTATTTCTCCTCTCCTTCATGGACTCTAAGTACCCATGTATTAGGCCACTTGACGTTGTTGCACAACTCACTGAGGCTCTATTCATTTTTGTTGTTGTTTTGTTTTGTTACTCTTTTTGTTTCATTTTGGATAGTTTCTATTGCTATGCCTTAATGTTCACTGACCCTTTCTTCTGCAGTGTCTAATCTGCCATTAACCTCGTTCCGTATCTTTTTCATTTAGACATTGTTTTTAATCTCTAGAAGCACAATTTGGGTCTGTTTTACATTTTCCATGCCTATACTTAACATTTTCAGTGTTTATTCTGGGTTTATTAACATACGAAATGCAGTTGTAATAACTTTTCTTCATGTATAATAACTTTTTAAATGTTCTTTTCTGCCAATTCTAACATCTGTATGGATTATGGGTTAGTTTTGATTGATTGCCTTTTCTCCTCAGTATGGGTCATATTTTCCTACTTCTTTGCATCCTTGGCAATTTTTCATATGATCCCAGATATTGTGAGGTTTAGTTTATTATTTGCTATATATATATATATATATTCCTGTAAAATGCTTGGGCTTTGTTTTGGGTGAAATCAAGTTACTCAGAACAATTTTATTCTTTTAGGTCTAGTGTGTAAGATTCGTTGGGTAGGAGTCCAAGTAGCCTTTAGTGTGGAGCTCACTGTATGCAACTACGGAGACAAGTCCTTTCTGAGCATCATGAGGTTTTGCAGTCTGACTTGTAGGAACAGGTACTATTCCTACAACCCTGTGTGATATCCAGTTATTCTTATTATTAATCCTTTCATGTGGTTCTTTTCCTGGCATCAGGGAATTCCTCACACAAATGTACTGACCAATACTTTGTTGAATTCTCAAGAGATCCCTCTGCATGTCTCCAGAGTTCTTTGTCTGTGCACTTCTTTTCTCTCTGATACTCTGCTTTGGGAACTCTAGTTACGTTGGTTTTCCCAGACTCTCAGCTCCATTTCCTCAGTCAGGGGGTCCACCAGTCTCTGCCAGGACTTCTCTTCCCTTTACCATGACCTGGAAACTCTCTCAGAGAAGTAAGGTAGGGCAATTAGAGGGATCACTTCATTTATTTCCCATCTCCTGGAGATCACTGAACTTTATTGCCTGAGGTCCAGTTTCTTGAAAACTGTTGTTTCATATGTCCTGTCTGATGTTTTCATTGTTTCAGGTGGGAGGTCAAATTGGTCCTTGTTACTTCATCTTGGCCAGAAGCCAATAACATAGTTTAAGTCTGTTTTGTTTTGATACAGGGTCCAGTTAAAGATTAGGCATTGCATGTCATGTCTTTGTTTCCTTTAATCTAGAATATTTCCCTACTATTTTTTTTGATGTTTTATGACATTGGCATTTTTGAAGAGTCTAAGCCAGTTGTCTTGTCAATTGCCCCACAATCTGGATTTGTCTGTTTCCTCATTAGATTCAAAGTAAACATTTTGGGGAAGAATACTATATAGGTGATGTATTCTTCATACTTCATCACTTCAGGTGGCCCAGTGCTAAGTTTGATCACTTGACTGAGGTGGTATCTTCCATATCTCTCCATTGTAAAGTTATTTTTCCCCTTGGTAATTGATAAATAATATGTGGGGTGATACGTTGGGATCAGTGAAGATCCTACTTTCAAACAACTCTTCACCCAACTGTGCATCAATGATAATCCTTGTCTGAATCGATTATTACATTGATAGTTGCCAAATGACACTTTCCTAATTCTATCATTCCTTTTGCATTTATTAGCTGACATTATTCTATAAAGAAGAGCTCCCCCACTTTTCATTTTGAGTATCATTATGAACTCATGTGCTTTTTTAAAAAGTAACTATGTTATACCTTATTATAACGATAGTGTTATTCTTTGGAATGTTCCTTTTGTCCAGGTTTGGCCAATGCGATCTCTGTTATTGTTTAACCACACGATGCTTTTTTCTTACTAGAATGATTTCTAATATATTACTACTCACAAATAGGAACTGAGAAAAGGACTCCAGAAGGTGCGGTCTTATTCAGACTCTTCTTAGAAGTCCGCCTTCTTCCTGCGTACTCTCAACCCCAAGTGAGGCTTTCGGGTTGGAAGGAGATACTTCTGAATTAAACTACAGATCAATGTCACCCAATTCTAATCCCTATTCCCTTTTTTCTAGGCATACCATACCTACTGCCATCCTAATCCTTCTGTTGGGCACCTCTCTCCTCCTCTATATTTACTTACAACAGTCAAGAGCAGCAATTGGCCAACCGGCCCCTATCCAGTTCTCCAGTCCATATGCCCCAAGAACTCCTTTTTGCACTGGTCTGTGGTGGCCTTGGCCTACCTCGTCTACCCACTCAAGTAACTCTTTTACCACGAATTTAATTACCTGTGTTTCCCTTTATAGGGTCTTACCTAGCCGTATGGCCTGCTGCCTCTGCCAATTTAAAAATACTATTGAGGTTGTCTGTAAGACAGTCAAGCTGCGTTGTGACAGTGAATGCCTGACAGACGTCACACGTTGTGGTGAGTCTCAATTGCGGGATAATAAATTTTTTAATTTTAATTTAATTTTTTAATAATTTTTATTTTTAATCAATGATGATACATTTTCAAATTAATGATGTAATTGCATTATTTTAATTCATTCATTCAGCGTTCCAGCTCCCTACGTTTCTAAGAACTACCCCCTTGCTAAAAATCAGATTCTTGGTTACGTTATTAAGCTAATAAGAGCTCAGGTACATAGTTAGCTTAATAATGTAACTGATCCGCATACATAAAGGAACAAGAGAAAGGCATGGAAGGGGGAAGGGAATTCACATTAACGGCCACATATCCTATGCTGTGCTCTCGGCAAATGAGAACTTATTCGTAGAGTGCATCACAGTTTGTAAACTGATTTTATATACATTAGGTCTCAACTACCCTTTGTCTTATAGGACAGGTGTAAATATAATTTTGTTTCTTTTATTTGTTTCTGCAATTTTATAAAGAGTACAAGTGATGCTGTTTTATGTCCTATTGGGAGCCTGAGAGTTTCTGGTTCCATAACCAGAAGCTGCTACCTAGCCCTTCTAATGGATGGGAGAGCTAGTTTATTCTTAGACTGTCCAGCTCTGAACTTGCTCTGAATCTCAAGCTTTTCTATCCACAAAACACTCAGGGGCTTTCAACTATTTTTCTATCTATCAGATTTATTGGCACTAACTTGATGACTTCCAAAATGTGCTTTCCTGCCCAGGTAGCTTGAATACAGGTCTCTTTCAGTGATCTAGAGCACGTCATATATAGTAACACTTTACTACTTCTGTAAAGACAATATTGCTGATTTTTCAACACAATTTTTTTTTTTTTTTGGCCGTGCCACACAGCTTGTGGGATCTTAGTTCCCCACCCAGGGATTGAACCCGGGCCACAGCAGGGGAAGTGCTCGGTGCCAACCACTAGACCACCAGGGAACTCCCCCAAACAATTGTTTTACTAATTATCTTGCTCCCTTCTCGCCCAGAAGTGTGCAGAAAAGGCATTTTTCATCTCCTTTTACAGGTGAGGAAAAACAAGATCAGAGGTGTTAAGTGCTATGATCCTAGTGCCCTGATCTCCTATCCCCAGTTTGGGGCTCTCTGCAAGCCCATGCTCCTCCTTTCTCATGACCCTTCCCTCCTCCTTTGACCCTCACCAAAAATACTTTTAATCCTTTTGGAAGAGAAGCCCAGCTACACAATGGTACACATTACCTTCACACAGTCAGAAGCTTTGGATGGTTCCCCCAGTAAAGCTGGAAATATTAGAAGTAAAATGAAATGAAAGCAAAGTAGCCATCTGACAGAAGTTGCTTTCTGCCTTCTACATTTTAGGACCTCAAGTATTATTCCATTGATTTGTTGTACATTCCGCATTGGCATGCAATCTGGCAAATCTCTTAACTTATACCCCAGATCCCTGGCCAAATTTTAGCAAAGAGCCAGGGCGGACATAGTGTTTTTTTCTGTATAGAGCCTTCTGTTATGGCGGCTGGGATATATGGAAGCAGGGAGTGAGCAAAGGACTCGGTGGGTGGGTGGAGAAGGGCATGTCCAGGTGACCACCTGTTTGTGGCGGTTGTTGTCGTGGTCATCTGTGACAGTAGCAAGAACGCAAGCTCACTGAAGAGGTGGAGAGAGGAAGCCTCACACTCCTCTGCCTCTGAGGCAGGACAGGATGGGGTATGTGAATGTGAGGAGTCACAGTAGATCTGCAGAGAGTCCAGCTGAGTAGGGGAGGATTTGTCTTCCAGCCTTGGCTATTCTTGAGTACTGGCCCCTGGGAACCAGTGGAGTAATCCTGAATATAGTGACTATATTTCACGCTACAGAATTTTCTGAGTAGATAGCCACTTTTTCAAGAGATACCTTTTTCACATTTTCTTGTTGCCAGTCATAGGCTTAAGTGTGGGTTTCTTTTTCTCCTAAGTGGCACTCAAACGTTGACTGATTCCTAATTTATTTGGCTGTGGCCTGACAAAAAGCTGTCCCATCAGTCTTCAGTGATCAAAAACAGTCTCCTCTTTTTTGCCAGATGAAGAAACATCCCTAGAGAATGCAGAAGGATCGTTGATGAAGGTGTTACAAGCGTGGAAGAAGAACAACAGCCCCGAGCTGACTATTGAGTCAGAGAGGGCATCCTCAGATAAAAGTGCTGTCAGCTTGTCAGGCTTCATGAATGAGCAGCTGGACTTTAATAATAACAGTGATATTATCAGGGCACGAAATTACATACTGCCTTATATCTCAGAGGGAGATCTAGGAGATGTGGAATCAACATTATTACCATTCCTTCAACTTCTTTTTTCAAATACACAAGATGGAGATATGCCGCTGGGCCTTTTGAAAAACAATACAAGGAGCCCTTCTGTTAAACGTGCACGCAACAATTCAACTAATAAAAAATAGATGGAGGAAACTCCATTTTCTGGAAAATTTGTTAGATGCAGAAACTCAAGAAAAAATGGATGAGGTGAAAAAGGAAGAAAAACCTGCCACGCGTACGCGTTCCAACCTTTTAAGTGCCATGTATAAACGCTACGTCTTTCAAAAGAAGTTGGAAACTGCCCAACCACAGAAAGACAGCCTAGCAAAGACTAAGAGTACAGAGGAAAAGCTGCTGAGAGTGAACAGGGTCCTCAAGGGCCCGAGGGGCCTACAGAAAATGCACCTCCAAGCAGTGGGAGATGAGAGCGTCTGGGGGAAACAGAATGCCCAGCCATCTGTGGCGAGCACTGCCGAAGAAAGAAGGCTCAGGAGGCCATCCCCAAGAAAGCTGAAACAGCTACTCATGGTGCAGAGGCCCAGGAAGCTGGTGGGAAAGTCCTCCAATGCAGAGTCTTCATTCATAAAGGAACACAAGGCAGCAGGTTCCTCTACCCTGAAACAGTACTTCAAGGGCAGGCCTTCTGCCTCCATCCCTCCAGAATCCCCACCTGAGGTTAAAAGCAAATCAAAAGACTTATCCAACACTATACTTGTTTTAGAAGATGCAAAGGCTAGAGTTAGAAATATTAAGGATTTTGAACTAATCTCACATTCTGGGAAAAAAATACATCTTCCATAAAATTAGGACTCATCGGGTCCACAGAAAACCCAAAGTCAAAAGGAGTCAAAAGTTCAGAAAGAAAAGTTCGCCCAATAGAATGATGCTTGCAAGCCCTCCGTTCTCTGTAGGGAGGAGTCTCATAAATTCCCCTCCGCGAGAGCCTGTTTCATCTTCAGGAGAAGTGACTTCTCAGGAAAATCCTTTTCCAGAATTATTTTCTCTTTCAGACCCTTCGATAGAAAACACCACTTCAGAAAACAATACTGCACAAAACGTTTCTGAAGAAATTATTTCTACAGGAAACTCTAGTCTGCCAGGAGGAACCAGCCCTGGAAACACTACCCATAGGAACGTCTCCACTGCACATTCTACTGTTGCTGCAGACAACAGTATGCCAACTGTTCAACACACCAACGAAACACAATGGGAGTAGCACAACACGGGCACTGAATTATCCTCTAAGCCCACAGGCTTCACTTTCCTGGGGTTCACATCCCCGGGTGATCAAGTTGAAACTCAGCTAAAGCAGCAGCTGCGGTCCCTCATCCCCAACAATGTCATGCGAAGGCTCATTTCTCATGTTATCCAGACTTTGAAAATAGACTGCTCGGAGACCCACGTGCAGCTGGCCTGTGCCAACCTCATCTCTAGAACAGGCCTCCTGATGAAGCTTCTCAGCAAGCAGCAAGAAGTAAAGGTGTCCAAAGCGGAATGGGATACGGACCAGTGGAAAAGTGACAACTCTGTCAGTGAGAGCACAGAAGCCCAGAGTGAGCAGAAAGAGCAGGAGTCAAGTGAGGTGAGGAGAACCCCTGAAACATGGGACCTGGACTTTTACTCAGTTTAGGACATGCCATGAACGTGCCCAAGCAGGAATACCACGGGCTCCTAGTCTGTATCTTACCTTCAGCCGTGAAACTGGCTAAGACAGTGATCTCCCACTTGGCTCATTTAGAGAGTGTGCCACTATTCCTAGGGTAGACGAGAAGAGGACATAACACAGGACAACTAAATTGTAGGTAAATAAATTGTAGAAGAAAAGGCTAATGATAAGATTAATAACACTAAATTTAGCTTGTTCTTATAGAAGCTACTCGCCTGGAAGGATTGGGTTTTATAGTAGTTTAAGAATAGTTAGCTATTGTTTAGAATAGGTTTAAGAAGAGTTAGCTTTCATCCCTTGTATCTCCTTGTTTTTAAAAAATTTGTCATTTATTTTTTTAGCTCACAAAAGAAGTTCCAGGATATGGCTGTAACAACAAACTCATCTTGGCAATATCTGTAACTGTAGTAGTGACGATTTTGGTTACAATTCTCTGTCTCATTGAGGTAAGGACAATAATTCATTCAGATTCAGAACCCACAAACTTGAGAATCAAAGCCACCTTTCCACCTACTACTACTTGATTCTTCTCTTTAGTCATGAGGACTGAGATACACTTTGTTCTTTTACTGAAAAGTATATTCCCAGGATTTTTTGTTTCCTTTTTTCTTTTTTGGCTGCGTTGGGTCTTCATTGCGGTGCACGGGCTTCTCATTGCGGTGGCTTCTCTTGTTGTGGAGTACGGGCTCTAGACGCGCGGGCTCAGGAGTTTTGGCGCACGGACTTAGTTGCTCCACAGCATGTGGGACTTTCCGAGACCAGGGATGGGACCCGTGTCCTCTGCACTGGCAGGCAGATTCTTAACCACTGAACCACCAGGGAAGTCCCAATTCCAGTATTCTTAATCGTTTGTGTAGATCCATATTCCAAACAAGTGTCATTTTCCTCCTGCTTAAAAATACTTCTTTTACCCTTTCTTATAGTGAAAGTCTACTAGTAATGAATTCTTTCAGCTTTTGTATGTCTGAGATAGTCTTCATTTTGCTTTTGTTTGGACAGATCTGGGTATAGAATTCTAGCTTGATAGAATTCAATGCACTACTTTAAAGGTGTTATTCCACTGAGTTCTCCTTTACATTGTTTCCAGCAAGAAATCTGCTGTCGTTGTTATCTTTGTTCCTCTGTACGTAGTGTATAGTTTTTTCCTCTGGCTGCTTTTAAATTTTTCTCTTTATTGCTGGTTTTGAGCAATTTGATTATTTTTTGTGCCTTGGTGTAGTTTTGTCCATGTTTCTTATGCTTACAGTTCATTGATCTTCTTGACTTTGTGGGTTTATAGTGTTTACCAATTTGGAAAAGTGTTGGCTATTATTTCTTCAAATTGTTGTATTTCTCCTCTCCTTCATGGACTCTAAGTACCCATGTATTAGGCCACTTGACGTTGTTGCACAACTCACTGAGGCTCTATTCATTTTTGTTGTTGTTTTGTTTTGTTACTCTTTTTGTTTCATTTTGGATAGTTTCTATTGCTATGCCTTAATGTTCACTGACCCTTTCTTCTGCAGTGTCTAATCTGCCATTAACCTCGTTCCGTATCTTTTTCATTTAGACATTGTTTTTAATCTCTAGAAGCACAATTTGGGTCTGTTTTACATTTTCCATGCCTATACTTAACATTTTCAGTGTTTATTCTGGGTTTATTAACATACGAAATGCAGTTGTAATAACTTTTCTTCATGTATAATAACTTTTTAAATGTTCTTTTCTGCCAATTCTAACATCTGTATGGATTATGGGTTAGTTTTGATTGATTGCCTTTTCTCCTCAGTATGGGTCATATTTTCCTACTTCTTTGCATCCTTGGCAATTTTTCATATGATCCCAGATATTGTGAGGTTTAGTTTATTATTTGCTATATATATATATATATATTCCTGTAAAATGCTTGGGCTTTGTTTTGGGTGAAATCAAGTTACTCAGAACAATTTTATTCTTTTAGGTCTAGTGTGTAAGATTCGTTGGGTAGGAGTCCAAGTAGCCTTTAGTGTGGAGCTCACTGTATGCAACTACGGAGACAAGTCCTTTCTGAGCATCATGAGGTTTTGCAGTCTGACTTGTAGGAACAGGTACTATTCCTACAACCCTGTGTGATATCCAGTTATTCTTATTATTAATCCTTTCATGTGGTTCTTTTCCTGGCATCAGGGAATTCCTCACACAAATGTACTGACCAATACTTTGTTGAATTCTCAAGAGATCCCTCTGCATGTCTCCAGAGTTCTTTGTCTGTGCACTTCTTTTCTCTCTGATACTCTGCTTTGGGAACTCTAGTTACGTTGGTTTTCCCAGACTCTCAGCTCCATTTCCTCAGTCAGGGGGTCCACCAGTCTCTGCCAGGACTTCTCTTCCCTTTACCATGACCTGGAAACTCTCTCAGAGAAGTAAGGTAGGGCAATTAGAGGGATCACTTCATTTATTTCCCATCTCCTGGAGATCACTGAACTTTATTGCCTGAGGTCCAGTTTCTTGAAAACTGTTGTTTCATATGTCCTGTCTGATGTTTTCATTGTTTCAGGTGGGAGGTCAAATTGGTCCTTGTTACTTCATCTTGGCCAGAAGCCAATAACATAGTTTAAGTCTGTTTTGTTTTGATACAGGGTCCAGTTAAAGATTAGGCATTGCATGTCATGTCTTTGTTTCCTTTAATCTAGAATATTTCCCTACTATTTTTTTTGATGTTTTATGACATTGGCATTTTTGAAGAGTCTAAGCCAGTTGTCTTGTCAATTGCCCCACAATCTGGATTTGTCTGTTTCCTCATTAGATTCAAAGTAAACATTTTGGGGAAGAATACTATATAGGTGATGTATTCTTCATACTTCATCACTTCAGGTGGCCCAGTGCTAAGTTTGATCACTTGACTGAGGTGGTATCTTCCATATCTCTCCATTGTAAAGTTATTTTTCCCCTTGGTAATTGATAAATAATATGTGGGGTGATACGTTGGGATCAGTGAAGATCCTACTTTCAAACAACTCTTCACCCAACTGTGCATCAATGATAATCCTTGTCTGAATCGATTATTACATTGATAGTTGCCAAATGACACTTTCCTAATTCTATCATTCCTTTTGCATTTATTAGCTGACATTATTCTATAAAGAAGAGCTCCCCCACTTTTCATTTTGAGTATCATTATGAACTCATGTGCTTTTTTAAAAAGTAACTATGTTATACCTTATTATAACGATAGTGTTATTCTTTGGAATGTTCCTTTTGTCCAGGTTTGGCCAATGCGATCTCTGTTATTGTTTAACCACACGATGCTTTTTTCTTACTAGAATGATTTCTAATATATTACTACTCACAAATAGGAACTGAGAAAAGGACTCCAGAAGGTGCGGTCTTATTCAGACTCTTCTTAGAAGTCCGCCTTCTTCCTGCGTACTCTCAACCCCAAGTGAGGCTTTCGGGTTGGAAGGAGATACTTCTGAATTAAACTACAGATCAATGTCACCCAATTCTAATCCCTATTCCCTTTTTTCTAGGCATACCATACCTACTGCCATCCTAATCCTTCTGTTGGGCACCTCTCTCCTCCTCTATATTTACTTACAACAGTCAAGAGCAGCAATTGGCCAACCGGCCCCTATCCAGTTCTCCAGTCCATATGCCCCAAGAACTCCTTTTTGCACTGGTCTGTGGTGGCCTTGGCCTACCTCGTCTACCCACTCAAGTAACTCTTTTACCACGAATTTAATTACCTGTGTTTCCCTTTATAGGGTCTTACCTAGCCGTATGGCCTGCTGCCTCTGCCAATTTAAAAATACTATTGAGGTTGTCTGTAAGACAGTCAAGCTGCGTTGTGACAGTGAATGCCTGACAGACGTCACACGTTGTGGTGAGTCTCAATTGCGGGATAATAAATTTTTTAATTTTAATTTAATTTTTTAATAATTTTTATTTTTAATCAATGATGATACATTTTCAAATTAATGATGTAATTGCATTATTTTAATTCATTCATTCAGCGTTCCAGCTCCCTACGTTTCTAAGAACTACCCCCTTGCTAAAAATCAGATTCTTGGTTACGTTATTAAGCTAATAAGAGCTCAGGTACATAGTTAGCTTAATAATGTAACTGATCCGCATACATAAAGGAACAAGAGAAAGGCATGGAAGGGGGAAGGGAATTCACATTAACGGCCACATATCCTATGCTGTGCTCTCGGCAAATGAGAACTTATTCGTAGAGTGCATCACAGTTTGTAAACTGATTTTATATACATTAGGTCTCAACTACCCTTTGTCTTATAGGACAGGTGTAAATATAATTTTGTTTCTTTTATTTGTTTCTGCAATTTTATAAAGAGTACAAGTGATGCTGTTTTATGTCCTATTGGGAGCCTGAGAGTTTCTGGTTCCATAACCAGAAGCTGCTACCTAGCCCTTCTAATGGATGGGAGAGCTAGTTTATTCTTAGACTGTCCAGCTCTGAACTTGCTCTGAATCTCAAGCTTTTCTATCCACAAAACACTCAGGGGCTTTCAACTATTTTTCTATCTATCAGATTTATTGGCACTAACTTGATGACTTCCAAAATGTGCTTTCCTGCCCAGGTAGCTTGAATACAGGTCTCTTTCAGTGATCTAGAGCACGTCATATATAGTAACACTTTACTACTTCTGTAAAGACAATATTGCTGATTTTTCAACACAATTTTTTTTTTTTTTTGGCCGTGCCACACAGCTTGTGGGATCTTAGTTCCCCACCCAGGGATTGAACCCGGGCCACAGCAGGGGAAGTGCTCGGTCCCAACCACTAGACCACCAGGGAACTCCCCCAAACAATTTTTTTACTAATTATATTGCTCCCTTCTCGCCCAGAAGTGTGCAGAAAAGGCATTTTTCATCTCCTTTTACAGGTGAGGAAAAACAAGATCAGAGGTGTTAAGTGCTATGATCCTAGTGCCCTGATCTCCTATCCGCAGTTTGGGGCTCTCTGCAAGCCCATGCTCCTCCTTTCTCATGACCCTTCCCTCCTCCTTTGACCCTCACCAAAAATACTTTTAATCCTTTTGGAAGAGAAGCCCAGCTACACAATGGTACACATTACCTTCACACAGTCAGAAGCTTTGGATGGTTCCCCCAGTAAAGCTGGAAATATTAGAAGTAAAATGAAATGAAAGCAAAGTAGCCATCTGACAGAAGTTGCTTTCTGCCTTCTACATTTTAGGACCTCAAGTATTATTCCATTGATTTGTTGTACATTCCGCATTGGCATGCAATCTGGCAAATCTCTTAACTTATACCCCAGATCCCTGGCCAAATTTTAGCAAAGAGCCAGGGCGGACATAGTGTTTTTTTCTGTATAGAGCCTTCTGTTATGGCGGCTGGGATATATGGAAGCAGGGAGTGAGCAAAGGACTCGGTGGGTGGGTGGAGAAGGGCATGTCCAGGTGACCACCTGTTTGTGGCGGTTGTTGTCGTGGTCATCTGTGACAGTAGCAAGAACGCAAGCTCACTGAAGAGGTGGAGAGAGGAAGCCTCACACTCCTCTGCCTCTGAGGCAGGACAGGATGGGGTATGTGAATGTGAGGAGTCACAGTAGATCTGCAGAGAGTCCAGCTGAGTAGGGGAGGATTTGTCTTCCAGCCTTGGCTATTCTTGAGTACTGGCCCCTGGGAACCAGTGGAGTAATCCTGAATATAGTGACTATATTTCACGCTACAGAATTTTCTGAGTAGATAGCCACTTTTTCAAGAGATACCTTTTTCACATTTTCTTGTTGCCAGTCATAGGCTTAAGTGTGGGTTTCTTTTTCTCCTAAGTGGCACTCAAACGTTGACTGATTCCTAATTTATTTGGCTGTGGCCTGACAAAAAGCTGTCCCATCAGTCTTCAGTGATCAAAAACAGTCTCCTCTTTTTTGCCAGATGAAGAAACATCCCTAGAGAATGCAGAAGGATCGTTGATGAAGGTGTTACAAGCGTGGAAGAAGAACAACAGCCCCGAGCTGACTATTGAGTCAGAGAGGGCATCCTCAGATAAAAGTGCTGTCAGCTTGTCAGGCTTCATGAATGAGCAGCTGGACTTTAATAATAACAGTGATATTATCAGGGCACGAAATTACATACTGCCTTATATCTCAGAGGGAGATCTAGGAGATGTGGAATCAACATTATTACCATTCCTTCAACTTCTTTTTTCAAATACACAAGATGGAGATATGCCGCTGGGCCTTTTGAAAAACAATACAAGGAGCCCTTCTGTTAAACGTGCACGCAACAATTCAACTAATAAAAATAGATGGAGGAAACTCCATTTTCTGGAAAATTTGTTAGATGCAGAAACTCAAGAAAAAAAATGGATGAGGTGAAAAAGGAAGAAAAACCTGCCACGCGTACGCGTTCCAACCTTTTAAGTGCCGTGTATAAACGCTACGTCTTTCAAAAGAAGTTGGAAACTGCCCAACCACAGAAAGACAGCCTAGCAAAGACTAAGAGTACAGAGGAAAAGCTGCTGAGAGTGAACAGGGTCCTCAAGGGCCCGAGGGGCCTACAGAAAATGCACCTCCAAGCAGTGGGAGATGAGAGCGTCTGGGGGAAACAGAATGCCCAGCCATCTGTGGCGAGCACTGCCGAAGAAAGAAGGCTCAGGAGGCCATCCCCAAGAAAGCTGAAACAGCTACTCATGGTGCAGAGGCCCAGGAAGCTGGTGGGAAAGTCCTCCAATGCAGAGTCTTCATTCATAAAGGAACACAAGGCAGCAGGTTCCTCTACCCTGAAACAGTACTTCAAGGGCAGGCCTTCTGCCTCCATCCCTCCAGAATCCCCACCTGAGGTTAAAAGCAAATCAAAAGACTTATCCAACACTATACTTGTTTTAGAAGATGCAAAGGCTAGAGTTAGAAATATTAAGGATTTTGAACTAATCTCACATTCTGGGAAAAAAATACATCTTCCATAAAATTAGGACTCATCGGGTCCACAGAAAACCCAAAGTCAAAAGGAGTCAAAAGTTCAGAAAGAAAAGTTCGCCCAATAGAATGATGCTTGCAAGCCCTCCGTTCTCTGTAGGGAGGAGTCTCATAAATTCCCCTCCGCGAGAGCCTGTTTCATCTTCAGGAGAAGTGACTTCTCAGGAAAATCCTTTTCCAGAATTATTTTCTCTTTCAGACCCTTCGATAGAAAACACCACTTCAGAAAACAATACTGCACAAAACGTTTCTGAAGAAATTATTTCTACAGGAAACTCTAGTCTGCCAGGAGGAACCAGCCCTGGAAACACTACCCATAGGAACGTCTCCACTGCACATTCTACTGTTGCTGCAGACAACAGTATGCCAACTGTTCAACACACCAACGAAACACAATGGGAGTAGCACAACACGGGCACTGAATTATCCTCTAAGCCCACAGGCTTCACTTTCCTGGGGTTCACATCCCCGGGTGATCAAGTTGAAACTCAGCTAAAGCAGCAGCTGCGGTCCCTCATCCCCAACAATGTCATGCGAAGGCTCATTTCTCATGTTATCCAGACTTTGAAAATAGACTGCTCGGAGACCCACGTGCAGCTGGCCTGTGCCAACCTCATCTCTAGAACAGGCCTCCTGATGAAGCTTCTCAGCAAGCAGCAAGAAGTAAAGGTGTCCAAAGCGGAATGGGATACGGACCAGTGGAAAAGTGACAACTCTGTCAGTGAGAGCACAGAAGCCCAGAGTGAGCAGAAAGAGCAGGAGTCAAGTGAGGTGAGGAGAACCCCTGAAACATGGGACCTGGACTTTTACTCAGTTTAGGACATGCCATGAACGTGCCCAAGCAGGAATACCACGGGCTCCTAGTCTGTATCTTACCTTCAGCCGTGAAACTGGCTAAGACAGTGATCTCCCACTTGGCTCATTTAGAGAGTGTGCCACTATTCCTAGGGTAGACGAGAAGAGGACATAACACAGGACAACTAAATTGTAGGTAAATAAATTGTAGAAGAAAAGGCTAATGATAAGATTAATAACACTAAATTTAGCTTGTTCTTATAGAAGCTACTCGCCTGGAAGGATTGGGTTTTATAGTAGTTTAAGAATAGTTAGCTATTGTTTAGAATAGGTTTAAGAAGAGTTAGCTTTCATCCCTTGTATCTCCTTGTTTTTAAAAAATTTGTCATTTATTTTTTTAGCTCACAAAAGAAGTTCCAGGATATGGCTGTAACAACAAACTCATCTTGGCAATATCTGTAACTGTAGTAGTGACGATTTTGGTTACAATTCTCTGTCTCATTGAGGTAAGGACAATAATTCATTCAGATTCAGAACCCACAAACTTGAGAATCAAAGCCACCTTTCCACCTACTACTACTTGATTCTTCTCTTTAGTCATGAGGACTGAGATACACTTTGTTCTTTTACTGAAAAGTATATTCCCAGGATTTTTTGTTTCCTTTTTTCTTTTTTGGCTGCGTTGGGTCTTCATTGCGGTGCACGGGCTTCTCATTGCGGTGGCTTCTCTTGTTGTGGAGTACGGGCTCTAGACGCGCGGGCTCAGGAGTTTTGGCGCACGGACTTAGTTGCTCCACAGCATGTGGGACTTTCCGAGACCAGGGATGGGACCCGTGTCCTCTGCACTGGCAGGCAGATTCTTAACCACTGAACCACCAGGGAAGTCCCAATTCCAGTATTCTTAATCGTTTGTGTAGATCCATATTCCAAACAAGTGTCATTTTCCTCCTGCTTAAAAATACTTCTTTTACCCTTTCTTATAGTGAAAGTCTACTAGTAATGAATTCTTTCAGCTTTTGTATGTCTGAGATAGTCTTCATTTTGCTTTTGTTTGGACAGATCTGGGTATAGAATTCTAGCTTGATAGAATTCAATGCACTACTTTAAAGGTGTTATTCCACTGAGTTCTCCTTTACATTGTTTCCAGCAAGAAATCTGCTGTCGTTGTTATCTTTGTTCCTCTGTACGTAGTGTATAGTTTTTTCCTCTGGCTGCTTTTAAATTTTTCTCTTTATTGCTGGTTTTGAGCAATTTGATTATTTTTTGTGCCTTGGTGTAGTTTTGTCCATGTTTCTTATGCTTACAGTTCATTGATCTTCTTGACTTTGTGGGTTTATAGTGTTTACCAATTTGGAAAAGTGTTGGCTATTATTTCTTCAAATTGTTGTATTTCTCCTCTCCTTCATGGACTCTAAGTACCCATGTATTAGGCCACTTGACGTTGTTGCACAACTCACTGAGGCTCTATTCATTTTTGTTGTTGTTTTGTTTTGTTACTCTTTTTGTTTCATTTTGGATAGTTTCTATTGCTATGCCTTAATGTTCACTGACCCTTTCTTCTGCAGTGTCTAATCTGCCATTAACCTCGTTCCGTATCTTTTTCATTTAGACATTGTTTTTAATCTCTAGAAGCACAATTTGGGTCTGTTTTACATTTTCCATGCCTATACTTAACATTTTCAGTGTTTATTCTGGGTTTATTAACATACGAAATGCAGTTGTAATAACTTTTCTTCATGTATAATAACTTTTTAAATGTTCTTTTCTGCCAATTCTAACATCTGTATGGATTATGGGTTAGTTTTGATTGATTGCCTTTTCTCCTCAGTATGGGTCATATTTTCCTACTTCTTTGCATCCTTGGCAATTTTTCATATGATCCCAGATATTGTGAGGTTTAGTTTATTATTTGCTATATATATATATATATATTCCTGTAAAATGCTTGGGCTTTGTTTTGGGTGAAATCAAGTTACTCAGAACAATTTTATTCTTTTAGGTCTAGTGTGTAAGATTCGTTGGGTAGGAGTCCAAGTAGCCTTTAGTGTGGAGCTCACTGTATGCAACTACGGAGACAAGTCCTTTCTGAGCATCATGAGGTTTTGCAGTCTGACTTGTAGGAACAGGTACTATTCCTACAACCCTGTGTGATATCCAGTTATTCTTATTATTAATCCTTTCATGTGGTTCTTTTCCTGGCATCAGGGAATTCCTCACACAAATGTACTGACCAATACTTTGTTGAATTCTCAAGAGATCCCTCTGCATGTCTCCAGAGTTCTTTGTCTGTGCACTTCTTTTCTCTCTGATACTCTGCTTTGGGAACTCTAGTTACGTTGGTTTTCCCAGACTCTCAGCTCCATTTCCTCAGTCAGGGGGTCCACCAGTCTCTGCCAGGACTTCTCTTCCCTTTACCATGACCTGGAAACTCTCTCAGAGAAGTAAGGTAGGGCAATTAGAGGGATCACTTCATTTATTTCCCATCTCCTGGAGATCACTGAACTTTATTGCCTGAGGTCCAGTTTCTTGAAAACTGTTGTTTCATATGTCCTGTCTGATGTTTTCATTGTTTCAGGTGGGAGGTCAAATTGGTCCTTGTTACTTCATCTTGGCCAGAAGCCAATAACATAGTTTAAGTCTGTTTTGTTTTGATACAGGGTCCAGTTAAAGATTAGGCATTGCATGTCATGTCTTTGTTTCCTTTAATCTAGAATATTTCCCTACTATTTTTTTTGATGTTTTATGACATTGGCATTTTTGAAGAGTCTAAGCCAGTTGTCTTGTCAATTGCCCCACAATCTGGATTTGTCTGTTTCCTCATTAGATTCAAAGTAAACATTTTGGGGAAGAATACTATATAGGTGATGTATTCTTCATACTTCATCACTTCAGGTGGCCCAGTGCTAAGTTTGATCACTTGACTGAGGTGGTATCTTCCATATCTCTCCATTGTAAAGTTATTTTTCCCCTTGGTAATTGATAAATAATATGTGGGGTGATACGTTGGGATCAGTGAAGATCCTACTTTCAAACAACTCTTCACCCAACTGTGCATCAATGATAATCCTTGTCTGAATCGATTATTACATTGATAGTTGCCAAATGACACTTTCCTAATTCTATCATTCCTTTTGCATTTATTAGCTGACATTATTCTATAAAGAAGAGCTCCCCCACTTTTCATTTTGAGTATCATTATGAACTCATGTGCTTTTTTAAAAAGTAACTATGTTATACCTTATTATAACGATAGTGTTATTCTTTGGAATGTTCCTTTTGTCCAGGTTTGGCCAATGCGATCTCTGTTATTGTTTAACCACACGATGCTTTTTTCTTACTAGAATGATTTCTAATATATTACTACTCACAAATAGGAACTGAGAAAAGGACTCCAGAAGGTGCGGTCTTATTCAGACTCTTCTTAGAAGTCCGCCTTCTTCCTGCGTACTCTCAACCCCAAGTGAGGCTTTCGGGTTGGAAGGAGATACTTCTGAATTAAACTACAGATCAATGTCACCCAATTCTAATCCCTATTCCCTTTTTTCTAGGCATACCATACCTACTGCCATCCTAATCCTTCTGTTGGGCACCTCTCTCCTCCTCTATATTTACTTACAACAGTCAAGAGCAGCAATTGGCCAACCGGCCCCTATCCAGTTCTCCAGTCCATATGCCCCAAGAACTCCTTTTTGCACTGGTCTGTGGTGGCCTTGGCCTACCTCGTCTACCCACTCAAGTAACTCTTTTACCACGAATTTAATTACCTGTGTTTCCCTTTATAGGGTCTTACCTAGCCGTATGGCCTGCTGCCTCTGCCAATTTAAAAATACTATTGAGGTTGTCTGTAAGACAGTCAAGCTGCGTTGTGACAGTGAATGCCTGACAGACGTCACACGTTGTGGTGAGTCTCAATTGCGGGATAATAAATTTTTTAATTTTAATTTAATTTTTTAATAATTTTTATTTTTAATCAATGATGATACATTTTCAAATTAATGATGTAATTGCATTATTTTAATTCATTCATTCAGCGTTCCAGCTCCCTACGTTTCTAAGAACTACCCCCTTGCTAAAAATCAGATTCTTGGTTACGTTATTAAGCTAATAAGAGCTCAGGTACATAGTTAGCTTAATAATGTAACTGATCCGCATACATAAAGGAACAAGAGAAAGGCATGGAAGGGGGAAGGGAATTCACATTAACGGCCACATATCCTATGCTGTGCTCTCGGCAAATGAGAACTTATTCGTAGAGTGCATCACAGTTTGTAAACTGATTTTATATACATTAGGTCTCAACTACCCTTTGTCTTATAGGACAGGTGTAAATATAATTTTGTTTCTTTTATTTGTTTCTGCAATTTTATAAAGAGTACAAGTGATGCTGTTTTATGTCCTATTGGGAGCCTGAGAGTTTCTGGTTCCATAACCAGAAGCTGCTACCTAGCCCTTCTAATGGATGGGAGAGCTAGTTTATTCTTAGACTGTCCAGCTCTGAACTTGCTCTGAATCTCAAGCTTTTCTATCCACAAAACACTCAGGGGCTTTCAACTATTTTTCTATCTATCAGATTTATTGGCACTAACTTGATGACTTCCAAAATGTGCTTTCCTGCCCAGGTAGCTTGAATACAGGTCTCTTTCAGTGATCTAGAGCACGTCATATATAGTAACACTTTACTACTTCTGTAAAGACAATATTGCTGATTTTTCAACACAATTTTTTTTTTTTTTTGGCCGTGCCACACAGCTTGTGGGATCTTAGTTCCCCACCCAGGGATTGAACCCGGGCCACAGCAGGGGAAGTGCTCGGTGCCAACCACTAGACCACCAGGGAACTCCCCCAAACAATTGTTTTACTAATTATCTTGCTCCCTTCTCGCCCAGAAGTGTGCAGAAAAGGCATTTTTCATCTCCTTTTACAGGTGAGGAAAAACAAGATCAGAGGTGTTAAGTGCTATGATCCTAGTGCCCTGATCTCCTATCCCCAGTTTGGGGCTCTCTGCAAGCCCATGCTCCTCCTTTCTCATGACCCTTCCCTCCTCCTTTGACCCTCACCAAAAATACTTTTAATCCTTTTGGAAGAGAAGCCCAGCTACACAATGGTACACATTACCTTCACACAGTCAGAAGCTTTGGATGGTTCCCCCAGTAAAGCTGGAAATATTAGAAGTAAAATGAAATGAAAGCAAAGTAGCCATCTGACAGAAGTTGCTTTCTGCCTTCTACATTTTAGGACCTCAAGTATTATTCCATTGATTTGTTGTACATTCCGCATTGGCATGCAATCTGGCAAATCTCTTAACTTATACCCCAGATCCCTGGCCAAATTTTAGCAAAGAGCCAGGGCGGACATAGTGTTTTTTTCTGTATAGAGCCTTCTGTTATGGCGGCTGGGATATATGGAAGCAGGGAGTGAGCAAAGGACTCGGTGGGTGGGTGGAGAAGGGCATGTCCAGGTGACCACCTGTTTGTGGCGGTTGTTGTCGTGGTCATCTGTGACAGTAGCAAGAACGCAAGCTCACTGAAGAGGTGGAGAGAGGAAGCCTCACACTCCTCTGCCTCTGAGGCAGGACAGGATGGGGTATGTGAATGTGAGGAGTCACAGTAGATCTGCAGAGAGTCCAGCTGAGTAGGGGAGGATTTGTCTTCCAGCCTTGGCTATTCTTGAGTACTGGCCCCTGGGAACCAGTGGAGTAATCCTGAATATAGTGACTATATTTCACGCTACAGAATTTTCTGAGTAGATAGCCACTTTTTCAAGAGATACCTTTTTCACATTTTCTTGTTGCCAGTCATAGGCTTAAGTGTGGGTTTCTTTTTCTCCTAAGTGGCACTCAAACGTTGACTGATTCCTAATTTATTTGGCTGTGGCCTGACAAAAAGCTGTCCCATCAGTCTTCAGTGATCAAAAACAGTCTCCTCTTTTTTGCCAGATGAAGAAACATCCCTAGAGAATGCAGAAGGATCGTTGATGAAGGTGTTACAAGCGTGGAAGAAGAACAACAGCCCCGAGCTGACTATTGAGTCAGAGAGGGCATCCTCAGATAAAAGTGCTGTCAGCTTGTCAGGCTTCATGAATGAGCAGCTGGACTTTAATAATAACAGTGATATTATCAGGGCACGAAATTACATACTGCCTTATATCTCAGAGGGAGATCTAGGAGATGTGGAATCAACATTATTACCATTCCTTCAACTTCTTTTTTCAAATACACAAGATGGAGATATGCCGCTGGGCCTTTTGAAAAACAATACAAGGAGCCCTTCTGTTAAACGTGCACGCAACAATTCAACTAATAAAAATAGATGGAGGAAACTCCATTTTCTGGAAAATTTGTTAGATGCAGAAACTCAAGAAAAAATGGATGAGGTGAAAAAGGAAGAAAAACCTGCCACGCGTACGCGTTCCAACCTTTTAAGTGCCGTGTATAAACGCTACGTCTTTCAAAAGAAGTTGGAAACTGCCCAACCACAGAAAGACAGCCTAGCAAAGACTAAGAGTACAGAGGAAAAGCTGCTGAGAGTGAACAGGGTCCTCAAGGGCCCGAGGGGCCTACAGAAAATGCACCTCCAAGCAGTGGGAGATGAGAGCGTCTGGGGGAAACAGAATGCCCAGCCATCTGTGGCGAGCACTGCCGAAGAAAGAAGGCTCAGGAGGCCATCCCCAAGAAAGCTGAAACAGCTACTCATGGTGCAGAGGCCCAGGAAGCTGGTGGGAAAGTCCTCCAATGCAGAGTCTTCATTCATAAAGGAACACAAGGCAGCAGGTTCCTCTACCCTGAAACAGTACTTCAAGGGCAGGCCTTCTGCCTCCATCCCTCCAGAATCCCCACCTGAGGTTAAAAGCAAATCAAAAGACTTATCCAACACTATACTTGTTTTAGAAGATGCAAAGGCTAGAGTTAGAAATATTAAGGATTTTGAACTAATCTCACATTCTGGGAAAAAAATACATCTTCCATAAAATTAGGACTCATCGGGTCCACAGAAAACCCAAAGTCAAAAGGAGTCAAAAGTTCAGAAAGAAAAGTTCGCCCAATAGAATGATGCTTGCAAGCCCTCCGTTCTCTGTAGGGAGGAGTCTCATAAATTCCCCTCCGCGAGAGCCTGTTTCATCTTCAGGAGAAGTGACTTCTCAGGAAAATCCTTTTCCAGAATTATTTTCTCTTTCAGACCCTTCGATAGAAAACACCACTTCAGAAAACAATACTGCACAAAACGTTTCTGAAGAAATTATTTCTACAGGAAACTCTAGTCTGCCAGGAGGAACCAGCCCTGGAAACACTACCCATAGGAACGTCTCCACTGCACATTCTACTGTTGCTGCAGACAACAGTATGCCAACTGTTCAACACACCAACGAAACACAATGGGAGTAGCACAACACGGGCACTGAATTATCCTCTAAGCCCACAGGCTTCACTTTCCTGGGGTTCACATCCCCGGGTGATCAAGTTGAAACTCAGCTAAAGCAGCAGCTGCGGTCCCTCATCCCCAACAATGTCATGCGAAGGCTCATTTCTCATGTTATCCAGACTTTGAAAATAGACTGCTCGGAGACCCACGTGCAGCTGGCCTGTGCCAACCTCATCTCTAGAACAGGCCTCCTGATGAAGCTTCTCAGCAAGCAGCAAGAAGTAAAGGTGTCCAAAGCGGAATGGGATACGGACCAGTGGAAAAGTGACAACTCTGTCAGTGAGAGCACAGAAGCCCAGAGTGAGCAGAAAGAGCAGGAGTCAAGTGAGGTGAGGAGAACCCCTGAAACATGGGACCTGGACTTTTACTCAGTTTAGGACATGCCATGAACGTGCCCAAGCAGGAATACCACGGGCTCCTAGTCTGTATCTTACCTTCAGCCGTGAAACTGGCTAAGACAGTGATCTCCCACTTGGCTCATTTAGAGAGTGTGCCACTATTCCTAGGGTAGACGAGAAGAGGACATAACACAGGACAACTAAATTGTAGGTAAATAAATTGTAGAAGAAAAGGCTAATGATAAGATTAATAACACTAAATTTAGCTTGTTCTTATAGAAGCTACTCGCCTGGAAGGATTGGGTTTTATAGTAGTTTAAGAATAGTTAGCTATTGTTTAGAATAGGTTTAAGAAGAGTTAGCTTTCATCCCTTGTATCTCCTTGTTTTTAAAAAATTTGTCATTTATTTTTTTAGCTCACAAAAGAAGTTCCAGGATATGGCTGTAACAACAAACTCATCTTGGCAATATCTGTAACTGTAGTAGTGACGATTTTGGTTACAATTCTCTGTCTCATTGAGGTAAGGACAATAATTCATTCAGATTCAGAACCCACAAACTTGAGAATCAAAGCCACCTTTCCACCTACTACTACTTGATTCTTCTCTTTAGTCATGAGGACTGAGATACACTTTGTTCTTTTACTGAAAAGTATATTCCCAGGATTTTTTGTTTCCTTTTTTCTTTTTTGGCTGCGTTGGGTCTTCATTGCGGTGCACGGGCTTCTCATTGCGGTGGCTTCTCTTGTTGTGGAGTACAGGCTCTAGACGCGCGGGCTCAGGAGTTTTGGCGCACGGACTTAGTTGCTCCACAGCATGTGGGACTTTCCGAGACCAGGGATGGGACCCGTGTCCTCTGCACTGGCAGGCAGATTCTTAACCACTGAACCACCAGGGAAGTCCCAATTCCAGTATTCTTAATCGTTTGTGTAGATCCATATTCCAAACAAGTGTCATTTTCCTCCTGCTTAAAAATACTTCTTTTACCCTTTCTTATAGTGAAAGTCTACTAGTAATGAATTCTTTCAGCTTTTGTATGTCTGAGATAGTCTTCATTTTGCTTTTGTTTGGACAGATCTGGGTATAGAATTCTAGCTTGATAGAATTCAATGCACTACTTTAAAGGTGTTATTCCACTGAGTTCTCCTTTACATTGTTTCCAGCAAGAAATCTGCTGTCGTTGTTATCTTTGTTCCTCTGTACGTAGTGTATAGTTTTTTCCTCTGGCTGCTTTTAAATTTTTCTCTTTATTGCTGGTTTTGAGCAATTTGATTATTTTTTGTGCCTTGGTGTAGTTTTGTCCATGTTTCTTATGCTTACAGTTCATTGATCTTCTTGACTTTGTGGGTTTATAGTGTTTACCAATTTGGAAAAGTGTTGGCTATTATTTCTTCAAATTGTTGTATTTCTCCTCTCCTTCATGGACTCTAAGTACCCATGTATTAGGCCACTTGACGTTGTTGCACAACTCACTGAGGCTCTATTCATTTTTGTTGTTGTTTTGTTTTGTTACTCTTTTTGTTTCATTTTGGATAGTTTCTATTGCTATGCCTTAATGTTCACTGACCCTTTCTTCTGCAGTGTCTAATCTGCCATTAACCTCGTTCCGTATCTTTTTCATTTAGACATTGTTTTTAATCTCTAGAAGCACAATTTGGGTCTGTTTTACATTTTCCATGCCTATACTTAACATTTTCAGTGTTTATTCTGGGTTTATTAACATACGAAATGCAGTTGTAATAACTTTTCTTCATGTATAATAACTTTTTAAATGTTCTTTTCTGCCAATTCTAACATCTGTATGGATTATGGGTTAGTTTTGATTGATTGCCTTTTCTCCTCAGTATGGGTCATATTTTCCTACTTCTTTGCATCCTTGGCAATTTTTCATATGATCCCAGATATTGTGAGGTTTAGTTTATTATTTGCTATATATATATATATATTCCTGTAAAATGCTTGGGCTTTGTTTTGGGTGAAATCAAGTTACTCAGAACAATTTTATTCTTTTAGGTCTAGTGTGTAAGATTCGTTGGGTAGGAGTCCAAGTAGCCTTTAGTGTGGAGCTCACTGTATGCAACTACGGAGACAAGTCCTTTCTGAGCATCATGAGGTTTTGCAGTCTGACTTGTAGGAACAGGTACTATTCCTACAACCCTGTGTGATATCCAGTTATTCTTATTATTAATCCTTTCATGTGGTTCTTTTCCTGGCATCAGGGAATTCCTCACACAAATGTACTGACCAATACTTTGTTGAATTCTCAAGAGATCCCTCTGCATGTCTCCAGAGTTCTTTGTCTGTGCACTTCTTTTCTCTCTGATACTCTGCTTTGGGAACTCTAGTTACGTTGGTTTTCCCAGACTCTCAGCTCCATTTCCTCAGTCAGGGGGTCCACCAGTCTCTGCCAGGACTTCTCTTCCCTTTACCATGACCTGGAAACTCTCTCAGAGAAGTAAGGTAGGGCAATTAGAGGGATCACTTCATTTATTTCCCATCTCCTGGAGATCACTGAACTTTATTGCCTGAGGTCCAGTTTCTTGAAAACTGTTGTTTCATATGTCCTGTCTGATGTTTTCATTGTTTCAGGTGGGAGGTCAAATTGGTCCTTGTTACTTCATCTTGGCCAGAAGCCAATAACATAGTTTAAGTCTGTTTTGTTTTGATACAGGGTCCAGTTAAAGATTAGGCATTGCATGTCATGTCTTTGTTTCCTTTAATCTAGAATATTTCCCTACTATTTTTTTTGATGTTTTATGACATTGGCATTTTTGAAGAGTCTAAGCCAGTTGTCTTGTCAATTGCCCCACAATCTGGATTTGTCTGTTTCCTCATTAGATTCAAAGTAAACATTTTGGGGAAGAATACTATATAGGTGATGTATTCTTCATACTTCATCACTTCAGGTGGCCCAGTGCTAAGTTTGATCACTTGACTGAGGTGGTATCTTCCATATCTCTCCATTGTAAAGTTATTTATCCCCTTGGTAATTGATAAATAATATGTGGGGTGATACGTTGGGATCAGTGAAGATCCTACTTTCAAACAACTCTTCACCCAACTGTGCATCAATGATAATCCTTGTCTGAATCGATTATTACATTGATAGTTGCCAAATGACACTTTCCTAATTCTATCATTCCTTTTGCATTTATTAGCTGACATTATTCTATAAAGAAGAGCTCCCCCACTTTTCATTTTGAGTATCATTATGAACTCATGTGCTTTTTTAAAAAGTAACTATGTTATACCTTATTATAACGATAGTGTTATTCTTTGGAATGTTCCTTTTGTCCAGGTTTGGCCAATGCGATCTCTGTTATTGTTTAACCACACGATGCTTTTTTCTTACTAGAATGATTTCTAATATATTACTACTCACAAATAGGAACTGAGAAAAGGACTCCAGAAGGTGCGGTCTTATTCAGACTCTTCTTAGAAGTCCGCCTTCTTCCTGCGTACTCTCAACCCCAAGTGAGGCTTTCGGGTTGGAAGGAGATACTTCTGAATTAAACTACAGATCAATGTCACCCAATTCTAATCCCTATTCCCTTTTTTCTAGGCATACCATACCTACTGCCATCCTAATCCTTCTGTTGGGCACCTCTCTCCTCCTCTATATTTACTTACAACAGTCAAGAGCAGCAATTGGCCAACCGGCCCCTATCCAGTTCTCCAGTCCATATGCCCCAAGAACTCCTTTTTGCACTGGTCTGTGGTGGCCTTGGCCTACCTCGTCTACCCACTCAAGTAACTCTTTTACCACGAATTTAATTACCTGTGTTTCCCTTTATAGGGTCTTACCTAGCCGTATGGCCTGCTGCCTCTGCCAATTTAAAAATACTATTGAGGTTGTCTGTAAGACAGTCAAGCTGCGTTGTGACAGTGAATGCCTGACAGACGTCACACGTTGTGGTGAGTCTCAATTGCGGGATAATAAATTTTTTAATTTTAATTTAATTTTTTAATAATTTTTATTTTTAATCAATGATGATACATTTTCAAATTAATGATGTAATTGCATTATTTTAATTCATTCATTCAGCGTTCCAGCTCCCTACGTTTCTAAGAACTACCCCCTTGCTAAAAATCAGATTCTTGGTTACGTTATTAAGCTAATAAGAGCTCAGGTACATAGTTAGCTTAATAATGTAACTGATCCGCATACATAAAGGAACAAGAGAAAGGCATGGAAGGGGGAAGGGAATTCACATTAACGGCCACATATCCTATGCTGTGCTCTCGGCAAATGAGAACTTATTCGTAGAGTGCATCACAGTTTGTAAACTGATTTTATATACATTAGGTCTCAACTACCCTTTGTCTTATAGGACAGGTGTAAATATAATTTTGTTTCTTTTATTTGTTTCTGCAATTTTATAAAGAGTACAAGTGATGCTGTTTTATGTCCTATTGGGAGCCTGAGAGTTTCTGGTTCCATAACCAGAAGCTGCTACCTAGCCCTTCTAATGGATGGGAGAGCTAGTTTATTCTTAGACTGTCCAGCTCTGAACTTGCTCTGAATCTCAAGCTTTTCTATCCACAAAACACTCAGGGGCTTTCAACTATTTTTCTATCTATCAGATTTATTGGCACTAACTTGATGACTTCCAAAATGTGCTTTCCTGCCCAGGTAGCTTGAATACAGGTCTCTTTCAGTGATCTAGAGCACGTCATATATAGTAACACTTTACTACTTCTGTAAAGACAATATTGCTGATTTTTCAACACAATTTTTTTTTTTTTTTGGCCGTGCCACACAGCTTGTGGGATCTTAGTTCCCCACCCAGGGATTGAACCCGGGCCACAGCAGGGGAAGTGCTCGGTGCCAACCACTAGACCACCAGGGAACTCCCCCAAACAATTGTTTTACTAATTATCTTGCTCCCTTCTCGCCCAGAAGTGTGCAGAAAAGGCATTTTTCATCTCCTTTTACAGGTGAGGAAAAACAAGATCAGAGGTGTTAAGTGCTATGATCCTAGTGCCCTGATCTCCTATCCCCAGTTTGGGGCTCTCTGCAAGCCCATGCTCCTCCTTTCTCATGACCCTTCCCTCCTCCTTTGACCCTCACCAAAAATACTTTTAATCCTTTTGGAAGAGAAGCCCAGCTACACAATGGTACACATTACCTTCACACAGTCAGAAGCTTTGGATGGTTCCCCCAGTAAAGCTGGAAATATTAGAAGTAAAATGAAATGAAAGCAAAGTAGCCATCTGACAGAAGTTGCTTTCTGCCTTCTACATTTTAGGACCTCAAGTATTATTCCATTGATTTGTTGTACATTCCGCATTGGCATGCAATCTGGCAAATCTCTTAACTTATACCCCAGATCCCTGGCCAAATTTTAGCAAAGAGCCAGGGCGGACATAGTGTTTTTTTCTGTATAGAGCCTTCTGTTATGGCGGCTGGGATATATGGAAGCAGGGAGTGAGCAAAGGACTCGGTGGGTGGGTGGAGAAGGGCATGTCCAGGTGACCACCTGTTTGTGGCGGTTGTTGTCGTGGTCATCTGTGACAGTAGCAAGAACGCAAGCTCACTGAAGAGGTGGAGAGAGGAAGCCTCACACTCCTCTGCCTCTGAGGCAGGACAGGATGGGGTATGTGAATGTGAGGAGTCACAGTAGATCTGCAGAGAGTCCAGCTGAGTAGGGGAGGATTTGTCTTCCAGCCTTGGCTATTCTTGAGTACTGGCCCCTGGGAACCAGTGGAGTAATCCTGAATATAGTGACTATATTTCACGCTACAGAATTTTCTGAGTAGATAGCCACTTTTTCAAGAGATACCTTTTTCACATTTTCTTGTTGCCAGTCATAGGCTTAAGTGTGGGTTTCTTTTTCTCCTAAGTGGCACTCAAACGTTGACTGATTCCTAATTTATTTGGCTGTGGCCTGACAAAAAGCTGTCCCATCAGTCTTCAGTGATCAAAAACAGTCTCCTCTTTTTTGCCAGATGAAGAAACATCCCTAGAGAATGCAGAAGGATCGTTGATGAAGGTGTTACAAGCGTGGAAGAAGAACAACAGCCCCGAGCTGACTATTGAGTCAGAGAGGGCATCCTCAGATAAAAGTGCTGTCAGCTTGTCAGGCTTCATGAATGAGCAGCTGGACTTTAATAATAACAGTGATATTATCAGGGCACGAAATTACATACTGCCTTATATCTCAGAGGGAGATCTAGGAGATGTGGAATCAACATTATTACCATTCCTTCAACTTCTTTTTTCAAATACACAAGATGGAGATATGCCGCTGGGCCTTTTGAAAAACAATACAAGGAGCCCTTCTGTTAAACGTGCACGCAACAATTCAACTAATAAAAAATAGATGGAGGAAACTCCATTTTCTGGAAAATTTGTTAGATGCAGAAACTCAAGAAAAAATGGATGAGGTGAAAAAGGAAGAAAAACCTGCCACGCGTACGCGTTCCAACCTTTTAAGTGCCATGTATAAACGCTACGTCTTTCAAAAGAAGTTGGAAACTGCCCAACCACAGAAAGACAGCCTAGCAAAGACTAAGAGTACAGAGGAAAAGCTGCTGAGAGTGAACAGGGTCCTCAAGGGCCCGAGGGGCCTACAGAAAATGCACCTCCAAGCAGTGGGAGATGAGAGCGTCTGGGGGAAACAGAATGCCCAGCCATCTGTGGCGAGCACTGCCGAAGAAAGAAGGCTCAGGAGGCCATCCCCAAGAAAGCTGAAACAGCTACTCATGGTGCAGAGGCCCAGGAAGCTGGTGGGAAAGTCCTCCAATGCAGAGTCTTCATTCATAAAGGAACACAAGGCAGCAGGTTCCTCTACCCTGAAACAGTACTTCAAGGGCAGGCCTTCTGCCTCCATCCCTCCAGAATCCCCACCTGAGGTTAAAAGCAAATCAAAAGACTTATCCAACACTATACTTGTTTTAGAAGATGCAAAGGCTAGAGTTAGAAATATTAAGGATTTTGAACTAATCTCACATTCTGGGAAAAAAATACATCTTCCATAAAATTAGGACTCATCGGGTCCACAGAAAACCCAAAGTCAAAAGGAGTCAAAAGTTCAGAAAGAAAAGTTCGCCCAATAGAATGATGCTTGCAAGCCCTCCGTTCTCTGTAGGGAGGAGTCTCATAAATTCCCCTCCGCGAGAGCCTGTTTCATCTTCAGGAGAAGTGACTTCTCAGGAAAATCCTTTTCCAGAATTATTTTCTCTTTCAGACCCTTCGATAGAAAACACCACTTCAGAAAACAATACTGCACAAAACGTTTCTGAAGAAATTATTTCTACAGGAAACTCTAGTCTGCCAGGAGGAACCAGCCCTGGAAACACTACCCATAGGAACGTCTCCACTGCACATTCTACTGTTGCTGCAGACAACAGTATGCCAACTGTTCAACACACCAACGAAACACAATGGGAGTAGCACAACACGGGCACTGAATTATCCTCTAAGCCCACAGGCTTCACTTTCCTGGGGTTCACATCCCCGGGTGATCAAGTTGAAACTCAGCTAAAGCAGCAGCTGCGGTCCCTCATCCCCAACAATGTCATGCGAAGGCTCATTTCTCATGTTATCCAGACTTTGAAAATAGACTGCTCGGAGACCCACGTGCAGCTGGCCTGTGCCAACCTCATCTCTAGAACAGGCCTCCTGATGAAGCTTCTCAGCAAGCAGCAAGAAGTAAAGGTGTCCAAAGCGGAATGGGATACGGACCAGTGGAAAAGTGACAACTCTGTCAGTGAGAGCACAGAAGCCCAGAGTGAGCAGAAAGAGCAGGAGTCAAGTGAGGTGAGGAGAACCCCTGAAACATGGGACCTGGACTTTTACTCAGTTTAGGACATGCCATGAACGTGCCCAAGCAGGAATACCACGGGCTCCTAGTCTGTATCTTACCTTCAGCCGTGAAACTGGCTAAGACAGTGATCTCCCACTTGGCTCATTTAGAGAGTGTGCCACTATTCCTAGGGTAGACGAGAAGAGGACATAACACAGGACAACTAAATTGTAGGTAAATAAATTGTAGAAGAAAAGGCTAATGATAAGATTAATAACACTAAATTTAGCTTGTTCTTATAGAAGCTACTCGCCTGGAAGGATTGGGTTTTATAGTAGTTTAAGAATAGTTAGCTATTGTTTAGAATAGGTTTAAGAAGAGTTAGCTTTCATCCCTTGTATCTCCTTGTTTTTAAAAAATTTGTCATTTATTTTTTTAGCTCACAAAAGAAGTTCCAGGATATGGCTGTAACAACAAACTCATCTTGGCAATATCTGTAACTGTAGTAGTGACGATTTTGGTTACAATTCTCTGTCTCATTGAGGTAAGGACAATAATTCATTCAGATTCAGAACCCACAAACTTGAGAATCAAAGCCACCTTTCCACCTACTACTACTTGATTCTTCTCTTTAGTCATGAGGACTGAGATACACTTTGTTCTTTTACTGAAAAGTATATTCCCAGGATTTTTTGTTTCCTTTTTTCTTTTTTGGCTGCGTTGGGTCTTCATTGCGGTGCACGGGCTTCTCATTGCGGTGGCTTCTCTTGTTGTGGAGTACGGGCTCTAGACGCGCGGGCTCAGGAGTTTTGGCGCACGGACTTAGTTGCTCCACAGCATGTGGGACTTTCCGAGACCAGGGATGGGACCCGTGTCCTCTGCACTGGCAGGCAGATTCTTAACCACTGAACCACCAGGGAAGTCCCAATTCCAGTATTCTTAATCGTTTGTGTAGATCCATATTCCAAACAAGTGTCATTTTCCTCCTGCTTAAAAATACTTCTTTTACCCTTTCTTATAGTGAAAGTCTACTAGTAATGAATTCTTTCAGCTTTTGTATGTCTGAGATAGTCTTCATTTTGCTTTTGTTTGGACAGATCTGGGTATAGAATTCTAGCTTGATAGAATTCAATGCACTACTTTAAAGGTGTTATTCCACTGAGTTCTCCTTTACATTGTTTCCAGCAAGAAATCTGCTGTCGTTGTTATCTTTGTTCCTCTGTACGTAGTGTATAGTTTTTTCCTCTGGCTGCTTTTAAATTTTTCTCTTTATTGCTGGTTTTGAGCAATTTGATTATTTTTTGTGCCTTGGTGTAGTTTTGTCCATGTTTCTTATGCTTACAGTTCATTGATCTTCTTGACTTTGTGGGTTTATAGTGTTTACCAATTTGGAAAAGTGTTGGCTATTATTTCTTCAAATTGTTGTATTTCTCCTCTCCTTCATGGACTCTAAGTACCCATGTATTAGGCCACTTGACGTTGTTGCACAACTCACTGAGGCTCTATTCATTTTTGTTGTTGTTTTGTTTTGTTACTCTTTTTGTTTCATTTTGGATAGTTTCTATTGCTATGCCTTAATGTTCACTGACCCTTTCTTCTGCAGTGTCTAATCTGCCATTAACCTCGTTCCGTATCTTTTTCATTTAGACATTGTTTTTAATCTCTAGAAGCACAATTTGGGTCTGTTTTACATTTTCCATGCCTATACTTAACATTTTCAGTGTTTATTCTGGGTTTATTAACATACGAAATGCAGTTGTAATAACTTTTCTTCATGTATAATAACTTTTTAAATGTTCTTTTCTGCCAATTCTAACATCTGTATGGATTATGGGTTAGTTTTGATTGATTGCCTTTTCTCCTCAGTATGGGTCATATTTTCCTACTTCTTTGCATCCTTGGCAATTTTTCATATGATCCCAGATATTGTGAGGTTTAGTTTATTATTTGCTATATATATATATATATATTCCTGTAAAATGCTTGGGCTTTGTTTTGGGTGAAATCAAGTTACTCAGAACAATTTTATTCTTTTAGGTCTAGTGTGTAAGATTCGTTGGGTAGGAGTCCAAGTAGCCTTTAGTGTGGAGCTCACTGTATGCAACTACGGAGACAAGTCCTTTCTGAGCATCATGAGGTTTTGCAGTCTGACTTGTAGGAACAGGTACTATTCCTACAACCCTGTGTGATATCCAGTTATTCTTATTATTAATCCTTTCATGTGGTTCTTTTCCTGGCATCAGGGAATTCCTCACACAAATGTACTGACCAATACTTTGTTGAATTCTCAAGAGATCCCTCTGCATGTCTCCAGAGTTCTTTGTCTGTGCACTTCTTTTCTCTCTGATACTCTGCTTTGGGAACTCTAGTTACGTTGGTTTTCCCAGACTCTCAGCTCCATTTCCTCAGTCAGGGGGTCCACCAGTCTCTGCCAGGACTTCTCTTCCCTTTACCATGACCTGGAAACTCTCTCAGAGAAGTAAGGTAGGGCAATTAGAGGGATCACTTCATTTATTTCCCATCTCCTGGAGATCACTGAACTTTATTGCCTGAGGTCCAGTTTCTTGAAAACTGTTGTTTCATATGTCCTGTCTGATGTTTTCATTGTTTCAGGTGGGAGGTCAAATTGGTCCTTGTTACTTCATCTTGGCCAGAAGCCAATAACATAGTTTAAGTCTGTTTTGTTTTGATACAGGGTCCAGTTAAAGATTAGGCATTGCATGTCATGTCTTTGTTTCCTTTAATCTAGAATATTTCCCTACTATTTTTTTTGATGTTTTATGACATTGGCATTTTTGAAGAGTCTAAGCCAGTTGTCTTGTCAATTGCCCCACAATCTGGATTTGTCTGTTTCCTCATTAGATTCAAAGTAAACATTTTGGGGAAGAATACTATATAGGTGATGTATTCTTCATACTTCATCACTTCAGGTGGCCCAGTGCTAAGTTTGATCACTTGACTGAGGTGGTATCTTCCATATCTCTCCATTGTAAAGTTATTTTTCCCCTTGGTAATTGATAAATAATATGTGGGGTGATACGTTGGGATCAGTGAAGATCCTACTTTCAAACAACTCTTCACCCAACTGTGCATCAATGATAATCCTTGTCTGAATCGATTATTACATTGATAGTTGCCAAATGACACTTTCCTAATTCTATCATTCCTTTTGCATTTATTAGCTGACATTATTCTATAAAGAAGAGCTCCCCCACTTTTCATTTTGAGTATCATTATGAACTCATGTGCTTTTTTAAAAAGTAACTATGTTATACCTTATTATAACGATAGTGTTATTCTTTGGAATGTTCCTTTTGTCCAGGTTTGGCCAATGCGATCTCTGTTATTGTTTAACCACACGATGCTTTTTTCTTACTAGAATGATTTCTAATATATTACTACTCACAAATAGGAACTGAGAAAAGGACTCCAGAAGGTGCGGTCTTATTCAGACTCTTCTTAGAAGTCCGCCTTCTTCCTGCGTACTCTCAACCCCAAGTGAGGCTTTCGGGTTGGAAGGAGATACTTCTGAATTAAACTACAGATCAATGTCACCCAATTCTAATCCCTATTCCCTTTTTTCTAGGCATACCATACCTACTGCCATCCTAATCCTTCTGTTGGGCACCTCTCTCCTCCTCTATATTTACTTACAACAGTCAAGAGCAGCAATTGGCCAACCGGCCCCTATCCAGTTCTCCAGTCCATATGCCCCAAGAACTCCTTTTTGCACTGGTCTGTGGTGGCCTTGGCCTACCTCGTCTACCCACTCAAGTAACTCTTTTACCACGAATTTAATTACCTGTGTTTCCCTTTATAGGGTCTTACCTAGCCGTATGGCCTGCTGCCTCTGCCAATTTAAAAATACTATTGAGGTTGTCTGTAAGACAGTCAAGCTGCGTTGTGACAGTGAATGCCTGACAGACGTCACACGTTGTGGTGAGTCTCAATTGCGGGATAATAAATTTTTTAATTTTAATTTAATTTTTTAATAATTTTTATTTTTAATCAATGATGATACATTTTCAAATTAATGATGTAATTGCATTATTTTAATTCATTCATTCAGCGTTCCAGCTCCCTACGTTTCTAAGAACTACCCCCTTGCTAAAAATCAGATTCTTGGTTACGTCATTAAGCTAATAAGAGCTCAGGTACATAGTTAGCTTAATAATGTAACTGATCCGCATACATAAAGGAACAAGAGAAAGGCATGGAAGGGGGAAGGGAATTCACATTAACGGCCACATATCCTATGCTGTGCTCTCGGCAAATGAGAACTTATTCGTAGAGTGCATCACAGTTTGTAAACTGATTTTATATACATTAGGTCTCAACTACCCTTTGTCTTATAGGACAGGTGTAAATATAATTTTGTTTCTTTTATTTGTTTCTGCAATTTTATAAAGAGTACAAGTGATGCTGTTTTATGTCCTATTGGGAGCCTGAGAGTTTCTGGTTCCATAACCAGAAGCTGCTACCTAGCCCTTCTAATGGATGGGAGAGCTAGTTTATTCTTAGACTGTCCAGCTCTGAACTTGCTCTGAATCTCAAGCTTTTCTATCCACAAAACACTCAGGGGCTTTCAACTATTTTTCTATCTATCAGATTTATTGGCACTAACTTGATGACTTCCAAAATGTGCTTTCCTGCCCAGGTAGCTTGAATACAGGTCTCTTTCAGTGATCTAGAGCACGTCATATATAGTAACACTTTACTACTTCTGTAAAGACAATATTGCTGATTTTTCAACACAATTTTTTTTTTTTTTTGGCCGTGCCACACAGCTTGTGGGATCTTAGTTCCCCACCCAGGGATTGAACCCGGGCCACAGCAGGGGAAGTGCTCGGTCCCAACCACTAGACCACCAGGGAACTCCCCCAAACAATTTTTTTACTAATTATATTGCTCCCTTCTCGCCCAGAAGTGTGCAGAAAAGGCATTTTTCATCTCCTTTTACAGGTGAGGAAAAACAAGATCAGAGGTGTTAAGTGCTATGATCCTAGTGCCCTGATCTCCTATCCGCAGTTTGGGGCTCTCTGCAAGCCCATGCTCCTCCTTTCTCATGACCCTTCCCTCCTCCTTTGACCCTCACCAAAAATACTTTTAATCCTTTTGGAAGAGAAGCCCAGCTACACAATGGTACACATTACCTTCACACAGTCAGAAGCTTTGGATGGTTCCCCCAGTAAAGCTGGAAATATTAGAAGTAAAATGAAATGAAAGCAAAGTAGCCATCTGACAGAAGTTGCTTTCTGCCTTCTACATTTTAGGACCTCAAGTATTATTCCATTGATTTGTTGTACATTCCGCATTGGCATGCAATCTGGCAAATCTCTTAACTTATACCCCAGATCCCTGGCCAAATTTTAGCAAAGAGCCAGGGCGGACATAGTGTTTTTTTCTGTATAGAGCCTTCTGTTATGGCGGCTGGGATATATGGAAGCAGGGAGTGAGCAAAGGACTCGGTGGGTGGGTGGAGAAGGGCATGTCCAGGTGACCACCTGTTTGTGGCGGTTGTTGTCGTGGTCATCTGTGACAGTAGCAAGAACGCAAGCTCACTGAAGAGGTGGAGAGAGGAAGCCTCACACTCCTCTGCCTCTGAGGCAGGACAGGATGGGGTATGTGAATGTGAGGAGTCACAGTAGATCTGCAGAGAGTCCAGCTGAGTAGGGGAGGATTTGTCTTCCAGCCTTGGCTATTCTTGAGTACTGGCCCCTGGGAACCAGTGGAGTAATCCTGAATATAGTGACTATATTTCACGCTACAGAATTTTCTGAGTAGATAGCCACTTTTTCAAGAGATACCTTTTTCACATTTTCTTGTTGCCAGTCATAGGCTTAAGTGTGGGTTTCTTTTTCTCCTAAGTGGCACTCAAACGTTGACTGATTCCTAATTTATTTGGCTGTGGCCTGACAAAAAGCTGTCCCATCAGTCTTCAGTGATCAAAAACAGTCTCCTCTTTTTTGCCAGATGAAGAAACATCCCTAGAGAATGCAGAAGGATCGTTGATGAAGGTGTTACAAGCGTGGAAGAAGAACAACAGCCCCGAGCTGACTATTGAGTCAGAGAGGGCATCCTCAGATAAAAGTGCTGTCAGCTTGTCAGGCTTCATGAATGAGCAGCTGGACTTTAATAATAACAGTGATATTATCAGGGCACGAAATTACATACTGCCTTATATCTCAGAGGGAGATCTAGGAGATGTGGAATCAACATTATTACCATTCCTTCAACTTCTTTTTTCAAATACACAAGATGGAGATATGCCGCTGGGCCTTTTGAAAAACAATACAAGGAGCCCTTCTGTTAAACGTGCACGCAACAATTCAACTAATAAAAATAGATGGAGGAAACTCCATTTTCTGGAAAATTTGTTAGATGCAGAAACTCAAGAAAAAAAATGGATGAGGTGAAAAAGGAAGAAAAACCTGCCACGCGTACGCGTTCCAACCTTTTAAGTGCCGTGTATAAACGCTACGTCTTTCAAAAGAAGTTGGAAACTGCCCAGCCACAGAAAGACAGCCTAGCAAAGACTAAGAGTACAGAGGAAAAGCTGCTGAGAGTGAACAGGGTCCTCAAGGGCCCGAGGGGCCTACAGAAAATGCACCTCCAAGCAGTGGGAGATGAGAGCGTCTGGGGGAAACAGAATGCCCAGCCATCTGTGGCGAGCACTGCCGAAGAAAGAAGGCTCAGGAGGCCATCCCCAAGAAAGCTGAAACAGCTACTCATGGTGCAGAGGCCCAGGAAGCTGGTGGGAAAGTCCTCCAATGCAGAGTCTTCATTCATAAAGGAACACAAGGCAGCAGGTTCCTCTACCCTGAAACAGTACTTCAAGGGCAGGCCTTCTGCCTCCATCCCTCCAGAATCCCCACCTGAGGTTAAAAGCAAATCAAAAGACTTATCCAACACTATACTTGTTTTAGAAGATGCAAAGGCTAGAGTTAGAAATATTAAGGATTTTGAACTAATCTCACATTCTGGGAAAAAAATACATCTTCCATAAAATTAGGACTCATCGGGTCCACAGAAAACCCAAAGTCAAAAGGAGTCAAAAGTTCAGAAAGAAAAGTTCGCCCAATAGAATGATGCTTGCAAGCCCTCCGTTCTCTGTAGGGAGGAGTCTCATAAATTCCCCTCCGCGAGAGCCTGTTTCATCTTCAGGAGAAGTGACTTCTCAGGAAAATCCTTTTCCAGAATTATTTTCTCTTTCAGACCCTTCGATAGAAAACACCACTTCAGAAAACAATACTGCACAAAACGTTTCTGAAGAAATTATTTCTACAGGAAACTCTAGTCTGCCAGGAGGAACCAGCCCTGGAAACACTACCCATAGGAACGTCTCCACTGCACATTCTACTGTTGCTGCAGACAACAGTATGCCAACTGTTCAACACACCAACGAAACACAATGGGAGTAGCACAACACGGGCACTGAATTATCCTCTAAGCCCACAGGCTTCACTTTCCTGGGGTTCACATCCCCGGGTGATCAAGTTGAAACTCAGCTAAAGCAGCAGCTGCGGTCCCTCATCCCCAACAATGTCATGCGAAGGCTCATTTCTCATGTTATCCAGACTTTGAAAATAGACTGCTCGGAGACCCACGTGCAGCTGGCCTGTGCCAACCTCATCTCTAGAACAGGCCTCCTGATGAAGCTTCTCAGCAAGCAGCAAGAAGTAAAGGTGTCCAAAGCGGAATGGGATACGGACCAGTGGAAAAGTGACAACTCTGTCAGTGAGAGCACAGAAGCCCAGAGTGAGCAGAAAGAGCAGGAGTCAAGTGAGGTGAGGAGAACCCCTGAAACATGGGACCTGGACTTTTACTCAGTTTAGGACATGCCATGAACGTGCCCAAGCAGGAATACCACGGGCTCCTAGTCTGTATCTTACCTTCAGCCGTGAAACTGGCTAAGACAGTGATCTCCCACTTGGCTCATTTAGAGAGTGTGCCACTATTCCTAGGGTAGACGAGAAGAGGACATAACACAGGACAACTAAATTGTAGGTAAATAAATTGTAGAAGAAAAGGCTAATGATAAGATTAATAACACTAAATTTAGCTTGTTCTTATAGAAGCTACTCGCCTGGAAGGATTGGGTTTTATAGTAGTTTAAGAATAGTTAGCTATTGTTTAGAATAGGTTTAAGAAGAGTTAGCTTTCATCCCTTGTATCTCCTTGTTTTTAAAAAATTTGTCATTTATTTTTTTAGCTCACAAAAGAAGTTCCAGGATATGGCTGTAACAACAAACTCATCTTGGCAATATCTGTAACTGTAGTAGTGACGATTTTGGTTACAATTCTCTGTCTCATTGAGGTAAGGACAATAATTCATTCAGATTCAGAACCCACAAACTTGAGAATCAAAGCCACCTTTCCACCTACTACTACTTGATTCTTCTCTTTAGTCATGAGGACTGAGATACACTTTGTTCTTTTACTGAAAAGTATATTCCCAGGATTTTTTGTTTCCTTTTTTCTTTTTTGGCTGCGTTGGGTCTTCATTGCGGTGCACGGGCTTCTCATTGCGGTGGCTTCTCTTGTTGTGGAGTACGGGCTCTAGACGCGCGGGCTCAGGAGTTTTGGCGCACGGACTTAGTTGCTCCACAGCATGTGGGACTTTCCGAGACCAGGGATGGGACCCGTGTCCTCTGCACTGGCAGGCAGATTCTTAACCACTGAACCACCAGGGAAGTCCCAATTCCAGTATTCTTAATCGTTTGTGTAGATCCATATTCCAAACAAGTGTCATTTTCCTCCTGCTTAAAAATACTTCTTTTACCCTTTCTTATAGTGAAAGTCTACTAGTAATGAATTCTTTCAGCTTTTGTATGTCTGAGATAGTCTTCATTTTGCTTTTGTTTGGACAGATCTGGGTATAGAATTCTAGCTTGATAGAATTCAATGCACTACTTTAAAGGTGTTATTCCACTGAGTTCTCCTTTACATTGTTTCCAGCAAGAAATCTGCTGTCGTTGTTATCTTTGTTCCTCTGTACGTAGTGTATAGTTTTTTCCTCTGGCTGCTTTTAAATTTTTCTCTTTATTGCTGGTTTTGAGCAATTTGATTATTTTTTGTGCCTTGGTGTAGTTTTGTCCATGTTTCTTATGCTTACAGTTCATTGATCTTCTTGACTTTGTGGGTTTATAGTGTTTACCAATTTGGAAAAGTGTTGGCTATTATTTCTTCAAATTGTTGTATTTCTCCTCTCCTTCATGGACTCTAAGTACCCATGTATTAGGCCACTTGACGTTGTTGCACAACTCACTGAGGCTCTATTCATTTTTGTTGTTGTTTTGTTTTGTTACTCTTTTTGTTTCATTTTGGATAGTTTCTATTGCTATGCCTTAATGTTCACTGACCCTTTCTTCTGCAGTGTCTAATCTGCCATTAACCTCGTTCCGTATCTTTTTCATTTAGACATTGTTTTTAATCTCTAGAAGCACAATTTGGGTCTGTTTTACATTTTCCATGCCTATACTTAACATTTTCAGTGTTTATTCTGGGTTTATTAACATACGAAATGCAGTTGTAATAACTTTTCTTCATGTATAATAACTTTTTAAATGTTCTTTTCTGCCAATTCTAACATCTGTATGGATTATGGGTTAGTTTTGATTGATTGCCTTTTCTCCTCAGTATGGGTCATATTTTCCTACTTCTTTGCATCCTTGGCAATTTTTCATATGATCCCAGATATTGTGAGGTTTAGTTTATTATTTGCTATATATATATATATATATTCCTGTAAAATGCTTGGGCTTTGTTTTGGGTGAAATCAAGTTACTCAGAACAATTTTATTCTTTTAGGTCTAGTGTGTAAGATTCGTTGGGTAGGAGTCCAAGTAGCCTTTAGTGTGGAGCTCACTGTATGCAACTACGGAGACAAGTCCTTTCTGAGCATCATGAGGTTTTGCAGTCTGACTTGTAGGAACAGGTACTATTCCTACAACCCTGTGTGATATCCAGTTATTCTTATTATTAATCCTTTCATGTGGTTCTTTTCCTGGCATCAGGGAATTCCTCACACAAATGTACTGACCAATACTTTGTTGAATTCTCAAGAGATCCCTCTGCATGTCTCCAGAGTTCTTTGTCTGTGCACTTCTTTTCTCTCTGATACTCTGCTTTGGGAACTCTAGTTACGTTGGTTTTCCCAGACTCTCAGCTCCATTTCCTCAGTCAGGGGGTCCACCAGTCTCTGCCAGGACTTCTCTTCCCTTTACCATGACCTGGAAACTCTCTCAGAGAAGTAAGGTAGGGCAATTAGAGGGATCACTTCATTTATTTCCCATCTCCTGGAGATCACTGAACTTTATTGCCTGAGGTCCAGTTTCTTGAAAACTGTTGTTTCATATGTCCTGTCTGATGTTTTCATTGTTTCAGGTGGGAGGTCAAATTGGTCCTTGTTACTTCATCTTGGCCAGAAGCCAATAACATAGTTTAAGTCTGTTTTGTTTTGATACAGGGTCCAGTTAAAGATTAGGCATTGCATGTCATGTCTTTGTTTCCTTTAATCTAGAATATTTCCCTACTATTTTTTTTGATGTTTTATGACATTGGCATTTTTGAAGAGTCTAAGCCAGTTGTCTTGTCAATTGCCCCACAATCTGGATTTGTCTGTTTCCTCATTAGATTCAAAGTAAACATTTTGGGGAAGAATACTATATAGGTGATGTATTCTTCATACTTCATCACTTCAGGTGGCCCAGTGCTAAGTTTGATCACTTGACTGAGGTGGTATCTTCCATATCTCTCCATTGTAAAGTTATTTTTCCCCTTGGTAATTGATAAATAATATGTGGGGTGATACGTTGGGATCAGTGAAGATCCTACTTTCAAACAACTCTTCACCCAACTGTGCATCAATGATAATCCTTGTCTGAATCGATTATTACATTGATAGTTGCCAAATGACACTTTCCTAATTCTATCATTCCTTTTGCATTTATTAGCTGACATTATTCTATAAAGAAGAGCTCCCCCACTTTTCATTTTGAGTATCATTATGAACTCATGTGCTTTTTTAAAAAGTAACTATGTTATACCTTATTATAACGATAGTGTTATTCTTTGGAATGTTCCTTTTGTCCAGGTTTGGCCAATGCGATCTCTGTTATTGTTTAACCACACGATGCTTTTTTCTTACTAGAATGATTTCTAATATATTACTACTCACAAATAGGAACTGAGAAAAGGACTCCAGAAGGTGCGGTCTTATTCAGACTCTTCTTAGAAGTCCGCCTTCTTCCTGCGTACTCTCAACCCCAAGTGAGGCTTTCGGGTTGGAAGGAGATACTTCTGAATTAAACTACAGATCAATGTCACCCAATTCTAATCCCTATTCCCTTTTTTCTAGGCATACCATACCTACTGCCATCCTAATCCTTCTGTTGGGCACCTCTCTCCTCCTCTATATTTACTTACAACAGTCAAGAGCAGCAATTGGCCAACCGGCCCCTATCCAGTTCTCCAGTCCATATGCCCCAAGAACTCCTTTTTGCACTGGTCTGTGGTGGCCTTGGCCTACCTCGTCTACCCACTCAAGTAACTCTTTTACCACGAATTTAATTACCTGTGTTTCCCTTTATAGGGTCTTACCTAGCCGTATGGCCTGCTGCCTCTGCCAATTTAAAAATACTATTGAGGTTGTCTGTAAGACAGTCAAGCTGCGTTGTGACAGTGAATGCCTGACAGACGTCACACGTTGTGGTGAGTCTCAATTGCGGGATAATAAATTTTTTAATTTTAATTTAATTTTTTAATAATTTTTATTTTTAATCAATGATGATACATTTTCAAATTAATGATGTAATTGCATTATTTTAATTCATTCATTCAGCGTTCCAGCTCCCTACGTTTCTAAGAACTACCCCCTTGCTAAAAATCAGATTCTTGGTTACGTTATTAAGCTAATAAGAGCTCAGGTACATAGTTAGCTTAATAATGTAACTGATCCGCATACATAAAGGAACAAGAGAAAGGCATGGAAGGGGGAAGGGAATTCACATTAACGGCCACATATCCTATGCTGTGCTCTCGGCAAATGAGAACTTATTCGTAGAGTGCATCACAGTTTGTAAACTGATTTTATATACATTAGGTCTCAACTACCCTTTGTCTTATAGGACAGGTGTAAATATAATTTTGTTTCTTTTATTTGTTTCTGCAATTTTATAAAGAGTACAAGTGATGCTGTTTTATGTCCTATTGGGAGCCTGAGAGTTTCTGGTTCCATAACCAGAAGCTGCTACCTAGCCCTTCTAATGGATGGGAGAGCTAGTTTATTCTTAGACTGTCCAGCTCTGAACTTGCTCTGAATCTCAAGCTTTTCTATCCACAAAACACTCAGGGGCTTTCAACTATTTTTCTATCTATCAGATTTATTGGCACTAACTTGATGACTTCCAAAATGTGCTTTCCTGCCCAGGTAGCTTGAATACAGGTCTCTTTCAGTGATCTAGAGCACGTCATATATAGTAACACTTTACTACTTCTGTAAAGACAATATTGCTGATTTTTCAACACAATTTTTTTTTTTTTTTGGCCGTGCCACACAGCTTGTGGGATCTTAGTTCCCCACCCAGGGATTGAACCCGGGCCACAGCAGGGGAAGTGCTCGGTGCCAACCACTAGACCACCAGGGAACTCCCCCAAACAATTGTTTTACTAATTATCTTGCTCCCTTCTCGCCCAGAAGTGTGCAGAAAAGGCATTTTTCATCTCCTTTTACAGGTGAGGAAAAACAAGATCAGAGGTGTTAAGTGCTATGATCCTAGTGCCCTGATCTCCTATCCCCAGTTTGGGGCTCTCTGCAAGCCCATGCTCCTCCTTTCTCATGACCCTTCCCTCCTCCTTTGACCCTCACCAAAAATACTTTTAATCCTTTTGGAAGAGAAGCCCAGCTACACAATGGTACACATTACCTTCACACAGTCAGAAGCTTTGGATGGTTCCCCCAGTAAAGCTGGAAATATTAGAAGTAAAATGAAATGAAAGCAAAGTAGCCATCTGACAGAAGTTGCTTTCTGCCTTCTACATTTTAGGACCTCAAGTATTATTCCATTGATTTGTTGTACATTCCGCATTGGCATGCAATCTGGCAAATCTCTTAACTTATACCCCAGATCCCTGGCCAAATTTTAGCAAAGAGCCAGGGCGGACATAGTGTTTTTTTCTGTATAGAGCCTTCTGTTATGGCGGCTGGGATATATGGAAGCAGGGAGTGAGCAAAGGACTCGGTGGGTGGGTGGAGAAGGGCATGTCCAGGTGACCACCTGTTTGTGGCGGTTGTTGTCGTGGTCATCTGTGACAGTAGCAAGAACGCAAGCTCACTGAAGAGGTGGAGAGAGGAAGCCTCACACTCCTCTGCCTCTGAGGCAGGACAGGATGGGGTATGTGAATGTGAGGAGTCACAGTAGATCTGCAGAGAGTCCAGCTGAGTAGGGGAGGATTTGTCTTCCAGCCTTGGCTATTCTTGAGTACTGGCCCCTGGGAACCAGTGGAGTAATCCTGAATATAGTGACTATATTTCACGCTACAGAATTTTCTGAGTAGATAGCCACTTTTTCAAGAGATACCTTTTTCACATTTTCTTGTTGCCAGTCATAGGCTTAAGTGTGGGTTTCTTTTTCTCCTAAGTGGCACTCAAACGTTGACTGATTCCTAATTTATTTGGCTGTGGCCTGACAAAAAGCTGTCCCATCAGTCTTCAGTGATCAAAAACAGTCTCCTCTTTTTTGCCAGATGAAGAAACATCCCTAGAGAATGCAGAAGGATCGTTGATGAAGGTGTTACAAGCGTGGAAGAAGAACAACAGCCCCGAGCTGACTATTGAGTCAGAGAGGGCATCCTCAGATAAAAGTGCTGTCAGCTTGTCAGGCTTCATGAATGAGCAGCTGGACTTTAATAATAACAGTGATATTATCAGGGCACGAAATTACATACTGCCTTATATCTCAGAGGGAGATCTAGGAGATGTGGAATCAACATTATTACCATTCCTTCAACTTCTTTTTTCAAATACACAAGATGGAGATATGCCGCTGGGCCTTTTGAAAAACAATACAAGGAGCCCTTCTGTTAAACGTGCACGCAACAATTCAACTAATAAAAATAGATGGAGGAAACTCCATTTTCTGGAAAATTTGTTAGATGCAGAAACTCAAGAAAAAATGGATGAGGTGAAAAAGGAAGAAAAACCTGCCACGCGTACGCGTTCCAACCTTTTAAGTGCCGTGTATAAACGCTACGTCTTTCAAAAGAAGTTGGAAACTGCCCAACCACAGAAAGACAGCCTAGCAAAGACTAAGAGTACAGAGGAAAAGCTGCTGAGAGTGAACAGGGTCCTCAAGGGCCCGAGGGGCCTACAGAAAATGCACCTCCAAGCAGTGGGAGATGAGAGCGTCTGGGGGAAACAGAATGCCCAGCCATCTGTGGCGAGCACTGCCGAAGAAAGAAGGCTCAGGAGGCCATCCCCAAGAAAGCTGAAACAGCTACTCATGGTGCAGAGGCCCAGGAAGCTGGTGGGAAAGTCCTCCAATGCAGAGTCTTCATTCATAAAGGAACACAAGGCAGCAGGTTCCTCTACCCTGAAACAGTACTTCAAGGGCAGGCCTTCTGCCTCCATCCCTCCAGAATCCCCACCTGAGGTTAAAAGCAAATCAAAAGACTTATCCAACACTATACTTGTTTTAGAAGATGCAAAGGCTAGAGTTAGAAATATTAAGGATTTTGAACTAATCTCACATTCTGGGAAAAAAATACATCTTCCATAAAATTAGGACTCATCGGGTCCACAGAAAACCCAAAGTCAAAAGGAGTCAAAAGTTCAGAAAGAAAAGTTCGCCCAATAGAATGATGCTTGCAAGCCCTCCGTTCTCTGTAGGGAGGAGTCTCATAAATTCCCCTCCGCGAGAGCCTGTTTCATCTTCAGGAGAAGTGACTTCTCAGGAAAATCCTTTTCCAGAATTATTTTCTCTTTCAGACCCTTCGATAGAAAACACCACTTCAGAAAACAATACTGCACAAAACGTTTCTGAAGAAATTATTTCTACAGGAAACTCTAGTCTGCCAGGAGGAACCAGCCCTGGAAACACTACCCATAGGAACGTCTCCACTGCACATTCTACTGTTGCTGCAGACAACAGTATGCCAACTGTTCAACACACCAACGAAACACAATGGGAGTAGCACAACACGGGCACTGAATTATCCTCTAAGCCCACAGGCTTCACTTTCCTGGGGTTCACATCCCCGGGTGATCAAGTTGAAACTCAGCTAAAGCAGCAGCTGCGGTCCCTCATCCCCAACAATGTCATGCGAAGGCTCATTTCTCATGTTATCCAGACTTTGAAAATAGACTGCTCGGAGACCCACGTGCAGCTGGCCTGTGCCAACCTCATCTCTAGAACAGGCCTCCTGATGAAGCTTCTCAGCAAGCAGCAAGAAGTAAAGGTGTCCAAAGCGGAATGGGATACGGACCAGTGGAAAAGTGACAACTCTGTCAGTGAGAGCACAGAAGCCCAGAGTGAGCAGAAAGAGCAGGAGTCAAGTGAGGTGAGGAGAACCCCTGAAACATGGGACCTGGACTTTTACTCAGTTTAGGACATGCCATGAACGTGCCCAAGCAGGAATACCACGGGCTCCTAGTCTGTATCTTACCTTCAGCCGTGAAACTGGCTAAGACAGTGATCTCCCACTTGGCTCATTTAGAGAGTGTGCCACTATTCCTAGGGTAGACGAGAAGAGGACATAACACAGGACAACTAAATTGTAGGTAAATAAATTGTAGAAGAAAAGGCTAATGATAAGATTAATAACACTAAATTTAGCTTGTTCTTATAGAAGCTACTCGCCTGGAAGGATTGGGTTTTATAGTAGTTTAAGAATAGTTAGCTATTGTTTAGAATAGGTTTAAGAAGAGTTAGCTTTCATCCCTTGTATCTCCTTGTTTTTAAAAAATTTGTCATTTATTTTTTTAGCTCACAAAAGAAGTTCCAGGATATGGCTGTAACAACAAACTCATCTTGGCAATATCTGTAACTGTAGTAGTGACGATTTTGGTTACAATTCTCTGTCTCATTGAGGTAAGGACAATAATTCATTCAGATTCAGAACCCACAAACTTGAGAATCAAAGCCACCTTTCCACCTACTACTACTTGATTCTTCTCTTTAGTCATGAGGACTGAGATACACTTTGTTCTTTTACTGAAAAGTATATTCCCAGGATTTTTTGTTTCCTTTTTTCTTTTTTGGCTGCGTTGGGTCTTCATTGCGGTGCACGGGCTTCTCATTGCGGTGGCTTCTCTTGTTGTGGAGTACGGGCTCTAGACGCGCGGGCTCAGGAGTTTTGGCGCACGGACTTAGTTGCTCCACAGCATGTGGGACTTTCCGAGACCAGGGATGGGACCCGTGTCCTCTGCACTGGCAGGCAGATTCTTAACCACTGAACCACCAGGGAAGTCCCAATTCCAGTATTCTTAATCGTTTGTGTAGATCCATATTCCAAACAAGTGTCATTTTCCTCCTGCTTAAAAATACTTCTTTTACCCTTTCTTATAGTGAAAGTCTACTAGTAATGAATTCTTTCAGCTTTTGTATGTCTGAGATAGTCTTCATTTTGCTTTTGTTTGGACAGATCTGGGTATAGAATTCTAGCTTGATAGAATTCAATGCACTACTTTAAAGGTGTTATTCCACTGAGTTCTCCTTTACATTGTTTCCAGCAAGAAATCTGCTGTCGTTGTTATCTTTGTTCCTCTGTACGTAGTGTATAGTTTTTTCCTCTGGCTGCTTTTAAATTTTTCTCTTTATTGCTGGTTTTGAGCAATTTGATTATTTTTTGTGCCTTGGTGTAGTTTTGTCCATGTTTCTTATGCTTACAGTTCATTGATCTTCTTGACTTTGTGGGTTTATAGTGTTTACCAATTTGGAAAAGTGTTGGCTATTATTTCTTCAAATTGTTGTATTTCTCCTCTCCTTCATGGACTCTAAGTACCCATGTATTAGGCCACTTGACGTTGTTGCACAACTCACTGAGGCTCTATTCATTTTTGTTGTTGTTTTGTTTTGTTACTCTTTTTGTTTCATTTTGGATAGTTTCTATTGCTATGCCTTAATGTTCACTGACCCTTTCTTCTGCAGTGTCTAATCTGCCATTAACCTCGTTCCGTATCTTTTTCATTTAGACATTGTTTTTAATCTCTAGAAGCACAATTTGGGTCTGTTTTACATTTTCCATGCCTATACTTAACATTTTCAGTGTTTATTCTGGGTTTATTAACATACGAAATGCAGTTGTAATAACTTTTCTTCATGTATAATAACTTTTTAAATGTTCTTTTCTGCCAATTCTAACATCTGTATGGATTATGGGTTAGTTTTGATTGATTGCCTTTTCTCCTCAGTATGGGTCATATTTTCCTACTTCTTTGCATCCTTGGCAATTTTTCATATGATCCCAGATATTGTGAGGTTTAGTTTATTATTTGCTATATATATATATATATATTCCTGTAAAATGCTTGGGCTTTGTTTTGGGTGAAATCAAGTTACTCAGAACAATTTTATTCTTTTAGGTCTAGTGTGTAAGATTCGTTGGGTAGGAGTCCAAGTAGCCTTTAGTGTGGAGCTCACTGTATGCAACTACGGAGACAAGTCCTTTCTGAGCATCATGAGGTTTTGCAGTCTGACTTGTAGGAACAGGTACTATTCCTACAACCCTGTGTGATATCCAGTTATTCTTATTATTAATCCTTTCATGTGGTTCTTTTCCTGGCATCAGGGAATTCCTCACACAAATGTACTGACCAATACTTTGTTGAATTCTCAAGAGATCCCTCTGCATGTCTCCAGAGTTCTTTGTCTGTGCACTTCTTTTCTCTCTGATACTCTGCTTTGGGAACTCTAGTTACGTTGGTTTTCCCAGACTCTCAGCTCCATTTCCTCAGTCAGGGGGTCCACCAGTCTCTGCCAGGACTTCTCTTCCCTTTACCATGACCTGGAAACTCTCTCAGAGAAGTAAGGTAGGGCAATTAGAGGGATCACTTCATTTATTTCCCATCTCCTGGAGATCACTGAACTTTATTGCCTGAGGTCCAGTTTCTTGAAAACTGTTGTTTCATATGTCCTGTCTGATGTTTTCATTGTTTCAGGTGGGAGGTCAAATTGGTCCTTGTTACTTCATCTTGGCCAGAAGCCAATAACATAGTTTAAGTCTGTTTTGTTTTGATACAGGGTCCAGTTAAAGATTAGGCATTGCATGTCATGTCTTTGTTTCCTTTAATCTAGAATATTTCCCTACTATTTTTTTTGATGTTTTATGACATTGGCATTTTTGAAGAGTCTAAGCCAGTTGTCTTGTCAATTGCCCCACAATCTGGATTTGTCTGTTTCCTCATTAGATTCAAAGTAAACATTTTGGGGAAGAATACTATATAGGTGATGTATTCTTCATACTTCATCACTTCAGGTGGCCCAGTGCTAAGTTTGATCACTTGACTGAGGTGGTATCTTCCATATCTCTCCATTGTAAAGTTATTTTTCCCCTTGGTAATTGATAAATAATATGTGGGGTGATACGTTGGGATCAGTGAAGATCCTACTTTCAAACAACTCTTCACCCAACTGTGCATCAATGATAATCCTTGTCTGAATCGATTATTACATTGATAGTTGCCAAATGACACTTTCCTAATTCTATCATTCCTTTTGCATTTATTAGCTGACATTATTCTATAAAGAAGAGCTCCCCCACTTTTCATTTTGAGTATCATTATGAACTCATGTGCTTTTTTAAAAAGTAACTATGTTATACCTTATTATAACGATAGTGTTATTCTTTGGAATGTTCCTTTTGTCCAGGTTTGGCCAATGCGATCTCTGTTATTGTTTAACCACACGATGCTTTTTTCTTACTAGAATGATTTCTAATATATTACTACTCACAAATAGGAACTGAGAAAAGGACTCCAGAAGGTGCGGTCTTATTCAGACTCTTCTTAGAAGTCCGCCTTCTTCCTGCGTACTCTCAACCCCAAGTGAGGCTTTCGGGTTGGAAGGAGATACTTCTGAATTAAACTACAGATCAATGTCACCCAATTCTAATCCCTATTCCCTTTTTTCTAGGCATACCATACCTACTGCCATCCTAATCCTTCTGTTGGGCACCTCTCTCCTCCTCTATATTTACTTACAACAGTCAAGAGCAGCAATTGGCCAACCGGCCCCTATCCAGTTCTCCAGTCCATATGCCCCAAGAACTCCTTTTTGCACTGGTCTGTGGTGGCCTTGGCCTACCTCGTCTACCCACTCAAGTAACTCTTTTACCACGAATTTAATTACCTGTGTTTCCCTTTATAGGGTCTTACCTAGCCGTATGGCCTGCTGCCTCTGCCAATTTAAAAATACTATTGAGGTTGTCTGTAAGACAGTCAAGCTGCGTTGTGACAGTGAATGCCTGACAGACGTCACACGTTGTGGTGAGTCTCAATTGCGGGATAATAAATTTTTTAATTTTAATTTAATTTTTTAATAATTTTTATTTTTAATCAATGATGATACATTTTCAAATTAATGATGTAATTGCATTATTTTAATTCATTCATTCAGCGTTCCAGCTCCCTACGTTTCTAAGAACTACCCCCTTGCTAAAAATCAGATTCTTGGTTACGTCATTAAGCTAATAAGAGCTCAGGTACATAGTTAGCTTAATAATGTAACTGATCCGCATACATAAAGGAACAAGAGAAAGGCATGGAAGGGGGAAGGGAATTCACATTAACGGCCACATATCCTATGCTGTGCTCTCGGCAAATGAGAACTTATTCGTAGAGTGCATCACAGTTTGTAAACTGATTTTATATACATTAGGTCTCAACTACCCTTTGTCTTATAGGACAGGTGTAAATATAATTTTGTTTCTTTTATTTGTTTCTGCAATTTTATAAAGAGTACAAGTGATGCTGTTTTATGTCCTATTGGGAGCCTGAGAGTTTCTGGTTCCATAACCAGAAGCTGCTACCTAGCCCTTCTAATGGATGGGAGAGCTAGTTTATTCTTAGACTGTCCAGCTCTGAACTTGCTCTGAATCTCAAGCTTTTCTATCCACAAAACACTCAGGGGCTTTCAACTATTTTTCTATCTATCAGATTTATTGGCACTAACTTGATGACTTCCAAAATGTGCTTTCCTGCCCAGGTAGCTTGAATACAGGTCTCTTTCAGTGATCTAGAGCACGTCATATATAGTAACACTTTACTACTTCTGTAAAGACAATATTGCTGATTTTTCAACACAATTTTTTTTTTTTTTTGGCCGTGCCACACAGCTTGTGGGATCTTAGTTCCCCACCCAGGGATTGAACCCGGGCCACAGCAGGGGAAGTGCTCGGTGCCAACCACTAGACCACCAGGGAACTCCCCCAAACAATTGTTTTACTAATTATCTTGCTCCCTTCTCGCCCAGAAGTGTGCAGAAAAGGCATTTTTCATCTCCTTTTACAGGTGAGGAAAAACAAGATCAGAGGTGTTAAGTGCTATGATCCTAGTGCCCTGATCTCCTATCCCCAGTTTGGGGCTCTCTGCAAGCCCATGCTCCTCCTTTCTCATGACCCTTCCCTCCTCCTTTGACCCTCACCAAAAATACTTTTAATCCTTTTGGAAGAGAAGCCCAGCTACACAATGGTACACATTACCTTCACACAGTCAGAAGCTTTGGATGGTTCCCCCAGTAAAGCTGGAAATATTAGAAGTAAAATGAAATGAAAGCAAAGTAGCCATCTGACAGAAGTTGCTTTCTGCCTTCTACATTTTAGGACCTCAAGTATTATTCCATTGATTTGTTGTACATTCCGCATTGGCATGCAATCTGGCAAATCTCTTAACTTATACCCCAGATCCCTGGCCAAATTTTAGCAAAGAGCCAGGGCGGACATAGTGTTTTTTTCTGTATAGAGCCTTCTGTTATGGCGGCTGGGATATATGGAAGCAGGGAGTGAGCAAAGGACTCGGTGGGTGGGTGGAGAAGGGCATGTCCAGGTGACCACCTGTTTGTGGCGGTTGTTGTCGTGGTCATCTGTGACAGTAGCAAGAACGCAAGCTCACTGAAGAGGTGGAGAGAGGAAGCCTCACACTCCTCTGCCTCTGAGGCAGGACAGGATGGGGTATGTGAATGTGAGGAGTCACAGTAGATCTGCAGAGAGTCCAGCTGAGTAGGGGAGGATTTGTCTTCCAGCCTTGGCTATTCTTGAGTACTGGCCCCTGGGAACCAGTGGAGTAATCCTGAATATAGTGACTATATTTCACGCTACAGAATTTTCTGAGTAGATAGCCACTTTTTCAAGAGATACCTTTTTCACATTTTCTTGTTGCCAGTCATAGGCTTAAGTGTGGGTTTCTTTTTCTCCTAAGTGGCACTCAAACGTTGACTGATTCCTAATTTATTTGGCTGTGGCCTGACAAAAAGCTGTCCCATCAGTCTTCAGTGATCAAAAACAGTCTCCTCTTTTTTGCCAGATGAAGAAACATCCCTAGAGAATGCAGAAGGATCGTTGATGAAGGTGTTACAAGCGTGGAAGAAGAACAACAGCCCCGAGCTGACTATTGAGTCAGAGAGGGCATCCTCAGATAAAAGTGCTGTCAGCTTGTCAGGCTTCATGAATGAGCAGCTGGACTTTAATAATAACAGTGATATTATCAGGGCACGAAATTACATACTGCCTTATATCTCAGAGGGAGATCTAGGAGATGTGGAATCAACATTATTACCATTCCTTCAACTTCTTTTTTCAAATACACAAGATGGAGATATGCCGCTGGGCCTTTTGAAAAACAATACAAGGAGCCCTTCTGTTAAACGTGCACGCAACAATTCAACTAATAAAAAATAGATGGAGGAAACTCCATTTTCTGGAAAATTTGTTAGATGCAGAAACTCAAGAAAAAATGGATGAGGTGAAAAAGGAAGAAAAACCTGCCACGCGTACGCGTTCCAACCTTTTAAGTGCCGTGTATAAACGCTACGTCTTTCAAAAGAAGTTGGAAACTGCCCAACCACAGAAAGACAGCCTAGCAAAGACTAAGAGTACAGAGGAAAAGCTGCTGAGAGTGAACAGGGTCCTCAAGGGCCCGAGGGGCCTACAGAAAATGCACCTCCAAGCAGTGGGAGATGAGAGCGTCTGGGGGAAACAGAATGCCCAGCCATCTGTGGCGAGCACTGCCGAAGAAAGAAGGCTCAGGAGGCCATCCCCAAGAAAGCTGAAACAGCTACTCATGGTGCAGAGGCCCAGGAAGCTGGTGGGAAAGTCCTCCAATGCAGAGTCTTCATTCATAAAGGAACACAAGGCAGCAGGTTCCTCTACCCTGAAACAGTACTTCAAGGGCAGGCCTTCTGCCTCCATCCCTCCAGAATCCCCACCTGAGGTTAAAAGCAAATCAAAAGACTTATCCAACACTATACTTGTTTTAGAAGATGCAAAGGCTAGAGTTAGAAATATTAAGGATTTTGAACTAATCTCACATTCTGGGAAAAAAATACATCTTCCATAAAATTAGGACTCATCGGGTCCACAGAAAACCCAAAGTCAAAAGGAGTCAAAAGTTCAGAAAGAAAAGTTCGCCCAATAGAATGATGCTTGCAAGCCCTCCGTTCTCTGTAGGGAGGAGTCTCATAAATTCCCCTCCGCGAGAGCCTGTTTCATCTTCAGGAGAAGTGACTTCTCAGGAAAATCCTTTTCCAGAATTATTTTCTCTTTCAGACCCTTCGATAGAAAACACCACTTCAGAAAACAATACTGCACAAAACGTTTCTGAAGAAATTATTTCTACAGGAAACTCTAGTCTGCCAGGAGGAACCAGCCCTGGAAACACTACCCATAGGAACGTCTCCACTGCACATTCTACTGTTGCTGCAGACAACAGTATGCCAACTGTTCAACACACCAACGAAACACAATGGGAGTAGCACAACACGGGCACTGAATTATCCTCTAAGCCCACAGGCTTCACTTTCCTGGGGTTCACATCCCCGGGTGATCAAGTTGAAACTCAGCTAAAGCAGCAGCTGCGGTCCCTCATCCCCAACAATGTCATGCGAAGGCTCATTTCTCATGTTATCCAGACTTTGAAAATAGACTGCTCGGAGACCCACGTGCAGCTGGCCTGTGCCAACCTCATCTCTAGAACAGGCCTCCTGATGAAGCTTCTCAGCAAGCAGCAAGAAGTAAAGGTGTCCAAAGCGGAATGGGATACGGACCAGTGGAAAAGTGACAACTCTGTCAGTGAGAGCACAGAAGCCCAGAGTGAGCAGAAAGAGCAGGAGTCAAGTGAGGTGAGGAGAACCCCTGAAACATGGGACCTGGACTTTTACTCAGTTTAGGACATGCCATGAACGTGCCCAAGCAGGAATACCACGGGCTCCTAGTCTGTATCTTACCTTCAGCCGTGAAACTGGCTAAGACAGTGATCTCCCACTTGGCTCATTTAGAGAGTGTGCCACTATTCCTAGGGTAGACGAGAAGAGGACATAACACAGGACAACTAAATTGTAGGTAAATAAATTGTAGAAGAAAAGGCTAATGATAAGATTAATAACACTAAATTTAGCTTGTTCTTATAGAAGCTACTCGCCTGGAAGGATTGGGTTTTATAGTAGTTTAAGAATAGTTAGCTATTGTTTAGAATAGGTTTAAGAAGAGTTAGCTTTCATCCCTTGTATCTCCTTGTTTTTAAAAAATTTGTCATTTATTTTTTTAGCTCACAAAAGAAGTTCCAGGATATGGCTGTAACAACAAACTCATCTTGGCAATATCTGTAACTGTAGTAGTGACGATTTTGGTTACAATTCTCTGTCTCATTGAGGTAAGGACAATAATTCATTCAGATTCAGAACCCACAAACTTGAGAATCAAAGCCACCTTTCCACCTACTACTACTTGATTCTTCTCTTTAGTCATGAGGACTGAGATACACTTTGTTCTTTTACTGAAAAGTATATTCCCAGGATTTTTTGTTTCCTTTTTTCTTTTTTGGCTGCGTTGGGTCTTCATTGCGGTGCACGGGCTTCTCATTGCGGTGGCTTCTCTTGTTGTGGAGTACGGGCTCTAGACGCGCGGGCTCAGGAGTTTTGGCGCACGGACTTAGTTGCTCCACAGCATGTGGGACTTTCCGAGACCAGGGATGGGACCCGTGTCCTCTGCACTGGCAGGCAGATTCTTAACCACTGAACCACCAGGGAAGTCCCAATTCCAGTATTCTTAATCGTTTGTGTAGATCCATATTCCAAACAAGTGTCATTTTCCTCCTGCTTAAAAATACTTCTTTTACCCTTTCTTATAGTGAAAGTCTACTAGTAATGAATTCTTTCAGCTTTTGTATGTCTGAGATAGTCTTCATTTTGCTTTTGTTTGGACAGATCTGGGTATAGAATTCTAGCTTGATAGAATTCAATGCACTACTTTAAAGGTGTTATTCCACTGAGTTCTCCTTTACATTGTTTCCAGCAAGAAATCTGCTGTCGTTGTTATCTTTGTTCCTCTGTACGTAGTGTATAGTTTTTTCCTCTGGCTGCTTTTAAATTTTTCTCTTTATTGCTGGTTTTGAGCAATTTGATTATTTTTTGTGCCTTGGTGTAGTTTTGTCCATGTTTCTTATGCTTACAGTTCATTGATCTTCTTGACTTTGTGGGTTTATAGTGTTTACCAATTTGGAAAAGTGTTGGCTATTATTTCTTCAAATTGTTGTATTTCTCCTCTCCTTCATGGACTCTAAGTACCCATGTATTAGGCCACTTGACGTTGTTGCACAACTCACTGAGGCTCTATTCATTTTTGTTGTTGTTTTGTTTTGTTACTCTTTTTGTTTCATTTTGGATAGTTTCTATTGCTATGCCTTAATGTTCACTGACCCTTTCTTCTGCAGTGTCTAATCTGCCATTAACCTCGTTCCGTATCTTTTTCATTTAGACATTGTTTTTAATCTCTAGAAGCACAATTTGGGTCTGTTTTACATTTTCCATGCCTATACTTAACATTTTCAGTGTTTATTCTGGGTTTATTAACATACGAAATGCAGTTGTAATAACTTTTCTTCATGTATAATAACTTTTTAAATGTTCTTTTCTGCCAATTCTAACATCTGTATGGATTATGGGTTAGTTTTGATTGATTGCCTTTTCTCCTCAGTATGGGTCATATTTTCCTACTTCTTTGCATCCTTGGCAATTTTTCATATGATCCCAGATATTGTGAGGTTTAGTTTATTATTTGCTATATATATATATATATTCCTGTAAAATGCTTGGGCTTTGTTTTGGGTGAAATCAAGTTACTCAGAACAATTTTATTCTTTTAGGTCTAGTGTGTAAGATTCGTTGGGTAGGAGTCCAAGTAGCCTTTAGTGTGGAGCTCACTGTATGCAACTACGGAGACAAGTCCTTTCTGAGCATCATGAGGTTTTGCAGTCTGACTTGTAGGAACAGGTACTATTCCTACAACCCTGTGTGATATCCAGTTATTCTTATTATTAATCCTTTCATGTGGTTCTTTTCCTGGCATCAGGGAATTCCTCACACAAATGTACTGACCAATACTTTGTTGAATTCTCAAGAGATCCCTCTGCATGTCTCCAGAGTTCTTTGTCTGTGCACTTCTTTTCTCTCTGATACTCTGCTTTGGGAACTCTAGTTACGTTGGTTTTCCCAGACTCTCAGCTCCATTTCCTCAGTCAGGGGGTCCACCAGTCTCTGCCAGGACTTCTCTTCCCTTTACCATGACCTGGAAACTCTCTCAGAGAAGTAAGGTAGGGCAATTAGAGGGATCACTTCATTTATTTCCCATCTCCTGGAGATCACTGAACTTTATTGCCTGAGGTCCAGTTTCTTGAAAACTGTTGTTTCATATGTCCTGTCTGATGTTTTCATTGTTTCAGGTGGGAGGTCAAATTGGTCCTTGTTACTTCATCTTGGCCAGAAGCCAATAACATAGTTTAAGTCTGTTTTGTTTTGATACAGGGTCCAGTTAAAGATTAGGCATTGCATGTCATGTCTTTGTTTCCTTTAATCTAGAATATTTCCCTACTATTTTTTTTGATGTTTTATGACATTGGCATTTTTGAAGAGTCTAAGCCAGTTGTCTTGTCAATTGCCCCACAATCTGGATTTGTCTGTTTCCTCATTAGATTCAAAGTAAACATTTTGGGGAAGAATACTATATAGGTGATGTATTCTTCATACTTCATCACTTCAGGTGGCCCAGTGCTAAGTTTGATCACTTGACTGAGGTGGTATCTTCCATATCTCTCCATTGTAAAGTTATTTATCCCCTTGGTAATTGATAAATAATATGTGGGGTGATACGTTGGGATCAGTGAAGATCCTACTTTCAAACAACTCTTCACCCAACTGTGCATCAATGATAATCCTTGTCTGAATCGATTATTACATTGATAGTTGCCAAATGACACTTTCCTAATTCTATCATTCCTTTTGCATTTATTAGCTGACATTATTCTATAAAGAAGAGCTCCCCCACTTTTCATTTTGAGTATCATTATGAACTCATGTGCTTTTTTAAAAAGTAACTATGTTATACCTTATTATAACGATAGTGTTATTCTTTGGAATGTTCCTTTTGTCCAGGTTTGGCCAATGCGATCTCTGTTATTGTTTAACCACACGATGCTTTTTTCTTACTAGAATGATTTCTAATATATTACTACTCACAAATAGGAACTGAGAAAAGGACTCCAGAAGGTGCGGTCTTATTCAGACTCTTCTTAGAAGTCCGCCTTCTTCCTGCGTACTCTCAACCCCAAGTGAGGCTTTCGGGTTGGAAGGAGATACTTCTGAATTAAACTACAGATCAATGTCACCCAATTCTAATCCCTATTCCCTTTTTTCTAGGCATACCATACCTACTGCCATCCTAATCCTTCTGTTGGGCACCTCTCTCCTCCTCTATATTTACTTACAACAGTCAAGAGCAGCAATTGGCCAACCGGCCCCTATCCAGTTCTCCAGTCCATATGCCCCAAGAACTCCTTTTTGCACTGGTCTGTGGTGGCCTTGGCCTACCTCGTCTACCCACTCAAGTAACTCTTTTACCACGAATTTAATTACCTGTGTTTCCCTTTATAGGGTCTTACCTAGCCGTATGGCCTGCTGCCTCTGCCAATTTAAAAATACTATTGAGGTTGTCTGTAAGACAGTCAAGCTGCGTTGTGACAGTGAATGCCTGACAGACGTCACACGTTGTGGTGAGTCTCAATTGCGGGATAATAAATTTTTTAATTTTAATTTAATTTTTTAATAATTTTTATTTTTAATCAATGATGATACATTTTCAAATTAATGATGTAATTGCATTATTTTAATTCATTCATTCAGCGTTCCAGCTCCCTACGTTTCTAAGAACTACCCCCTTGCTAAAAATCAGATTCTTGGTTACGTTATTAAGCTAATAAGAGCTCAGGTACATAGTTAGCTTAATAATGTAACTGATCCGCATACATAAAGGAACAAGAGAAAGGCATGGAAGGGGGAAGGGAATTCACATTAACGGCCACATATCCTATGCTGTGCTCTCGGCAAATGAGAACTTATTCGTAGAGTGCATCACAGTTTGTAAACTGATTTTATATACATTAGGTCTCAACTACCCTTTGTCTTATAGGACAGGTGTAAATATAATTTTGTTTCTTTTATTTGTTTCTGCAATTTTATAAAGAGTACAAGTGATGCTGTTTTATGTCCTATTGGGAGCCTGAGAGTTTCTGGTTCCATAACCAGAAGCTGCTACCTAGCCCTTCTAATGGATGGGAGAGCTAGTTTATTCTTAGACTGTCCAGCTCTGAACTTGCTCTGAATCTCAAGCTTTTCTATCCACAAAACACTCAGGGGCTTTCAACTATTTTTCTATCTATCAGATTTATTGGCACTAACTTGATGACTTCCAAAATGTGCTTTCCTGCCCAGGTAGCTTGAATACAGGTCTCTTTCAGTGATCTAGAGCACGTCATATATAGTAACACTTTACTACTTCTGTAAAGACAATATTGCTGATTTTTCAACACAATTTTTTTTTTTTTTTGGCCGTGCCACACAGCTTGTGGGATCTTAGTTCCCCACCCAGGGATTGAACCCGGGCCACAGCAGGGGAAGTGCTCGGTGCCAACCACTAGACCACCAGGGAACTCCCCCAAACAATTGTTTTACTAATTATCTTGCTCCCTTCTCGCCCAGAAGTGTGCAGAAAAGGCATTTTTCATCTCCTTTTACAGGTGAGGAAAAACAAGATCAGAGGTGTTAAGTGCTATGATCCTAGTGCCCTGATCTCCTATCCCCAGTTTGGGGCTCTCTGCAAGCCCATGCTCCTCCTTTCTCATGACCCTTCCCTCCTCCTTTGACCCTCACCAAAAATACTTTTAATCCTTTTGGAAGAGAAGCCCAGCTACACAATGGTACACATTACCTTCACACAGTCAGAAGCTTTGGATGGTTCCCCCAGTAAAGCTGGAAATATTAGAAGTAAAATGAAATGAAAGCAAAGTAGCCATCTGACAGAAGTTGCTTTCTGCCTTCTACATTTTAGGACCTCAAGTATTATTCCATTGATTTGTTGTACATTCCGCATTGGCATGCAATCTGGCAAATCTCTTAACTTATACCCCAGATCCCTGGCCAAATTTTAGCAAAGAGCCAGGGCGGACATAGTGTTTTTTTCTGTATAGAGCCTTCTGTTATGGCGGCTGGGATATATGGAAGCAGGGAGTGAGCAAAGGACTCGGTGGGTGGGTGGAGAAGGGCATGTCCAGGTGACCACCTGTTTGTGGCGGTTGTTGTCGTGGTCATCTGTGACAGTAGCAAGAACGCAAGCTCACTGAAGAGGTGGAGAGAGGAAGCCTCACACTCCTCTGCCTCTGAGGCAGGACAGGATGGGGTATGTGAATGTGAGGAGTCACAGTAGATCTGCAGAGAGTCCAGCTGAGTAGGGGAGGATTTGTCTTCCAGCCTTGGCTATTCTTGAGTACTGGCCCCTGGGAACCAGTGGAGTAATCCTGAATATAGTGACTATATTTCACGCTACAGAATTTTCTGAGTAGATAGCCACTTTTTCAAGAGATACCTTTTTCACATTTTCTTGTTGCCAGTCATAGGCTTAAGTGTGGGTTTCTTTTTCTCCTAAGTGGCACTCAAACGTTGACTGATTCCTAATTTATTTGGCTGTGGCCTGACAAAAAGCTGTCCCATCAGTCTTCAGTGATCAAAAACAGTCTCCTCTTTTTTGCCAGATGAAGAAACATCCCTAGAGAATGCAGAAGGATCGTTGATGAAGGTGTTACAAGCGTGGAAGAAGAACAACAGCCCCGAGCTGACTATTGAGTCAGAGAGGGCATCCTCAGATAAAAGTGCTGTCAGCTTGTCAGGCTTCATGAATGAGCAGCTGGACTTTAATAATAACAGTGATATTATCAGGGCACGAAATTACATACTGCCTTATATCTCAGAGGGAGATCTAGGAGATGTGGAATCAACATTATTACCATTCCTTCAACTTCTTTTTTCAAATACACAAGATGGAGATATGCCGCTGGGCCTTTTGAAAAACAATACAAGGAGCCCTTCTGTTAAACGTGCACGCAACAATTCAACTAATAAAAATAGATGGAGGAAACTCCATTTTCTGGAAAATTTGTTAGATGCAGAAACTCAAGAAAAAATGGATGAGGTGAAAAAGGAAGAAAAACCTGCCACGCGTACGCGTTCCAACCTTTTAAGTGCCGTGTATAAACGCTACGTCTTTCAAAAGAAGTTGGAAACTGCCCAACCACAGAAAGACAGCCTAGCAAAGACTAAGAGTACAGAGGAAAAGCTGCTGAGAGTGAACAGGGTCCTCAAGGGCCCGAGGGGCCTACAGAAAATGCACCTCCAAGCAGTGGGAGATGAGAGCGTCTGGGGGAAACAGAATGCCCAGCCATCTGTGGCGAGCACTGCCGAAGAAAGAAGGCTCAGGAGGCCATCCCCAAGAAAGCTGAAACAGCTACTCATGGTGCAGAGGCCCAGGAAGCTGGTGGGAAAGTCCTCCAATGCAGAGTCTTCATTCATAAAGGAACACAAGGCAGCAGGTTCCTCTACCCTGAAACAGTACTTCAAGGGCAGGCCTTCTGCCTCCATCCCTCCAGAATCCCCACCTGAGGTTAAAAGCAAATCAAAAGACTTATCCAACACTATACTTGTTTTAGAAGATGCAAAGGCTAGAGTTAGAAATATTAAGGATTTTGAACTAATCTCACATTCTGGGAAAAAAATACATCTTCCATAAAATTAGGACTCATCGGGTCCACAGAAAACCCAAAGTCAAAAGGAGTCAAAAGTTCAGAAAGAAAAGTTCGCCCAATAGAATGATGCTTGCAAGCCCTCCGTTCTCTGTAGGGAGGAGTCTCATAAATTCCCCTCCGCGAGAGCCTGTTTCATCTTCAGGAGAAGTGACTTCTCAGGAAAATCCTTTTCCAGAATTATTTTCTCTTTCAGACCCTTCGATAGAAAACACCACTTCAGAAAACAATACTGCACAAAACGTTTCTGAAGAAATTATTTCTACAGGAAACTCTAGTCTGCCAGGAGGAACCAGCCCTGGAAACACTACCCATAGGAACGTCTCCACTGCACATTCTACTGTTGCTGCAGACAACAGTATGCCAACTGTTCAACACACCAACGAAACACAATGGGAGTAGCACAACACGGGCACTGAATTATCCTCTAAGCCCACAGGCTTCACTTTCCTGGGGTTCACATCCCCGGGTGATCAAGTTGAAACTCAGCTAAAGCAGCAGCTGCGGTCCCTCATCCCCAACAATGTCATGCGAAGGCTCATTTCTCATGTTATCCAGACTTTGAAAATAGACTGCTCGGAGACCCACGTGCAGCTGGCCTGTGCCAACCTCATCTCTAGAACAGGCCTCCTGATGAAGCTTCTCAGCAAGCAGCAAGAAGTAAAGGTGTCCAAAGCGGAATGGGATACGGACCAGTGGAAAAGTGACAACTCTGTCAGTGAGAGCACAGAAGCCCAGAGTGAGCAGAAAGAGCAGGAGTCAAGTGAGGTGAGGAGAACCCCTGAAACATGGGACCTGGACTTTTACTCAGTTTAGGACATGCCATGAACGTGCCCAAGCAGGAATACCACGGGCTCCTAGTCTGTATCTTACCTTCAGCCGTGAAACTGGCTAAGACAGTGATCTCCCACTTGGCTCATTTAGAGAGTGTGCCACTATTCCTAGGGTAGACGAGAAGAGGACATAACACAGGACAACTAAATTGTAGGTAAATAAATTGTAGAAGAAAAGGCTAATGATAAGATTAATAACACTAAATTTAGCTTGTTCTTATAGAAGCTACTCGCCTGGAAGGATTGGGTTTTATAGTAGTTTAAGAATAGTTAGCTATTGTTTAGAATAGGTTTAAGAAGAGTTAGCTTTCATCCCTTGTATCTCCTTGTTTTTAAAAAATTTGTCATTTATTTTTTTAGCTCACAAAAGAAGTTCCAGGATATGGCTGTAACAACAAACTCATCTTGGCAATATCTGTAACTGTAGTAGTGACGATTTTGGTTACAATTCTCTGTCTCATTGAGGTAAGGACAATAATTCATTCAGATTCAGAACCCACAAACTTGAGAATCAAAGCCACCTTTCCACCTACTACTACTTGATTCTTCTCTTTAGTCATGAGGACTGAGATACACTTTGTTCTTTTACTGAAAAGTATATTCCCAGGATTTTTTGTTTCCTTTTTTCTTTTTTGGCTGCGTTGGGTCTTCATTGCGGTGCACGGGCTTCTCATTGCGGTGGCTTCTCTTGTTGTGGAGTACGGGCTCTAGACGCGCGGGCTCAGGAGTTTTGGCGCACGGACTTAGTTGCTCCACAGCATGTGGGACTTTCCGAGACCAGGGATGGGACCCGTGTCCTCTGCACTGGCAGGCAGATTCTTAACCACTGAACCACCAGGGAAGTCCCAATTCCAGTATTCTTAATCGTTTGTGTAGATCCATATTCCAAACAAGTGTCATTTTCCTCCTGCTTAAAAATACTTCTTTTACCCTTTCTTATAGTGAAAGTCTACTAGTAATGAATTCTTTCAGCTTTTGTATGTCTGAGATAGTCTTCATTTTGCTTTTGTTTGGACAGATCTGGGTATAGAATTCTAGCTTGATAGAATTCAATGCACTACTTTAAAGGTGTTATTCCACTGAGTTCTCCTTTACATTGTTTCCAGCAAGAAATCTGCTGTCGTTGTTATCTTTGTTCCTCTGTACGTAGTGTATAGTTTTTTCCTCTGGCTGCTTTTAAATTTTTCTCTTTATTGCTGGTTTTGAGCAATTTGATTATTTTTTGTGCCTTGGTGTAGTTTTGTCCATGTTTCTTATGCTTACAGTTCATTGATCTTCTTGACTTTGTGGGTTTATAGTGTTTACCAATTTGGAAAAGTGTTGGCTATTATTTCTTCAAATTGTTGTATTTCTCCTCTCCTTCATGGACTCTAAGTACCCATGTATTAGGCCACTTGACGTTGTTGCACAACTCACTGAGGCTCTATTCATTTTTGTTGTTGTTTTGTTTTGTTACTCTTTTTGTTTCATTTTGGATAGTTTCTATTGCTATGCCTTAATGTTCACTGACCCTTTCTTCTGCAGTGTCTAATCTGCCATTAACCTCGTTCCGTATCTTTTTCATTTAGACATTGTTTTTAATCTCTAGAAGCACAATTTGGGTCTGTTTTACATTTTCCATGCCTATACTTAACATTTTCAGTGTTTATTCTGGGTTTATTAACATACGAAATGCAGTTGTAATAACTTTTCTTCATGTATAATAACTTTTTAAATGTTCTTTTCTGCCAATTCTAACATCTGTATGGATTATGGGTTAGTTTTGATTGATTGCCTTTTCTCCTCAGTATGGGTCATATTTTCCTACTTCTTTGCATCCTTGGCAATTTTTCATATGATCCCAGATATTGTGAGGTTTAGTTTATTATTTGCTATATATATATATATATTCCTGTAAAATGCTTGGGCTTTGTTTTGGGTGAAATCAAGTTACTCAGAACAATTTTATTCTTTTAGGTCTAGTGTGTAAGATTCGTTGGGTAGGAGTCCAAGTAGCCTTTAGTGTGGAGCTCACTGTATGCAACTACGGAGACAAGTCCTTTCTGAGCATCATGAGGTTTTGCAGTCTGACTTGTAGGAACAGGTACTATTCCTACAACCCTGTGTGATATCCAGTTATTCTTATTATTAATCCTTTCATGTGGTTCTTTTCCTGGCATCAGGGAATTCCTCACACAAATGTACTGACCAATACTTTGTTGAATTCTCAAGAGATCCCTCTGCATGTCTCCAGAGTTCTTTGTCTGTGCACTTCTTTTCTCTCTGATACTCTGCTTTGGGAACTCTAGTTACGTTGGTTTTCCCAGACTCTCAGCTCCATTTCCTCAGTCAGGGGGTCCACCAGTCTCTGCCAGGACTTCTCTTCCCTTTACCATGACCTGGAAACTCTCTCAGAGAAGTAAGGTAGGGCAATTAGAGGGATCACTTCATTTATTTCCCATCTCCTGGAGATCACTGAACTTTATTGCCTGAGGTCCAGTTTCTTGAAAACTGTTGTTTCATATGTCCTGTCTGATGTTTTCATTGTTTCAGGTGGGAGGTCAAATTGGTCCTTGTTACTTCATCTTGGCCAGAAGCCAATAACATAGTTTAAGTCTGTTTTGTTTTGATACAGGGTCCAGTTAAAGATTAGGCATTGCATGTCATGTCTTTGTTTCCTTTAATCTAGAATATTTCCCTACTATTTTTTTTGATGTTTTATGACATTGGCATTTTTGAAGAGTCTAAGCCAGTTGTCTTGTCAATTGCCCCACAATCTGGATTTGTCTGTTTCCTCATTAGATTCAAAGTAAACATTTTGGGGAAGAATACTATATAGGTGATGTATTCTTCATACTTCATCACTTCAGGTGGCCCAGTGCTAAGTTTGATCACTTGACTGAGGTGGTATCTTCCATATCTCTCCATTGTAAAGTTATTTATCCCCTTGGTAATTGATAAATAATATGTGGGGTGATACGTTGGGATCAGTGAAGATCCTACTTTCAAACAACTCTTCACCCAACTGTGCATCAATGATAATCCTTGTCTGAATCGATTATTACATTGATAGTTGCCAAATGACACTTTCCTAATTCTATCATTCCTTTTGCATTTATTAGCTGACATTATTCTATAAAGAAGAGCTCCCCCACTTTTCATTTTGAGTATCATTATGAACTCATGTGCTTTTTTAAAAAGTAACTATGTTATACCTTATTATAACGATAGTGTTATTCTTTGGAATGTTCCTTTTGTCCAGGTTTGGCCAATGCGATCTCTGTTATTGTTTAACCACACGATGCTTTTTTCTTACTAGAATGATTTCTAATATATTACTACTCACAAATAGGAACTGAGAAAAGGACTCCAGAAGGTGCGGTCTTATTCAGACTCTTCTTAGAAGTCCGCCTTCTTCCTGCGTACTCTCAACCCCAAGTGAGGCTTTCGGGTTGGAAGGAGATACTTCTGAATTAAACTACAGATCAATGTCACCCAATTCTAATCCCTATTCCCTTTTTTCTAGGCATACCATACCTACTGCCATCCTAATCCTTCTGTTGGGCACCTCTCTCCTCCTCTATATTTACTTACAACAGTCAAGAGCAGCAATTGGCCAACCGGCCCCTATCCAGTTCTCCAGTCCATATGCCCCAAGAACTCCTTTTTGCACTGGTCTGTGGTGGCCTTGGCCTACCTCGTCTACCCACTCAAGTAACTCTTTTACCACGAATTTAATTACCTGTGTTTCCCTTTATAGGGTCTTACCTAGCCGTATGGCCTGCTGCCTCTGCCAATTTAAAAATACTATTGAGGTTGTCTGTAAGACAGTCAAGCTGCGTTGTGACAGTGAATGCCTGACAGACGTCACACGTTGTGGTGAGTCTCAATTGCGGGATAATAAATTTTTTAATTTTAATTTAATTTTTTAATAATTTTTATTTTTAATCAATGATGATACATTTTCAAATTAATGATGTAATTGCATTATTTTAATTCATTCATTCAGCGTTCCAGCTCCCTACGTTTCTAAGAACTACCCCCTTGCTAAAAATCAGATTCTTGGTTACGTTATTAAGCTAATAAGAGCTCAGGTACATAGTTAGCTTAATAATGTAACTGATCCGCATACATAAAGGAACAAGAGAAAGGCATGGAAGGGGGAAGGGAATTCACATTAACGGCCACATATCCTATGCTGTGCTCTCGGCAAATGAGAACTTATTCGTAGAGTGCATCACAGTTTGTAAACTGATTTTATATACATTAGGTCTCAACTACCCTTTGTCTTATAGGACAGGTGTAAATATAATTTTGTTTCTTTTATTTGTTTCTGCAATTTTATAAAGAGTACAAGTGATGCTGTTTTATGTCCTATTGGGAGCCTGAGAGTTTCTGGTTCCATAACCAGAAGCTGCTACCTAGCCCTTCTAATGGATGGGAGAGCTAGTTTATTCTTAGACTGTCCAGCTCTGAACTTGCTCTGAATCTCAAGCTTTTCTATCCACAAAACACTCAGGGGCTTTCAACTATTTTTCTATCTATCAGATTTATTGGCACTAACTTGATGACTTCCAAAATGTGCTTTCCTGCCCAGGTAGCTTGAATACAGGTCTCTTTCAGTGATCTAGAGCACGTCATATATAGTAACACTTTACTACTTCTGTAAAGACAATATTGCTGATTTTTCAACACAATTTTTTTTTTTTTTTGGCCGTGCCACACAGCTTGTGGGATCTTAGTTCCCCACCCAGGGATTGAACCCGGGCCACAGCAGGGGAAGTGCTCGGTGCCAACCACTAGACCACCAGGGAACTCCCCCAAACAATTGTTTTACTAATTATCTTGCTCCCTTCTCGCCCAGAAGTGTGCAGAAAAGGCATTTTTCATCTCCTTTTACAGGTGAGGAAAAACAAGATCAGAGGTGTTAAGTGCTATGATCCTAGTGCCCTGATCTCCTATCCCCAGTTTGGGGCTCTCTGCAAGCCCATGCTCCTCCTTTCTCATGACCCTTCCCTCCTCCTTTGACCCTCACCAAAAATACTTTTAATCCTTTTGGAAGAGAAGCCCAGCTACACAATGGTACACATTACCTTCACACAGTCAGAAGCTTTGGATGGTTCCCCCAGTAAAGCTGGAAATATTAGAAGTAAAATGAAATGAAAGCAAAGTAGCCATCTGACAGAAGTTGCTTTCTGCCTTCTACATTTTAGGACCTCAAGTATTATTCCATTGATTTGTTGTACATTCCGCATTGGCATGCAATCTGGCAAATCTCTTAACTTATACCCCAGATCCCTGGCCAAATTTTAGCAAAGAGCCAGGGCGGACATAGTGTTTTTTTCTGTATAGAGCCTTCTGTTATGGCGGCTGGGATATATGGAAGCAGGGAGTGAGCAAAGGACTCGGTGGGTGGGTGGAGAAGGGCATGTCCAGGTGACCACCTGTTTGTGGCGGTTGTTGTCGTGGTCATCTGTGACAGTAGCAAGAACGCAAGCTCACTGAAGAGGTGGAGAGAGGAAGCCTCACACTCCTCTGCCTCTGAGGCAGGACAGGATGGGGTATGTGAATGTGAGGAGTCACAGTAGATCTGCAGAGAGTCCAGCTGAGTAGGGGAGGATTTGTCTTCCAGCCTTGGCTATTCTTGAGTACTGGCCCCTGGGAACCAGTGGAGTAATCCTGAATATAGTGACTATATTTCACGCTACAGAATTTTCTGAGTAGATAGCCACTTTTTCAAGAGATACCTTTTTCACATTTTCTTGTTGCCAGTCATAGGCTTAAGTGTGGGTTTCTTTTTCTCCTAAGTGGCACTCAAACGTTGACTGATTCCTAATTTATTTGGCTGTGGCCTGACAAAAAGCTGTCCCATCAGTCTTCAGTGATCAAAAACAGTCTCCTCTTTTTTGCCAGATGAAGAAACATCCCTAGAGAATGCAGAAGGATCGTTGATGAAGGTGTTACAAGCGTGGAAGAAGAACAACAGCCCCGAGCTGACTATTGAGTCAGAGAGGGCATCCTCAGATAAAAGTGCTGTCAGCTTGTCAGGCTTCATGAATGAGCAGCTGGACTTTAATAATAACAGTGATATTATCAGGGCACGAAATTACATACTGCCTTATATCTCAGAGGGAGATCTAGGAGATGTGGAATCAACATTATTACCATTCCTTCAACTTCTTTTTTCAAATACACAAGATGGAGATATGCCGCTGGGCCTTTTGAAAAACAATACAAGGAGCCCTTCTGTTAAACGTGCACGCAACAATTCAACTAATAAAAATAGATGGAGGAAACTCCATTTTCTGGAAAATTTGTTAGATGCAGAAACTCAAGAAAAAAAATGGATGAGGTGAAAAAGGAAGAAAAACCTGCCACGCGTACGCGTTCCAACCTTTTAAGTGCCGTGTATAAACGCTACGTCTTTCAAAAGAAGTTGGAAACTGCCCAACCACAGAAAGACAGCCTAGCAAAGACTAAGAGTACAGAGGAAAAGCTGCTGAGAGTGAACAGGGTCCTCAAGGGCCCGAGGGGCCTACAGAAAATGCACCTCCAAGCAGTGGGAGATGAGAGCGTCTGGGGGAAACAGAATGCCCAGCCATCTGTGGCGAGCACTGCCGAAGAAAGAAGGCTCAGGAGGCCATCCCCAAGAAAGCTGAAACAGCTACTCATGGTGCAGAGGCCCAGGAAGCTGGTGGGAAAGTCCTCCAATGCAGAGTCTTCATTCATAAAGGAACACAAGGCAGCAGGTTCCTCTACCCTGAAACAGTACTTCAAGGGCAGGCCTTCTGCCTCCATCCCTCCAGAATCCCCACCTGAGGTTAAAAGCAAATCAAAAGACTTATCCAACACTATACTTGTTTTAGAAGATGCAAAGGCTAGAGTTAGAAATATTAAGGATTTTGAACTAATCTCACATTCTGGGAAAAAAATACATCTTCCATAAAATTAGGACTCATCGGGTCCACAGAAAACCCAAAGTCAAAAGGAGTCAAAAGTTCAGAAAGAAAAGTTCGCCCAATAGAATGATGCTTGCAAGCCCTCCGTTCTCTGTAGGGAGGAGTCTCATAAATTCCCCTCCGCGAGAGCCTGTTTCATCTTCAGGAGAAGTGACTTCTCAGGAAAATCCTTTTCCAGAATTATTTTCTCTTTCAGACCCTTCGATAGAAAACACCACTTCAGAAAACAATACTGCACAAAACGTTTCTGAAGAAATTATTTCTACAGGAAACTCTAGTCTGCCAGGAGGAACCAGCCCTGGAAACACTACCCATAGGAACGTCTCCACTGCACATTCTACTGTTGCTGCAGACAACAGTATGCCAACTGTTCAACACACCAACGAAACACAATGGGAGTAGCACAACACGGGCACTGAATTATCCTCTAAGCCCACAGGCTTCACTTTCCTGGGGTTCACATCCCCGGGTGATCAAGTTGAAACTCAGCTAAAGCAGCAGCTGCGGTCCCTCATCCCCAACAATGTCATGCGAAGGCTCATTTCTCATGTTATCCAGACTTTGAAAATAGACTGCTCGGAGACCCACGTGCAGCTGGCCTGTGCCAACCTCATCTCTAGAACAGGCCTCCTGATGAAGCTTCTCAGCAAGCAGCAAGAAGTAAAGGTGTCCAAAGCGGAATGGGATACGGACCAGTGGAAAAGTGACAACTCTGTCAGTGAGAGCACAGAAGCCCAGAGTGAGCAGAAAGAGCAGGAGTCAAGTGAGGTGAGGAGAACCCCTGAAACATGGGACCTGGACTTTTACTCAGTTTAGGACATGCCATGAACGTGCCCAAGCAGGAATACCACGGGCTCCTAGTCTGTATCTTACCTTCAGCCGTGAAACTGGCTAAGACAGTGATCTCCCACTTGGCTCATTTAGAGAGTGTGCCACTATTCCTAGGGTAGACGAGAAGAGGACATAACACAGGACAACTAAATTGTAGGTAAATAAATTGTAGAAGAAAAGGCTAATGATAAGATTAATAACACTAAATTTAGCTTGTTCTTATAGAAGCTACTCGCCTGGAAGGATTGGGTTTTATAGTAGTTTAAGAATAGTTAGCTATTGTTTAGAATAGGTTTAAGAAGAGTTAGCTTTCATCCCTTGTATCTCCTTGTTTTTAAAAAATTTGTCATTTATTTTTTTAGCTCACAAAAGAAGTTCCAGGATATGGCTGTAACAACAAACTCATCTTGGCAATATCTGTAACTGTAGTAGTGACGATTTTGGTTACAATTCTCTGTCTCATTGAGGTAAGGACAATAATTCATTCAGATTCAGAACCCACAAACTTGAGAATCAAAGCCACCTTTCCACCTACTACTACTTGATTCTTCTCTTTAGTCATGAGGACTGAGATACACTTTGTTCTTTTACTGAAAAGTATATTCCCAGGATTTTTTGTTTCCTTTTTTCTTTTTTGGCTGCGTTGGGTCTTCATTGCGGTGCACGGGCTTCTCATTGCGGTGGCTTCTCTTGTTGTGGAGTACGGGCTCTAGACGCGCGGGCTCAGGAGTTTTGGCGCACGGACTTAGTTGCTCCACAGCATGTGGGACTTTCCGAGACCAGGGATGGGACCCGTGTCCTCTGCACTGGCAGGCAGATTCTTAACCACTGAACCACCAGGGAAGTCCCAATTCCAGTATTCTTAATCGTTTGTGTAGATCCATATTCCAAACAAGTGTCATTTTCCTCCTGCTTAAAAATACTTCTTTTACCCTTTCTTATAGTGAAAGTCTACTAGTAATGAATTCTTTCAGCTTTTGTATGTCTGAGATAGTCTTCATTTTGCTTTTGTTTGGACAGATCTGGGTATAGAATTCTAGCTTGATAGAATTCAATGCACTACTTTAAAGGTGTTATTCCACTGAGTTCTCCTTTACATTGTTTCCAGCAAGAAATCTGCTGTCGTTGTTATCTTTGTTCCTCTGTACGTAGTGTATAGTTTTTTCCTCTGGCTGCTTTTAAATTTTTCTCTTTATTGCTGGTTTTGAGCAATTTGATTATTTTTTGTGCCTTGGTGTAGTTTTGTCCATGTTTCTTATGCTTACAGTTCATTGATCTTCTTGACTTTGTGGGTTTATAGTGTTTACCAATTTGGAAAAGTGTTGGCTATTATTTCTTCAAATTGTTGTATTTCTCCTCTCCTTCATGGACTCTAAGTACCCATGTATTAGGCCACTTGACGTTGTTGCACAACTCACTGAGGCTCTATTCATTTTTGTTGTTGTTTTGTTTTGTTACTCTTTTTGTTTCATTTTGGATAGTTTCTATTGCTATGCCTTAATGTTCACTGACCCTTTCTTCTGCAGTGTCTAATCTGCCATTAACCTCGTTCCGTATCTTTTTCATTTAGACATTGTTTTTAATCTCTAGAAGCACAATTTGGGTCTGTTTTACATTTTCCATGCCTATACTTAACATTTTCAGTGTTTATTCTGGGTTTATTAACATACGAAATGCAGTTGTAATAACTTTTCTTCATGTATAATAACTTTTTAAATGTTCTTTTCTGCCAATTCTAACATCTGTATGGATTATGGGTTAGTTTTGATTGATTGCCTTTTCTCCTCAGTATGGGTCATATTTTCCTACTTCTTTGCATCCTTGGCAATTTTTCATATGATCCCAGATATTGTGAGGTTTAGTTTATTATTTGCTATATATATATATATATATTCCTGTAAAATGCTTGGGCTTTGTTTTGGGTGAAATCAAGTTACTCAGAACAATTTTATTCTTTTAGGTCTAGTGTGTAAGATTCGTTGGGTAGGAGTCCAAGTAGCCTTTAGTGTGGAGCTCACTGTATGCAACTACGGAGACAAGTCCTTTCTGAGCATCATGAGGTTTTGCAGTCTGACTTGTAGGAACAGGTACTATTCCTACAACCCTGTGTGATATCCAGTTATTCTTATTATTAATCCTTTCATGTGGTTCTTTTCCTGGCATCAGGGAATTCCTCACACAAATGTACTGACCAATACTTTGTTGAATTCTCAAGAGATCCCTCTGCATGTCTCCAGAGTTCTTTGTCTGTGCACTTCTTTTCTCTCTGATACTCTGCTTTGGGAACTCTAGTTACGTTGGTTTTCCCAGACTCTCAGCTCCATTTCCTCAGTCAGGGGGTCCACCAGTCTCTGCCAGGACTTCTCTTCCCTTTACCATGACCTGGAAACTCTCTCAGAGAAGTAAGGTAGGGCAATTAGAGGGATCACTTCATTTATTTCCCATCTCCTGGAGATCACTGAACTTTATTGCCTGAGGTCCAGTTTCTTGAAAACTGTTGTTTCATATGTCCTGTCTGATGTTTTCATTGTTTCAGGTGGGAGGTCAAATTGGTCCTTGTTACTTCATCTTGGCCAGAAGCCAATAACATAGTTTAAGTCTGTTTTGTTTTGATACAGGGTCCAGTTAAAGATTAGGCATTGCATGTCATGTCTTTGTTTCCTTTAATCTAGAATATTTCCCTACTATTTTTTTTGATGTTTTATGACATTGGCATTTTTGAAGAGTCTAAGCCAGTTGTCTTGTCAATTGCCCCACAATCTGGATTTGTCTGTTTCCTCATTAGATTCAAAGTAAACATTTTGGGGAAGAATACTATATAGGTGATGTATTCTTCATACTTCATCACTTCAGGTGGCCCAGTGCTAAGTTTGATCACTTGACTGAGGTGGTATCTTCCATATCTCTCCATTGTAAAGTTATTTTTCCCCTTGGTAATTGATAAATAATATGTGGGGTGATACGTTGGGATCAGTGAAGATCCTACTTTCAAACAACTCTTCACCCAACTGTGCATCAATGATAATCCTTGTCTGAATCGATTATTACATTGATAGTTGCCAAATGACACTTTCCTAATTCTATCATTCCTTTTGCATTTATTAGCTGACATTATTCTATAAAGAAGAGCTCCCCCACTTTTCATTTTGAGTATCATTATGAACTCATGTGCTTTTTTAAAAAGTAACTATGTTATACCTTATTATAACGATAGTGTTATTCTTTGGAATGTTCCTTTTGTCCAGGTTTGGCCAATGCGATCTCTGTTATTGTTTAACCACACGATGCTTTTTTCTTACTAGAATGATTTCTAATATATTACTACTCACAAATAGGAACTGAGAAAAGGACTCCAGAAGGTGCGGTCTTATTCAGACTCTTCTTAGAAGTCCGCCTTCTTCCTGCGTACTCTCAACCCCAAGTGAGGCTTTCGGGTTGGAAGGAGATACTTCTGAATTAAACTACAGATCAATGTCACCCAATTCTAATCCCTATTCCCTTTTTTCTAGGCATACCATACCTACTGCCATCCTAATCCTTCTGTTGGGCACCTCTCTCCTCCTCTATATTTACTTACAACAGTCAAGAGCAGCAATTGGCCAACCGGCCCCTATCCAGTTCTCCAGTCCATATGCCCCAAGAACTCCTTTTTGCACTGGTCTGTGGTGGCCTTGGCCTACCTCGTCTACCCACTCAAGTAACTCTTTTACCACGAATTTAATTACCTGTGTTTCCCTTTATAGGGTCTTACCTAGCCGTATGGCCTGCTGCCTCTGCCAATTTAAAAATACTATTGAGGTTGTCTGTAAGACAGTCAAGCTGCGTTGTGACAGTGAATGCCTGACAGACGTCACACGTTGTGGTGAGTCTCAATTGCGGGATAATAAATTTTTTAATTTTAATTTAATTTTTTAATAATTTTTATTTTTAATCAATGATGATACATTTTCAAATTAATGATGTAATTGCATTATTTTAATTCATTCATTCAGCGTTCCAGCTCCCTACGTTTCTAAGAACTACCCCCTTGCTAAAAATCAGATTCTTGGTTACGTCATTAAGCTAATAAGAGCTCAGGTACATAGTTAGCTTAATAATGTAACTGATCCGCATACATAAAGGAACAAGAGAAAGGCATGGAAGGGGGAAGGGAATTCACATTAACGGCCACATATCCTATGCTGTGCTCTCGGCAAATGAGAACTTATTCGTAGAGTGCATCACAGTTTGTAAACTGATTTTATATACATTAGGTCTCAACTACCCTTTGTCTTATAGGACAGGTGTAAATATAATTTTGTTTCTTTTATTTGTTTCTGCAATTTTATAAAGAGTACAAGTGATGCTGTTTTATGTCCTATTGGGAGCCTGAGAGTTTCTGGTTCCATAACCAGAAGCTGCTACCTAGCCCTTCTAATGGATGGGAGAGCTAGTTTATTCTTAGACTGTCCAGCTCTGAACTTGCTCTGAATCTCAAGCTTTTCTATCCACAAAACACTCAGGGGCTTTCAACTATTTTTCTATCTATCAGATTTATTGGCACTAACTTGATGACTTCCAAAATGTGCTTTCCTGCCCAGGTAGCTTGAATACAGGTCTCTTTCAGTGATCTAGAGCACGTCATATATAGTAACACTTTACTACTTCTGTAAAGACAATATTGCTGATTTTTCAACACAATTTTTTTTTTTTTTTGGCCGTGCCACACAGCTTGTGGGATCTTAGTTCCCCACCCAGGGATTGAACCCGGGCCACAGCAGGGGAAGTGCTCGGTCCCAACCACTAGACCACCAGGGAACTCCCCCAAACAATTTTTTTACTAATTATATTGCTCCCTTCTCGCCCAGAAGTGTGCAGAAAAGGCATTTTTCATCTCCTTTTACAGGTGAGGAAAAACAAGATCAGAGGTGTTAAGTGCTATGATCCTAGTGCCCTGATCTCCTATCCGCAGTTTGGGGCTCTCTGCAAGCCCATGCTCCTCCTTTCTCATGACCCTTCCCTCCTCCTTTGACCCTCACCAAAAATACTTTTAATCCTTTTGGAAGAGAAGCCCAGCTACACAATGGTACACATTACCTTCACACAGTCAGAAGCTTTGGATGGTTCCCCCAGTAAAGCTGGAAATATTAGAAGTAAAATGAAATGAAAGCAAAGTAGCCATCTGACAGAAGTTGCTTTCTGCCTTCTACATTTTAGGACCTCAAGTATTATTCCATTGATTTGTTGTACATTCCGCATTGGCATGCAATCTGGCAAATCTCTTAACTTATACCCCAGATCCCTGGCCAAATTTTAGCAAAGAGCCAGGGCGGACATAGTGTTTTTTTCTGTATAGAGCCTTCTGTTATGGCGGCTGGGATATATGGAAGCAGGGAGTGAGCAAAGGACTCGGTGGGTGGGTGGAGAAGGGCATGTCCAGGTGACCACCTGTTTGTGGCGGTTGTTGTCGTGGTCATCTGTGACAGTAGCAAGAACGCAAGCTCACTGAAGAGGTGGAGAGAGGAAGCCTCACACTCCTCTGCCTCTGAGGCAGGACAGGATGGGGTATGTGAATGTGAGGAGTCACAGTAGATCTGCAGAGAGTCCAGCTGAGTAGGGGAGGATTTGTCTTCCAGCCTTGGCTATTCTTGAGTACTGGCCCCTGGGAACCAGTGGAGTAATCCTGAATATAGTGACTATATTTCACGCTACAGAATTTTCTGAGTAGATAGCCACTTTTTCAAGAGATACCTTTTTCACATTTTCTTGTTGCCAGTCATAGGCTTAAGTGTGGGTTTCTTTTTCTCCTAAGTGGCACTCAAACGTTGACTGATTCCTAATTTATTTGGCTGTGGCCTGACAAAAAGCTGTCCCATCAGTCTTCAGTGATCAAAAACAGTCTCCTCTTTTTTGCCAGATGAAGAAACATCCCTAGAGAATGCAGAAGGATCGTTGATGAAGGTGTTACAAGCGTGGAAGAAGAACAACAGCCCCGAGCTGACTATTGAGTCAGAGAGGGCATCCTCAGATAAAAGTGCTGTCAGCTTGTCAGGCTTCATGAATGAGCAGCTGGACTTTAATAATAACAGTGATATTATCAGGGCACGAAATTACATACTGCCTTATATCTCAGAGGGAGATCTAGGAGATGTGGAATCAACATTATTACCATTCCTTCAACTTCTTTTTTCAAATACACAAGATGGAGATATGCCGCTGGGCCTTTTGAAAAACAATACAAGGAGCCCTTCTGTTAAACGTGCACGCAACAATTCAACTAATAAAAATAGATGGAGGAAACTCCATTTTCTGGAAAATTTGTTAGATGCAGAAACTCAAGAAAAAAAATGGATGAGGTGAAAAAGGAAGAAAAACCTGCCACGCGTACGCGTTCCAACCTTTTAAGTGCCGTGTATAAACGCTACGTCTTTCAAAAGAAGTTGGAAACTGCCCAACCACAGAAAGACAGCCTAGCAAAGACTAAGAGTACAGAGGAAAAGCTGCTGAGAGTGAACAGGGTCCTCAAGGGCCCGAGGGGCCTACAGAAAATGCACCTCCAAGCAGTGGGAGATGAGAGCGTCTGGGGGAAACAGAATGCCCAGCCATCTGTGGCGAGCACTGCCGAAGAAAGAAGGCTCAGGAGGCCATCCCCAAGAAAGCTGAAACAGCTACTCATGGTGCAGAGGCCCAGGAAGCTGGTGGGAAAGTCCTCCAATGCAGAGTCTTCATTCATAAAGGAACACAAGGCAGCAGGTTCCTCTACCCTGAAACAGTACTTCAAGGGCAGGCCTTCTGCCTCCATCCCTCCAGAATCCCCACCTGAGGTTAAAAGCAAATCAAAAGACTTATCCAACACTATACTTGTTTTAGAAGATGCAAAGGCTAGAGTTAGAAATATTAAGGATTTTGAACTAATCTCACATTCTGGGAAAAAAATACATCTTCCATAAAATTAGGACTCATCGGGTCCACAGAAAACCCAAAGTCAAAAGGAGTCAAAAGTTCAGAAAGAAAAGTTCGCCCAATAGAATGATGCTTGCAAGCCCTCCGTTCTCTGTAGGGAGGAGTCTCATAAATTCCCCTCCGCGAGAGCCTGTTTCATCTTCAGGAGAAGTGACTTCTCAGGAAAATCCTTTTCCAGAATTATTTTCTCTTTCAGACCCTTCGATAGAAAACACCACTTCAGAAAACAATACTGCACAAAACGTTTCTGAAGAAATTATTTCTACAGGAAACTCTAGTCTGCCAGGAGGAACCAGCCCTGGAAACACTACCCATAGGAACGTCTCCACTGCACATTCTACTGTTGCTGCAGACAACAGTATGCCAACTGTTCAACACACCAACGAAACACAATGGGAGTAGCACAACACGGGCACTGAATTATCCTCTAAGCCCACAGGCTTCACTTTCCTGGGGTTCACATCCCCGGGTGATCAAGTTGAAACTCAGCTAAAGCAGCAGCTGCGGTCCCTCATCCCCAACAATGTCATGCGAAGGCTCATTTCTCATGTTATCCAGACTTTGAAAATAGACTGCTCGGAGACCCACGTGCAGCTGGCCTGTGCCAACCTCATCTCTAGAACAGGCCTCCTGATGAAGCTTCTCAGCAAGCAGCAAGAAGTAAAGGTGTCCAAAGCGGAATGGGATACGGACCAGTGGAAAAGTGACAACTCTGTCAGTGAGAGCACAGAAGCCCAGAGTGAGCAGAAAGAGCAGGAGTCAAGTGAGGTGAGGAGAACCCCTGAAACATGGGACCTGGACTTTTACTCAGTTTAGGACATGCCATGAACGTGCCCAAGCAGGAATACCACGGGCTCCTAGTCTGTATCTTACCTTCAGCCGTGAAACTGGCTAAGACAGTGATCTCCCACTTGGCTCATTTAGAGAGTGTGCCACTATTCCTAGGGTAGACGAGAAGAGGACATAACACAGGACAACTAAATTGTAGGTAAATAAATTGTAGAAGAAAAGGCTAATGATAAGATTAATAACACTAAATTTAGCTTGTTCTTATAGAAGCTACTCGCCTGGAAGGATTGGGTTTTATAGTAGTTTAAGAATAGTTAGCTATTGTTTAGAATAGGTTTAAGAAGAGTTAGCTTTCATCCCTTGTATCTCCTTGTTTTTAAAAAATTTGTCATTTATTTTTTTAGCTCACAAAAGAAGTTCCAGGATATGGCTGTAACAACAAACTCATCTTGGCAATATCTGTAACTGTAGTAGTGACGATTTTGGTTACAATTCTCTGTCTCATTGAGGTAAGGACAATAATTCATTCAGATTCAGAACCCACAAACTTGAGAATCAAAGCCACCTTTCCACCTACTACTACTTGATTCTTCTCTTTAGTCATGAGGACTGAGATACACTTTGTTCTTTTACTGAAAAGTATATTCCCAGGATTTTTTGTTTCCTTTTTTCTTTTTTGGCTGCGTTGGGTCTTCATTGCGGTGCACGGGCTTCTCATTGCGGTGGCTTCTCTTGTTGTGGAGTACGGGCTCTAGACGCGCGGGCTCAGGAGTTTTGGCGCACGGACTTAGTTGCTCCACAGCATGTGGGACTTTCCGAGACCAGGGATGGGACCCGTGTCCTCTGCACTGGCAGGCAGATTCTTAACCACTGAACCACCAGGGAAGTCCCAATTCCAGTATTCTTAATCGTTTGTGTAGATCCATATTCCAAACAAGTGTCATTTTCCTCCTGCTTAAAAATACTTCTTTTACCCTTTCTTATAGTGAAAGTCTACTAGTAATGAATTCTTTCAGCTTTTGTATGTCTGAGATAGTCTTCATTTTGCTTTTGTTTGGACAGATCTGGGTATAGAATTCTAGCTTGATAGAATTCAATGCACTACTTTAAAGGTGTTATTCCACTGAGTTCTCCTTTACATTGTTTCCAGCAAGAAATCTGCTGTCGTTGTTATCTTTGTTCCTCTGTACGTAGTGTATAGTTTTTTCCTCTGGCTGCTTTTAAATTTTTCTCTTTATTGCTGGTTTTGAGCAATTTGATTATTTTTTGTGCCTTGGTGTAGTTTTGTCCATGTTTCTTATGCTTACAGTTCATTGATCTTCTTGACTTTGTGGGTTTATAGTGTTTACCAATTTGGAAAAGTGTTGGCTATTATTTCTTCAAATTGTTGTATTTCTCCTCTCCTTCATGGACTCTAAGTACCCATGTATTAGGCCACTTGACGTTGTTGCACAACTCACTGAGGCTCTATTCATTTTTGTTGTTGTTTTGTTTTGTTACTCTTTTTGTTTCATTTTGGATAGTTTCTATTGCTATGCCTTAATGTTCACTGACCCTTTCTTCTGCAGTGTCTAATCTGCCATTAACCTCGTTCCGTATCTTTTTCATTTAGACATTGTTTTTAATCTCTAGAAGCACAATTTGGGTCTGTTTTACATTTTCCATGCCTATACTTAACATTTTCAGTGTTTATTCTGGGTTTATTAACATACGAAATGCAGTTGTAATAACTTTTCTTCATGTATAATAACTTTTTAAATGTTCTTTTCTGCCAATTCTAACATCTGTATGGATTATGGGTTAGTTTTGATTGATTGCCTTTTCTCCTCAGTATGGGTCATATTTTCCTACTTCTTTGCATCCTTGGCAATTTTTCATATGATCCCAGATATTGTGAGGTTTAGTTTATTATTTGCTATATATATATATATATATTCCTGTAAAATGCTTGGGCTTTGTTTTGGGTGAAATCAAGTTACTCAGAACAATTTTATTCTTTTAGGTCTAGTGTGTAAGATTCGTTGGGTAGGAGTCCAAGTAGCCTTTAGTGTGGAGCTCACTGTATGCAACTACGGAGACAAGTCCTTTCTGAGCATCATGAGGTTTTGCAGTCTGACTTGTAGGAACAGGTACTATTCCTACAACCCTGTGTGATATCCAGTTATTCTTATTATTAATCCTTTCATGTGGTTCTTTTCCTGGCATCAGGGAATTCCTCACACAAATGTACTGACCAATACTTTGTTGAATTCTCAAGAGATCCCTCTGCATGTCTCCAGAGTTCTTTGTCTGTGCACTTCTTTTCTCTCTGATACTCTGCTTTGGGAACTCTAGTTACGTTGGTTTTCCCAGACTCTCAGCTCCATTTCCTCAGTCAGGGGGTCCACCAGTCTCTGCCAGGACTTCTCTTCCCTTTACCATGACCTGGAAACTCTCTCAGAGAAGTAAGGTAGGGCAATTAGAGGGATCACTTCATTTATTTCCCATCTCCTGGAGATCACTGAACTTTATTGCCTGAGGTCCAGTTTCTTGAAAACTGTTGTTTCATATGTCCTGTCTGATGTTTTCATTGTTTCAGGTGGGAGGTCAAATTGGTCCTTGTTACTTCATCTTGGCCAGAAGCCAATAACATAGTTTAAGTCTGTTTTGTTTTGATACAGGGTCCAGTTAAAGATTAGGCATTGCATGTCATGTCTTTGTTTCCTTTAATCTAGAATATTTCCCTACTATTTTTTTTGATGTTTTATGACATTGGCATTTTTGAAGAGTCTAAGCCAGTTGTCTTGTCAATTGCCCCACAATCTGGATTTGTCTGTTTCCTCATTAGATTCAAAGTAAACATTTTGGGGAAGAATACTATATAGGTGATGTATTCTTCATACTTCATCACTTCAGGTGGCCCAGTGCTAAGTTTGATCACTTGACTGAGGTGGTATCTTCCATATCTCTCCATTGTAAAGTTATTTTTCCCCTTGGTAATTGATAAATAATATGTGGGGTGATACGTTGGGATCAGTGAAGATCCTACTTTCAAACAACTCTTCACCCAACTGTGCATCAATGATAATCCTTGTCTGAATCGATTATTACATTGATAGTTGCCAAATGACACTTTCCTAATTCTATCATTCCTTTTGCATTTATTAGCTGACATTATTCTATAAAGAAGAGCTCCCCCACTTTTCATTTTGAGTATCATTATGAACTCATGTGCTTTTTTAAAAAGTAACTATGTTATACCTTATTATAACGATAGTGTTATTCTTTGGAATGTTCCTTTTGTCCAGGTTTGGCCAATGCGATCTCTGTTATTGTTTAACCACACGATGCTTTTTTCTTACTAGAATGATTTCTAATATATTACTACTCACAAATAGGAACTGAGAAAAGGACTCCAGAAGGTGCGGTCTTATTCAGACTCTTCTTAGAAGTCCGCCTTCTTCCTGCGTACTCTCAACCCCAAGTGAGGCTTTCGGGTTGGAAGGAGATACTTCTGAATTAAACTACAGATCAATGTCACCCAATTCTAATCCCTATTCCCTTTTTTCTAGGCATACCATACCTACTGCCATCCTAATCCTTCTGTTGGGCACCTCTCTCCTCCTCTATATTTACTTACAACAGTCAAGAGCAGCAATTGGCCAACCGGCCCCTATCCAGTTCTCCAGTCCATATGCCCCAAGAACTCCTTTTTGCACTGGTCTGTGGTGGCCTTGGCCTACCTCGTCTACCCACTCAAGTAACTCTTTTACCACGAATTTAATTACCTGTGTTTCCCTTTATAGGGTCTTACCTAGCCGTATGGCCTGCTGCCTCTGCCAATTTAAAAATACTATTGAGGTTGTCTGTAAGACAGTCAAGCTGCGTTGTGACAGTGAATGCCTGACAGACGTCACACGTTGTGGTGAGTCTCAATTGCGGGATAATAAATTTTTTAATTTTAATTTAATTTTTTAATAATTTTTATTTTTAATCAATGATGATACATTTTCAAATTAATGATGTAATTGCATTATTTTAATTCATTCATTCAGCGTTCCAGCTCCCTACGTTTCTAAGAACTACCCCCTTGCTAAAAATCAGATTCTTGGTTACGTTATTAAGCTAATAAGAGCTCAGGTACATAGTTAGCTTAATAATGTAACTGATCCACATACATAAAGGAACAAGAGAAAGGCATGGAAGGGGGAAGGGAATTCACATTAACGGCCACATATCCTATGCTGTGCTCTCGGCAAATGAGAACTTATTCGTAGAGTGCATCACAGTTTGTAAACTGATTTTATATACATTAGGTCTCAACTACCCTTTGTCTTATAGGACAGGTGTAAATATAATTTTGTTTCTTTTATTTGTTTCTGCAATTTTATAAAGAGTACAAGTGATGCTGTTTTATGTCCTATTGGGAGCCTGAGAGTTTCTGGTTCCATAACCAGAAGCTGCTACCTAGCCCTTCTAATGGATGGGAGAGCTAGTTTATTCTTAGACTGTCCAGCTCTGAACTTGCTCTGAATCTCAAGCTTTTCTATCCACAAAACACTCAGGGGCTTTCAACTATTTTTCTATCTATCAGATTTATTGGCACTAACTTGATGACTTCCAAAATGTGCTTTCCTGCCCAGGTAGCTTGAATACAGGTCTCTTTCAGTGATCTAGAGCACGTCATATATAGTAACACTTTACTACTTCTGTAAAGACAATATTGCTGATTTTTCAACACAATTTTTTTTTTTTTTTGGCCGTGCCACACAGCTTGTGGGATCTTAGTTCCCCACCCAGGGATTGAACCCGGGCCACAGCAGGGGAAGTGCTCGGTCCCAACCACTAGACCACCAGGGAACTCCCCCAAACAATTTTTTTACTAATTATATTGCTCCCTTCTCGCCCAGAAGTGTGCAGAAAAGGCATTTTTCATCTCCTTTTACAGGTGAGGAAAAACAAGATCAGAGGTGTTAAGTGCTATGATCCTAGTGCCCTGATCTCCTATCCGCAGTTTGGGGCTCTCTGCAAGCCCATGCTCCTCCTTTCTCATGACCCTTCCCTCCTCCTTTGACCCTCACCAAAAATACTTTTAATCCTTTTGGAAGAGAAGCCCAGCTACACAATGGTACACATTACCTTCACACAGTCAGAAGCTTTGGATGGTTCCCCCAGTAAAGCTGGAAATATTAGAAGTAAAATGAAATGAAAGCAAAGTAGCCATCTGACAGAAGTTGCTTTCTGCCTTCTACATTTTAGGACCTCAAGTATTATTCCATTGATTTGTTGTACATTCCGCATTGGCATGCAATCTGGCAAATCTCTTAACTTATACCCCAGATCCCTGGCCAAATTTTAGCAAAGAGCCAGGGCGGACATAGTGTTTTTTTCTGTATAGAGCCTTCTGTTATGGCGGCTGGGATATATGGAAGCAGGGAGTGAGCAAAGGACTCGGTGGGTGGGTGGAGAAGGGCATGTCCAGGTGACCACCTGTTTGTGGCGGTTGTTGTCGTGGTCATCTGTGACAGTAGCAAGAACGCAAGCTCACTGAAGAGGTGGAGAGAGGAAGCCTCACACTCCTCTGCCTCTGAGGCAGGACAGGATGGGGTATGTGAATGTGAGGAGTCACAGTAGATCTGCAGAGAGTCCAGCTGAGTAGGGGAGGATTTGTCTTCCAGCCTTGGCTATTCTTGAGTACTGGCCCCTGGGAACCAGTGGAGTAATCCTGAATATAGTGACTATATTTCACGCTACAGAATTTTCTGAGTAGATAGCCACTTTTTCAAGAGATACCTTTTTCACATTTTCTTGTTGCCAGTCATAGGCTTAAGTGTGGGTTTCTTTTTCTCCTAAGTGGCACTCAAACGTTGACTGATTCCTAATTTATTTGGCTGTGGCCTGACAAAAAGCTGTCCCATCAGTCTTCAGTGATCAAAAACAGTCTCCTCTTTTTTGCCAGATGAAGAAACATCCCTAGAGAATGCAGAAGGATCGTTGATGAAGGTGTTACAAGCGTGGAAGAAGAACAACAGCCCCGAGCTGACTATTGAGTCAGAGAGGGCATCCTCAGATAAAAGTGCTGTCAGCTTGTCAGGCTTCATGAATGAGCAGCTGGACTTTAATAATAACAGTGATATTATCAGGGCACGAAATTACATACTGCCTTATATCTCAGAGGGAGATCTAGGAGATGTGGAATCAACATTATTACCATTCCTTCAACTTCTTTTTTCAAATACACAAGATGGAGATATGCCGCTGGGCCTTTTGAAAAACAATACAAGGAGCCCTTCTGTTAAACGTGCACGCAACAATTCAACTAATAAAAATAGATGGAGGAAACTCCATTTTCTGGAAAATTTGTTAGATGCAGAAACTCAAGAAAAAATGGATGAGGTGAAAAAGGAAGAAAAACCTGCCACGCGTACGCGTTCCAACCTTTTAAGTGCCGTGTATAAACGCTACGTCTTTCAAAAGAAGTTGGAAACTGCCCAACCACAGAAAGACAGCCTAGCAAAGACTAAGAGTACAGAGGAAAAGCTGCTGAGAGTGAACAGGGTCCTCAAGGGCCCGAGGGGCCTACAGAAAATGCACCTCCAAGCAGTGGGAGATGAGAGCGTCTGGGGGAAACAGAATGCCCAGCCATCTGTGGCGAGCACTGCCGAAGAAAGAAGGCTCAGGAGGCCATCCCCAAGAAAGCTGAAACAGCTACTCATGGTGCAGAGGCCCAGGAAGCTGGTGGGAAAGTCCTCCAATGCAGAGTCTTCATTCATAAAGGAACACAAGGCAGCAGGTTCCTCTACCCTGAAACAGTACTTCAAGGGCAGGCCTTCTGCCTCCATCCCTCCAGAATCCCCACCTGAGGTTAAAAGCAAATCAAAAGACTTATCCAACACTATACTTGTTTTAGAAGATGCAAAGGCTAGAGTTAGAAATATTAAGGATTTTGAACTAATCTCACATTCTGGGAAAAAAATACATCTTCCATAAAATTAGGACTCATCGGGTCCACAGAAAACCCAAAGTCAAAAGGAGTCAAAAGTTCAGAAAGAAAAGTTCGCCCAATAGAATGATGCTTGCAAGCCCTCCGTTCTCTGTAGGGAGGAGTCTCATAAATTCCCCTCCGCGAGAGCCTGTTTCATCTTCAGGAGAAGTGACTTCTCAGGAAAATCCTTTTCCAGAATTATTTTCTCTTTCAGACCCTTCGATAGAAAACACCACTTCAGAAAACAATACTGCACAAAACGTTTCTGAAGAAATTATTTCTACAGGAAACTCTAGTCTGCCAGGAGGAACCAGCCCTGGAAACACTACCCATAGGAACGTCTCCACTGCACATTCTACTGTTGCTGCAGACAACAGTATGCCAACTGTTCAACACACCAACGAAACACAATGGGAGTAGCACAACACGGGCACTGAATTATCCTCTAAGCCCACAGGCTTCACTTTCCTGGGGTTCACATCCCCGGGTGATCAAGTTGAAACTCAGCTAAAGCAGCAGCTGCGGTCCCTCATCCCCAACAATGTCATGCGAAGGCTCATTTCTCATGTTATCCAGACTTTGAAAATAGACTGCTCGGAGACCCACGTGCAGCTGGCCTGTGCCAACCTCATCTCTAGAACAGGCCTCCTGATGAAGCTTCTCAGCAAGCAGCAAGAAGTAAAGGTGTCCAAAGCGGAATGGGATACGGACCAGTGGAAAAGTGACAACTCTGTCAGTGAGAGCACAGAAGCCCAGAGTGAGCAGAAAGAGCAGGAGTCAAGTGAGGTGAGGAGAACCCCTGAAACATGGGACCTGGACTTTTACTCAGTTTAGGACATGCCATGAACGTGCCCAAGCAGGAATACCACGGGCTCCTAGTCTGTATCTTACCTTCAGCCGTGAAACTGGCTAAGACAGTGATCTCCCACTTGGCTCATTTAGAGAGTGTGCCACTATTCCTAGGGTAGACGAGAAGAGGACATAACACAGGACAACTAAATTGTAGGTAAGTAAATTGTAGAAGAAAAGGCTAATGATAAGATTAATAACACTAAATTTAGCTTGTTCTTATAGAAGCTACTCGCCTGGAAGGATTGGGTTTTATAGTAGTTTAAGAATAGTTAGCTATTGTTTAGAATAGGTTTAAGAAGAGTTAGCTTTCATCCCTTGTATCTCCTTGTTTTTAAAAAATTTGTCATTTATTTTTTTAGCTCACAAAAGAAGTTCCAGGATATGGCTGTAACAACAAACTCATCTTGGCAATATCTGTAACTGTAGTAGTGACGATTTTGGTTACAATTCTCTGTCTCATTGAGGTAAGGACAATAATTCATTCAGATTCAGAACCCACAAACTTGAGAATCAAAGCCACCTTTCCACCTACTACTACTTGATTCTTCTCTTTAGTCATGAGGACTGAGATACGATTTGTTCTTTTACTGAAAATTATATCCCCAGGATTTTTGTTTTCTTTTTTTCGGTGCGTTGGTTCTTCATTGCGGTGCGCGGGCTTCTCATTGCGGTGGCTTCTCTTGTTGTGGAGTACGGGCTCTAGGCGCGCAGGCTCAGGAGTTGTGGCGCACGGACTTAGTTGCTCCGCAGCATGTGGGACCGTCCCAGACCAAGGATCTAACCCGTGTCCCCTGCACTGGCAGGCGGATTCTCAACTATTGTGCCACCAGGGAAGTCCCCACAGGATTTTTAAAGGAACTCCACTGCCAGGAGATCTCTATGGAATTGGATCCATGATAACAAGCCATTGGAGTATTTTGACAAGTTAAGTTTATAAGAAGGCCAGAGTTGACATGATAGCAAAATTTCTTCAACTCAAAAAACTATGCTGATTTGATGTACTCGCCTGTCACTCTCAGTCTACCGTTGATTTCTTTCCTTGTTGGCTGAAGTGATGAGAGGTATACGATCTCCATACTCAGGGAGCTATCAGTCACCCTGGGAGGGCTAAAAGGACATGCCTAAAAGATAAAAGCATGATCTCATCAATTCCTTAGGTTTACTTAGCAGCTTTCTTCTCCAGTGTATTAGGAATTGTGTAGATAGGTTCCATTAAAACACTGCAAGTAAAATCCTGCCTCAGGCTACCCTAAAGTATGTCATATTTATAGTAGCCTATTCCTGGAGCTAGCCTGTTTACCTTTTGGTCAGTTACATAATGGTTTGTCACTTTTCCCAACAGGCAGTTGCTAACATTAAAAGAGTGATTTTAATAAGCTGGCAATCTTGATTCTACCCTACCAGTCCAACCTGCTTTATTTACCTTTTCTCTTGTTATGGCAGCCCTCCATTGGAGCCAAAGCAGCTCCTCCCTATACGCTAGTTACACCACACCCATTCCTACTTTTGTCTGTGCCTTTGCCCATCTAAATTTCCTTGATTTTGCTTTGCCTGTGGAAGTCCTATGAATCTCTCAAAAGCCAACTCAAGTTCAGATATCTTTCTTCATAAAGCCTTCCCTGAATACTCCAGCCCTCCCGATCCTAGTCCTGTGAGGTTTGTCACCATTTCTTAGGGGCCATAGCAAAGCAGTCGCCTCCCCTCAGAACTCACAAAAGTGGTAAGCAGTTTTTAAAAAGGCAGCCCCCCAAGAGAGAAACACCAAGGTTAGCACATCATGGAGCTGAGCAGAGACGTGTAAGGACTAATGGCTTCCTGGCCTATCAGACTTGAATAAAACCTGACATGATGTACTAATTTCTAAAGAGAAATGTGTCTATCTGCAGGAGGGTTGGTCAGTAGTGAAAGCATAGAAAAGGTGAGGAGAGACCAACATGGGCAGCGCCCATCCTCACATTGCCCGAGAGTAGAGATGGCACCTTCGGCAGCAGAACTGAAGAGTCAGGCCCACTAGCCAGGCTGTGCCTGTTGAGGAGCTGGATGGATCCAGCTGCCTCAGGCCTTCCCATTAAATTCTGGATTCAGCTGATTCCTTTTCTAATTCTGTTCTCACCAAGTAGCCTTCGATTGTGTGATTGTGCTTTAGTGTGCCACGGAGGCCTGTCTCCACAGAAGGTAATTCTCTGATTGTGTAGACACGGATGCCCTGTGTGTAGAACAGCTGTATTTCTCATTGTCAAGTAATAATTTGGCATTCTGATTTTTGATCAATCCTGTGCTATTGATAAAGTGAGACTGCCACAACAGGAAGACGTGAGTTCTCTCTTGGTGAGGAAGAGTATGATTTCTGAGCCTAGGAGGCTGGGGACTAGCATGGGGTCAGCTTGCTAGTCATTGGCCATTGCCCAGACTGTACCCTCTACATCTCCAGGTGGCATATGGCCTTTTGCTTTTTTAGAATTTCTGTAAAGTCCCCTTTTTATTGTTTCTAACTTCTATGTAGTTTAACCTTGAATTTGTTTTGTTTTGTTTTGGCCTGCGGGATCTTAGTTCGCCAAGTAGGGATTGCACCTGTACCCTCGGCAGTGAAAGCGAGGAGTCCTAACCGTTATTTCCTCTCCCCACTTATATGATAAGCTCTTTGAGGACAGGGGCCATGCAGTGTTCTTCCTATGGTAGACACTAATGGTGTTCAACGGAAGAGAGATGAGGCGTTATGTCAATTCCACAGTGAGGAATCATGCAACCGAATATTTATTTGAAGTAGCATCGAGTCCAGCAACAGACCATGTGTTCTTAAGACTTTTGAAACGTCATGTTTTAATATTCCAATCAGTGGGAGAAAATGAATAAATGGTGATAGAATAGCTGCCTAACTATTTGGGGGGTAAAGAATAGCAGATCCCCATTTTTCATCTTAAATAAACATATTTCCATAAATGTGAAAAAAGACCACATAAAGGTATTAGAAGAAAATAAAAGCAATATTTTTATAATCTTATTGTGGGAAAGAGCCTTCAGAGCCTGATGCCACAAGCAGAGCCTTTGATATATTCCACCATCTTGTCTGTGACACCAGCTTAGCACTGATTCATGCCAAGCGTAAGATGAAGAGTCATCCATATATCGTCTGATTTAATGCCCACAGTCCTGTGAGGATGATATTACTATCCCTTCTTCATAGATGAAGGAGATCAATGTAAGGCCCCAGTGGCCAAACCAAAAGCAGAAGCCAGTTTCACCCGACTGCAAAGCTTGTGCTCCCTACTCCACTCTTTTGTCTTGTCTCCTTAGAGACAAAAACACTGGAAAGATTCGAAACACTGGAATTCAATGAAAGCCAGTATTTCTTTACTATAAAGAGTTTTTTGTTTGTTTGTTTGTTTGTTTGTTTGCGGGTGGCGGGGTTTGGCCATGCTGTGCAGCTTGTGGGATCTTAGTTCCCTGATCAGGGATTGAAACTCGGGCCGCAGCAGTGAAAGCGCCAAGCCCTAACCACTGGACCACCAGGGAACTCCCATGAGTTTTATAAGTCAACAAGAAGAAGACAAACAGTCCAGGGGAAAAGGGGGCAAGGGCTGTTCAGAGTAGCAGGTGTGTTGACAGTCTGCCACCATATCTGCCCGTCCTCTCCTCATGGCTCATGTGGGGTGGATTTTGTTAGCCAGGCCTTTGTCACCTCATGACGTACAAATAATCTCTAATATTTTCTTCAAGTACTTTTATAATCCGTCTAGAGTTTGTTGTATTTGTTTTTTAGTGTGGTTGAGGTAGGGGATCTAACTTTTCCCCCCTACATGAAGATCTAATTGTTTTCAAATCTTTCACTGAATGGTTTATTCTTTCTTCCCTGGTCTAATATACTATCTTCATCTGGACTCTATTCTGTGATCCAGTTATCTTGTCCTGTACCAGTACCAATATCACACTGCTTAATTCCAGTTGCTCTATAACATATTTTATATCTGGTAGGGCAAGTTCCTACTCTTTGACCTTCTTTTTCATACATTTCATAACTATTCTTACATATATTCTCTACCAAATGTCAGCTGGCCAGGTTTTATTTAAAAATTATTTTGGATATAAATGGATTGCATTGAATTTGTAGGTTAATTTGAGGAGAAATGACCTCTTTACAACATTCTAGGAGGATGGTATCTCATGCCATGTAAGTACTTCTTCTTAATGTCCTTCAGAAAAGTTTGAATATTTTCATCACAGAGGTCTTACAAATTTTTGGTTAAGTTTATTGCTAGGTACTTTATGCATTTTTATTGATATAGTAAATGGGATGTTTCTTCTGTTTTTTAGTGAGTTATTTGTGTTATATGGGAAAGCTGTTGAGGCTTATATGTTGATCTCTTGATTTTGTGTGTAGCCATCTTACTCATGTTACTTCCAATAAAATTTCGGTTGATTCTTTTGGTCTTTTTAGGTCCCTCATTTCATATGCAAATATGTTTGTCTCTTCCTTTCCCATACTTCGTTTTTCTTACCGTACTGATTAAGACCTCCTCCACAATGATCGATAGTAGCAGTAATGATGGGCATCCTACTCTTGTTCTTGACTTTAAAGCAATGCTTAGGTTTCTGCTAGATACTTTTATTTTCTTTTCCTACTTCTAAGAATTTTTATTAGGAATTATCTGTTGAAAGTTATCTAAAACCGTCAATAAAATATATCTCCAGCTGCCTGCAAGACCCTAAGGTACTGTGGAAGAGTCAAAGGATTATTAAACAGGGTAGAATTCCTTTCCTTAAAAAAGTTATCATCTCACTGAGTAGATAAGATTTAAAGTAAAAAGGAATGAATAAAGATCTGGAAATAATTGTAATGGATAATCATGATCATGTTTTCTTTCAGAACAGATTTATTCTCATAGAATTGCAAAAGGGGAAGATAAAAAAAGAAGCAGAAGATAAATATTGGTCTTTTAAAGCAGAATTTTACAACTAGAGGAGAACTTAGAACTCATCTATTTCAATTTCCTCACCAAAGGCAGGAAGAATGTTTAATTACCCTAATGGTTTACCCTAATTTATTTATCAGCAGAATTAGCTTCCCAGCCCAAGCTGAGTTAGAACAGGACTGGCACAGATTCATCTGCTTTTACTAGTCCTTTAAGGAAAGAGGGTGGACGGGGAGAGGTTTTGGTTGTACCTGTTCCTGCTGGCCGGGTGCCTGGTTCCTAGGCATCAGGCCAGGCCAGAGGCCTTCTAGGAGGCTCTGCGGTAGGGAGGGCCACATGGTTGGGGATTTAGGGGCTGGCCTCACTCAAAGCTGACGAAAGGTAGAACCTATGAGTCCCTTCTGTAAAGTGGCAAGAAAACCTCCCTTCTCACCCTACTGTTTTTCAGGCGCCTACTCTCTATTCCCTTTATCCAAACCTCATAGAATTTTAACCGGGAGAAACTTTAGACAGCAGTTTGTCTCTTCCTTTTATAATAAGGAAATGGAGAAAGAGAAAGGGAAAATATCTTGCCCCATGGTCATACTGCTAGTGATTATCAAAAAGAAGAGGGTCCCTTTCCACTGAGGACTTCTCTACTGATCACACTGTGCTTGGGCTGTGAGCTCCGTTTTATGTCACAATTCAGTATACACATACTATATGGGCATAAGTAGTTTCTGAAACTAACTTATTGTGCACTCTGATTTTTTTCTATTCTATTTGTATTCAAAAAGAGTATTTTGTGTTTCCCTGCTGGTCATGGCCTTTAAACTGATATCACAATTCACTGACACCTCAGTGACAACCTGCAATATGAAAGTCAGAGAGCTATAGATAATTTTGCTAGTTGGGTTCAGGTGTTTACTTGGTGTGATTCAACTTATAGGATAGGATAGAGCAGCCAGGAAAATAAAAGCACCTTCTCCCCACAGCCACACCCCCAGCAAATGCTGCATGTGCGACTAAGTCCGAAGCAGACTGGTGTGAAGCGCATCTAGAGAGTAACGTGTTTCTGCCCAGCGCCACTGTGCAGTGTTTTCTCTGCACGAGGGCTCTTGGCCAAGGGCCAAGAAAGGTGAACGGGGCTGAAAATCCTGCCTATACTCCATGCTAAGCCACATGCAAAGGTCTCCCCAGAGACACGGGGGGACCATTTTGGACTGACACAGAGAACTTCTGGAAGGCCAGCATGCATGGGATGATTTTCAAGATCCCGGGTCTGTGGTGATTTTGCTCGTTGTGATTACGGACTGAGGTACCCATTTAGTCCTAATAAGACCAGAGATAACACATTGTGAGAGAGATGATAAATGACATGTAACACTAACTGTGTGTGTTTTCCTCTAAGGGGCTTTTTTCGATTTCTGCTGCATAAGAGAAGCTCAGGGGAAAGTGAGAGTCAGGTAAATTTGAGGGGGATATAGTACTGTGGCCAGAGAAAGCAGGGGAGATGCTGAATTAATATTTCCCTTTCTGTGTTCCAAGAGGGCTTTTTCGGGAGAAGGCAGCCACTTTGGCTTAGGGATATGTATAGGCCTCTCAACGCCACACACAAGGAAAACATGGCACAGAAGCTACACGACAGGGAGTCTTCTGATGAGGATGAGATATTCTATAAGGATGCAGGGTAAATTATAGGGGACAAGTTAAAATTCTCCTCTAAAATGAGGAAATAATGAAAACTATAATTGTTCGTTTCAAAAGTAAAAGCCTTGGCATTATTCTTCTTACCCCAGGGAAGTCATCAAAGCCCCAGCAGAGAAGCTTCTGGCTGCATATTGGGTTGATGAAGGGGCGGGTGAGGAAAGTGAGACAGCACACGAGACAGCCACAGAGTGAGCCCTGTTCTGCCTCAAGCCACCTGCAAATTTTATTTTCTAATATTGGCTTCTCAGCATTGCTTGCAAAATACTTATTTTTCTCATACTAAAATGTATAAATTCATAGCCAAGTCTAACCATGTGGTAAGGAATTAAAATACAAATAGTTGAATATTTATACACCACTAACAAGGGCCTGCAAGAAGAAGCAGAGCTGAAACTAGAATCCCTCATGGTAGCCAGTACTTCCACAAGAGGAAATGTGGGCAAAGGAGGATGAGTAGAAGGATGAAGAGGGGCTTCCCTCCCTTGTTTCCCCAGTATCATCAGTCCCTGGGAACTGGAAAACATACCATCCTCAAGGGGCATAGATCGTTAAGTCAAATAACAATTTATTCTGGTGCTCTCTCTCCTGGTTCATCAAGTACCAGTTATTTACAACATACTCGACCTCCTGCCCATAGAGGATCATCTACTTCTGGCCCCTCTCGTATGGTCATTGTGGTTGCCAGAATATTTGGATCACTGGGCCTCCCTCCACTGTGGAGCCAAGGCCTGACTTGTCTCCCAAGTTCTCAAACTCATGTACAAATGTGTACCCTGTCTTGGTAGGGGGTTCTCCACCATTTCAAGCTGGTGGAAAATTCCCATTGGGTTGTTTTTTTTCTTTAAAAAGAAATCCCAACCCTTGGATAACTAGCAGGGAGGTGCCAGAAAGACAGGGTGAAGAAGAATGTGTGAGAGCAGCCATTGCCCAAGATGGCCCTCCTCAGGCCCTGGCCTCTCCTGACCCCACTGAGGGTCAGCTGTGTGCTGCTCGGCTCCCTCCAGCTCAGCCCAGCACCAAACCTACCCACCTCCTGCCTCACCCAGCACAGGCCCAGGGCTGCATGATTCCAAGTGCTTATATAGTGACAGTGCCACCTGCGGAAGGTGCAAAGGCTCTTCCACTCCTGCCAAGAAAGTCATTAATCACATTTCTTAAGTCAGTGAGAGTTAAATAGATTAATGAGTAAAAGAAATTCTGAATGAACAGGATTTGATAATCTACCAAAATGACCACAGATAGTGCTGGTGGTTTAGTAACATGAGGTGAAGAACTGTGCAAGCCATGGGGTGATAGCACACGGTCCCCCAGAGGATCAGTGGGCCTGGGAGATGGCCCAGCAGGTTCTGCCGGTTGAGTGGGGTTCCAAGCAAAGTGAACGGCCCATCAGTTCTTCTGAGTTATGAGTTTGCTGATGCTGCATGAGAGACATCTGTTCTCTCAGTGCCTGCCCAAGTCACCTCCCAAAGGTTCTTACTGAGAATGAAAAACAAGTGTTTTTCTCTGGGCGGTGACTTCAGTGAGCCGACAAGTATTTTCTGTGTTTAAGGCGCATGACTAATACTACTAACAATAGAAAGCAGCAGCAGCTAACACTTACCACTTGCTTGCTTGGTGCCAAGCCCTGGGTTAGGCATCTTATGGTCTTATTTAGCCCAACAGTCCGTGGAAGCATATCTTGTTAGCCTCGTTTGACAGATAGGAAACAGGATTTAAAGAATGTAGGTAACCTGCTCAAGAACCCAAGGCCCCACGTCCAAAAGTGTGAGTTAAGGTTGGAGCCCAGAACTGTTAGACTCCAACAGGGATGCAGAGAAGTATAAGCTGTGTTTGCCACCAAAGAGTTGATAACAATGATAATAATGAGGAGAAGGAGGCAGCTGCTGTTTATTGAGCACCTGCTATGGACCAGGTACAGTACTAGGCACTTTGGTTACACTATTAGGTCACAAGAGCGGAAAGTCCCCATGCCCACTCAAACTCTGTAATGAGTGGGGGTCTGATTTCAGTAAAGAGGTGGTCACAAAGACACGGAGTTGACGAGAAACCAGGGGTAGAGATCCTTGTACTGCTGGGCTTCCCAAAGTGTGGACCAGGATTCCAGGTAGCTCCAGGTTCCTAGTTTGGGATATTTCCATTATTTCAAAGTTGGTACATAAATGAGGCTTAGATAATATTTTTTGTATCATACTACCTCAGATTTGCACAATTTTTTATTAGTCTCAAATGCTACCCTACCATATTTCTAAATTAAAATTGCCAAGAGTAAGATTCTGCTTGGCCCAGCTTGACCGAGATTGGGCAGTGTTTTTGCCAGAGCCAGAGACTTCACCTGGCCAGCCTGTGAGTGAGCTGTCTCTCCTTGGATCAGGGAGTCATCCCTGGCTGTGGCCCAGAAGCAAGAGGGGTGCCCAGGGTCAGGTGGTACAACACATGGCCGCCTGGGGCTGCCTCTGTCACCATCTTATGATGGACAAACTAGCTCAGAGCCCAACTCCTTACTGAGACCTGCGAGATAGAAGGGGAGAGGGAGATACAAGGCCAACAGCTACTAAATGAATGCAAATTCTGATTCCGATGAAATCTGTCAGAGAATTTAGCCACTTTTTGAAAGATAATGAAATGAGACAATACATGATTAGGGCAAAAATGATACAGGGAAGAAAATTGTAGAATTCAGAGGAGGGAAGGTTAGGAAACTAGGGAGGGTCCATGAAAAAGGCAGAACTTGATCTGGGCCTGCATTATTGTGGCTGGTGCTGGGGAAAGAGTTGATTAGGACAAAGTCCCTTCTCTTGTGGGGCCTTAAGACTGAGAGGAGGCACAGACACCTGAAGATATATTATATATAGAAGACAGTGTGTTGACATGACAATGGCAGTGTACCAAGAAGTGGTTCAGTTCTTGGTTGGCTGGAAAGGAGAAAATGTGAGGGATGGCTTAGAGGAGGGGAAGAAGAAGAAAGCCAAACAGAAGTTTCTTGGGAGGACGAGATGAAGGAAAGGCATTCTAGACGGAGGACAGTACAGAGGCAAGAAGCATGAAACCTTGGGTGGGCTTGAAGCGTGTGCAGTCTGGTGTTCCCAAGCATGAAGCACAAGGAGGAAAGGGCAGTAGGTGAGGCAGTGCGGGAGAGCAGAGACCCAATCCCAAAGGGCCTGGTCAAGGCGCACAAACTACAATGTTTTAAATAGAGAAGAGACATGACCAAGCTTGAGTTTTATAAAGAGTACTTTGATGGTGGCCTAAAAGTAGAGAGGCTGAGAGGTCAACTTGGGTGTTTAGACCAAGTAGGAACTGGGAGAAAATGGGGCACCAGACCAGAGGTTTTGATGCAACTGAAGAGCACGTACTCTGGATACACATGAGTGAGAACTGGAAGGACAAGAGCTTATGTTCAGAGAATGAAAGATTGTATATTTAAGATTTTTTATGACAAACTCCAGATGATGATAAGGTCGAAATGTAACCTGGGAATGGAGATCAGTGAGGTGTTGGGAATCCAGAAGGTGATGAGAAATAATTTGGATAGTCCTGGACACTCATTCCTTTCCCCTTTCAGTAGCTCAGTAAAAAGCTAGCTCAGCAGGTACCAGCGAGCTCAATGGAAAAAATAGGCTCCCCCTCCTACTGCGACCATTTCTGTCACCAAGCAGTTGCCACTGTTAGTAGTATAGACGTTCCCTGCCTCACCATCCCTGTAACTGTGACGCACTCCAGGCTGGCTCCTTCTCTACGGGAACTCTGGTCATGGGACACACAATCCAGGTAAGTCTGGTCTAATCCCCTTCTCTGAAAGCTTGAGGGATTGAGTGCACCCTGTTATTGTTCTGCTTATAAGTTCCCCCCGCCCTGAACAATAAAACCCTACTGTATATTTGCACAGTAGGGGGTTGAGGAATTTCGTGCCCAGGAAAATCTGTGCGTTGTTGGCATGGTAAGTATTGTGGTAGATGTGGAACCTAGAAAAATGGTACAGATGAGCCGGTTTGCAGGGCAGAAGTTGAGACACAGATGTAGAGAACAGACATATGGACACCAAGGGGGGAAAACTGCGGTGGGGTGGGGCTGGTGGTGTGCTGAATTGGGCGATTGGGATTGACATGTATACACTGATGTGTATAAAATTGATGACTAAGAACCTGCAGTATAAACAAACAAACAAACACAACAACTAATACTAAACTTTCATTGGGTTATTTGTATGGAAATATGTTAATACAAATGTTTCAGACATTACATGAAATTTCTAAAAATCTTATATGTTCTGGTATCATGTTATAAGTCATAATCCTAGTTATTATTTTAAAATGTATATCTCAGAAATAACTAATTTTCTTGTCAACTGCATTATTATGAACTTTCATCAAATCTTTAACCGTGGTCATTTTTAAGTCTTTTGTCATTTACAGACAGTTCTGGGTGTACTCTGATGCTTTTGCAAATATGTTCCTATAAAAGGGTTTCATCTTCAAGAAATTCATGGAAAAGACTCTGACAAGTACAGGTTTCTGGTAACTGACTGTACTGCTGAACTGAATGAATAAGCATTTTCAGAACTCTAATGAAAAACTGATGAACTCATAAAAGTGCTAACAAAAGGTCAAGATGGAAAAAAAATTAATTACATGGCACTGAGTGAACTGATGAGGATGAGTATAATTTTTGTGACTTTCTGTTTGAATTTTAAAAAAATAAAAAAAAATAAAAATTAAAAATAAAAAAAATCCCACAAGGACTCAGAGGCAAAGAATATACAAATCAATTTTCACTGCAAAGTAAAGGAGCTGTTACAGTGGAGGATTACTGGACTGAATGTCAATATTATGACATAGTATGAGTGTGTTTCATGTTTGGTAATTGCAATCATTTTTGCTTTTGTTGTGGTCATCCATGTACAATGCTTGGTGTCAGTCTATTTATCTCTTGTAAAAATAAAATACAGCGTGTGTGTGTGAAAAAAAAAAAAAAAGGAAAAAAAGAATAAAGAAACTGTGTTCCCAAATGAAACCCTGGGATAGGATTAGTCATTTACATCTTTTAAAAATAAAGTCCAACAGTATTAGAGCTGTGGTATACTTATTGGAAAAAAAAAAAAAAAACTATTGTGGTAGAGGAAACGACTTGGAGCCCATGACCGAAGTCCCCAACCGTTACGAGGGCATCATTCATTAAAATGCCAGTTCAAAATACTGAGAGTCTCAAGTCTGTCTGGTTCAACCCCTGAATCAGACAGTGTATTGATTATCTGGTGGTATGTAACAGATCACACCAAAATAGTGGCTCAAAACAACAATAAACATTTATTCCTCACAATTTCTGAGTCAAGCCTTTAGGGGAATATCTTGGGCAGTTCTGGCTCTGGGTCTCTCACGAGGTCCTCAAGATATCGGCCAGGGCTGCAGTCATCTGATGGCTGGACTGAGGCTGCAGGGTCCACTTCCAAGGTGGTTCACTCCCTTACCTGGCTGCCAGGGTCGTGCTGGTTGTTAGAGGGAGGCCTCCTTTCCTCCCTGCATGGGCCTGTCCACCTGCTACTTGATTGAATGTCCTCACTACACGATGGCTGGCTTCCTCCAGAGGGAGCTGTCCAAGAGAGAGACAGAGGTTATTCCTCTTATGGCCTGGCCTCAGAAGGCACATAACACCACTTCTGCCACATAGCATGGTTAGAAGTCAGTCACTCGTTCCAGCTCACATTCAAGAGGAGGGGATTTAGACTCCACCTTTTGAAGAAAGAAGAGTCAAAGAATTTGCGGACATATTTTAAAACTACCATAGACAAGAAAATAGAAAGCACTCTAGATATTTCAAGCCAAAAAAAAAAAAAAGCCAGAAAGAGAGAAAGATTATATCCAAACAGTTGGTGCTTATCATTGAGGGGGCTAAGGGTGGTGAAAGTTGGGGATGGGGGGCATTGCAGCACTAGCCTTCAGGTTACTTTACCACAGCTGCTTTCCATAGACTCAAAACTGCTGCTGCCACTCAGAAGTCAGGAAACTTTGGGAAGCCACTGATGAGGTCATTGCAGCCCCAAAGCCCCAAGGGTGGTGACTAGATGGGGAATATTGAGTGTACTGCAGAGGAGGAAAAAATGATTTCCATCTGCTTTCCACCTTCCAAATTTCACACAAGTACATTTCGTTGGCAGAACCCTGCTGTCGAGGGGATCTGTGAAATATGGTTCCCAGGCCTCTAGCACCTGCAGAGAAGGGGGTAGAAATGGGTGTCAAGAGCCAACCAACACTGTCCAACATGCGTCCGTATAAAGGTATGGTGAGGAGGCACCACCAGTACTTGGAGAAGTCCTGGAGCCCTACTCCTTTTTTTTTTTTTTGTAGGCTTATGGGTGTCCAAGGCTTTGTAAAAGGGGGGTGGCGTCCACATAGAATAACATGGTGGGGAGCTAGCTGAGTCACAAATCTGGAAGGTGTCACTGTAGTTGGGCAGCAGGTGAGGTACTGGTTGCTGGTGACATGCAGTCAGCCCCAGAGGTGACTGGAGAAACACCTGGAGTTGATCCTTAGTTGGTCTCTGGAATGTTCTCATTGGAATGAAAGCTGGGTAGACTGCAGGCAGTGCAGCATCGGAGAGAACATAGCTGCCATTCAAAAGAGCTGCCAGAGGAAAGGTGTCCATAGGGAAATATCATTTCTCAAAATACGGTCTGTGGACCTCTACACTCAAACATCTCTGGGATGCTTCTTTAAAAGGCTGATCCTGGGACTTCCCTGATGGTCCAGTGGTAAAGAATCCACCTTCCAGACTTCCCTGGTGGCGCAGTAGTTAAGAATCCGCCTGCCCATGCAGGGGACATGGGTTCGAGCCCTGATCCAGGAAGATCCCACATGCCGCGGAGCAACTAAGGCTGTGTGCCACAACTACTGAGCCTGTGCTCTAGAGTCTGCGAGCCACAGCTACTGAGCCCTCGTGCTGCAACTACTGAAGCCCGCTTGCCTAGAGCCCGTGCTCCGCAACGGATTAATCCCAAGTATATTTGAGTACCTAATGGAGTATGAGTGTGCTAGGTACTAGAAAAAGGATGATAAATCTGTAAATATTGTTCATGAGGTGTTCCTTATCGCTCTGGAGAAGATTACGGATCTTCTCCATACACAGATAATGGATACAATGAATAAATGGATACATACAATGAATGCAATGGATAATGATATGGATAATAAAACTATAGTTATTGGTTTGAAACAGTATCAAGATCCAAGTAATTCCTCCAAAGTCAACAATTTTTGAAGTAAAAGAGCTCAGAAGTAGGTAATGGGTGGGGCTAAGGGTCTGATTTATTGAGGTGGAGAAAGTCGTGGTGGGGATGGAGAAATGTGCTCGGTGATTTGGGGGTACTTTAGGAAAATGGGCTAGAAACCAGCTTTTTAAGAGTTTCACACTAGACTGTTGATGGCTTTACTGAGTTCTACCTTGATTTGCATATTTAAGACTCATGAAAACACTCAAGTCGAAGGATTGCATCTTTGGTGGTCATTTCTCACACAGAGGCGGGAAATCTAAATTTTTAAAGTTCAGTGGATAGTTAGCGCTAACTATTTAGTACTCTAGTCCTCTCTGGGAGTTTGAAGATGAAGCCAGCTGCTATAAAGATGTCTGCACCAGTCGATCCTGTAAACTCACACTTTGGACTCTACGCTAAAAATACATTTGAATAGACGCGCTAAACTCCAAGACTTCTGTGCGCGGGGGTTGCAGAAGGGGAACAAGAGGCAGAGACAAGCCCGGAGTGGGAGGGGCGAGGGAGAGGCTCGAGCACCGCCCTCGTCCCACTCCCACCAAGCTGGCTCCGCCCCTCAGGCTTCCGTTGGTAAAAGCGAGGGCGCGTGCGCGCGTGCGCAGGCGCAGTCCGTTTGCGCCCCGAGCTGCGCACTCACGGTAACGGTAAGATGGTGTCTTTGGTACCTTTTGCGGTTCCCATCGTGGGTGACAAAACCTTGCTGGTGTGGGAGCTGAGCTCTGGACCCACGGCCGAGGCCTTGCAAGTGAGCCGAGCCGGGGCGGAAGGAGGGGTGGAGGAAGCCACCTCGCGCCCCAGTAACTGGGCGCCCCAGGGTACTGCTTCAGCACCTCATCTGCCTGTGGTCTGCGCTGAGAGGAATCTTAGTTCTAGAGCCGACCTGAGCAGTCAGCTCGCCCCCACAGATTTTTGAGAGCTAGTTCCCAGCAGACGGCATTGCCTCCTCATGCTTCTCGAAGCTTAGGATTTCAGAGGGAAACCTGTTCCTGAAATGAGAAGTGTTTGGAGTTGCAGGCTCACCACAGTTGCCTGCGGCGAAGGGCTGGGGGACTAGAAGGGAACGGGCGGTTTGGCTTCCTGGGCGTGAAATTGCCTGCACTTACTTAGCATGGGACCACCCTACAGCATTCTCTGTTCAGAGTCTTCTCCCAGTTTGGCCTTCAGTATTCGGTCCGAGTCGTCCCAAATGCAGCAGTGGCCGGTCCTGGGTTCTATGCCATCATCGAGGTTTATTCAGCAAGGGATGCCCACAGAGCCCAAAAGGCATGCGACCAGAAGCAGCTTTTTCAGGCATCTCCAGTGAAGGTGGGTCCAAATGTGGAATTCCTCGCTCTACTGGGATGAAGTGCTGAATTTAAAACTAATAGGCCATCGGGAATTCCCTGGGGTCCAGTGGTTAGGACTCTGCACTTTCACTGCTGAGGGCCCGGGTTCAATCCCTGGCCCGGGAACTAAGATCCCAGGGGGGGAAAAAAGGCCAGTGTTTGTACAGCACTGTGGTGTACAGAATGCTCTCAGATGCACTGCTCCACTGATCCCCCAGTTCCCCAGTTCATTCTTTCTTTTTTTTAGATGAAGAAACTCGAACTCAGGATGTTTAAGTGACTTACTTAAGGTTCATGACAGTAAATGTGGAAACTAGAGGCCAAACCCAAACTTGACTGATGTTAAACACCATGTCATTTTATGCTGCCCCTTAATTTAAGAAATCTTCACAAGAGTCTTCCTTATATTTACTTTTATGTGGATTTTAAATCTGTGAGATTGACAAATTGCTTTTTAAATTAATTAATTAATTTATTTTTGGCTGCGTTGGGTTTTGTTGCTGCGCGCCGGCTTTGTCTAGTTGCGGCGAGCGGGGGTTGCTCTTCGTTGCGGTGCGTGGGCTTCTCATCGCGATGGCTTCTCTTGTTGAGGGGCACGGGTTCTAGGCACGCGGGCTTCAGTAGTTGTGGCTCACGGGCTCTAGAGCACAGGCTCAGTAGTTGTGGCACACGGGCTTAGTTGCTCTGCAGCATGTGGGATCTTCCCGTACCAGGGATCGAACCCGTGTCCCCTGCATTGGCAGGCGGACTCTTAACCACTGTGACACCCGGGAAGTCCCGAGCTTGACAAACTTTTGTCAGATGTAACATAAAGGAGGCTTCGTCATCATCATCACTCTGAAACTGCCTATTCAGAACTCCCTTCAGATTCCAGAAAATGGTTAAAATATTCTTTAATGCATTGTAGAAACCTTATTCCATATTAACATGCCATCCAATTTTACTTCCCCAGAATTAACATTTCATTATGTGCCTCCATTCAGCCACCATTCCTTTTTCAAGGACCTTTTCAATTTCTCTGAATAAGTGAGTGAGGCTTCGATTTCCCAGACCTTTCACTTTAGAATTGTGTGTCTTCTCTGATTGGCTTCTTGCTCTAGCTACTTCCCAGTGACCTTGCTGCCTATTCTCACCCATATTTCTTTACTCACTGATTTCACCTTTATTGAATCTGAGAACTCTCCTCAGATGTGACTCCAGGTGCACTACCTCCCACTTCTGTACCCTGTTTAACACCCTCTTCAATCCTGGCTGTACCCCCTGGGATTGAAATGCTTTTGTCTCCGACATTCTTTAATTTGCAGACCCTGCGACCATTTCACATAACCCCTCAGATATTACGGATGGTCCTGGAAAGATTATGAGACAGTTACTTGGTATCAGTTGTGAGTAATGAGTTCTTTTCTTACATTGGACATTAAGACCATTCCATAAGCTTAGGTTCTGAGATTTTCACAGCATAAAGCCCGTCACTGATAGAGTAATGAAGAAAATGTTCTACAAGTCACTATAGAGTTGAGAGGAAAGGACATTCGTATTAGATTTCTTTATTTAATGCAGAGCCTTAGTTTACTACCCACACCCCCGAAATTGTTACCTACTTTAATTATGCGTTCTTTTTAAATTTGTTTATTTATTTGGTTGCACCGGGTCTTAGTTGCAGCAGGCGGGCTCCTTAGTTGCGGCTCACGGGCTCCCCAGTTGCGGCACGTGGGCTCCCCAAGTTGCAGCAGGCAGGCTCCTTTAGTTGTGGCTCGCAGGCTCCTTAACTGTGGCGTGCGAACTCTTAGTTGCAGCATGCACGTGAGACCTAGTTCCCTGACCAGGGGTTGAACCCGGGCCCCCTGCATTGGGAGCATGGAGTCTTAACCACTGCACCAGCAGGGAAGTTCCAATTATGTCTTCTTTTATTCATTAGCAGGTATACATACTTCTTATCTTTTTTCCCCTGTATTTTTTATAAATACAGACAAGAGAATAACATCTTCAAATAAAATGAAGGAAAGGCCTAATGTATCTGAGTTTTTCTCAGTAGCACGAAGGGAAATGTTTGCCAGCAAGAACTGTGGCCAGGTTATCCCAGATGTCAACTGTCTCTACTACCCAGGGGCTCAGAGCCCTTCTGAAGCTTCCTAATTGTCCAGGACAGCTCCATTATGACTCACCGTACAGGGCCTAGCCTCCCTGTTTTAAATGTTGCGACACTCAACATTAAAAAATTAGTCTTCATTTCTCCTTCCCAGCAGGCAGCTTCAGTTGGAGAAAGTAATTTCATTTTCTTATGTACTCATTCATTCACTCAGTCAACAGACCATCACTCCTCTATTATATGCCAAGATCTATGCTTGTTTCTGGTAACAAGGAAAGAATAGTATACGGTTCCTTCAAGCACTTAAGGAGCTCATAAACTAGTGACGGAGGAAGATGCACAAACACATCAATAAAGAATTAACAATGCTTTGACTCTATTTGTATTATTTGAATTTTTATGACTATATTTATATACTACACCCTGTTCAAAATGGAAATAGACATTTAAGAAAGAAAGAAACTAGTGATGTAAAAAATCCACAGTAATATGTAAGTTATTTAGAGAGTTAAGACTGGAAATATTTGCACTCTCAAAGAAGCTTGTTAGAGAGAGGCAATGGTGGCAGAAGAGTAGGATGCGGAGATCACCTTCCTCCCCACAGATACATCAGAAATACATCTACACGTGGATCTGCTCCTATAGAACACCCACTGAACGCTGGCAGGAGACCTCAGACCTCCCAAAAGGCAAGATACTCCCCACGTACCTGGGTAGGGCAAAAGAAAAAAGAAATAACAGGGACAAAAGAATAGGGACGGGACCTGCACCAGTGGGAGGGAGCTGTGAAGGAGGAAAGGTTTCCACACACTGGGAAGCCCCTTCGCAGGCGGAGACTGTGGGTGGCGGAGGGGGGAAGCTTCGGAGCCATGGAGGAGAGCGCAGCCACAGGGGTGCGGAGGGCAAAGCGGAGAGATTCCTGCACAGAGGATCGGCGCCGACCAGCACTCACCAGCCCGAGAGGCTTGTCTGCTCACCCGCCAGGGTGGGTGGGGCTGGGAGCTGAGGCTTGGGCTTCGGAGGTCGGATCGCAGGGAGAGGACTGGGGTTGGCGGCGTGAACACAGCCTGAAGGGGTTAGTGCATCACGGCTAGCCGGGAGGGAGTCCGGGAAAAGGTCTGGAGCTGCCGAACAGGCAAAAGACTTTTTCTTGCCTCTTTGTTTCCTGGTGCGTGAGGAGAGAGGATTAGGAGCACCGCTTTAAGGAGCTCCACAGACGGGCGCGAGCTGCGGCTATCAGTGCGCACCCCAGAGACGGGCATGGGACGCTAAGGCTGCCGCTGCAGCCACCAAGAAGCCTGTGTGCAAGCACAGGTCACTCTCCACACCTCCCCTCCCGGGAGCCTGTGCAGCCCGCCACTGCCAGCCCGCCCAATCATTGTCTAAAGATTGAAATAAACTCTTGTGTAAATGTTCAGTCCTTTGCCTCCTACAGAAGGGCCTGAGCGGAAAAAGTAAATGTAGATCCCTAGAAAGGGGATTCCCATTGGTACTTGAGTTTTTTCCTAGAATCCATGGCACTTGGGCTTAGGGTTTTACGTCAGAGGCAGAACTGTTAGCGAATGGAGTGGAGGAGGCTCCACCATCCACCTGAGTGGGTGATGGTTGAGGAGAGGCCAGATCATCTGCACTACCACCAAGTCTATCTCACTGTATGAATCCAGCCCTTTACGCACAGGAGAGCAGGGTCTGTAGCAGTGTAGCCTCAGCTTGTCCATTTGAAATCTGTGAGTAATATGAGATTTGTGCCCCGTCCTTGGTTTGCATTTCCCATCGAGTATTTTAGGAACTTCCAGAACAGATCTGAGCAGTAAAAATGTGCCATGCCAGGGTACACCTACAACAGTGACATTCAACAGTACCCCAGTGTTGTGCCTGCCCTTAATCACTAAGATAATGATCTAAGAATGACAGATGCATTTTTAGTTTTAAACATATAACCTAGAAATCAGTTATTCAGATAGGCATTTTAAATTCATCTGTTTTGGTTGGATTTAGGCTCATTATCATTCCTTATGAAAAGGAAGGTAACCCAGAAGCTTGCTATTCACAAGGCTATGACAGATGCATTCCAGAAACTGCTGATTGTGGTTTTAGGTAAGACCTTTTTGATTGTCCTTGAAGTGATTCAGTTTCAGTGAGCAAATAAACTTATTTGAAAAGTTGATTGGATGAAAATAATGGTTATCTAAAACATTACGTATTCTTTCATTCACCAGATGCTTTCACAGCAGCAGTCTTAAATTTGTTCTTTGTGGCATTTATGAGAAAAACGACAGCAACTATTATTGTCCCCGGTGTTTAGATGTAGAATGACTTGCCTCAGTTCATACAGAAAGTGTTTGATCCAGTTCTTCCTCAATTGCTTGCTTATCATACAGAATAGTGTAGTGATTATAAGCCTTGGACACCTGTGTTTGAGTCCTAACTTTGTCTCTTAGAATTTTTTGTTGTTGTTTTTGCAATTTTAGATTTTCCTAGCCGGAGACATTTGAAGGTATTTAATGTCTCTAAGCTGCAATTTCTTTATCTGCAAATAGGGTTAGTAATTCAGCTTATCGCCTAATGGGGGATATTGTAAGAGTAAATGAGATGATGAATGTCAAAAGCTTAGAACTATGCCTGAAACATAGTAAGGAGACAAAATATATTGACTATTATTATTATCATTGTTGTTTTCTTGTTGAAGAGTTTATTAGATTATGTTTTTGGAATCCATTTAATTTCAGTTTTCATTTCTGATATATTGGGTGAATATGATTCTTATATAATAATCGGCTACGTTTTTGTGAGCCTTGAAAGTGGTCATGCTACTGAATAGCATTGACTGTGTTCCCTATCGAGTTAGTTATACAGCGGTGAGAATGTGACAGGCTGTGCCCAAAGGAAACTTTATGATTAGTAGATTCCCGGAACAGGATTGCTCCCCTGCTTCACAGCCCTGCAGGCTTAGAGACTGAGAAATCCTAGCTAAGTTGTCAGAGACCTTATTTGCTTGTAAGAGTTGACCCTGGATTGGTCTTGGCCTTCCGGCCTGCGCAGTCCTTCCAGTGAAGTTTGACTTCCCTGGTCATCAGGCAGAATCTCCATCAGCTGTCAACTCTGGGTAACAACCTCTAAGAACCAAACTAAATGTCTGGGTTGTTTGTCCCTAATATGCAAAGGTATTCCTTATGTGTACTCAAAACTCCTTAGACCAAAAAGCCTGGTGGCTCTAGCTTGCCTGGAGGAAAGCTGTATTGTCCAAAAGGTACATGGGCCAGTTTCTGCCAGTAGAGTGTTCAGATGCCCTCTCTCTCTGTCTCTGTCTCCAAAGCTTTGTTCATTGTATCTGGTAGAATTTTGGTCCCAAGGAGTAGGCACTTGCCTTGCTTGTAATATGAAGTATCTATTGTAGTCCAGTGGTACCTATCCCAGGTTTGAATTCACTTTGACCCCCACCTAATGCCTTCCTATTTAATTGTATTGTGATTGAACATTTTTGTTTCCACAGCTTTTAATTCCTATGTCATTATTCCTTAGTTCTTATTTCTAAGATCATAAAGGTTTTTGAACCAAAGTTGACACTTCTTATATATTTTTTCACAAATAATTATGCTAAAAACTGAAGTGTCAGATGAGGGCACTTCTAGGAAAATGCTCTTATTTTCTGCTTTTAGAAATCAAAAGAATGTCTAAGTATTGGGTGCTACCATTGTATACAGGAAGTTTTAGAACAAGAAAAGTTCTGAATTGATCCTTGTTAACTTTATTTCAGAAAGTGGTAAAATAGCTGTGGCATATAGACCCTGTGAAGAGGTCACAGATGCTAGAACCGAAGAGGAACAACAGGATTTAATTCAAGTATGTGGAGATAAAAACTCAAGGGGATACACAGCCAGTGTAGCCATTATTCAAAACAACCAGCAGGATTTGGAAGACTTTGGCATATCTACTCAGCTCTGTCAACCTTCGGAAAATGTGAAACTCTGAAACTGCTTTTGAGGCAGGGAATTTCTAGGACTTCTCCAAGTCCCGAGCCTTGTCTCTGGCCCCTTATTTGAAGTTTGGAGAGCAGGATTGAGGGCCATCAGTGTACGTCTACAGTTGTGGACACAGGAGAAGACACAGGCCTTTTAGAACGCCCCTCAAATAGAATTGCAGGGATTTGGGAACAAAGTAACTATGGCCTTAAGTGTGATTATGCTACAGTGTTTAAAAACTATTCATGCCTTTCAAGTAAGGTATATTACCCAGATCTCAGCATCTCATATATATCTGGTGTTAAATATTTTGCGGAAAAACCTTTCTGTAAACCAATTATATGGATGCCTCGAATTAGGGATTAAGTTGTCAATGTAATTTCTAAAAGAAAACATTAATGTACTGCATATAGGATTTTTATTAAAAAGGAGCAAAAAATGTGTTTCATGTCATTGAGAGCTTAATTTGGGGCTAGATTTCTGATTATTTAACTCACCCCAATGTTGCAAAGTTTGTTTTGAAGGGAAGAAAGTAGAGAAAGAAAAGGTGGTTTTGTTCTGAAAAATGTAAAAATTTTGAAAGTTTTTCCTGTACAAAATAATTAATTTAATTCAATTTAAATCAGTCAAGGAAACTTCAAACGTTTCCATGTTTGGGCTTTAAGAAGTCTAGCTTCCTGTGAAATGTGAGAGGAAAGGATTCCTTATTGATACTAAAGATTTCGGAAAGCTGATTATAACAACAGATCCATTCCTAAATGAGGCCAATCTTGGAATCAGTTCCATTTAGAAACCATTGTGTGCTAGGCACTGGAAATAAGATGAAGCCCCTTCTCTCTTGGGGTTTAGGTGTTAAAGGTGTAGCAGACGATTAAAAAGGACTAAAATTAAATAGATTACGAAAAGGACTGTGAAGAAAGTAAACTGGATGCTAGTTACAGTATTTCAAGAAAATTAGTTACCATGCTGACTTTAACATTCTAAGTGTCTTCTCCATGTGTGCACACAGGGTAGACCTCTGCAAAGCGACACTGTAGTTTTTTCTGGATTAACGGCTCTGTTGAGACAAGGTGGGATGGGGGAAGTTTTCCCATGCTAATGTAAAGGGCCATACACTTGGTTTTAGACTCTCTTTCCCAGAATGAATTGCTCACCTGCCCCGAAGCCCTCCTACAGAAGTTCTGGAGTCATCACTGATTCAGTGGTAACCCCTAATAATAGAGTGGTGAATTAATAATGAGACGTGAATACTGAGAGTTTGGAGGAAATGGCAACATTTTAGAATAACTGTAAGGTGTGTTCCCTTCCCGCCACCCTAACTGGTGCTCATTTTGCAGGTCAGCTACTTTTCTTGTCAGCCGTGTGGCCAAAGGGAGGAAGAATGCCTCTCAGACTTGAGCTTTGAGGAGGAAGAGTTCAGATTGCCAGAACTGGACTAGCACTTTTGAATTTCCCAGAATGCCAGGTCTTGTGGTTTCCTTGGGAAGCTCTGCATCCTTCCCAACCCCCCGCCACCCCTGGCCGCTGGAGTTTGGGGCCACTCGGGTCTCCAGCTCAAATCCCGCCTCATTGTTTGGGGCCAGGGAGGGCAGGGAGGGCTTGGGAAGAGGGCCCGGCAGGAGGTAATTGTCACCTTTGCAAGGGGAAGGATGGCTTGCGCCCTGGGGACTGTGGGAAAAAGGCCCACTCTGGTGGCGCGCATTGGATCTCCGCACGAACCTAATAACGGTGGCGGAACTAAACACGTCATAAATAACGGGTGGGACGTTAGGCGGGGGAGGGGCGCGCAGTTGCTAACGGTGAGCCCTCGCGTGGCGGCGCTGGCACAGCGGTTCAGCTCGGGCGCAGGATGTAGCTCCGGCTCCTCAGTGGCCTGGGTCACTGCGCCTGGGAGCCGCCGCGTGTTATGTCCCGGCTGCGCCTTTGGTTGCCACGGCTCTTCCTCACGTGGCAACAACTGTGGCTTCTAGTCCAGGCATTTCAGCCTCTGGAGTGGGCCCTGGGCCCCGTCCAGGTGACCCCCAACCCCCCCGCGGCTGACCGAGGCTTGGTCCTCACACGCCTCAGACCCCCCTCCCAAATTGCCCCATGCCCTTACACCCTGGCAGAAGCCGGGAGCTTTAATTACTTGACGTCCTCGTCTCCAGTCCAGATGTTGGCCCCGCCTCATCAGGAGTTGACTGAGACTGAGGTTCCATACCCGGACATGGATTCGGTTGGAGAGCTGCCTACAGGGCCAGATCAGTTTGCTGTTCCACATCAGGATCTGAATAACAAGCAAACCCAACATCAAAAGCTCCCAGAGGAAGTTCCAGTGCTGGATTGGAATCAGAATCAGGCCTTGGTTCTGCCTTCTCGACACAAAAGTAAGACTAAAAACATAGGTCTAGATCAGGCTGAAGGTCACCAATCATTTGAAATACTTGTTCCACCTCTAGGTAGTAAGAGCTCAAAACCAGTGAAGTTTATTGTTTCACCCCCAAACCTGAAGAAAGATCTAGTTCAGCATCAACGGCTTGCCAAAGTTGTTGTTGGAACTATAGGCCAATTTGAAACAAAAACTCAGGGTCTAGAACAACAGTTAGCAGGGTGATTATTCAGATCCCAGTATGGATGCCTTTTATCGTGAGGACAGCCTACCTACGGATTTTCTGGGGAGCCCAGATGAACCTCCAGAGCCCCCTGTGGAAGCTGAAATTTCTCCATCCCAGCAGGAGGCCCAAACTGGTCATTCTAGAGCTCACTGAGGAGGCTGAATCTTTACCCCAGCAAGAGGCCCCTGCTCAGCATCCACAGACCCCTGAGGAGGCTGAATCTTTTTCACCCCAGGCAGAGGCCCAGGCTCAGCATCCAGAGCCCACTAAAGAGGTAGAACCACCTCCACTTCAGCAGGAGGCTCCATCTCAGCCTTCAGAGGCCCCTGAGGAACTAGAAACTTCAAGTCCTCAGGAGGCCCTAGCCCAGCCTTTGGAGACACTTAAGGAGGTTGTAGTTCGACCAGTAGCACATCATGGGGTAAATGAAACTCAGCAGTCAAACTTGTACAATGTCACTGTTAAACCTCTGGATCTGGCACTGACCATAACTCCACAGGTCACCAAAGAGGTTGAACGTTCTCCAGTCCAGCAGGAGACCCCATCTCAGCCTCCAGAGAGCCCTGAGGAGGTTGAACCTCCGCCAGTCCAGCAGCGGGCCCCATCTCAGCCTCCAGAGCTCCCTGAGGAGGTTGAACCTTCTCTACTCCATCAAGAGGCCCCAACTCAGACTCCAGGGTTCCCTACTGAGTATGTACTCCAAATTCCAGTGAGTGATGAGGTAGCATCTCTACCTGGCGTTCAGCGTCACGCTCATTCAAACTTGCCCGGTGTTACACTTCAACCTCTGGATTTGGAACTTACCGTCACTCCAGAGCCCACTCCGGAAGCTGAACTTCCTACAGCTCAGCAGGAGGCCCTGGATCCACCTCTTGAGCATCCTGAGGAGACAGAATCTTCTCCAACCCAACAAGAGACCTCAGCTAAGCCTCCAGAGCCTCCTGGAGAGGTTGAGCCTTCACGTGAGCGGGAGCAACCAGCTCCGCCTTCTGAGCCTCCTGGGGACGTTGAACCTTCTGCAACCCAGCAGGAGACCACAGGTCAGCCTCCAGAGCCTCCTGTGGAAGCTGAGCCTTGTCCAAGTGAACAGGAACAACCGACTCAGCCTTCTGAGCCTACAGAGCCTCCTGAGGAGGTGAAGCCAGCAACCCAGCAGGAGACCCCAGCTCAGCTTTCAGAGTCTTTTGGAGAAGCTGAAAGTTCTGCAACCCAGGAGGAAGCCTCAGCTCAGTCTCCAGAGCCCCCTAATGAGGCAGAATCTTCTCCAACCCAGCAAGAGATCCCAGCTCTGTCTCCAGCGGAGACAGAACCTTCTGCAGCCCTGCAGGAGCAACCAGCTCAGCCTCCAGAGCCTTCTTGAGGGGAGGTGGAACCTTCTCCAACTCAACAGGAACAGCCAGCTCAACCTCAAGAGCATCTTGAAATGACAGTTTCACCCCCAAGTCACCATCATGCTGAGCATTCAAACTTATCCAGTGTCGCTGTCAAACCTGCAGATGTGGAGCTTACCATAACAAAAGAACCCACGCCAGAGAGGTGGGACCTTCTCCAAATCAGCACAAGCCTTCAGCTCAGCCCTCAGTGCTCCTTACTAATGCAGAATTTTCTACAACCCAGCATGAGGCCCCCACGCTGCCTTCACAGCCACCTGAGGAGGTTGAACCTTTGCCAGTTCAACAGGAGGCTTCAGCCCAGTCTCCAGAAGCCGGTGCACATAATAAACCTTCCGTACAAGAGGAGACCCCAGCTCAGTATCCAGAGCATCCTGGAGAAGAAGTTACACCTGCCACAACCCAGCAGGAGACTCCAGATCAGCATCCACAGGCTCCTGAGCTTGTACCTTCTCCACCTCAGCGGGAAGCCACAGCTCAGCATCCACAGTCTCCTGGTGAGGTTGAATCCTCTCCAACTCAGTCTCCAGAGCTCTCTAATGTGACTGTAGTTTTCTCTCCAGAGCATCATGTGACAACAGTTTCTCCTGTAGGTCAGGATCAAGCTCAGCTTCTGCAGCGGCCCGATGTCACTGTTAAACCTGTGGATCTTGCAGTTATCGTAACTCCAGCGTTCACTAATGAGGTTGAAACTTCTCCACCCCAACAAGAAAACTCGGCTCAGTCTACAGTGTCCCCTGAGCAGTTGGAACCTTTGTCAGTCCAGCAAGAGGTTTCAGATCAGCATCCAACCCCCACTGAAAATGTTGAACCTTTTCCAGTTCAGCATGGAGCCCCAACTCAACCAACATACCCCGAGGTGATATTTCCAAATCCAGAGCAAGTTCAGGCTCAGCATCCAACCTTGACTGAGGTCACAATTCAACCTTTGGACCTGGAACTGACCATAAGGCCCGAACCCACTAAGGAGGATGAACCTTCTCCAACCATGCAGGAGACCTTAACCCAGCCTCCAGAACCACCTAAGGAGGTTTTTGTAGCTCAGCCTCCAGTATATCAGAACCCAATAGATCCAGCACCAGATCAGGATCACACCGAGCCTCCAACATCACCCAGTGTCAGAGTTCAACCTTTAGACCAGGGGCTTACCACAACTCCAGAACCTACTATGGAGGCGGAACATTCCACACCCCTGCCGGAGACTATAGTTCCTCCAACATACCCCGAGGTGACACTTCCAAATCCAGAGCAAGTTCAGGCTCAGCATCCAACCTTGACTGAGGTCACAGTTCAACCTTTGGACCCGGAACTTACGTTAACTCTGGAATCCAATATGGAGGATGAACCTTCTCCAACTATGCAGCAGACCCAAGCTCAGCCTCCAGAGCTCATTAAGGAAGTTGTAGCTCAGTCTCCATTGTATCCCGAGGTGACAGTTCCAGCACCAGATCAGGATCATGCTGAGCATCCAACCTCACGCAGTATCACAGTTAAACCTTTGGACCTGGAGCTTACCACAACTCCAGAACCTACTACAGAGTCTGACCATTCTACAGCCCTGCAGCAGACTACAGCTCCCCCTCCAAAACACCCTCAGGTGACACTTGCACAGCCAAACCTGACTCAAGTCACAGTTCCACCTGTGGGCCTGGGAGTTAACATATCTCAGCAACCAAGGCCATCTGAGACAGTCCTTTTTCCTTCGACTCAGTATTCAGTATCCACTGGTCTTCCTGGTGTAAAATATACCCCAGAAAAGAAGCAGCCAGAATAGAATGCTACCACAAACATCAGCATATGTGAGCTCTGTACCTGCAAAAATGAGACACTGTCGTGTGTTGGTCTCAGCCCAAAGCAGAAGCTCCACAGAGTGCCTGAGCCAGAGCCTAACGCCTACAACGGCACCTTCACCATCATGTAAGAATCGCCTTTCCTCATTTGTTCTCTGCATCCTGCCTGGCATGGCAGCCTTTCTTCAGGTCTTCCTGGGTCCTCCTTATCCCCCCAATCCACATTGACTGACTTTCTGTTTCCACCTTTTGTTTGTCAATGATTCCTTATCTTCATTCTCCTTCTTACTATTTTTCCCCCTCCTCCAGTCTTTTACTTTTAATTGCCCTTATGTTTTCCTTCTCCATTTTTTACCCCATTATTTAATTCCTTAACATCTACTCTTCTCCCATCTTTACTCCATCCTCTTTACAGCAACATGTCCCTCTCCCCATCTCATTGTTGGTAATACAACAAAGTGGTTAAGAGTAGAGATTCCGGAGCCAGACTACCTGGGTTTGAACCCAGGTCTGTCATTTATTAGCTTTATGACTCAATTTCCTCATTTGTAAAATGGGGATTATGGTAGTCATCCTCTCATAGGATGACTCCTATGACTCCTAAATCTCCCCATGACTCCAATCTCATTGGGAGATTTAGATGAGTTAATATAGGTAAAGGTCTTCTATCAGTGCCTAGCATATATTTTAGTGCTAGCTGTTATTATTATTCAATCCCTCAGTTATATCTAGAACTCATCTTTGTCCCCTGGCTTTCTATATGTAGCACCCATTTTGTGCCCAACTCAGGGCTAAGTACTGTGGGAGCCACAGAAGTGTATGGCATTGTCTCCAGAACATGACAATGACAAGTGGGAAGAAAGGGGATATGCCTTAAAAGGGAGGTAATATATAATTAAGTGTTAAGAGAAACACAGATAGGTGCTGTAATTCACCAGAACCTGTAATCACAGGGATGTGGAGGTCACGGAAGGCTGCATGGATAAGCTAAATCTTTAGCTGGGACTTAAAGATTGGCTGTGATTTGTCAGAAGAATAATAGGCAGTACAGTCTAGGCAACGGTGTGACTGCAGGGATGATCAGAATTTAATAGATTAGTCTGGCTGTAAAGAATTGGGTTAGGCAACAATGAAAGATAGGATTATGAAAAACCTTGGCTGTCGGCAATGGGGGTTGGAAAGTTACGCTGTAAGATGTGGGGAGTCACTGCGAGTTTTCAAGCAAGAGAGACAAATGATTAAAACACGAGGCTTATTTTAGATTTCATATGTAGAGCGATCTAGAGACAAAAGCTTGATTCAGGGAGACCAAATAGAATGCTATAGCAAAATCTAGGAGTAAAGTGAGAAGGGGCCAAATTAGAGTGGTTGTGATGGAAGTAGAAAGAAAATCCTGAGAGTACTACAGAGGAGAAACTGACAAGATGTGGTAATTGACTAGAGTTGGGGGATTGTAGTACAGGAAAGAGACAAATCACATGTGTTGATGGGCAGAATGATGGTGGTATAACAGGTGGAAATCCAGCAGTTGAGAAGCAGAGTCAGTTTTGAGGGAGATGCGTTCAGTCTTAGGCATCTTTTATTGGTGAGCATAAAGCAACCAGAAGGCTCTGTTTGAGTGGAAATGTCCCTCAGGCAGATGGGCAGACAGGTATCCGTTATGAGGTATTTCTGAGTCGCTGAAAAATGTGCATATAAACTGAACAGTTACATTGTTGCTGAGGAAAGAGGACAAAGCTAAAGCTAAAGATTCAAAGTCATCCACTGAGTTAGTGGTTCAAACTGAACCTCAGGCATTTAACAGCTTCTCTTAAACATGTCTAATTCATGGATACATTCTCACTGTTTAAAAATAGAAATGTCACAGAAGTATATAGGATAAAATGTGAAAATTCCACCCCACCTTCCCTACCACCTATAAGGTAACTCCTGTTACTGTTTTGATGTGTGTCCTTCCTTCCGAGCTCTTTCCTTTGCATTTTGTTCCCCTAATGAGGTAATAACTTTACTCCTTGCTCAGTAACTTGTACTTTTCCCTATGCAATATGCTTAAGAGATATTTTCGTATTAGTCCCTCTAATTTCTAATTGCCCGTATCCTTCTAACACCTGGACAGATTCTGAGGGCACTGAGCCAAAGCTTTGGTGTTGCCTAGCGTAGGATTTCTTTATATTCATTTGCTGATATTGATAAATGTTTGCCATTTTTCTCATTGATTTGTAGGAGTCATTTTAGACACATAAGTGATCTTGGAAAAAAAGTAATTGGCATTATGTATCCAAGAAATTGGACAGATAGGAAGTTCAGGTTCTGAAGAGATGCCTCATTGCTTGTGCCAGTGGCCTCACAGTATGTTTTTATTAATTGTGCACACCGGGAAGCTGAGAAGCTGTGGGAATTAGAAAGCTGGTCTTTTCTGCATTTGAATATTCCCCACACGGTGGCCATGATTCTTTTCCTTATTCTCTACATTCTTTTCCTACCTATTCAAGGATATGAACTGTGTTTCTTCACAGAAATTTCCAAGGAAACTCTATTTCTTACATTGCTGAAAGTATATGGAAGGCATACCGCTGGGCTGAGAAGCTGTGAGTATACTCTCCCCAAATAGGAATACAAAAAGTTAACTGCATTGTAAGATCCTTCTCGGTCCAGAATTTTGAGGTCAATACCGGTGAGAAAAGGTATTTCCCCTTCCATATCCCAAAGCAGCCTAATGATTGAAATTCTGTGTTTATTTTAAAACTCAAATTTGGCAGGACCTCTTTAAAATCAGTAAGAGCCAATTTAAACTTATTTTCCATTATACAAGTAATACATGATTATATTCGCAATAGATAATAATGAAATAACAGGTATAGTGAAAACCCTCCTTGTGCCCTAATCCCCCACCCACTACTTTTAGTTTAGTATTAATCCTTCCAGACTCTTTTCCATATGTTTGAGTACATACATATTTACAGATAGCAAAATAGGTTTGTGTGTTTTTCTTATGTTTTTTTTACATAAGTAACATCCTGCAACTTGATTCCTTCATTTCATGGTATGTCTTAGATTTCTTTCCTTCCCAGTACATAGAGGGTTACCCCATTCATTTAAGCTCCTGCATAATATTCCATAGTATGAATGTATCACAGTTTAATAATGCCCCTGTTGAAGGATGTTTAGATTATGTCCAGTTTTCTTGTTACTTGCATTGCTGCAATGAATATCCTTGTACCTGCATTTTTGTGAGCCTGCTCATTTATTTCTATAGAATAGTTATCTAGAAATGGGATTGTTGGGGTGAAGACTATTTAGATATAAAATTTTCATTGCCCTCAAAGAAGTTGTGCCAGCTTATACTCCAGTCATCCTGCTGTGATGACATTCATTTCCCCACACCCTTCCACCACTGGATAGTCTCCCTTTTTTTTTTTTTTTTTTTTTGCTAATCTGCCGGGTGAATAAAAGGGGTCCCATCTGAATTTGAATTTTTCTTATTACTTGTGAACTTAAATATCTTTATATGTTTACTGAACGTTTGTATTTCATCTCTGAATTGTCTGTCCTTTGCCCATTTTTCTGTTACTATTTTTTTTATTGATTTGTAGAAAAAGTCAGTTTAGATACATAAGTGATTTTGGAAAAAAACATTCAAAGTAATTTTTCATGACAGCCTGTGGTCATATCCTTAGTTCAACTTGAATAGACAAGTCATAAATGACTTCTGAATTAATAACAAAAGACATAACAGTCAATCTAAAAACAGGTGTTATGACCACCCTTAAGGAGATGCCCCCTTAGTCTGATATCTTATTGGTAAGGAAAAAAATGCTAGAACCAGGCAATTTGTTTTAATTTACAGATTTCCTAAATAGTATATGTAGTTTATATTTCCCGTGATAGTATCTAACTTGGAGATTTTATTTCCCAAACTTGTAAGAAAAATGAAAGTCATTTTGCACAAGAAACAGATAACTTAATTTCCTCTGGGAGTGGAGGGGGTTGGTAGACTGAGGGACAGAGGTAAGAGAAAAAGTTTGAATTGTGTGCTACATATTTTTGGAATTTTGAGATGTGAATATATATGACATATTTTTAAAAAATAAATTGAAATTAAAAAATTAATTTTTAAAAAGCATGTGTTTGGGAGGCGATACACTATAACATGAGTCTGGTAAGGTTTGAAGATTTCTAAGTCAGCTTGAGGTTTATACCTTATAAGCAGAGGTTCCTAACTTGAGGTCAGTGGTTCCCCAAAGCAGAATTTCTTAACCTCCTGCTCCCCCGTGTATACCTCTTTGGCAAGCTGCAGAAGCTTATGTTCTTGGGATAATGTTTTAAAATGTATAATAAGTCAAACTATATAGAAAAACAATGGAAACCAACTATATTGAAATAGTTTTCAGAATATTTTTAAAATTAGTGAAATAGTAATAAATATGCTTCTCTTAACACATTAAGTAACAAGATATAGTGGTAGGTCTAATAAATATTATAACTCCAGGGTAGTGATGAGAATAAATGATATTTCGAGGTATCTGCAGCATATACGTGATATGAAATGACCTGTGATTTCTATTGGGGACCAAATTAACTATACTGCTGATCTACTGTGGTTTGTTGCCTACATTCATAATGGAAGGAAGTGCTGATTTTAGTTCGAGATTTGTGAAAACCGAGATGTAATTTTATTTCCCATCCAAGTTTGGCACTCTGGATTCAGTCCTCTCTATTCACAGACCTCTGCCCTAAAAGGGTGATCCACAAGTCGAAATTGCATGCACACTTTTTTTTTTAATATTTCTTTTTTTTTTTTTTTAATTTTTTATTTATTTATTTATTTTTTTTTTGGCTGTGTTGGGTCTTCGTTTCTGTGCGAGGGCTTTCTCTAGTTGCGGCAAGTGGGGGCCACTCTTCATCGCGGTGCGCGGGCCTCTCACTATAGCGGCCTCTCTTGTTGCGGAGCACAGGCTCCAGTCGCGCAGGCTCAGCAGTTGTGGCTCACGGGCCTAGTTGCTCTGCGGCATGTGGGATCCTCCCAGACCAGGGCTCGAACCCGTGTCCCCTGCATTGGCAGGCGGATTCTCAACCACTGCGCCACCAGGAAGCCCCTGCATGCACACTTTTGCGTGTGTTCAAGAAAGTGCAGTTTTTTAGGGAAAAGAACCATTGCTTTTCTGAAATTCTCAAAGGATTCTTATCTCAAAAGATTGAGTCACAAATGTAGGGGAGAAGAAAGACATTTCTTTTCCTGTACTTATCCTCATGAGTGACGATAAATGGATAATTTGTTTTAAGTCAAAGTATCTGATAGCTGATAACTTGTCACTTTCTGAATTCATTCAATAAATATTTTTTGAGTATCTACTATATGCCAGGAACTGTTTTACATGCTAGGGTTTCAGGCCCAAGAATGAAACAGCCCAAGTATCCCAGTTCTCAGGGGGTTTACAAATATATAAAAATAAGTATATAAGTATAATAAATAGATAGCTATAATTTCAAGCATTGCTAAGTACTTTGGAGAGAAAGAAAGCAGGGGAAGGAGAGTAAATCAGTTCCAGAAAGGCCTCTTGTTTGCATTATATATATAGTTAAATCAATCAAACAAACAAACCCTGAGCCCTCTCAATTTCCTAGAAGTTACAGAGGTGGAGAGAAGGATAATCGTCAATAATACAGAATCAAGAATGAATGTGAAATTCAGAAGATTGCCTTAGACCAGAACCCTGGTCAGAAGTTAGACATGGATCTTTCTTAAATGTTACTTCATGCCTGGTTTTGATATTTTCATGGTGTGAGAAAGTTTTAGATCTGGCTTTAACTCTGATTCCCCATAGTTTTAAAATTTTTTCTTCAGTCAAAATGAATATTTGGAGTTCTACAGATTAATGTATTTTATTCCAGTTACTCAGTTATTGCTTATTTGAAGCTCCTTTTTGGGTAATTTTTTGGTGACTGACTCATTCTCAGTCTAAACTTTACTTCTAGGCTGAATATACCGTTGTTATTTTTTAAATTTCTACTATCCTGTCATCCAAACAACTTCACAGAAAGAAAGCCCATTAATTTGAAATACATACTGTTTGGTTACCCCCTGTCCTACCGTGATATTCAAACTCTAACCAGTCTGATATGGGCATCAGCCAATCAGAGAAGACAGTGCCATAAAGAGTTGAGGATCAGCTCCATCTCTTTGCTGTACTTACTGAATCCTTGTCAACGTTCAAAGTTATAATTAGTATATATGAGTTCCACTTTTTTTCATATACCATCATTTCCTGTGACGTTTGTATATCAGTTATGGTATATACATATGGTTTTGCCATGCGATATGGGGAGGTAGAGTTTTTTCCTACCTTTGAAGGTATGAAAAGGGTTACCATAAATGTCGTTGGACATATTGATTTGGTTTTTTTCTTTTTGGATCATTTCCATGGAAATATGAAACCACTACTTAGAGGTGAGGAAACAATCAATCTTAGCACCATCTGTTGACCATTCCCCCTAACATGTATTCTGACAATCACTGCGATTCCTTTTAACATGGTGAATTTCAAATTGAGGTCAGGGTCTTTGAAGCATGCTCAGGGCTCCAAGAGTTCTTTGTGGGAATTGAAGTCTTTTGTGTTTTTGTTTTAGTGATCTTTTAAAAATGTGTGTGACTATATTCTGTATAATATGAACCACCTTAATAACTGAGTTGCAGAGTTTCCAGGTAGTAATATTTTAATTCTCATAAGCTATGAGTAAAGAATTAATTTATGAGCTGGAATTAAGCTATGAGATGGAATTAATATAAATATGTGACCAAGAGACACTGTGAGTGAAAAGCAGAAGGTTTTAAATGCAGAACTCAGTGGAAATAGTTTCACAAGGCAACATAGCCTGTGCTCAGATCCCCAAGGCTCCTGAAGGGTGTACCACTGTTAATATTACCTGCAAGGAAGGAGATTCTTCCAGGCACGAGAAACCTACCTCTGACGTCTTATAGAGTTTCTTCTGTACTGGCTCTCTCTATTACTCCCTCACTCCACTCTTGGGATACTGGCTATGTGCCTTCCTGCTTATCAGCTATAAGAAACAGGTGCAAAACACCACCCCCTCCTCCCCGAAGCATGTTCCTAGTCTTTAGCGTGAGACCAGCGGAAGCAAAGGGCTTAACATTCCTCTGGCAGACCCAGGCGTCAGGCTTGACTGTGAATCGTTCCTGCTCCCTTCATTCTGCATTCTGGAGAAGACATTGGCTGGATCTCTCAGTTTCCTAATTTATTCTTTAACTGTCATTTCTGCTTCTCATATACTGAGATTTTTTATTATTGCTAACACCTTTCATTCGTATATTCTTGAGTTGATTAATGGATGCACTATCTGTTTACATCTGTCTGAGGGTAATAATTGTGCTATCCTAAGGTCCTCTTGTGCTTTGTTAACTCTGATTCATTGGCTATAAGCTCTTATGTTTGTTTTTGTTTTCTGTCCTTAATGGAGTTGGCTTTCTCACATTGTTTGGTCCTTCCTGAGTGTAATTCATCTTTGTAGTTGAGATTCTACTGCGTTTGTTTCCCAGCTTTAGGGGAGAAGTGAAATGAGCTGTTGGGGCTTATTACTCCCAATGGGTTCCCCTGAGAATAAGGCAGAGGTGGAAGGTGACTTCTGGAGGCTAGTCAGGGAGTGCATACCTTTCTTCCAGGGTTCTGGGACCTTGCCCCCTTTCTAACACCAATTGCTCCTGCCTAGAGGAAGACACCTTTTGCTGCCTGGATCAAGGAGGAAAGATGTGGGGTTGATGTGTGCTGTAGGCTGCTCCTACCGCACTATTCCAACTGATCACCCTGTAGGTAGCTCCAGGACGTTTCTGGTAGGGGAGCATTTGTGGAGCTGCTCCCACACATTGAGCTAAGGTTGTGATTCTTAAGTTATATCTTTTCAATCATTCTTAGGGATTTTGGTGGAAGTTGAAGGGGTGGAGACGTGACATGTTTCAATCGGCCAACTTGAAATAGCACAACTTCTTAGGAAACAGTTTTGTATCCCTATTACATCCTAGACAAACTCAGGCAAATATGTATCAGGATACAAATACAAGAATGTTCAAAGCAGTATTGTTTTTAATAAATAAAAACTAGAAGAATCTCAGTATACACCAACAGTTGAATGAATAAAGTGTGGTATAATCATACTTAGAAGTCATACACTTCATCAGAAACATAATGCAAGCCACATAAGTAATCTTAAATTTTCTGGTAGCCACTTAAAAACAAAAGTAAAATGAAACAGATGAAATAGATGTTAATATCTTTTACTTAACCCTTATATACAAAATATTATCATTTTAACATGTAATCATTATATACATTATTAATAAGATATTCTATGTTTTTTCCATACTAAGTATTTAAAAATATCCAAAGTATTATCATATCTACATGTAATCAATATAAAAATTAATGAGAGAATCTACATTTTTTTCCCATACTAACTCTTTGAAATCACAACTTGGTTGCTAAATTTTATTACAAATACTTGATCGGTATTGAGATTTCATAAAATTTACAGTCAAAAATGTAGTATCACATATGCAAATTGTTGCTAACATAAACATTTTCCAATAATTACATTGAGTATCAGTTTTTTTAATTTTAAAATAATTGAAATTAATTAAATTAAAAATTCAACTCAGTCACATTAGCTTCCCAATAAGGTTTGGGGAAAGAGAGGAGGGAAGGGCAGCTCTGCAACGTTGGTGCCACTCAGAGCTGGGTTCTAACAGAGACTTCGTGATCTAGAGAATAGGCATTAACTATATGATTTGGTGGGAAGAGTGGGTGGGGCGTGTGTGTGTGTGTGTGTGTGTGTGTGTGTGTGCACACGCATGCACATGCATGATGGAGAGATGGACACAAAGGAGGACGTGAAAAGAAGGTTTAAATGAAAACAGAGCAGAAATCACCATCCCTAAATTAAATAAGAATTAGGTTGTTTAGGTGGCACCATTACCCAGCTTTCCTCCACATATAGGAGTTAGTCCTATGTAGTATATAGTTGTAGTTATTTTGCAGTTTGATCCAGAAATAACCTTTTCAGTTTTCAGAATTCTCAGTGAAAATTATTTGACTGAATTACATAAGGACTCCCTTGAAGGCTTGCTATCCCGCCGATATTTGTAAGTTAATCATATTTATTTATGCGTTCTTATCTCTAAAGTAGATTATCTATAAAGCAATTAAGGTGTTCAAGTTAGATAATCTCTTCAGTTTCTTCTAGCAATAAAATTCTACAATACTTTAAGTCTGTGTAGGGCCCCAGCCCATCACTCGCACTAAATATCTCCTATTCATTTTTAATTTTTTCATTATATGGACAAGGTATAGATAGAAAAATACACTTTAGTTGTAGAGGAAAAGTGGTAATGAGGTCTGAGCAATTATAGACTCCCATATGAACCTTGTTATGTAAGTGTTCATATACTCTCCATCTGTATTTATATTTTGTTTATGACCTATGGACCAAATCTGTCCCACAGTCCATTTTTATACAGCCCATAAGTTAAAAGTGATTTTTAAAGGGCTGTAAATGAGAAAAAAAAGAAACGAAGAAAAATATGTGACAGAGACTGTATGTGGCCTGCAAAGCCTAAAATATTGACTTATCTGGCCTTTACAGAAAAGGTTTGAAAAAGTTGGTTTAGTGAAATGAGAGGCATTAAAGTTAACCTCAAATTGTCCCCTACAGGACAAGAAAATATAGAACACTTACATTAATATGAATGCCATTAACTCATAACTTTGATAATTTAATCTAAATTAAATGAACATTTAAATATTAAATATTTAAGCAGATGACTGATGTAAACAGTATTGTCAAGGGACTTCCCTGGTGGTCTAGTAGTTAAGACTTTGCCTTCCAATGCAGGGGGTGTGAGTTCGATCCCTGGTCAGGGAGCTAATATTCCACATGCCTCATGGCCAAAAACCAAAACATAAAAAAAAAGAAGCAATATTGTAACAAATTCAATAAAGACTTTAAAAATGGTCCACATCCAAAAAAAATATCTTAAAAATAAAATCAGTATTGTCAAGAAAACATTAAGTTACCGAAAGAACAAACTGTTGTTAAGGATTTCGATGCAGGAATTGTGATACCAATATTAAGAATGTTTAAGATGATGGTTAAGTGGTATATTTAGAAATGTTTAAATAAGAAATGTTTAAAAAAGAAATAAAAAATAAGAAATAAAAAATAGAAATGTTTAAATGTTTAAATAACTAAATAAGCATATCAGAAATGCCCCTAACAAAAATCTCTCCAGCCTTTTTTTTTCTGTTTTTTGTTTGTTTGTTTTGTTTTTTGGGCCACGCCACACGACTTGCGGGATCTTAGTTCCCTGACCAGGGATTGAACCCTGGTCTCCAGCAGCGGAAGCGCCGAGTCCTAACCCCTGGACTGCCAGGGAATTCCCTCTCCAGCTTCTTTATCAAAGAGGAAATGCTTGCCTAGTATTTCTTTTTATTTAGGGATAAGGCGATAACTGTGTTTTTTGCTATAAAAGCTCAGTTTTTGTCCTTTGTCCATGGCATCCAAAGCTGTGTATGTCATTAATCCTTATTAAGCCAATTAATGATCCTCTTTAGCAAATAGATTCTTCTTGCAAATATAAAAGACTTAAGGGAAGTGGGTATAAAGAGCCTCACATGACCCTAAAAATAGTTCTTTTAATTATCAAACCTTCCAAGCCTTAAGGGGCAATCACCTTTATATTAGTCTCTTCTCTGCCATCTGGGCTCCAAACCTTACAAACACAGTTTGGAGAAAAACAAATCAGATAACTGCACAGTGGAATAGGCCCTTCATTACTTCTACTATGAAATACTTTATAATGTGATTATTTCATGTTAGCATAATTATTCTCATTCTTTAAAAAAAAATGCCAATCAATAAAATAGCGAAAACAGAATATGCTAATCAGCACTATGCCTAGTGTTGTGAACACGAAGATGGGTAAGACAGGACTCCTTTTAGCAACTCATGATCTCACAGGGAAAATAAACATAGAAGCTCAAACCATAATGACAAAGTGCTGTAGAGGCACCATGAAGTAATAAAACTACATTTCTTTTAAAACAGTCATTTCCTCCTTCTATCCACTCCCCAGCTATTTGTTGATTTTATAAATATTTGAGTTTGCTTTATGTCCACGCGTTGGCTTTAAACATGATAGACGATGCACATAAGCAGGATCTAGTCCATACTTTGAAGGAGTTTATGCTCAGAGGAAATGGGTTGCAAAAACAGCTATATTTAAAGAAAGAAATGAATATTGGCAAAGAGAGCTATAAGTTGGTATTGGAGCACAAAAGAGGGAAAAAAGACTTCAAATTGGATCAGGGAAGATGTTACTAGAGCAATGCTGTTTAAACGGGACCTCGAAGGGCCATTGGGTATCAATGACAGACACCTTGGGAAGAATAAGCTTGCAAAAGGAAAGTGGGAGAAAGGCAAAACACAGGAAAAATACTCTGAGTACCTGTAGAGTACAAGTGGGAAGAGTAGGAGATTAGAGCCAGATCATCTAGGGCTTTGGAGGCCAAGCCAAGGATAACATGTCAAGCTACCATGTTACCACAGCAGTGCTTTAGGACAAGCTTTAGCCTGCAACAGAACCAACCACTTGGAGGGCTTGTGAAAACACAAGCTCCACCCCCATAGTTACTGATTCAAGAGGTCCAGAGTAGGGCTGAGTATTTGTATCTTCAATAAGTTCACAAGTGATGCTGGTATTTGAGAACCACTCCCGGAGAGTTAATCTGGTGATCACGTGGAGGATGGCTTAGAAAGGGAGAGGGTAGAGATGCAAACACCAGTCAGAAGACAGTTAAACCCATCCCGGTGAAATGAGAGACTAAGCTGGAATCAATGGAAATAAAATAGTCAGCTCTAGTCAAGAGTAGGTATTTTCGAATAAAAGTCAATATGATAGAAAGTGTAATACTGAATTAAAGGTACATATTAATGAGAGAAGTAACTTCCTTTCAAGTTGTGTGAAAGGGTATCTTTTATTTCTTCTGGTAATGAATTGACCTAGAAAATCAGAACTCTACTGGGAAGTGTGTAAATATAAGAATATTCCTTTTAATATTAGAAATTATAATGATATATAGAGATAAAAACTTTGAGCTCATAATCTAGAATTTGATGAGACCACGAAAGGTGGGCTCTAATCAATTCTTCTGCTCTCAGGAAAGATTACCTCCAAAATCTATCAAGATCTATTGTTGTATATATAATTTATGAAGATCCTGAAGGTGAGACTCTTAAGAGAGGTGAAGGCAGGGTTAGGGGCTCTGGAAGGTTCAAATAATAATTCCTAAGGTTTGGAGTTTAGACCAAAACTACTTATTTATTATTATCATTCTAAAGTCTACTAGTTATTCCTACTAATTAGATATCTAATGGCTAATTGAGGCAATATTTTCCTTTTACTTTTCCTAGAGATTTATCCTGCAATAAAATACAGTCTATCGAAAGATGTACATTTGAACCACTACCTTTTTTGCAGGTTATGTAAGTTACAAGTATAACTTCATTATATTTGGAATTTTTGTAAAGCTTAATTTTTTATAAAATTAATTTGTTACTCATTTTGAAATATGATTAAAATTACTACTAAAATTTTGTAGCAAATCCTTTTTGTCTCTAGCAAAGATTAGTGTGAGAATTATTACACAGATCAGAGTGAATCATTAGAGAGAGCAGTGGTTCTCAACCAGGGTGATTTTGCACACAGGTGACATTTGGTAGTGTCTGGAGACATTTTTGCTTGTCAGAACTGTATATGCTACTGGCATCTAGTGGACAGAGGCCAGAGATGCTACTAAACATCCAACAGTGTACAAGAGAGCCTCCCACAGCAAAGAATTATCCAGCCCAAAATGTCAATAGTGCTGCCTTTCTAGAGAAATAAAGATCACTTAACACAAGTATTTAATGAGCATTTACTATTTTGTATCTAATGCACCACATATATAATCATGAAAGTATAAATCATAATGTCTTCCACAGTGAGATTTCTTTAGTGTATGGAGGGAGTAGTGTTGTTATGTTTCATCATATATAAATTAGAATTATTGCCAAAGGATAAATGTTCTGAAAGAATATATATTTTTCTTCTTCTTTTGCTTGTGTCTTTTTTTGTAGAAGTCTTGGTTGCAATTTACTCACAGAACTGAGCTTTGGAACGTTTCAGGCCTGGCATGGAATGCAGTTTTTACACAAGTTGTAAGTGAAATAGAAGATGAATACATGTAAAAAACTGTGTGTAAAAACATCATGCAGTTCTTGGTTAGCTGGGTGTAAGGCCAGTATGAATTCTGGAAAGTATGTCCTGAGAGCCATTTATTTTTTTTTTCAAATGAGGAAACTAAGGTACAAAGAGGCCAAGAGACTTGTTTAACTCATATATATGAATCGCTCTGCTTTCCATAGTACTGATCTTTGGCACGGGCAATAAAAGGCACCAAGCAAAAACACTCAAATTAGCATTGTCATGGAATCCCACTGATGCCTCTCCAATATGCGAATGGTCCATGAAGTTCCACTTTTGAATTTCACTTTGATTCCTGCTCATGTGCAAAGTTCCTAACTGCTTAAAATGTATGCCACACAGAGCAGCAAAGAACTAAGTTTAGCACCGAATTCTTCAGGGAGCAAAAGGTGTGGGTGCTTCCCCAACCATTATTAGCTCTTTTAAATGGTAAAGCAGAAAGAATTCCTGAACACCCACCACAGGGCTCTCCCCAGCCACCCAGAAGATTATTTTTCAAAAAGCATATATCTCTGAAGTGAATTATCTGTGGCCAATAGGAAGCTTTGAGGTATGGAAAAAGACGTTGTTTGTGTTCAGCTGTAGTGTGAGAAACACAAAGAAAATACATTGCTGTAGCCTAATTCAATATACTTTCTTTGCTGACTACTCTTCAATAAGAAGTGTGGGTTTGAGAGCCTCCCATCAAGCCTCTTAGATAGCCTCAACCACCAGAGGGCAGACAGCAGAAGCAAGAAAAACTACAATCCTGCAGCCTGTGGACCAAAAACCACAGTTACAGAAAGATAGACAAGATGAAAAGGCAGAGGGCTATGTACCAGATGAAGGAACAAGAAAAAACCCCAGAAAAACAACTAAATGAAGTGGAGATAGGCAACCTTCCAGAAAAAGAATTCAGAATAATGATAGTGAAGATGATCCAGGACCTCGGAATAAGAATGGAGGCAAAGATTGAGAAGATGCAAGAAATGATTAACAAAGACCTAGAAGAATTAAAGAACAAACAAACAGAGATGACCAATACAATAACTGAAATGAAAACTACACTAGAAGGAATCAATAGCAGAATAACTGAGGCAGAAGAACGGATAAGTGACCTGGAAGACAGAATGGTGGAATTCACTGCTGCGGAACAGACTAAAGAAAAAAGAATGAAAAGAAATGAAGACAGCTTAAGAGACCTCTGGGACAACATTAAACGCAACAACATTCGCATTATAGGGGTCCCAGAAGGTGAAGAGAGAGAGAAAGGGCCAGAGAAAATATTTGAAGAGATTATAGTCGAAAACTTCCCTAACATGGGAAAGGAAATAGCCACCCAAGTCCAGGAAGCGCAGAGAGTCCCATACAGGATAAACCCAAGGAGAAACACGCCGAGACACATAGTAATCAAAGTGGCAAAAATTAAAGACAAAGAAAAATTATTGAAAGCAGCAAGGGAAAAACGACAAATAACATACAAGGGAACTCCCATAAGGTTAACAGCTGATTTCTCAGCAGAAACTCTGCAAGCCAGAAGGGAGTGGCATGATATACTTAAAGTGATGAAAGGGAAGAACCTACAACCAAGATTACTGTACCCGGCAAGGATCTCATTTAGATTTGATGGAGAAATCAAAAGCTTTACAGACAAGCAAAAGCTAAGAGAATTCAGCACCACCAAACCAGCTCTACAACAAATGCTAAAGGAACTTCTCTAAGTGGGAAACACAAGAGAAGTAAAGGACCTACAAAAACAAACCCAAAACAATTAAGAAAATGGTCATAGGAACATACATATCGATAATTACCTTAAACGTGAATGGATTAAATGCCCCAACCAAAAGACATAGACTGGCTGAATGGATACAAAAACAAGACCCATATATATGCTGTCTACAAGAGACCCACTTTAGACCTAGGGACACATACACACTGAAAGTGAGGGGATGGAAAAAGATATTCCATGCAAATGGAAATCAAAAGAAAGCTGGAGTAGCTATACTCATATCAGATAAAATAGGCTTTAAAATAAAGAATGTTACAAGAGACAAGGAAGGACACTACATAATGATGAAGGGATCAATCCAAGAAGAAGATATAACAATTATAAATACATATGCACCCAACATAGGAGCACCTCAATACATAAGGCAACTGCTAACAGCTATAAAAGAGGAAATTGACAGTAACACAATCATAGTGGGGGACTTTAACACCTCACTTACACCAATGGACAGATCATCCAAAATGGAAATAAATAAGGAAACAGAAGCTTTAAATGTCACAATAGACCAGATAGATTTAATTGATATATATAGGACATTCCATCCAAGAACAGCAGATTACACGTTCTTCTCAAGTGCGTACGGAACATTCTCCAGGATAGATCACATCTTGGGTCACAAATCAAGCCTCAGTAAATTTAAGAAAATTGAAATCATATCAAGCATCTTTTCTGACCACAACGCTATGAGATTAGAAATGAATTACAGGGAAAAAAACGTAAAAAAGACAAACACATGGAGGCTAAACAATATGTTACTAAATAACCAAGAGATCACTGAAGAAATCAAAGAGGAAATAAAAAAATACCTAGAGACAAATGACAATGAAAACACGACGACCCAAAACCTATGGGATGCAGCGAAAGCAGTTCTAAGAGGGAAGTTTATAGCTATACAAGCCTACCTAAAGAAACAAGAAAAATCTCAAGTAAACAATCTAACCTTACACCTAAAGAAACTAGAGAAAGAAGAACAAACAAAACCCAAAGTTAGCAGAAGGAAAGAAATCATAAAGATCAGAGCGGAAATACATGAAATAGAAACAAAGAAAACAATAGCAAAGATCAATAAAACTAAAAGTTGGTTCTTTGAGAAGATAAACAAAATTGATAAGCCATTAGCCAGACTCATCAAGAAAAAGAGGGAGAGGACTCAAATCAACAAAATCAGAAATGAAAAAGGAGAAGTTACAACAGACACTGCAGAAATACAAAGCATCCTAAGAGACTACTAAAAGCAACACTATGCCAATAAAATGGACAACCTGGAAGAAATGGACAAATTTTTAGAAAGGTATAACCTTCCAAGACTGAACCAGGAAGAAACAGAAAATATGAACAGACCAATCACAAGTAATGAAATTGAAACTGTGATTAAAAATCTTCCAACAAACAAAAGTCCAGGACCAGATGGCTTCACAGGTGAATTCTATCAAACATTTAGAGAAGAGCTAACACCTATCCTTCTCAAACTCTTCCAAAAAACTGCAGAGGAAGGAACACTCCCAAACTCATTCTATGAGGCCACCATCACCCTGATACCAAAACCAGACAAAGACACTACAAAAAAAGAAAATTACAGACCAATATCACTGATGAATATAGAGGCAAAAATCCTCAACAAAATACTAGCAAACAGAATCCAACAACACATTAAAAGGATCATACACCACAATCAAGTGGGATTTATCCCAGGGATGCAAGGATTCTTCAATATACGCAAATCAATCAATGTGATACACCATATTAACAAATTGAAGAATAAAAACCATATGATCATCTCAATAGATGCAGAAAAAGCTTTCGACAAAATTCAACACCCATTTATGATAAAAACTCTCCAGAAAGTGTGCATAGAGGGAACCTACCTCAACATAATAAAGGCCATATATGACAAACCCACAGCAAACATCATTCTCAATGGTGAAAAACTGAAAGCATTTCCTCTAAGATCAGGAACGAGACAAGGATGTCCACTCTCACCACTATTATTCAACATAGTTCTGGAAGTCCTAGCCACGGCAATCAGAGAAGAAAAAGAAATAAAAGGAATACAAATTGGAAAAGAAGAAGTAAAACTGTCACTGTTTGCAGATGACATGATACTATACATAGAGAATCCTAAAACTGCCACCAGAAAACTGCTAGAGCTAATTAATGAATATGGTAAAGTTGCAGGATACAAAATTAATGCACAGAAATCTCTTGCATTCCTATACACTAATGATGAAAAATCTGAAAGAGAAATTATGGAAACACTCCCATTTACCATTGCAACAAAAAGAATAAAATACCTAGGAATAAACCTACCTAGGGAGACAAAAGACCTGTATGCAGAAAACTATAAGACACTGATGAAAGAAATTAAAGATGATACCAACAGATGGAGAGATATACCATGTTCTTGGATTGGAAGAATCAACATTGTGAAAATGAGTATACTACCCAAAGCAATCTACAGATTCAATGCAATCCCTATCAAATTACCAATGGCATTTTTTACGGAGCTAGAACAAATCATCTTAAAATTTGTATGGAGACACAAAAGACCCCGAATAGCCAAAGCAGTCTTGAGGCAAAAAAATGGAGCTGGAGGAATCAGACTCCCTGACTTCAGACTCTACTACAAAGCTACAGTAATCAAGACAATATGGTACTGGCACAAAAACAGAAACATAGATCAATGGAACAAGATAGAAAGCCCAGAGATTAACCCACGCACCTATGGTCAACTCATCTATGACAAAGGAGGCAAAGATATACAATGGAGAAAAGACAGTCTCTTCAATAAGTGGTGCTGGGAAAACTGGATAGCTACATGTAAAAGAATGAAATTAGAATACTCCCTAACACCATACACAAAAATAAACTCAAAATGGATTAGGGACCTAAATATAAGACTGGACACTATAAAACTCTTAGAGGAAAACATAGGAAGAACACTCTTTGACATAAATCACAGCAAGATCTTTTTTGATCCACCTCCTAGAGTAATGGAAATAAAAACAAAAATCAACAAATGGGACCTCATGAAACTTCAAAGCTTTTGCACAGCAAAGGAAACCATAAACAAGACGAAAAGACAACCCTCAGAATGGGAGAAAATATTTGCAAACGAATCAACGGACAAAGGATTAATCTCCAAAATATATAAACAGCTCATTCAGCTCAATATTAAAGAAACAAACACCCCAATCCAAAAATGGGCAGAAGACCTAAATAGACATTTCTCCAAAGAAGACATACAGGCGGCCACGAAGCACATGAAAAGATGCTCAACATCACTAATTATTAGAGAAATGCAAATCAAAACTACAATGAGCTATCACCTCACTCCTGTTAGAATGGGCATCATCAGAAAATCAACAAACAACAAATGCTGGAGAGGGTGTGAAGAAAAGGGAACCCTCTTGCACTGTTGGTGGGAATGTAAATTGATACAGCCACTATGGAGAACAATATGGAGGTTCCTTAAAAAACTAAAAATAGAATTACCATATGACCCAGCAATCCCACTACTGGGCATATACCCAGAGAAAACCGTAATTCAAAAAGACACATGCACCCGAATGTTCATTGCAGCACTATTTACAATAGCCAGGTCATGGAAGCAACCTAAATGCCCATCAACAGACGAATGGATAAAGAAGTTGTGGTACATATATACAATGGAATATTACTCAGCCATAAAAAGGAACGAAATTGAGTCATTTGTTGAGAAGTGGATGGATCTAGAGACTGTCATACAGAGTGAAGTAAGTCAGAAAGAGAAAAACAAATATCGTATATTAATGCATGTATGTGGAACCTAGAAAAATGGTACAGATGAGCCAGTTTGCAGGGCAGAAGTTGAGACACAGATGTAGAGAATGGACATATGGACACCAAGGGGGGAAAACTGCGGTGGGGTGGGGATGGTGGTGTGCTGAATTGGGCGATTGGGATTGACATGTATACACTGTTGTGTATAAAATTGATGCCTAATAAGAACCTGCAGTATAAAACAACAAACAAAACAACGAATACTAAACTTTCATTGGGTTATTTGTATGGAAATATGTTAATATAAATGTTTCAGGCATTACATGAAATTTCTAAAAATCTTATATTTGTATTTGTATGGAAATATGTATGGAAATATGTTAATATAAAGGTTTCAGACATTATATGAAATTTCTAAAAATCTTATATTTGTATTTGTATGGAAATATGTATGGAAATATGTTAATATAAATGTTTCAGACATTACATGAAATTTCTAAAAATCTTATATGTTCTGGTAAAAAAAAAAAAAAAAGAAGTGTGGGTTTTACACCCCTTCAGCTCAAAAACACCTGGTGTTGATCCTTAGTTGGTCTCTGGAATGTTCTCACTGGAATGAAAGCTGGGTAGACTGCAGGCAGTGCAGCATCGGAGAGAACATAGCTGCCATTCAAAAGGGCTGCCAGAGAAAAGGTGTCCATAGGGAAATATCATTTCTCAAAATATGGTCCGTGGACCTCTACACTCAAACATCTCTGGGATGCTTCTTTAAAAGGCTGATCCTGGGACTTCCCTGATGGTCCAGTGGTAAAGAATCCGCCTTCCAGACTTCCCTGGTGGCCACAGTAGTTAAGAATCCGCCTGCCCATGCAGGGGACATGGGTTCAAGCCCTGGTCCGGGAAGATCCCACATGCCGCGGAGCAACTAAGGCTGTGTGCCACAACTACTTAGCCTGTGCTCTAGAGTCTGCGAGCCACAGCTACTGAGCCCTCGAGCTGCAACTACTGAAACCCGCACGACTAGAGCCCGTGCTCCACAACAAGAGAAGCCACCGCAATGAGAAGCCCGTGCACCACAACGAAGAGTAGCTCCCGCTCGCTGCAACTAGAGAAAGCCTGCGCACAGCAATGAAGACCCAGCGCAGCCAAAAATAAATTTTAAAAAATAATAATAAAAATATAAATAAATAAAGAATCTGCCTTCCAATGCAGGCGATGTGGGTTCAATCCCTGGTCGGGGAACTAGGATCCCACATGCCACAGGGCAACTAAGCCCGCGCGTCACAACTACTGAGTTTGCACGCCTCAACGAGAGAGCCCGCACGTCACAAACTACAGAGCCCACGCGTTCTGGAACCCGTGCCACAACTAGAGAGAGAGAACCCGCTCGCCACAACTGGAGCGAAGCCCAAGCCCCACAACGAAGATCCTGCACGCTGCAAGAAAACGATCCCGCGCGCTGCAACAAAAGGATCCTGCATGCTGCAACTAAGACCTGACGCAGCCAAAATGTAAAGAAAATAAATAAATAATAAATAAAAATTTAAAAATAAGGCTGATCCTAAATAAGTAAATAAAAATAAAAGTCTAGTCCTGGACACACACACACACACCCCTTATCAAAAATAAACAAAGCCACATGCTACTTAAAGTGGTAAAATCAGAGTTGAATCAATAATGTACAATTGCAGTGGTAGAGGGAAAGAGACCATCATGAACTGAACTCAACTGTGACTGGTACAGGGGTTTTAAAGGGAGGATGAGGGGATGAGGAGGGGGGAGGGTCTGTCTAGTCAGAGAAGTGAGAAGGGGAAGGGGGGGTGGTCATGTGAGACCCATCTGTTCTGGCTAACTGATGCTTCTCAAAGTTAGGCTCCTACCCTGTCCCAGAAGCTGGGAGACAAGGACCCTATCTTTAGGTGTTGGCTAGAACAAACAGCAAATCCTTTAGGCAGCCTTGAACTTTTTTCAGGCAGGCACTTTAAGGAGGGCTAGGGTCATCCTAGAGATGTGGTCTTGAGCTGTTAGAAAATATGTTAGTGTTTGTTGAAGTCTTTATAGGCTAAGGTTGGATCTAGAGGAAGGCTCAGAGGAGCCTGGCTAGAGTTTGGTCCAGCAGAGAGTCTGTCACCCTCCAAACCCATGTGCCCACCGGTCCTGAGTCAACCTCAGAAGCAGAGGGACCCATTTTAACAAGCCTAGTTACGCTCACTGAACTGCTGAGGTGTGGAAGTAAGAGGGGCAGGGAAGTAGGGGCTGCAGAGGTTCTCTGGCTTCTTCAGGGTCGGAGGTGAGCAGGGATTTGAGGGTGGGAGAGGCCAGGTGTGAAGATGACTGGGAGGCAGACTGGACTGTTATCTTGGACGCTGGACGGCTCCCCCCACCACCCCACCCCCCATGGAGGTCAGGGCCTCACTCCTGGGGAGCACCAGGCCCCGGCCAGTTCTGGCCCCTGAGGTCCTGGTGAGAGTGAGATGCTGTTGACACCTGAAGGATGGCAGTGGAGCACCAGCTTGGGGACGTGGGGGGAGCACGCGCATTCAAGAAGAGGACAAGTCCCGAGGCCTGAAAGAGAAGCGGAATTATGGTTCAAGGTGAGGCCTTAGGCGCTGGACGGTAATGTTGGAAAGAGGGTTTGGCGCCACACTGTGGAATATTTCGGTAAGACTTCGATCTGTGAACAATATGAAGGCTTCGGGTGGAAGACGGTCACACGGAGAATGGTGGAGCTTGGCTTCCTGACACACGAGCCACTAAACTAACCCTGCACTACTTAACCAGATTCTTACACGAGAGATCAATAAATGTCTTTCTTATTTAACCCACTGTTGTTTGGGGTCTCTATTGCAGCAGCTGAGCTTATAACCTAATAAAAGAGTGGGTACATGTATTGGTTAGTTATTGCCACAATAATGCTATGTAATAAACCCATCCAGAAATTCAGTGGGTTGGAATAACGATTCCCATCAGTCTGCCATTTGGCTGGTACAGCTATGGTTTAATGCTCTGCTGTCTGGGTCTGCTCTGCTTCTCATTGCTGGTCTGCGGATCAGCCAAGGTAGCTCTTTTCCATGTGTGTTCATCCTGGGGCCCAGGCTGAAGAGGCAGCAGCTACCCAAGAGAAGCATACAGGGGCAAGCATCATCAGGCTTCCTCCAGCTAGGCATGGAACTGGCACACTCTCATTTCTGCCCATTCCATGGGCCAAAGCAAGTCACATGGCCAAGACCCAAGCCAGGGGACTGGACAGTACACTCTGCCCACAGTGAGACATGGCAAAGAGTATGGATGCAGGGAGGGATGAGGAATCGGGGCTAATAATTCTATCTGTCCCAGGATGTGGCTGAGTCTTGGTTTGGGATGTGTGCAGATGATTGTGATTTTATTCTGCATCAATAAACAGCAGCCATAGGACCTGTTGGTAAGGATATTCCTAGTTCTGTAACAGAAGTGTTCTGCAGAATGCACACCTTCACACTCTTTCAGGTGTCACCTCTAAATGGAATGTTGTGAAAGACAGTGTCCATCAGCGTGCAGACCCAAACACTGTTCTCTATTAGGTCAGGAACGCTGACAAGGCAAGAATCATATCTCCTTCCTCTCCCCAATGTCTAGTAGCAGGCCCTGCCCCCAGTGATGACTCAGGAATATTCTTCAGTGAATTTTAGACCATTTCTTCATTCTCCCCATATGATTCCTTGTGAAATACAGACCGACCTCCTAGAGGTCAGCACAAGATGCCATGCATTGGCCCCATAAGCTGCAAAGGGACTATGCCATTTGGAGCTGAGTTTTTTACCCACATCAGCCTCACATAGGGACCTCAGAGAAGAAAAGGTTTGTACAGGGTAAACATCAAAACAGTTTAGTGAAATGTCTTTCTCTAGACTCCATTTGAAACTGGAAAGAGACTCATTGCCTGAAATATCCTAAGAGGAAGGCTGTCTAAAAGCACAATCCTAGGGAGTTCCCTGGCGGTCCAGTTGTTAGGACTAGGCGCTTTCACTACCTAGGGCCCAGGTTCGATCCCTGGTCGGAGAACTAAGATCCCACGAGCTGTGTGGTGTGACCAAAAAAAAAAAAATTTTTTTAAAATAAAAGCACAATCCTAGTTAGGGATCCACGTGGACTTAAAGACAACTTTAAGAACAGTGAGATTCATCATCAGAGCCCGCATGGCTCCACAAAGCCCCTTGGCCCCTCTCATCATGTCTTTGTCCCTGTCATCGGGGCAGAAGCAAAACTGGCCCCAGATGCTCTCTGTTCATTGTTGCCTTGCCCTGCAGACTTTTCACCCTAAAGGAGAACCACTTAAAGGGAGCCATGATTAACCCTAAAGAATGCCACCATCACCACTGAATTCCAGACACAGGGCATGAGGGTGGAAAGCGTATTTTAGGGCAGTGACTCACGGTAAGTTGTAGCTTCCAGTCCCTAAAAGGGACTATTCAATGTCAAACTACTCAGGCCCAGGCCGGTAAAAGTGGAGGGGTGGAGAACGCAGCATTCTTGAGAGATGTGTTGGTTATGATGCATGTAAAAGATTTTAGAGCTTTTTATTAAAAGTGATGACTTCTCTAGGCTGGGTAAGGGATTGCCTTACTGGATTACCAGAGCAGGTTTTAAAAATAAGGCAGACTGGAACAATCTATCTCCAAGATGTATGTGTTAAGTGAACAAAGCAAGATGCTACTATACACTTTGTGTTAGATGTACAGTATAGAACTGCACAGTCCAATACAGTAGCCATTACTGCATGTAGCTATGTAAATCCCAATTTAAATTAATGCAAATTAAATAAATTTTAAGTCAGCTCCTAAGTCACACTAGCCACATTTCAAGTGCTCAATAGTCGCATGTGGCTAACGGCTACCATATTGGACAATGCAGATAGACTGTTTTCATCACTATGGTTCTATTGGTCGATGCTGGTACAGAATATCTCCGGAAGGACACACAAGAAACTGATAATGGTAGTTGCTCTCAGGGAAGAAAACTGGGAGACTGCAGCACCATATTCCGTTTTGTACCTTTTGAATTTTATATCATGTATTTGTATTAAGTACTTAAATTTAAAAAAACAAACTGGGAATTAGAAATCCCCTATAGGGGGGCTTCCCTGGTGGTCCAGTGCGTAAGACTCCATGTTCCCAATGCAGGAAGCCCGGGTTCGATCCCTGGTCGGGGAACTAGAGCCCGCATACATGCTGCAACTAACAGTTGTCATGCTGCAACTAAAGAAGCCCACGTGCCGCAACTAAAGATCCTACATGCCGCAACTAAGACCCAGTGCAGCCATAAATAAATAAATAAATAGAAATCTCCATGTAAGGTCACTGTACCAGGACAGTGATTCCCGGGAGATGACTTTGCAATCAGCCTAAAACAAAATAAGCTAATAGATATTATGATTTCACATTTAATTTTTTTTCGCAGTGTAAACTTTTAGCTCCTGCCACCATCTCTCTGCTCCTGTTAGCTCACAGACAACAATGTGAAGTAGCAAGGGGATGTTAAAGGAAAAACAGGGCTTTCCTGGTGGCGCAGTGGTTAAGAATCTGCCTGCCAATGCAGGGGACACAGGTTCCATCCCTGGTCCGGGGAGACCCCACATGCCGCGGAGCAACTACGCCCGTGCGCCACAACTACTGAGCCTGCGCTCTAGAGTCCGCGAGCCACAGCTACTGAAGCCCGCACACCTAGAACCCGTGCTCCACAGCAAGAGAAGCCACCGCAATGAGAAGCCTGCGCACCACAACGAAGAGTAGCCCCTGCTCGACACAACTAAAGAAAGCCCACGTGCAGCAACGAAGACCTCATGCAGCCAAAAATAAATAAATTAATGAATTTTTATTTTTATATATTTTTTTAATTCATTATTCTTTTTTTTCCTTTTTTAAAAAATTTTATATATTTATTTATTTTTGGCTGTGTTGGGTCTTCGTTTCTGCGCGAGGGCTTTCTCTAGTTGCGGCAAGCGGGGGCCACTCTTCATTGCGGTGCGCGGGCCTCTCACTGTCGCGGCCTCTCTTGTTGCGGAGCACAGGCTCCAGACGCGCAGGCTCAGTAGTTGTGGCTCACAGGCCCAGTTGCTCTGCGGCATGTGGGATCCTCCCAGACCAGGGCTCGAACCCGTGTCCCCTGCACTGGCAGGCAGATTCTCAACCACTGCGCCACCAGGGAAGCCCCTAATTTTTTTTTTTTAAAAAGGAAAAACAACCTACTGTCAAGCACTGGTTGACAGCATTTTTTTTTTTCCTGAGAAATGTATGCAGATGATTGTGATTTTATTCTGCATCAATAAACAGCAGCCATGGGACCTGTTGGTAAGGGTATTCCTAGTTGTGTAACAGAAAGAAGTGTTCTGCAGAATGCATACCTTCCAAGTGAAACAGGAGGAAGGGGGCAGGGCACAACCTCTAAAAGAATAACATAGCCCTTGAGGATATGACATAAACTGGTTAGAACCAACTAGGTCCAAGATGGTGGAAGATTCAACTTCCAGTAGACCTTGAGCCTCTCACCTTCTGAGATGGCCCACGCTCTGTGGAGTGTGTTTCTCCCATGGCCACTCTCACTTTCCCAGACGACACCATGCACAACTCAGATGGGACTTGTACCCACAGACCAGGACTCGAACCCGGCCAGAACCCAGATTGGGACTTGAACCCACTGACTTTTAGTTGAGATCACATATCTGGTCTCAGGACTTCATGGAGCTCAGGTTCCTGATGTCTATCACAGAAAGAATTCAGTAAGAGACAAAATGATAGGTAAGAAATGGATTAATTTAGAGAGATACACATTCCATAGACAGAATGTCTCAAAAGGCAAGAGCAGCCCCAGGGAATGGGGTCATCTTGGAAAGTGAGAGCCCTCAAGAGCTATGTCATTCTTCCAGAGGTTGTGCCCTGACCCCTTCCCTCCTGTTTCACAAGCACCTGGCCTCCTGAATGAGTTTGAGAATTGGTGTAATAGGGAACGGCGATCCTGCTCGTAACCTGTATCCAGACCAGTTAAGGAGGGAATGTGGGTGAGACAGGAAGGGGGCAGGGCACAACCTCTAAAGAATGACATAGCCCGAGCATGCGACATAAACGTTAGAACCAACTAGGTCCAAGATGGCGGACGAGTCAACTTCCACTAGACCTTGAGCCTCAGTACACACTCGTAACACATCAGCACGCTAAATGACACACCCACAGGCGCCATGACAGTTCCAAGGCTGATCATAAATGGTCAAAAAGTGGGCATAGTCCAAATCCTGGAAATCCCCACCCCTTCCCCAAAATAGCTGGAATACTCCTCCCACTCATTAGCCTATGAAATTACCCACCCCTATGAAAACTGACAGCCCCATACCCTGGGGCCTCTCTCACCTTCTGAGATGGCCCACACTCTGTCTGTGGAGTGTGTATCTCCCTGAATAAACCTTCTTTCACTTTACTATAGCTCACTCTTGAATTCTTTCCTGCGGGAAGCCAAGAACCCACACTCGGCAGCCATCCCAGGGACTCCGCTGAGACCTGGGACGTGACCATCCACTCACGCCCCACTTTCTTTCCCGCAACAGGGGTAGTGGGAATATGCAACACCACATGATGCTTTTAGAGAAGGAATAAGCATAGACCAAAAGGGGACAGGAGATTAGACGTTGCTCTGCTCAAGAGGCAACCCGTGGAGAGGTGGGTTTCCAAGATGTGGCCGCAAGTCCTGGGAAGACGAGTTACAGCAGGGGGCCTCATAACACACGTGTGCACCAAGCCCTGTTTGCAGAGCCAATAAATCCTGTGTCTTCACAAATAGAATTATTGTATCACTAACAGCTATCACATATTGAGTGTGTATGTTATCTCATCTTACAGCGACCTGTGAGGTAGATCTTATTCTCCCCAATTAACAGATAAGGAAACTGAGACTTGGGGGTGGGGGTGGGGGAGTAAATAACTTGCCCAAGTTCACAAAGATAATATATTAGTCACTGCTCTTTATGTTCCAAGTGAAAGCAATCCAACTAAAATATGCTTAAACCACAAATGGCATACAGTATATCAGCTCATATAACCAGGAAGCCTACGGGCTTAGAGCTGGCTGCTTCCGGGACTCAAACAACGTCATCCTCTCCTTATCTGTCCCTGACTCTGCTTTCCTCTGTCATGGCTTCAGCCTCCAGAGGACTCCTGCCCCCTGACAGCAAAGATGGTCATTAGTCATTCCCACTCCACACCTTTGGACCATGTGTCCAGGAGGAGGAGACCCTGATTGGCCAGCCATGGTCATGTGCATATGCTGGGCGGGGTCTTAAACCAGTACTTCAGTGCCCACTGAATCACAGGGAGCAGAGGAGGCTCTGCTCGGCAGCATGTGGGATCTTCCCGGACCAGGGCTTGAACCCGTGTCCCCTGCATTGGCAGGAGGATTCTTAACCACTACGCTACTAGGGAAGTCCCTAAAACTTAAATCCATTTTTAAAAAGTGAGTGGGAAGGGGAATTCCTTGGCAGTCCAGTGGTTAGGACTCCGCGCTTCCACTGCAAGGGACCCGGGTTCGATCCCTGGTCCCGGAACTAAGATCCTGCATGCCGTGTGGTGCAGCCAAAAAGAAAAAAAAAAGAGTGAGACAGAGAGAGAGAGAGAGAGAGTGGGAAGAACCAACTTCCTACTACAGAACCCAGGAGAACACTAGCTATTCCTGAGTTGAGAGAGATAGTTGCCTTAATACTAGTTACATAATTTCAATCAGATGCCAAATAAGGATATATCTGGGGGGTCCAAACAATAAAAGATCTCACTCCAGTGCTCAGAAGAGCAGTGAAGGCCAGGGACCTGACTGGATTGGGAAGGTGAGAATTAGCCAGAACTATACTGATAATAGCTAGTTATCTTCCAGTGCTTACTACAGACCAGAAACTGTCCTAACTATATTATCTTATTTAATCTGATATTTTCCCCAATTTACAGATGAGGAAGTGAGGCTCAGCGAGTTTTTGGAACTTCCCTGAAGTCACACACTCTGGACCCCTCTGCCTGAGTCTAAGGGGCCAGAGAATGTTGTGACTTACTTCTCTTTTCTGAACATCAATAAAATTCAATTTAGAAGTTTCTATCTTCAGTGCTATCTCAAGGGACCTATGAAAAATAATGACAGTGTGGAAGTTGTCCTCGCTCCACACTTGGGTTGTCCTGGACCCTGCACTGTTTTAGGGAAAGCCCAGCAAACAGTATGGGATTCAAACCTAAGCATTCCTGGCTCCAAAACTCACTTGCTCTGCCACTGAACTATGCTTCCTCTCCAACTAGGATCAGAAAGAGCTGGGTGAGAATCCTGCTTCTGCTGTTTGTTAGTTGTGTGGCCTTGGGCCCCCAAGTCACTTAACCTCTCTTAAGCCTGTTTCCTTATTGGTACAGTTGTACCACTCACCCTGGCCAGGCCTGATAGTAACCACTTGCATGAGTTATCTTACAACAGGAGGTCCTGGTAAGGAATGTGGAACTAACAAGCTACCATCAACCAGAAGAATTTGGAAAAGGTCAAAAGGAGAGAGGAGACGCCAGTCCGTATGTCCTACCAACCTCCCAGAATCCTTCTCGCTGGAATCTATCTTGGTTAAGCGATGCGTGTGCCACCAAGACAGACCCTGAGTCAGAATGATTGGCCAGAGACAACCTGGAAACTAATCCCATCCTTCCTATCTGCGAGCCACGTGGCAGAGCAGTTCTTCTGGTTCCCCTTACCCTCCTGCTCTCCGCCCAGGCACCCCTTCCCCATAAAGTCTTTTGTTTTGTCAGCACGTGTGTTTCCTGGGACAATCATTTCTGAGTGTTAGACAAGAGCCCACTCTCGGGCCCTAGAAGGGGTCTCCCTTCCTGCAACACTATGGGGATAACAAGGGCCCTTATCTTCCAGATGCTTGGTGAGGGCAGATCACAATTCCAACCTGGCAAACAGTAGGAGCTTCTATTTTCCACAAATGTCACATCCTTACCCCTCATCTCCTAGGTTGGGACAGAGATCCTCTCATTTTATTATGCTTCAGATCCATCAGTGGTGAGGACAGGGGACAGGAGGGATGATCAAGCCCAAATTTTTGACCCCAGCCTATAGTGACTCTTTAGGGTAGGGGTGCGGTTCAGGAATCTGTATGTTGGACCTGTCCCCAGGGAATTCAGATGCCTGCAGTTCTTCTGTCTGGCTTCAAATAACTCTGGACAGTGCTAGAAATCTAAGCTTTCAGACCAGTAGGATGTGAACCGCCTTTGCAAATGTTTTGAGCCCTCCCTGCCCTGGCCTCCAGTTGTGTCTGTGCATCCTCCCTTTCTCTCTGGCCTAATCCATCTTTATCTTCCCTTTCATCCTGACCTGTTCCCTGACTCTTCCCTTTTCTTACTTCCTAGCTTCCCTCCACCTCTTGATGCACCACCCCCCCAACCCCGAGCTCAGCCTGCATTCCTACCCACCAGCCATTTCTCTGCCAGTCCTTTCCTCTGTAGTGCCCTTTCCTCTACTTGACAGGAAGGCTCAGATCAAAAGTCACCTCCTCCAGGATGCATTTCAAGCTCTCTTGTCTAGCACTTTGCAAGTGCTTTTATTATTGTTCAAATTGTGTGGTAATGTGAGATTCTTTTTCTAGCTGGAGTCTACCTGGTGGACTCATGGTCCATGTGTAAAACCTTTCATGGAAATGAGCACTCTCCTTCACTCTCCAGCCGTCCCACCCCCAACCCCCTGCCAGGATCCAAGGCTTTATTCAGCTTCACAAAGTTTTGTAGAGCAAGATGAAGAGAGGAAGACAAGCCCACAGATTTTTCACAGAGGCTGAGAAGCCTCGGAAATAAGAGAAGACCGGGAGATGGGTGTGCTCCTGAAAAGTCAGACAGCATTAATCCAGGGGACTCCCACAGCTTTTGCAGATGGCAGCTGTGCAAAAATTCATCGGAATTGAAACCGCTAGGTGGCGTTTCAGGGGGCTCCAAAGAGCTCTGGTTCTTTATGTCTCAGCACAGAAAGAATTCAGTGAGGCAAAGTGATAGATAAGAAGTGATTTATTAGAAGAGGACGCTTGTGAGGCTTACAAGCGGGTGGGTGAGAGGGTGCCCCGCCCTGAGAACTTAGTGGGCTACAGTTGTACAATCAAAGGAAAAGTGGGGAGGGGGAAAAGACCACCTTCTTCCTCATTCTTGAGTAGACGTCATGCTTCCATCATTAGTCCTCCTCTATGTCGGGCGGAGTTTTCTCTGTCATGGGACTACGGAAAAATTATTCCAGGTCTCAGTACAATGAGGGTCTTTCGCTTTGAAATATCACCTTTCCATAAATTATTGTTTTTTATGTGTGCAGAGAGCATGTCTTAGGGGTCATTAACTTACTGAGCTCACTGGGCAGGATGTGGGTCTCATGCCACCATTGTTTTATAGTTTGGGGGCATGTCTCTTGCTTCTGTTGCATGGTTTTGTTGCTAAGCAAGCCTGCTTGGCTTTGTGGTTAAGCAAACCTGCTTTCTTGAGTAATCGTTAACTTACAGGGGTCTCCCATACGTTATTTTCTGCTTACAATCCCCTAGTGGGATTAACTATTTAATCACCTACTTTACTCTGCCCCTATCAGAATAACCGAGGGAGGACTTCCCTGGTGGCGCAGTGGTTAAGAATCCGCCTGCCAATGCAGGGGACACGGGTTCGAGCCCTGGTCCAGGAAGATCCCACATGCCGCGGAGCAACTCAGCCCGTGCGCCACAACTACTGAGCCTGCGCTCTAGAGCCCGCAAGCCACAACTACTGAAGCCCGCGTGCCACAACTACTGAAGCCCGCGCGCCTAGAGCCCGTGCTCTGCAACAAGAGAAGCCACCGCCATGAGAAGCCCGTGCACCGCAATGAACAGTAGCCCCCGCTCGCCGCAGCTAGAGAAAGCCCGCGCACAGCAATGAAGACCCAATGCAGCCAAAAATAAATAAATTAAATTAATTAATTAAAAAAAAAAAAAAGAATAACCAAGGGACTTTGCGTGTTCCATTTGTGGGGAGGGCATGCTCGTGCCAAGCCAGTGAAGCTCTTGCTGTGCCAATCATGACCAGAAACACTGTCCTTCTGCCAAGGATTTCCCTAGTAAATCTCTTACTTCCCACTTTGTTTACAATGAGTTTGGCGCTGAGAGAACACTTTGCCTCTATGCCCTTATTTCTAATCTTTCCGCTCAACCGTTAACTCCAGTGAAGGCGCTCAGCAGTCAGATGCATCTAGCCTAAAGCCGAAGATGCGGTGGTTCTCACTGCTGGAGAATTACAGAAGGGGCCGACCACAGCCCCAGCAGACGCTTTTATAAGTGGAAACTGTCATTGGTGTCACCTGAAAGCTGGGTTCACCTCTTGTTGGCTGTCAAGCCAAAAGATATAACTTTTTTTTTTTAAGATTTATTTTTTATTTATTTATTTATTTTTGGCCGTGTCGGGTCTTAGTTGCAGCACGCGGGATCTTCGTTGTGGCACGCGGGATTTTTCGCTGCAGTGCACGAGCCCTTCGCTGTGGTGCCGGTCTTCTCTCTAGTTGTGGCGTGTGGGTTTTCTCTTCTCTAGTTGTGGCATGCAGGCTCCAGGGCGCGTGGGCTCTGTAGTTTGCGGCACGCAGGCTCTCTAGTTGAGGCATGTGGGCTTAGTTGCCCCTCAGCGTGTGGGATCTTAGTTCCCTGACCAGGGATTGAACCCGTGTCCCCTGCATTGGAAGGCAGATTCTTTACCACTGGACCACCAGGGAAGTCCCTAAAAGACACAACTGTTACTACCAAGGCTGTTTCTCCAGAATCATCCACCTACACCCTCCCTCGAACAGAAACTAATTCTCTTATCTAAGTTTCAGGAGGAAGCTGCAAAGAGAAAAACAAGAAGTGGTTAGAACCAACTAGGCCCAAGATGGTGGAAGATTTGACTTCCAGTAGACCTTAAGCCTCATTGTAATGAATTATCATGCTAAATGACACACCCATCGGCATCGTGACAGTTGACAATTGCCATGACAACTGGAAGAGCCCATACAAGGACTGAAGAGGAGTATTGCATCAGTTCTGGGTCCAAACCACACCCCTGTTGTTGGATAACTCATGAATATTCCTCCTCTCTTTCCAATTCACTCCCTTTTACCTCGACCCTCCTATATATATGGTGTCTCCACCTGAATTGGGTTGAGACGTAGATTTGAGAAAAGTTCCTTTTCTCCATTCTTTCTGTTTTTTAAATTCATTTATTTATTTTATTTATTTATTTTTGGCTGCGTTGGGTCTTCGTTGCTGCGCGGGCTTTCTCTAGTTGTGGTGAGTGGGAGCTACTGTTCTTGCGGTGCGCAGCTTCTCATTGCGGTGGCTTTTCTTGTTGAGGAGCATGGGCTCTAGGCGCATGGGCTTCTGTAGTTGTGGCTCGCGGGCTCTCGAGCACAGGCTCAGTAGTTGTGGCGCACGGGCTTCGTTGCTCCGCGGCATGTGGGAACTTCCCGGACTAGGGCTTGAACCCGGGTCCCTGCATTGGCAGGCGGATTCTTAACCACTGTGCCACCAGGGAAGCCCCTCTTCTCCATTCTTTAGCCATTGAATAAAGCTTGTCTGTTCCAGTCTCAGCATCGGTTTCATTATTGGCTGTGCGAATCCAAGCAGAAAAAACCTCCTTGGCAGAGACCAGGGGTCTCAGCTGGCTAGGACCCTGGCACAGGTCCAGTCGACCAATTCAATATCACAACCAAGTCAAAGACCAGAAGGAAGGATTTATTACTTGCAGCAAGAAAACATGGAGGATCTTTCCCAAAGCAGCATCTCCCCAAACAGCAAAATTGGGGCAGTTTTAAACTAAGGGCACATGCATACTTCATGAAGGGGCTTGGGTGGTGTATGCACATTCACGAAGGGGCTTGAGCAGAGGGGAATTCAACATAGAATAGGGGCAAAGGTTGACAGAGTCCAAGCTTTACTTGATTGAAGTCACGAGGGTCAGAAAAGGTCAACATCATCATTCCTTAATTTTCCACCAGTCTGCAGTCTTAGCATGTAGTTACCACCCTCCACCTGGGTGGGGGCCCTTAGTTCCTGTAGCACAACTCAAAGATATGTATCAGATTATGAAGTCTATCCCTTAAGGAAGAACTAGGACTCCTGTTTTATCGCGGAATTATTGTTTCTTGATTGCTTTCCTCCATTCCTTTGTTCCTTTAAGATCATTAATTACTGAGACCTGTTCAAAGGCAAGCATTGTGGCCAGGCTTAGAACACAAGATGGCTTAGGCCGAAAATGGCTTCTCTTATGTCAAAAAGCTATATCGGGTTCTTTTCCTCCTGGGAACACCCCCCCACACACACACACATCTGCTTACACTGGGACCTCAGCCTTCCCAGAGATATGAGGAACACCTTCCCTGCAGAGGCGGATGGAGCACAGGAATCCAGCAGAGATCAGTGGAGCTTTCTCCTAAGAACTGGCCTGTCCCCTCCTCTCCCAGCCCTGTAAGCCACTCCAGGGTCCCCTGGACCTGCATGTAGTGGTACCTCTCCGCCCCTGGCCCACGCTCAGACCCTAGGCTCTCAGTCGATCAAAGCCTGCATGTGTTAAATGTCTGAAGTGTGGCGGGACACCCCTGCTACTTTTGACCTTTTGCTCTGATTCCATTTGAAAGAGAAATAGCATTTATACGATGTAAAGCAAACAACTACAAGGCTCTATGAGAATAACTGCTTGAGCATGTGCGGCGCGGGGATGATGGCGCGTTACAGGACAATGCCCAGAGGACCTCAAGGCGCTCACTTGGTATAAGCTGTGCTCAAAACATCTACGTTTTTCCTGAGAGCAGGAGGGAAGCTCTAAGTTGGGCCTGGGCTCTGCCCACCGGGCTACGCTGATACCCTGGGGGAGGCAAAAACGGGGTAGGCGTTGGTCCCATTTTACAAGTGGGCAACCTTCGCTGAAGGAGGCCATGTGTCGGCCCCAATTCTACGCAGATGGTGCTGCGGCCAGATAAGGTCAGGAACCCAGAAGCCAGGACCTCGTCTGACGCAGACCCTGTGAGAGGCAGGCAGTGAGAACGCACTCCGCCCGGAGTCTGTGGCGTTGCCTCTCTGGGCCCAACAGGAATGCAGGGATCACGAATCTCCCAGATCATGTCTCTGCTCCCGGGCTGGGAACCCTGGAGCGTCCGAGCGCTGGCCCCGCCCCGCGGTTCCTCCGCGCCCCTCGATTGGCTCCGCGGGCCAGGGCGGGGTCGTACGCCCAGCCGACGTGATGGACGGCGTCAGGCGCCGCGGCAACTGCTTCCTGTTGTCAGTCCGGAGGCCGCAGCGTCCGGTCGGAGGCTTAGGGGCTGCAGCGGCCGGGAGTGCCCCCGACCCCCTCCCCACTCCGTTTGGTGAGTTAGGGGTCGGGGGCGAGGCGGGCAGCAGAGGGGCGGCGAGGCCGGGACGGGAACAGGCGAACAGGGAACAGCAGCCCTCTCCGTGATCCCAAACCCCTGGTTACCTTGAGACTGTCCTGCTTCAGAGTCCTCACCCTTCCCAGCCCAAGCCCCGCGCCCCACTCCAACTAGCCTTCGGCCCGCACTGCCGCTGCTGGCCTCTCCCCTCTATTTGCCACTCGTGACCTGATCCCAGCCCTTACCCCCACCCTCTCACCGCCGGTCTTGCGTAAATGCAGCCGCACCCTTGACCTCCCTGTAGCCCACTTCCAACCCCGACCTTGGCCACGTCCCTCCGCCTCCCTCTAACACATCTCGTCTTCACCTCTCAACCCCTTTGGCCGTGCTAGTGCTGCACGCAGGCCTCCTCGAGAGCCACCATTCTGGTTTGCCCTTTTCGGGATCAGCTTTCTTATCCGAATCTCCCACACCCCCCTGGCCAGCTCCCCAAGGTCTGCCCATCCTGAACACCCCACCTCTGTCCCACTCTCATTTAAGACCCACCACTAAAATAGATGCCCTGTTGAGCACACCCTTTTCTTTTTGATAACTCTGATCTCAGCCCTATCCCAAGTCTTAACATGTATCTTGTCCTCACAGACTCAACCCCTAACTTCCTAGCCCACCATATACTTCCTTTCCATCTCCAACCATCAGAGGACACCCCCATTCCTAAGTCTTTGCTAAACCGCCCCCAACTCTTGGTGCCCCAGTTACTACCACCCTCAGCCAATCTTATTAAAAATGAGATCTCCTGCCCTTTCACCTCTGCTGTCCCCACCTCAACTCTACACCCATTTTTCCCTTGACCCCGTCCCCATTCAATCTGAGAATTTAGTGCAGAGTCCCCTGCCAACCCCACCGGCTGCCCCTCAACAGCCAAATTTAGGTGCTTGCTGGGAGCCAGCAGTTAGAGACTGAGCTGGGTGCATGCAGGGCCTCAGGTGGTAAATAAGTGTGGAGAAGTAGAGATCCGCCCTCGGGTCAGGGTCAGGGATTTTTTTTCCCGGGTGTCTTGTCCCCTGTACCTGCTCCCAGGGATTATGGGTCTAGCATTCATATTAAATGACTTGTGCTACTGCTGGAATGGTGGGTATCGCCCACATACCTGGAAGGTGGGGAATGGCCACTCCCCTAGCTCACTCATAGCCTGGGCCAATGGAAGCCATCACTTCCTTTTGGCTGGTTTTCTGGCCCAGGAGAAACTCAGGGAGTACCACTGTGTGACTGTGGTCACAGAACCACGTCCATGTGTGTTGTCCTGGCACTTGTAAAGGACCCTCCTCACCCAGTGTTCCTCCTGGCTGGAGCTGACAGCAGACCTGTCCCAACGCTTAACACAGGGAACACAATGGACGCCAGAGATGATGTTACATGTTGTGAAGAGTGTAGGTGAGAGGGTTCCCAGGAGGCTAAGGCTTAGGCGAGTACAGAGGCTGTTGAATCACTTCCTCTTTTTGCAGGTGCTGAATCTTGTGAGTTTTGGCCATTTGGTTACCCATGAACATGGGTAGTTGAGATATCTGAGTAGCTGAGGCAGAGGGACATTCCTGAGGCACCCGGGCCCCAAGTTCAGCATTTATCATCTCCTGGGCTTTGGGGGCACACATTCTCTCCAAATTCTAGTGACCTGGCTTAAGAGGGTTGGCCATTTGGCAGTAATTTTAAACGGCCCCAAACAGGACCCGTTGTCTTTGCTTGCCGTTTATAGTCTTGTTCCTTTGAAAGTTGAAGCTCTCCCTTCAGTATCCCCCGCCCCCCCCCATTACGGTGCAATATATCAGAGTGGTCTCAGCCTACTGGCAGGGTGATTTAATGAAAGGAGTTCCATCGTGGCTGAGAATTGTATACCTCAGCTTTCCTCGGTCTGTGTAATGGAGATAACCTGCCCCTGAGCCTTATTTTTGTTTTATTCTTCTGTTCATTCAGCAGGTATTTTTTGAGCACCACTGCATGCTCTGTGTTGTTCTAGGCACTAGAAATGTAATGGTGAATGAGTTGAGCAAAGTTCCTGTTTTTAGTCATTCAGAGTTTGGTCCTTGCTGGAATCCTAAGGATGGGACAAAAATATGGGGGAGATGGGTGTTATTGAATGGAAGGAAGGAGGGGGGAAAGAAAGATACCCCATGTTCACTGATTCACATTTCTGGGCTCACTCACTAGCCTTTGGTTTGGGAATCACAGGCTAGACGTTTCTTGCCCTCCAGCTGGTATCCAATTGCTTCAAAGATGCAGTTCCCCTAGCACACTCTCTCCATCCCCCGTCCTCCAGGACACTTGTCCAGAAATCCAGCTTTTTTCAGGTGGGAGGAGGTGCAATTTACTCAGCACTAACATGTCTGAAAGATCAGCTGCCTTTCTGAATCAGAAGATAACTTTGTCATTCTTTTCCAACTGAAAACCATGACTCATCAACTGGTACAGCAGCTGGATGGCTTAAACGTCAGGCTGTTTGTTCTGAACAGCCTGGTACAGGATTGGATTCAGGCTGTAGAGAGGAGGCTGTTGGGAATGGCTGAGAAGTCTCTAAGGAGAAGAGGTTGCTGTTTACCTATGGATGGAGTGTTTCAGAAGCGGGGAAGCCAAGCCATCCATTTCTTCTTTTAATGTAAGTCTCATATAAGCCATTCTTTTCTTTTCTTTCTTTCTTGGTCTCTGGAAGAAGTGAAATTGGACGTTTATAGAAGCCCAGGCAGTATAATAAAGACAAGCAACCAGAACAATTCCTTCCTGTGTGTTGGAACATTTAAGAAAGGACAGCTGTGAAACCTGTGTACCATGGAAAGGACCTGGCCTCAGCTGGCTGGGACTACAGACCTGATGGGTAAGATTGTTTCTTGTTGATTTTAGCCTTATTTGATAAAAATGGAGCTTTCTGAGTACTAAGTTAATTATTACTTAGTCTATAAGTAATCAGTTTGCCTGAAACTCTTGGAACCAGAGACCTGAGACAGTTTGATCTGGTGAAGTCTGACACAAGACTTAGAATGAGGAAACCAGACAGTTTTGTCCCTTACCTGGGGCTCTTTTCTACTGAGCCTTAGTCTTCTCTGTAAAACGGGGATAATCATCCTTCTCTCACAGGATTGTTTTTTGTTTTTTATTTATTTATTTATTTATTTATTTATTTATTTTTGGCTGCATTGGGTCTTCATTGCTGTGCGCGGGCTTTCTTTAGTTGCAGAGAGCAGGGGCTACTCTTTGTTGTGGTGCACGGGCTTCTCATTGTGGTGGCTTCTCTTGTTGCAGACCATAGGCTCTAGGCGCACGGGCTTCAGTAGTTGTGGCACGTGGGCTCAGTAGTTGTGGCTCTCGGGCTCTAGAATGCAGGCTAAGTAGTTGTGGCACATGGGCTTAGTTGCTCCGTGGCATGTGGGATATTCCCGGACCAAGGCTCGAACCCGTGTCCCCTGCATTGGCAGGCGGATTCTTAACCACTGTGCCACCAGGGAAGTCCCCAGGACTGTTTTAAGAATTAAATGAGATTAGAGAAGCTAGGAGAGCGATGTCAGGATGAATCAATACTTAGGGGGAGAGGTAGACTTTTTGTGGTTAGAAGTTGCCTAAAAGGCAGACAGAAGTCACCTTTTCTGCTAAACTCCACCAGTAATGTTTGAAGAGCCCTTTGGTAATGTTGCCCACGTTCTGTCCTTAACTCTTTTTAGCCTAGGTCTCCTTGCAGCCACGCCTCTCTTTGCTTTGGTTTTTGGTGTCAATGAAGACTGTTCTGAGGACAGGAAGTGAAACCAGTCCCATAGGAAGGTGGACTGGGGGTCTGGAGAACGACGGAGTGCTGACCCAGCAGTGAGGAGACCCAAAGCCCCCTTATGGTTCCATCAGCAAGTTCTCGTGTCTCCTGCCCCCTGAGGCATGATGGAGCAGACCCACGTAGGTGGGGTGCTTTGGCTTCTTGCAAAGAAAGGTGTGCCCTGAATTGTGGCCCGAACCCCAAAGCCTCAGTCCTATTTTGTGAGTTGGCAAGTGGCCATTCTCCTTCTGGACTCCTCTGCACTGTCGTCAGTCATTTTGTGGCTTTTCTGACTCTTGGTTTTAGGGGGCGATTACGTGTCTCGCCCTGCTCTGACCTCTCAGCATCAGTTTGCTTTGGGTTTTTTTTTTTTTTTTTTTTAAACAATGGTTTCATGAGCAGTGATGGGGGGGCCTCTGTGTTTTGTTTTGTTTTGTTTTTTCAATTTATTTATTTTTATTTATTTATGGCTGTGTTGGGTCTTCGTTTCTGTGCGAGGGCTTTCTCCAGTTGTGGCAAGCGGGGGCCACTCTTCATCGCGGTGTGCGGGCCTCTCACTATCGCGGCCTCTCTTGTTGCGGAGTACAGGCTCCAGACGCGCAGGTTCAGTAGTTGTGGCACACGGGCCCAGTTGCTCCGCGGCATGTGGGATCTTCCCAGACCAGGGCTCGAACCTGTGTCCCCTGCATTGGCAGGCAGATTCTCAACCACTGCGCCACCAGGGAAGCCCTGCTTTGGGTTTTTAGCAGACCCTTACTGGGCTGGAGCACCCACTTACTAACAGGCCTCCCTCCCTCCCATGAATATTATTTTCAGTTAATTAGTTAATGAGACCTTAATGGAGCCAGGCTGTTATTCAGATTGTTGAGGCCTAAGCCCTTCCTGGCCTGGCCTGTGGCTGGCTGAGGGAAGGGCAGTTTTGCAGCTTGAGGCTCTGTCTAGAAGGGCAGGCCGGAGGGGAGGCCTTTGGCTGCTGGAATTGCTGAAGGGGATTGGAACCCAGGGTCTTGGAGCCAGAGAACCTGGATCTGGCCTCCTGGGCTGCACAAGGGTGGCCTGGAAGGAACATTGTCCAGAGGGACTGTCTGCAGCACATGTCCCCTTATCTGGGGCGCTGGTGGCTGGAGTGTGGAGGAGGGCCCTGAAGAATCCCTGGTAGGTGGGAGGGGGATGAGGTGAGGGTGAGGTAAGTCAGACAAGGCCTGAGGCCGGGGGCCCGTGTTCTGGGGTCTCTCACACCCTGACCAGAGTTGGCTCTGCGGGGGCCGCCCTCCACACACCTTACTTGGAGAGGTTGGCTCTGGGTCCTGTTTACCCACTGCCCACTCCAGAGGCCAGGGATTGAATCAGAGCAGCTCCTACCATTTAGGGCCACTCTGCTTCTCTCATCTCCAAGCGTCACGCTCATGTCCTCCTGTAAACCTTTCCTGCCAGACTGACCTCAGTGTTCCACTGTGGCCCCTCACCTGGGCCCCTGGCTGAAGAGCCCTCCTCCCAGGCCTCCCTTGCCCCCTTGCCCGTCGCCACCTTAGCCCTAGCCCACACCTGCCTCTTCCAGAGGGAGGTGGTCACGCTCCTTCTGGAGTCAGGGGGTTTCTCTTGCGCTCGGGTTGCTGTTGTCCTGGCGGCGGCTGGTAGAGTTGGCCACTTACCAGCCCTGGGATCTTGGGAATTTCCTTGACCTGGGTCAGCTTCTACTTCTTATCTGTCAGACTGAGATGATAAGACACTCCTAGGATGGTTATCAGGAATGAATGGGATAATACATGTAAAGGGCACAAAACCCATTTAACAGGTCTTGGTTTTACTAACTTCTTTGGGCCATGGGTTCTTGAGAGCAGAGAGAGCAGTAACCTAATTTTCTCTCTCTTTATTATTTTTTGTTGTTGTTGGTGTCCCCTCATGCTTAGCTATGTGGCCACTAGAGATTTGTTTAGATGTGAGTGTGCCTGTCCAGTCCTGCTCTGTGCAAGTTCCCAGGGTGGGCCAGGCCAGGCAGCAGCCCCTTCAGGCTCAGGCTGCAGTCCTCACCCCCAGCCCACCCTTAGCCTCAGCCACCCCAGGAGAGAGCCAGCTGCCCCGAGAGACCGAGAGATTTCTCTGTGTACTGACTTCAGCTGCTGGCACACGCTGAATTAGGTAGTGGCATTCTTTGCCTGTAGATTTGGGCAGCCGCATCCGCTGGGAGATACCATTTATCCTCGGTAAATATCAGGCCCTGTGCTCAGCGTTTTCCATACTCATAGTCTCCACTTAAGAGGTCTGATACGTGCCCCAGTGTGCCTAGCTGGTTAGTGGCAAATTGAGATCAGAACCCGTGTTGTTCCCCTTTAGATATGTCCCTGTGCTGCTCAAGCTAGACCTCTGCAGCCCAAAGGAGAAGCAGCTGTGTGGCGAGAGAGCCCTTCCTTTTGAAGGCGTTTCAGTTGTACTTTTCCCCACTGAGCTGGCAGACCCTGGGCTGGGATGGGAGTCGGGACAGTTGCAGGGCCCAGGCCCTGAATGTGAATTGTGAGCCCCTGCTTCCCCGCCCCTGTGGGTTCTTGGCACCTTCAGCTGCAGCATCCCCCCTTGCAGCCTCAGCTCTGTATCTAAATTAGCCTTTTTTTCTTTTTTTAATAAATTTATTTATTTATTTTTGTCTGTGTTTGGTCTTCATTGCTGCACGCGGGCTTTCTCTATTTGCGGCGAGCAGGGGCTACTCTTCATTGCAGTGCGCGGCCTTCTCATTGCGGTGGCTTCTCTTGTTGCGGAGCACGGGCTCTAGGCGCACGGGCTTCAGTAGTCGTGGCATGCGGGCTCAGTAGTTGTGGCTTACGGGCTCTAGAGCACAGGCTCAGTAGTTGTGGTGCATGGGCTTAGTTGCTCCGCGGCATGTGGGATCTTCCCAGACCAGGGCTCGAACCCCTGTCCCCTGCATTGGCAGGCGGATTCTTAACCACTGTGCCACCAGGGAAGTCCCTAAATTAGCCTTTTATTCCCTGCTTTTTTGTGCCAGCATTTGGAGTGGAGTCAAGAGCCCTTTCTACCCACCCTTTGGGACAGACCTGCCCATGGCACACCCCACGAGATCTTTTTTCCTTCCTTGTTTCCATCCTTAAAATCCACTCTCAGTTTTTACTTTTGTATTGAAAGTCCTTGCAGTTGCAGGTTGAGTAAGATGGGGGTGGGGCATGGGGAGGAGATCGTCTGGGCGCAGTGATTGTTCATCCGGCCGTGTCTGTCCCTGCAGGTGTCATGTGATTCTTCTGGGGAGCTGCTGCTTGAGTGGAAATGCTCTCAGCGGTGGAGAATGGACTGGACCCCCGGGCTGCCATCCCGGTAGGCAACAAGGGAGAATCAAGGGTGAGGGAAGGGGTGCCTGGGACAGTCATTTCATTGTTTTTTCTCACTTTGAAATGCATTTGCACTGTTCAGAAAGAGAGGCCTGGAGTTGAGAAAAAGTTATAGCAGAAGCAGGCTCCGAGGAGATCCTGCCCTTTCTAGATCATCTTATTGGTGATAAAATGGAGATTTACAAAAAACAATGGAGATTGCATGTAGGTTACCTAAGGACCAAGGATTTCTCCAAAGAAGATATACAAATGACCAATAAGTACATAAAAAGACGCTCAACATCATTAGACATTAGACAAAGGCAAATCAAAACCATAATGAGGAAAACAGAAGTAGAGTCACCACGGACGTAGAAAACAAATTCATGGTTACCGGGAACAAGGTGTGGGAGGGATAAATTGGGAGATTGGGACTGACGTATACACGCTACTATATATAAAATAGATAACCAATAAGAACCTGCTGTGTAGCACAGGGAACTCTACTCAGTACTCTGTAATGGCCTATATAGGAAAAGAATCTAAAAAAAAAAAAAAGGTGGATATATGTCTATGTATAACTGATTCACTTTGCTGTACACCTGAAACTAACACAACATTGTACGTCAACTATACTCCAATACAAATGTTTTTTAAAAAGTAAAATAAAATAGTAAGAAAAAAAAGTCATAATGAGGGACTTACTCAGTGGTCCAGTGGTTAAGACTCCGTGCTTCCACTGCGGGGAGGTATGGGTTCAGTCCCTGGTTGGGGAACTAAGATCCCACATGCCGTGCGGCGTGGCCAGAAAAAAAAAAAAAAGACATAATGAGATACTTCTTCATATCCACTAGGATGACTGTAATCAAAATGGCAGACAATAATAAGTATTGGTGGGGTTGTGGAGAAGTTGGAACTCTCATACCTTCCTGGTGGGAGTGTAAAATGGTATAGCCATTGTGGAAAACAGTTTGATAGTTCCTCAAAAAGTGAAACATAGAGTTGCATGTGACTCAGCAATTCCACTCCTAGGTATACACCCAAGAGAATTGAAAACATATATTTACACAAAAAACTATGAACATGAATGTTCATAGCAGCGTTGTAGCCAAAAAGTGGAAACAACCCAAATATCTATTAATCGATGAATGGATAAATAAAATGTGATATATCCATGCAATGGAATATTATTTGGCAATAAAAAGGAATGAAGGATTGATATGTGCTACAACACAGACAAACTTGAAAACGCACTAAGTGAAGTCAGACACAAAAGGCTGCGTATCGTATGATTCCATTTATAAGAAATGTCCAGAATAGGCAAATCCATAGAGACAGAAAGTAGATCAGTGGTTGCCAAGGGTTGGGGGAGAGGGGAATAGTGAGTGACTGCTCATAGGTACAGGGTTTCTTTTGGGGGTCATAAAAATGTTCTAAAATTAGATAGCGGAAATGGTTGCACAATTCTGTGAATGTACTAAAAACCACTGAGCTGTGTATTTTAATGAGTGAATTTTATGATAATGTAAGTTATGTCTCATTAAAGCTGTTCTAAAAAAGGAACATTTAACTTTTCACAGAACATTAACATTAATTGTGTTGGCTAAAATAAAAATGAAACAGTGAAATATTTGTCCATAATCCTATCACCTAATAATTCAAACCAGTTTTTCTGCAATCCCTTCCAGTCCTTTTCCAAACCCTTAGGTAATTTTGACATATGTACTTATATTATGATAGAACGATCTTAACTCTGTATTTTCAAAGGACTTTATATATATTTTATAATTTATTCATTTAACAAACATTTACTGAGTACATGTGCCAGGAACCAGGCCCATTGTTGAGGGCACAAGGATGAATAAAAAACTAGTCCTACCTTCAAAGAGTAATACCCCCAGCTGTAAATCACCAAGTATTATTTCCATTTAACAGATGAGAAAGTTGAGGCTCAGAGAGGTTAAGTGAAATATTTGAGGTGACCCAACTGGTGACTGACAGAGCTGAGACTAAACCCAGGCTCTGACTGCCAGGTCTAGGATCTTTCTTCATGTAAACCGTGCTCCTGTTTCTGGGTGTTTTTATTGTTCTAAAGCAGCACTTTTTGCCTCTTAACTTGTTGACTCTCAGTGGAATGTTGGTCATGTGATTAAGGTGGAAAGCCTCACCCCTGCCCTAGATGGATTACCCAAGCTCCCATAGCTGTAACTCTGATGGAGCCAGTATTTAAACACAAGGTTTATATGGCTATCAGCTTACTGAAGTTTGGTTTAAAAAACAAACAGGGATTTCCCTGGCCGTCCAGTGGTTAGGACCCAGCGCTGTCACTGCCGTGGGCCGGGTTCAGTCCCTGGTCGGGGAACTAAGATCCTGCAAGCTTCTCCATGCGGCCAATAAATAAGTAAATAAAAAATAGAAAACAAAGAACTTTTAAAAACACACGTATCTTTGCAAAAACTAACAACACATCTTGGGGCGATTTTCCTTTTCTTCTCTCTGCTTTCTCTTTATTTTCTACCGTTAGCCTGTACTCGTTTTGCTACACAGATATGTAGATTTGTGCATGCATGTGGACCCATGTGTTTGGCCACAGGAAGAGTCACATTGCAGGGGTCGCCATAGGAGCCTCTAAAGGCCTGTGTTATGTCTGGCGCCACCCAGGTCATCAAGAAGAAGCTAGTGGGCTCCGTGAAGGCACTGCAGAAGCAGTACGTGTCCTTGGACACAGCGGTCACAAGCGAAGACGGAGATGCCAACAGCATGTGCAGCGCCCTGGAAGCCGTCTTCATCCATGGCCTGCACACCAAGCACATCCGAGCCGAGGCCGGAGGGAAAAGGAAGAAAAGTGCCCACCAGAAGCCTCTGCCTCAGCCCGTCTTCTGGCCCCTCCTGAAAGCTGTCACCCACAAGTGAGAGCTGCTGGGGGTGGCGGGGTGGGGGTTGGAGGCGGTTCACGTCGGGGAGGAGCTTCAGAGTGTGGGACGCTGGGCTCTTCCCTCCAGCTGTGCGGGAAAGACACAGAGAGCCCTGTGTCCCGGAGAGGAGATGGTGGACCAAGCGGGGTTGTGGGGGGGATGTTAGACCAGGGCTCAGTGAGCCCCTCAGACCATGGCCTGGGGCAGTGTCGAGCCCCTGGGCTGGTCGCCCTGAGCACGAGCAAGAGCCTTCTTTTTACCACTCTCTGGCAAATTCGGTAGTTACAACAGAGGTTGTGCAGCCTGCAAAGCCTGAAATCTTTACTGTCTGGCCCTTTCCAGAAGTTTGCTGACCCTGCCTTAGGATGTTTGCACATCTGTGTGCTACGTATCATACTTGTAACAAGGTAGGGTTTGTTTCTTTTTTTTTAGGAAGAGTGGCATCCAGCTAGAGCCTCTGAATGTGTGCTCTGAGACACTTGTCTTGCTGGCCCTGCCCTGAACCGCCTGGGCTTTGGAGCAAGCAGCTGACACTGTGCCTCTCAGGGCTATTAAATGCCACCTCCTGCCTGAAGGTGCCTTTGTCAGTCTCTAATCTTCCTTCCCGTGCTACTGCCGCTGCCCTATCTCAGGCTCTTACCTCACTCCTGGGTGGCAGTGCCTTTCTAATTGTCCCCCTTATCTCATTCTTTCCTTTGGTCAGTCAGCCCACATTTACTGAGCTTAAGCTGACCGGAGCTCCATCACTGGGTTCTGCAGAGTACGGTCCGCACTCCCGTGGAGGAGACGTGCGCAGGGGATGGCGGTAGTCAGAGGAGGGGCATTTACATCAGACCGAGGCATTCAGGAGCTGAGTTTGGTACACGTGGGGTTGGGTTGGGTAGGAGCACCCCACCCTGAAGTCTGCGTAGCTGCGAGCACGTCACTTTCCTGAGCAAAAACCTGTAGCCCACAGGCTCCCAAACGCCAGCCAGCCTGGGGTCTGCTTCACTTGGCTGGGGCCCCGGAACCTGTATCCTAACCTAGTTCTCCAGGTGATTCCGATGCACCGCCAGGTGTGGGGAGCATCGCCCCGCTTTGCCTCCCCCATTTGATACTCAGGGCCCTGCATTACCTGGCTTTGCAACCAGGTAAGAGAAGGAAGGAAGGATCACCCGCTCTTCGTCCCTGTGCTGTAACTGGAGCGCTCCCCACTCGTGTTACAGTCTGTTGCTTTCCTACCCTTTATGTTTTTTTCTCCGTCAGTCCCTTGTGCCTCAAAGGTTCTCCATCCATCTTTGCCTCTTGTAGTCCCTCAAGGCCCAGCTCAGATACTGCCCTTTTCTGTGGCGTTTTTCTTACTCCAACCCAGAGGTGATTACCCAGCCCTCACCCCAGCTCTGCTAACAGCAGGGCTCACCTCAATATGCCCTTGAAAGGCGGTTTCCTGGACCGAGGGTAGGGACCATGACTTTACCCTGTGTCTTCACAGCTCCAAGGACCTCAACCTAAAATTTAGGGGCTTAGCAGACATGTCCTGGATGAGCAGATGATGTCAGGGGCCGGACGGGTAGTTGTCATGAAAATGGCAACAATCCTTCATGACACTAAACGTAAAAAAGTTGGGGGGTTAGAGCTGAACCTTTCTAAATTCCCCTTTGAACGCTGTTATCCAGGAGTTTTTCATGCCTATGTATATTTGCGGTTGTTGTTACTGGCTCTTGCTAACCAGTGGATAAAATGACATGTCCGTGATTTGGAGTTGTTTCTTGAAGCACGTGCATTCTCCGCCTTCCCAGACACATCATCTCGGAATTGGAGCACCTGATCTTCGTGAGCACGGACGTGGGCCGCTGCCGGGCCTGGCTGCGGCTGGCCCTCAATGACGGCCTGATGGAGTGCTACCTGAAGCTGCTGCTGCAGGAGCAGGCCCGCCTGTGCGAGTACTACCAGCCCACGGCCCTGCTCCGGGACGCCGAGGAGGGCGAGTTCCTCCTGAGCTTCCTGCAGGGCCTGACGTCCCTGTCCTTTGAGCTCTCCTACAAGTCTGCCATCCTAAACGAGTGGACGCTCACCCCGCTGGCCCTCTCCGGGCTCTGCCCGCTCTCGGAGCTCGACCCCCTCACTACCTCTGGAGCGGAACTACAGCGGAAGGAGTCTCTGGATTCCATCTCCCATTCGTCAGGCTCGGAGGACATCGAGGTCCAGCACTCGGGCCATAAGATCCGACGGAACAGGGGGCTCACGGCCTCCTCCCTCAGTCTGGACACGGCTAGTTCGTCCCAGCTCTCTTGCAGCCTCAACTCTGACAGCTGCCTGCTCCAAGAGAATGGCTCCAAGAGTCCAGACCGTTCCGAGGAGCCCATGTCCTGCGACTCAGACCTGGGGACGGCAAATGCTGACGATTCAGACCTGTCTCTGCAAGAGTGAGTACCCCTCCCCCACCCCTTCCCTCTCTTTCTCCTTCCTTCCTTCTCTTTCTCCTTCCTTCCTTCTCTTCCTCTTGCCCTCCCTCCCTTCCTGGGGCGTGTGATTGCCTGTCACTGAGCACGGAACTCTGTTAGGGCGTAAAGACAGACGAAGGGGGCAGGGACTGGAATTGCTGGGAGCTGTACCTTCAGGCAGACTGGGGCCAGTGGGGAGAATGCATTTAGATGGGTCTCAGAGTTGGTTCCAGCCCCAGCTCTGTCCTGGTGACCTGTGACAAGTTATTTAATCTCTCTGAGATTTAGTGTGAAATATTATTGTCGTCTTCATCTAGAGAGAAGGAAACTTATAGTTCAGAGCTCTATGTACAACTTCCAAAAAAGTGCAGTGAAGCACAGTGCATAAGGGTGATCTTCTCAGACCTCACAGAAGACCTTCTGGGGGACACAAAACCTTAGTGATGCCAGGACGGGGGTGGCAGACAAATGGGGACGAGCAAGTGTGTGGAGGAGGAGGACATGGAGTGACGAACTTGACTGGAGAAGGGAGCCTGGCCACAGCCTTCCTTCCTTCAGGCTTTTTAACATTAATTTTTGAATAGATAATATATTTTTATAGTTTAAAAAAATCTAAAATATATACAGTGAAAAGTCCCACTGTATTTATGTAACCATAATTATTAATTTCTTGCATATTTTTCCAGTTTCTAAATGCATCTATAACAAATATGAATGTACAAATTTAAAAATTTTCTTTCTTCTTTCTTTATTTTTTAAATTGAAGTATAGTTGATTTACAATGTTGTGTTAGTTTCAGGTGTACAGCACAGTAATTCAGTTATTTATACACATATATAAATATGTTATATATATATATAATATATATAAATAAATATATATATAACATTGTTATGTATATAAAAAATATATTGTTTTTCAGATTCTTTTCCCTTATAGGTTATTATCTTTCTTATTTCTTATTCCTTTCTTTCCACGAAAGCTAGTATAAATTATAAATACATTATTCTATACCTTGTTTGGGAGATCTTTTCATATCAGAGCTTCTTTTTTTTTTTTTTTTTCCTATTACAGATTTTTCCATTGTATGAATGTACCTTAGTTTATTGAATCAGCCCTGAGTTTAATGGACATTGGAGTTCAGTGTTTCTATAAATAACCTGTGTATGTGGTCCTTTAGGCCTACGCAAGCTATCTCTGTTCAGTAAATTCCCAGAAGCAAAATTGCTGAGCCAAGGAATAAATTAATTTGTAATTTTCACAGATATTGCCTATTTGCACTCTATCAGGGTTGTGCTTGTGTCCTCTCAGCCTTGTCAACAGAAGGTATTATCAAACTTTTGGAAGTTTGCTCGTCTCATAGGTAAAAAATGGTAGCCGTCTCTGAAGCATTTCCTCTAGTAGGACCTGTGTTACATCAGCTGTGTTTAGGCCCTTTCCACTCCTGCTGTTCCCCACGCTTCCCCCACTTGGTTCAGGTCTTTACAGGGCTCCCACCCGGTGTGGGAATCACACCAGGATTGGGTGTCATGGACTGGCCCTGGAGCAGATCTAGTTTCAAGCCCCGTTCCACCACCTACAAGCCCAGTAATGTCTCGTACATGGCTAACTCTTTTTGAGGTTCTGTTTCTTCATCTTTTTCTTTCTTTTTTTTAAATTTTTATTGGAGTAGAGTTGATTTACAATGTTGTTTCAGTTTCTGCTGTACAGCAAAGTGATTCAGTTATACATATACTTATATCCACTCATTTTTAGATTCTTTTCCCATATAGGTCATTACAGAATATTGAGTAGAGTTCCCTGTGCTATACAGTAGGTCCTTACTAGTTACCTATTTTACTGTTTCTTCATCTTTAAAATGGAAATTCCCTCATAGGGCTGTTTGAGAATCAAGTGAGATACCCATGAGTGAAATGCACACATAAGAATGTCTGGTAGGTCCCAGAAATGGCCTCCGAACATCGAGCACATCAGATAGAATTTTCACATGTCAAACGGAAGGATTAGATATAACGTGCTGGGAAGGAGCAGCCCCCGCCCCAGAGATGGCTGGGCCCGTGGCGTGACTGAGGCTCAGTCACCTGTCTTAGCCCTTGGTTGTCTCTCCCTCCTCCCGCAGACCAGCCAGCCTTCTCTTTGTCATGTGCCTTGCCTTTATCTTTCATGAGTCTTGTGATTGGAAAATTCCAGCTTAAGGTCACTGAATCAGTGGCCATCCACCCTGCATGGGAAGTGTTGTCCTGTGTATTCCAGGGGAACTCAAGGGAAGAGGGTCAGGATGTACAGACCAACACTGGACAGTGATGTGAGGAAGTGGCAGGCACCACACACACACACACACACACACACACACACACAAGCACGCAGCCAGCACCATCATTCTTAGAGCTGCGCTGGAAGTTTGTCTTGGAGCATTCACAGAGAGCAGCGTTTCTTAGAGTATATGTTTTAAGGGTAAAGATTCTCACCAACACGTAAGAGTTTGCTTAAGTTGTTGTGTTACTTAAATGTATATAACTTAAAATTAGGCATAAACACGTTGTGCTTAAAACTCTTGCAACTGTAAAATCAAAACATCTACAAACTGGGAATTCCCTGGTGGTCCAGTGGTTAGGACTCTGGGCTTTCACTGCCAGGGCCCAGGTTCAGTCCCTGGTCAGGGAACTAAGATCCCACAAGCCTCTCGGTGCGGCCAAAAAAAAAAAGAAAAAATCTACAAATTAAACATGAAGTGCAAAACCCATAACATTCCAAATGAAACTTATTAATGTTTTGCAGAAGCCAAATTACAGTTTGCCTTGTGAAGAGAGGATCGACTGCCCCACACAGCTTCTTTTGTGTTCATTAGGTCTGAATTATAATTATACCCTGAATTATAATTATATCACTGAGAAGCATAGGTACAGTCTAGTGGTGAAAAGTGTGGACTGAGGAGCCGGACTGCCTGAGCCCTCCATCAGCCAGCTTTGCCATCTCGGGCAAGTTACTCAACCTTTCTGACCTTGATGTCCTCATCTGTAAAATGGGGATAAGAATGCTTCAAAGGAATGCTGGGGAGATGAAATGAATTTAGATCTGTCAAATGCTTAGAGCAATGTCTGGCACAGCATGCATGCTCACTGGGTGGTGGTGTCATTTTACTACTGTGTACCTGTGACATCCGTTCTCCTACTGCTTGTCCTCACATACACTGCTGCAAAACCTTGGTTAGTAATATTTGTCAGAGGTCATTGTCATGAGGCCTTCCCTTGGGTGAAATGATTCTTAGCATGTGCAGCCCACCTCTTTGCTTTTATTAGTGGCCCTTGACTGCCAAATAGTACTGTGTATCACCAACACAGTAGTCCGCATGTTGAGGAAAACCGCAGGCTCAGGATCACTTGTCAGGGGTACTTTATAAAGTGGCCATTCAGATTCTCCAGGCCATGCTTTTAATTTACTTCGTACATAAGTATTTATAATACATATACTTTTTTTCCAGATTGTTCTCTAAATGAAAGCACAAAGTTTAAAAATGTTTGAATAGAGGACTTCCCTGGCAGTCCAGTGGTTAAGACTCCGTGCTTCCAATGCAGGGGGGGCCTGGGTTCAATCCCTGGTCGGGGAACTAAGATTCCACATGCGGGGTGGCGCAGCCAAAAAAACAAACAAACAATTTTCGAATAGAAAGGTTTTGGGAAACACGGCCCTGAACCAGACCAAAGTGGAAGGACTGTAGTAGTTTCAGTTTCATTTCTTTTCCTTTTTTTTCCCCCCCCAGTTTCATTTCTATGTTTCATTTTCCTCAAAGTTTTTAAAAATGTTCTTTCTTTTGCCTTTCCTTCAAAGTCTCATCTCTAGCCGTTTTTTCCACTTGATGTACGTGTCTCTCTTATTCTCATTGGGTCCTTCACCAATTCTGGTGAAGCTCTGTGAGCTTCATTTCACCCTGACCTGGGTTTTGTTTTGTGGGGGGGCGGTTTTGGCCGTGCCCTGCAGCTTGCAGGATCTTAGTTCCCTGACCAGGGATTGAACCCATGCCCCCTTTAATGGAAGTGCAGAGTCCTAACCACTGGACTGCCAAGGAATTCCCCTTGGCCTTGGTTTTGATTTGACAGAAGCTCTAATTGATCACACAAGCTTCTTGCTGTTTGGTGACATTTCTCTAAGCATTAAGTCACTCACTTGTTCTAATACCCAGTCTACGCTTGTCATTAAAATCTTTCTTGTAGGTTAGGATTCACTTCTAATTGATAACTGTTTTGGTAATGCTAGTGAGTATTTCAGTAAATCTGTTCCTTTCCTTACATGTTTATGTTTGTGTACACGGAGGCTAAGCAGTCTTATCAGTGATAATGAGGTTAACATTTATTGATCACTTTGTGCCAGACACTGTGCTAAGCACTTTACCTGTATTATGTCATTTAATCTTTGTCACAGTCATAAAAGATGGGTGCTGGTACCACATCCAGTTTCCAGATAAGGGAATTAAGTCCATGAACTTAATGTTCACATTGTGGGGCCCACAGCCGTGTGTTAACCAAGGCCAGGTGGACTCGGGAGCCCCTGCTTTTAATCACTCACCACACCACCTCCCGGGAGCCCATGAGGAGCCGGGACCTCACAGAGGACCTTGTTAAAAATCTGACACCCTAGTTCATTTCAGAAGGGGGCCCCGTGGTTTGGACACATATAAGTGGTTAGCAAATGCCGCTCCTCCTCTGCCTGTGGAAACTACCCCTTTCTTTCCAGAACTCATCATTGCCTACTCGCTGCAAATTGCACTCTTGGATTTTTTGTGGGTCTGTTTTTCGAGTGTGGCTTTTAGAGCAAGAGCGAGTCCCCATCTGCGTCCCCCCCGTAACTATTCCACAAACACATTTACACCTTTCTCTGAGAGATCACCTGTTTGTTTATCAAGATATGATTCACATAGCATAACATTCACCATTGTAAAGTGTACTGTTCAGTGGTTTTCAGTATATTCACAAGGTCGTGAATTCAACATCTACTGCTGTCTACTTCAAGAGCATTTTCATTACCCTGTAAGGAAGTCCCTTACCCATTAGCTATGAATTTACCTTTTCTGGACATTTAATATGAATCGAGTCATAAAATATGTGGCCTTTTGTGACTGCCTTCTTTCACTTAGTACAATGTTTTCAAGGTTCAACCACGTTATATAAGCACATATCATGGGCAAATAATATTCCATTGTATGGATATATTACAATTTATTTATTCATCAATTAATGGACATTTTTTCCTACTTTTTGGCTATTATGAATAATGTTGCTATGAGCATTCATTTACAAGTATTTTGTGTGGACATATGTTTTGAATTCTTTTGGGTATGTACCTAAGAGTAGAATTACTGAGTCCCATGATAACTCTATATTTAACTTTCTGAGGAGCTACCAAATGTTTTCCACAGGGGCTGCACCATTTCACATTTCCACTGATAATATATATGTGTTCCAATTTCTCCACATCTTTGCTAGTACTTGTTATTCTGTGTCTCTTTTATTATAGCCATCCTGTTGGGCGTACAGTAGTATCTCATTGTGGTTTTGATTTGTATTTCACTATTGTCTAATGATTTTGAGCACTTTTTCATGTCTTCATTGGCCATTTGTATATCTTCTTTGGAGTAATGTCTACTCAAATCCTTTGCCTATTTTTTTTCCTTTGCCTATTTTTATTTTTTATTTGTTTATTTTTTGAAAGCCTTGTGCTTTTTTTCTTTTTAAAAATATTTTTAAAATTTTATTTATTTTTTTATACAGCAGGTTCTTATTAGTTATCCATTTTATACATATCAGTGTATACATGTCAGTCCCAATCTCCCAATTCATCCCACCACCACCGCCCCCACCACCGCCACTTTCCCCCCTTGGTGTCCATATGTTTGTTCTCTACATCTGTGTCTCTATTTCTGCCCTGCAAACCAGTTCATCTGTACTATTTATTTATTTATTTATTTTTGGCTGCATCGGGTCTTAGTTGTGGCATGTGGGCTCTTTGTTGCGGCCCACAGGTTTCTCTCTACTTGCAGCACGTGGGCTTAGTTGCCCCGTGGCATGTGGGATCTTAGTTCCCTGACCAGGGATCAAACCTGCGTCCCCTGCATTGGAAGGCGGATTCTTAACCACTGGACCAGCAGGGAAGTCCCGTCCTTTGCCTGTTTTTAAATTGGGTTATTTATTTATTGTTGAGTTGTAAGAGCTCTGTATATTCTGGGTACTAGAGTCTTATCAGCTATATGATAATATTTGCACATTTTATATGCAAATATTTTTATTATATTTTTTATTAATCACTTATGCATTAGATGTCATATCTAAGAAACCATTGCCTGATCCAAAGATATGAAGCTTTACACTTGTTTCCTTCTAAGAATTTTATAGTTTTAGCTCTTACCTTTAGGTCTTTGATCCATTTGGGGTTAATTTTTTTATATGGTGTGAGATGAGTCCAACTTTATTCTTTTGCATGGAACTATTCACTTATCCCAGCACCATTTGTTGAAAGACTATTCTTTTCCCACTGAAATGTCTCAGCACCTCTGTTGAAAATCAGTTGCCCAGAAATGCATGGGTTGGTCACCTCTTCTTGTCTAAAATGTCTTAAAATGTTGTTTGGGGTTATGATGGTGTAAATAAGAGCAGAGCTCACCTAGGAGACAATCACATGAAAACTTGAGTTCTAAAATCCTCTTTTCCATAACCACATTAAGGGGAGTTTGATGTGTCTTCTGCACCCAGTCTAAGCCATTAGGGCAGATATGTGCTATTGTGAGATCTCTTGGGCTCCAGACAGCTTTCTTGCCACCAGAACCTGCATTTGCCTATGATGTCCTCACTGGATTCATAAGCAGAGGTGGAGACAGCAAATAGGTTTACTTCAGAAACAGAACTTGGATTCTCGGAAGCCTCAGGAGAGGGAGGGAGGAGCAGCCACTAGCCAGTACACATTCCAGAAGTCCCAGAACTATGTTTGTGTGTGTGTGTGTGTGTGTGTGTGTGTGTGTGTGTGTGTGTGTGTGTGTACACAAAGGCAGTGGCATTGGCTCCCCCGGCTCCAGACACACCACTGAGGGGCAGAAAGTGCCAGTCCCATCAGGAACACACCCCGTGTACACGGGCACACACGCTGCACAGCTTGTATGCACTGTGCTCCAGCAGCAGCTTCTGGGGATTTGAGGCTTCTCTGGATCCACACCCAGCCCCTCACCCCGACCCTGCTGCCCAGTTACTGTTCCAGGAACAAAGCGGGTCCTCACTTCACCCAAGCCCGTGTCCCAGGGAGCGGAGTCTTGGAGCCCAGCTCTGAGACATGCTGTTCACTGAGGCACTGCTGAGGCCGCCTTGGGACAGGGACCGGCCACACAGCTGTTTGGCTGAGCCGACTCTTCAGGCCCACAGTTAGCCTGTTCAGAGGGTGAAAGGCAGTCAGTTCCCATTCGCCTCTAGTCCTTTTCTCTGCTTTGTGAGCTTTGTCAGCTGAGATCCTGGGCCACACAACTCACCTGCCTACCCAACCTGCCCAAGCCCTAGCTGGGGAGCAACTTTGCTGGGAGTGTCTGTGTGTGTGAGCTGGGAGCGCAGCGATGATTAAGGGGTTGGGGATTGTTTTGTTTTGTTTTTTGTTCAATCACAAAACAGCAGTTTTCCACTTAGCCTTGGGCATTCCAGCTGACAACCCTGTCACACAGGTTTCTTTGTTTAAAAACTTACAGGGTGTTGTCGGAATTCAGCAAAGCCCAGGTAGACTCTGTGCCAACCAACAGACTGAGCCAAGAAACGGAGGTTCCCACACTGCAGGCCTTGCTCGCCCTCCGCGGCCTGGACACCAGCACACCCCTGCACTTTGAGGTACCTGCAGAGCCCCGCCCCACCCAAGCATCCCCTGGGACTCGAGATGGGGACCACAAGCAGGAGCCGCTTTCCCAGGCACCTGGCCCCCTGGGCTGGCCACAGCCGGCCAGTGCCCAAGCAGTCCCTTCGGGGAGCACTTCAGGCCAGCAGCCTCCTAGTCTTGTGAGGGAGGCGACCAGAGCAGTCGGCCAAGGAAGTGGCCAGAAGAAGCCTCCGGAGGAGGATGGACCTTGGCTGAGCCTTGTGGTTCCCTCACCCACCAGTCCGGTGAGTGGTACAAGCTGGGTTTTTTTGGGGGGGTGTTGGTGAATGTCTCAGAGGCGGTGCGGGGTTTCTCCAGCTAGTGACCCCGAGTGGTCTCTGCCTTTTCCCCCTGAGCCTCTCACCCTGCACGGTTTGGTGTTAATAGCATTGTGGTGATGGAGCTAATGTTCCTTGGGGTGTGAGTGGTGGATGTGAGCTGGGCTGTGCGCCCATCTCTTCCCATGGGTGTCTCCTGTCATCTGCACATGGACCCTGTGGAGAAGCTAATTCTCACCCAACTGCAGACTCTCTTCTCTTAACCCCTGCCACTCAGGGGTTATGCCCTTATGCCCTTAGGCGAGGCACTTCACCTCACTGAGCTTTGGTTTCCTCCTCAGTACTTGTTATTATTAAATTAACATTTTCATAAAGCACCAGGCTTTAAAAATACTCATTTTGCAACACGAACCAGATTTCGAACTGCACTGTCCACTTGGGCAGCCAGTAGCCACATGTGGCTCTGGAGCACTTAAAACGTGGCTCGTCCAAATTGAGATAAGCTGAGTAAAACAAACACTGGATTTTGAAGGCTTAGTAGGAAAAAAAGAATGTAAAATGTCTCATTCATAATTTGGTTATTGGTCATGTTAAAATGAAAACATTTAAAATATGTATTTTAAATAAAATATATTATTAAAATTAATTTCACCTGTTTTTTTAAACTTTGTAAAATGTGGCTACTAGAACATTTAAGGTGACCTATGTGGCTTGCATTGTATTTCTGTGGGACAGCACTATTCTAGAATAAGCCAATCCAGTGTGTTGATGACCCGAGGAAGCCAGCCCTGGGTCTGTCCTGGAGAGAGCCCCGAGGGTAGCCAGCCTTGGGGCTGTCCTGGAGAGAGCCCCGAGCGTAGAGGCTGGAACTGTGGGCCCCGGGAAGCAAGAGTCAAGCTGTGAACCCAAGGTCTTGTGCCATTTCACATTTGCTCTTGGGTCGTGAAAAGCAGAAGTAGGAATTGGAGTGCACGTGGACACAGACCCATAAAACCCAGAGCTCATCCTAGCTGCTGTCTGGGGCTTGTGTTGGGGATATAGTCTCGCTCTTTCAGTTCCCCACACACATCTCTCCTTTGGCCTGTAGCTTCCAGATCCTATAACTCAGGATGGGCCAGCACCATGAAATAGACTATAGAAGAGGCATATCCACCCTCTTTTTTTAACAGCTTTATTGTGATATAATTCACATACCATACAATTTACCTAATTAAAGTGTATAATTCAATTTTTTTAGTATATTCACAGAGTTGTACAACCATCACCACAGTCTAATTTTAAAACATTTTCATCTCCCATAAAAGAAACCCTCTACCCATTAGCAATCACTCCTGTCCCTTTCCCCTCCTACCTCACCCCCCTCAACCCCTGGTAACCACTGATCTCCTTTGTCTATAGATTTGCCTGTTCTGGACATTTTACATAAATGGAATTATATAATATGTGACATTTGTGATTGGCTTCTTTCAATTAGCAAAATGTTTCATCCATGTTGTGGCCTGTATCAGCACTTCATTCCTTCTCATTGCTGAGCAGTATCCCATTGTAGATTTCATTATATGGATGTATCACATTTTACTTATCCATTAATAAGTTAATGAACATTGGCGTTTTTCCTACTTTTTGGCTATTATGAATAATGCTACTACGAACATTCATGTATAATTTTTTGCTTGGGCGTATGTTTTTAACTTTTTTGGATGCATACCTTGAAGTAGAATTTTGGGATCATATGGTAACTATATTTAACCTTTTGAGGAACTGCCAAGAGCAGCTGCCTTGTTTTATATTTCAACCAGCAGTGCATTCCTCTACATCCTCACCAACAGTTCTTACTGTCTGTTTTTTTTTGTTTTTGCTTTTATTATAGCCATCCTAGTGGGTGACAAGTGGTATCTCATTATGGTTTTGATTTGCATTTCCCTGATGACTAATGATATTGAGCATCTTTTCATCTAAATGCTTATTGCCATTTTTGTGTTTTCTGTGGAGAAATGTCCATTCAAAACATTTGCCCAGGGGCTTCCCTGGTGACGCAGTGGTTGAGAATCTGCCTGCCAATGCAGGGGACACGGGTTCGAGCCCTGGTCTGGGAAGATCCCACATGCCGCGGAGCAACTAGGCCCGTGAGCCACAATTACTGAGCCTACGCGTCTGGAGCCTGTGCTCCGCAACAAGAGAGGCCGCGATAATGAGAGGCCCGCGCGCCGCGATGAAGAGTGGCCCCCACTTGCCGCAACTAGAGAAAGCCCTCGCACAGAAACGAAGACCCAACACAGCCATAAATAAATAAATAAATAAATAACCCCCCCCAAATAAAAAACACATTTGCCCATTCTTTTTTTTTTTTTTAACAGATTACAGTTGTCACAGACTTTTTTCTTTTTAATATTTATTTATTTATTTATTTGGTTGCGCTGGGTCTTAGTTGTGGCAGGCGGGCTTCTTAGTTGTGGCATGCGAACTCTTAGTTGTGGCGTGCATGTGAGATCTAGTTCCCCCACCAGGGATCAAACCCGGGCCCCCAGTATTGGGAGCGTGGAGTCTTATCCACTGCGCCACCAGGGAAGTCCCTGCCCATTCTTAAATTAGGTTATTTAATAAATTGAGTTATAGTTCTTTATATATTCTGGACACTAGACCCTTATTAGATAAATGATTTGCAAATTTTTCTCCCATTCTGCGGGTTGTCTTTTCACTTTCTTGATTATATCATTTGAAGCATAAAAGTTTTAAATCTTGTTGTTGTCTGTCTTTTCTTTTGTCACTTGTGCTTTTGGTGTCATATCTAAGTACTCACTTCCTAATCCAAGGTCATGAAGATTTACTCCCATGTGTTCTAAAAATTTTACAGTTTCATCTCTTACATTTAAATCTATGATCTAACTTCATTTTTTTGCATGTGGTTATACAGCTGTATGAGCACCATTTGTTGAAAAGACTATTATTTCCCCATTGAATTGTCCCACTTTTCCCCTTTAAAAATTTTTTTGAGGAATGGTGTATTTAAAGTACCCAGAGCCTCAGTGTACACCTCAGTGAATAATTATATATCATATACACTCTGTAACCACCATCCAGATCAAGAGAGAGAACATTTCCAGCCACCAGAAGGTTCCCTCATGCCTTCTCCCACTCACTGCCCTGCTCCAGAGGAAACCACCATTCTGACTTCTAGTCCATAAAGTTTGTCCTGTTGTTGAACTTCATATAGATGGAATCATACAGTATGTACTCTTTTACTTCTTTCACTGAACAGTATGTCTGTGAGATTCATCTGTACCTGTAGCCTGAAGCTCTAGTTTGTTCTTTTCCATTGTTCTGTAGTATTCCACTGTAAGAATATATCACACCATAGTTATCCATTCTCCCATTAACAGACGTTTGGCTTGTTTCAGGCTATTATGAAGAAAGCAGCTATGAGCATTCTTGTACTTACCTTTCAGTGAACCTGTGTACTCATTTCTGGGTGTACGTCTAAGAATGGAATTGCTAGGTCACTGGGTAGGCATATGTTTAGCTCTAATAGATACTGCCAAACAGTTTTCTAAAGTGCTTGTGCTAACTTATACTCGCAGTAGCAATATACGAGCATTTTCATTGCTATTTATCATAGTCAATGGTATTATCAATCTTTTACATTTTGGCCACTCTAGTAGGTGTGTAGTGGTATCTCACGGTGGTTTTAATTTGCATTTCGCTGATGACTAATGATATTGATACCTTTTCATTTGCTTTGTGGAAGCATCCTTTAAAGTCATTGTCTCATTCTTTTTTTTTTTTTTTTAACATCTTTATTGGAGTATAATTGCTTTACAGTGGTGCGTTAGTTTCTGCTTTATAACAAAGTGAATAAGCTATACATATACATATATCCCCATATCTCCTCCCTCTTGCATCTCTCTCCCACCCTCCCTATCCCACCCCTCTAGGTGGTCACAAAGCAGCAAGCTGATCTCCCTGTGCTCTGTGGCTGCTTCCCACTAGCTATCTATTTTACATTTGGTAGTATTTATAAGTCCATGCCACTCTCTCACTTCGTCCCAGCTTACCCTTCCCCCTCCCCGTGTCCTCAAGTCCATTCTCTACGTCTGCGTCTTTATTCCTGTCCTGCCCCTAGGTTCTTCAGAACCACTTTTTTTTTTAGATTCCATATATACGTGTTAGTATACGGTATTTGTTTTTCTCTTTCTGACTTACTTCATTCTGTATGACAGACTCTAAGTCCATCCACCTCACTACAATTGTCTCATTCTTAAATTGAGTTGTATGTGTTTTCCTTATTGGTTTGTAGGGGCTCTTTATATACTGTGGATGTGTCTTTTACTGGAGAAAAATATATGTATATAGCAAATATCTTCTTACAGTCTATGGCTGGCCTTTTAAATCTCTTTTTTTTCATATTTTTCTTATTTATTTATTTATTCATTTATTTACTTATTTTTGGCTGTGTTGGGTCTTCGTTTCCGCACGAGGGCTTTCTCTAGTTGCGGCGAGCGGGGGCCACTCTTCATCGCGGCACGCAGGCCTCTCACTATTGCGGCCTCTCTTGTTGCGGAGCACAGGCTCCAGATGCGCAGGCTCAGTAGTTGTGGCGCACGGGCTTAGTTGCCACTGCGCCACCAGAGAAGCCCTGCCTTTTAAATCTCTTAATGGTATCTTTTGTTGAACAGAAGTTCTTAATTTTTAAAAATTATTTATTTGTTTATTTACTTTGGCTGCGCCAGGTCTTAGTTGCGGCACGTGGGGTCTTCATTGTGGCATGTGGGATTTTTAGTCGCAGCATGTGGACTTCTTAGTTGTGGCATGCATGCAGCATCTAATTCCCCAACCAGGGATCAAACCCAGGCCCCCTGCATTGGGAGCTCGAAGTCTTACCCACTGGACCACCAGGGAAGTCCCAGAAGTTCTTAGCTTTAATGAACTTCAATTTATCAGTCTTTTTGTTTTCGATCAATGTGTTTTGTGTCTATTTTTAAAATCTTTGTCTACCCCAAGGCTGTGGAAATCCCTGTATTTTCTTCTAGAAGCTTTCGTATTTTACCTTTTACAATTAGGTTTATGATTCATCTGGGATTCGTTTTTGTATATGGTGTGAGGTAGGTGTTTTCCAAATGGACATCTGATTGACTTAGTACCATTTATCGAGTATGACTGTGTAAATCATGGAACTGTGTAAGTGTGGGTCAGACTCTCAGTTTTTGCTCTCTTTTTTTTTGCGGGGGGTGGGGGGCGCCGGGCCTTGCAGCTTGCGGGATCTTAGTTCCCCGACCAGGGATTAAACCCGGGCCACCGTAGTGAAAGCGCCGAGTCCTAACCACTGGACCGCCAGGGAGTTCCCCAGTTTTTGCTATCTTGAAGGTGACTTTAGGCCCAGAATGTCACAAGACCCTGAAAGTTGTGACTATAAAACCAGCAGCACACACCGAAGGTTGAAGAGAAAGGCTCTGACGCCCCCACTCAAGCTAGAGGAAAGGGATGTCCCTTGTGGACAGTGGCTGAGGGCCGCAACAGGGCTCCCCAGCGTGGCCTTGACTGTGGTGAGTTCACTCCTGTTGAGGGTCTGGCTTCTGCTTTGCTGGCTCCGTCGTCCTATCTTATCAGGGTCCTAGAGCTGATGGACAGAACAGCTTACCTCGTCAACAAAACTCCTCCTCTGCTCACCAAGCTTTGACGGTCCGCACGACCTCCACCCCCGCACTGCCTCCATGCACCTGCTCCCAAAGCCCGCTCCTTCCAGCCCCAGCTTTTACATTTGCTGTTCCCCCTGCCTGGACCATTTCCCGACTCACTGCTTTTCCTCACTGTCGTTTCAGCCTTCCCTGACCACCCTGTTTCAAAAGCACCATCCCCAATGACTGTCTTTCCCATTTACCTGCTTCACTTTATGACACTCATCACTAGGTTAGATTCTGTTATCGCTTTCATTGTCTACGTGTTTATTTCCTGTATTTCTGTCCAGGATATTAGCTCCATGATACGAAAGACCATGTCTGTTCACTTCTTTTTTTTAATATTCATTTTATTTACTTATTTGGTTGCACCGGGTCTTAGTTGCGGCAGGCAGACTCCTTAGCTGTGGCTTGCCAGATCCTTAGTTGTGGCATGCAAACTCTTAGTTGCAGCATGCATGTGGGATCTAGTTCCCCGACCAGGGATCGAACCCGGGGCCTCTACATTGGGAGCGTGGAGTCTTAACCACTGCGCCACCAGGGAAGTCCCACGTTCACTTCTATATTGTCAGCTCTGAGCACTGTACCTGGGAAAGCATAGGTATCAATGAATAGTTCTCACATTGTCCAGAGAATCCCGAGACGCCAGCTTGTAAGTTTACACTGAGAAGTGCTCCACCAGGTGCCTGGGGCAGGCAGGTTGGTCTGACCAGGTCACCCTCCGCCTCCTGGCCGGCATCAGGGGAGTCTGGTTGCTGCAGGGTTGCTTGGGGACCATGGAATCGAAGCACCGGGTGCCGAGTTCAGCGTGAGAACCTCGGGTACTCGCCCCTCCCAGAGTCTGTCTCTAGAGGGGAGCTGTGGGTCCATCCATTCCCTTCTCAGGAGATAGTCACTGTGCTGCCCCTGTGATTCTCATCTTTCTATGCTTCTGTCATTTAGTCACTGCTATTTATCTGACACTTTTTGGGGGGGAGGGAGTCACTATCAAGTTTTATAATCCCGAGAGCCATTCAATCTTTCTTTAAAAATTTGTTTTTAATTAATTTAATTAAAAGCCCCAGCTATGGGCCAAGCACTACACTTGGTACAGCGATGGAACAGGACAAAGGCTCTGCTCCTTGGGGACAGACACTATGTTAGACAATTAACTATCTGCATCATAATTACACTTGTGATAAGTGCTGGGAAGGACAGGAGTGGGGAAACTAGGGTGACTCTGCCTATGTGGCATCCGGAAGGTGGTGAGTTGGTTTCTCAGTTTAACTCCCAGAGGACAGTCTGAATTCTAAGACTTGGCCCTAATCACTGCCCTTATGAACCACTGGCCTCTGGCATGTGGTCCCCTCCCCCAGGAGCGGGTACAGGCAGTCCCTTTGCCTGACATAATGAGGACAGACTGAACAAAAGGGATTTTTTGAAAGTGGTCCAGAGACCTGACATCTCACTCCTCTGCCAGACCCCTCTCTGGGATTTAGCTGTTGTACACAGTGTCCTGGTCCCTGTAGTAACTCCAAGTGGCATTCTTCTGTCTTGGGTCCTGGTGGCAGGTGCTGCTCTGGCTTAGATCCTTGGTCATTGGTGATTTCCCCCCACTGTTAAAGGGGCAGGGAACGGGCCAGATATGGGACCCTGAGTGAGCAGGAGGCAGGAAGGTTTAGTGGGGCAGGGGAAACAGTGGTGTGCTGCCCTCTCCCCCGCTCCATGTAATAACTGGGGGTCCTGGAGGGGGGCACAGCTGCAGAGCTCAGTCCAGGCCCATGTGCAGAAGCTCCAAGGACCCCAGTATTCCTGCTGTTTTTCTCTATTGCTTAAGAGAACAAAAGGTTTTCCCTAGAGTATCACTTCCTGGTGGCCAGCCTGTGGCCACTGGACCAGGTGTGAACATTTCCTAGCAGTCTCCCTCTCCTCCAAGGAGAGAGAGGCCCTCACCTGTGAGCGTACACCATCTCAAAATCCACATCTGTCTCCTTCCTTGTTTCCTCATCCCATCCTTGTTATTTTATGTTAAAGATATTTGGATAGTCAAGGTGTATTCCCTCATCTTTTATAACTCTGTGCCAGGCACAAAGAAGAATGACCATTCCAAACAGCTTTGTAGGTGCTAGGATGGGGGTAAACACAGAATGCCATTGGAGCCCAGAAGGGGTCCCAAACCCAGCTGGGGGTGGGTAGGAGGGGGTGTAGGCTGAGGGTGAGTAAGGACAGCTTCCAGGAGAAGGCGATGGATGACCCCTGAGCTGAGTCTTAAGGGAGAGTGGTCTCTCCCATTAGGGCCATTATCCGGGGCTGGAAAGTTGCAGGGTTTCCCAGGTGTGTGTGCCAGGCTCCAGGAGGCTGCCTGGACAGCCATGTGATTGCTCTTCCAGCCCATTTTCCTTGGGGAGTTCCCCTGGGTCATGATGACTTAGACAGGCTTTGTTCAGAATCCTGAGTTGTGAATGGTCCCTAGCAGTCACCCTGATTGACACGTTGTCCTGTCACTGGCAGAAGGAAGCACCTGCCAATCTGAGGGTTTGGGGAGGAAGCTCTGGAGGCCCAGCTCTGTGAGCCCCCCCCACCCCCAGCCCACCTCCAAGCTCCTGACTCAGAACTCACCACTCTCGGCTTAAGGAATTTGGCAGCATCTGAATGGATTAAACTGTCCAAACCAATCCTTCCGGGCATTCTGGGCAGCTCCAGCCCTGCTCCCCCATTCCCTGTCTGCAGGAGCAGGGAGGGCAGTCTTAATTTAGGGGTTGGAAATAGCAACATCAGGATGACGTTGGTGGCACTTAACAAAACAGCTGGGCTGTCCCACCCCTTGGGTGCCTCGTTTCCTCTGTGTAGACAGCCACTCAGGCGCCCAGCCAGCTTCCTCGCCTCTGCTCTTCCACACTTAGGCACGGAAAGGCAGGGAGCACTTGAAAAAGTGAAGAAAAGGAGGCAGAGTCCATTCCTACAAGCCTCCTGACCCCAGACCCACCCACTTTCCTCAGCCAGTGAGCCTTCAGACTCAGAGAGACAGCAACAGAAGGGAAGGGGCAGGGCCTGGCTGCCTGGAGCTGAAGGGGCCTGCTCAGAAGTGGGGAGCAGAGGCAGAGGGAGCTAGTGAGGTCTCTGGGTCCTGCTCACCCATGCCTCCCTCATCTCAAACCCTACAAGCAGTGCTGAAAAACTCTACATCCCTTCAACAAATGGTGCTGGGACAACTGGATATCCACATGCAAAAGAATGAAGGTGGATCCCTTCCTCACGCCACACACAAAAATTAACTCAGGACTTCCCTGGTGGCACAATGGTTAAGAATCCGCCTGCCAATGCAGGGGACATGGGTTTGAGCCCTGGTCCAGGAAGATTCCACATGCCGCGGAGCAACTAAGCCTGTGTGCCACAACTACTGAGCCTGAGCTCCAGAGCCCGCGAGCCACAACTACTGAGCCTGTGTGCCACAACTACTGAAGCCCATGCGCCTAGAGCCCGTGCTCCGCAACAAGAGAAGAAGCCCGCGCACCACAACAAAGAGTAGCCCCCGCTCGCCGCAACTAGAGAACACCCGCGCACAGCAATGAAGACCCAATGCAACCAAAAATTAATTAATTAATTATTTAAAAAAAAAAAAGGAAGACATTTAAAAAAAAATTAACTCAAAATTGATTGTAGACCTAAATGTAAGAGCTAAAACTGTAACCTCTTTGCAGAAAACATAGGAGTAAATCTTTGTAGCCTTGGCTTAGGCAATGGTTTCTTAAGTGCAATACCAAAAGCACAGAGACAAAAGGAAAAATAGATAAATTGGACTTCATCAAAATTTAAAAATTTTGTGCCTTAAAGGACACGATCAAGAAAGTAAAAAGACAGCTCACAGAATTGGAGAAATTATTTGCAAATCATGTATCTGACAGGGGCCTAGTATCCAGAATATTAAAAAAAAACATTGTAACTTATATTTGTTTCCTAGGGCTTCTATAACAAAAGACCGTAAAATGGATGGCTTGAAACTACAGAAATGTATTACAGTAGTTCCCCTTTATCTGAGTGGATACGTTCCAAGACCCCCAGTGGATGCCTGAAACCATGGATAGTACCTAACCCTATATATAGTGTATTTTTTCCTATACATACATACCAATGATAAAGTTTAATTTATAAATTAGGCACAGTAAAAGATTAACAACAATAACTAATAATAAAATAGAACAAGTATAACAGTATACTGTAATAAAAGTTATGTGAATGTGGCCTGCCCCCCCAAAAAAAATATCTTATTGTACAAATTTAATGCCTTTAAGCACTTATCACACGCTGTGGCCATAACTTTTGCGGTTTGAGGTGCGACAGCAAAGCTGGCACAAATTTCCTTTTCCTTCTTCACAGTCTCACAGATAGAAGATTCATTCTTACCGTAGATCTTAGCAACCTCAGAATATAATTTCTTTCTTTCCTTATTAAGTTGAGCACTTTCACCTTTTCACTTAAAGGAAGCGCTTTACAGCTTCTCTGGCAAATCCGAATTGCCAGCATCACTAGTCTTGTGCTTTGGGGCCATTATTAAGTAAAATAAGGGTTCCGTGAACACAAGCACTGTGATACCATGACAGGAGATCTGATAACCAAGAGGGCTACTAAGTGACTAATGGGTGGGATACACTGGACAAAGGGATGGTTCACTGCCCAGGCGGGATGGAGAAGGATGGTGCAAGATTTCATCACGCTACTCAGAATGCGCGCAGTGTGAAACTTGCGAATTGTTTATTTCTGGAATTTTCCACTTAATATTTTTGGACCACAGTTGACTGTGGGTAACTGAAACCACAGAAAGTGAAGCCACAGATAAAGGGGAACTACTGTATCTGATATTCTGAAGGCTAGAAGTCCAAATCCAAATGCAGGCAGGATTGGTTCCTTCTGGAGATTCTGAATAACAATCTGTTCCACGCCTTTCTCTTAACGTGTAGTGTCTCCAGCAATCTTGGGCATTCTCTGGCTTGTAGACGCATCATTCCAGGCCCTCCCTCCGTCATCACATGGTGGCCTCCCTCTGTGTCTCTGTCTTCGCGTGGTGTTCTCTCTCTGTGTGTCTTTTCTCCTCTTATAAGGACATCAGTCACGCTGGATGAAGGGCCCACCCTACTCCAGTATGACCTCATCTTAACTAACTGCATTTGCAGTAACCCTGTTTTCACATTCTGTCACCTAACGTCACGTTCTAGGTACTGAGGGTTAGGATTTCAACATATCTTTTTTTGGGGGGCGGAACACAGTTCAACCCATAACACAAGAACAAAAGGACAAATAAACCAATTTGAAAATGGGTAAAGGATTTGAATAGACTTTTCTCCAAAGAAAATATACAAATGACCAATAAGCACATGGAAAGATGCTCAGTGTCATTCGATGTTAGAGAAATGCAAATCAAAACCGTAAGATTGCACTTCATATTACAGCCATACGGGATGGCTATAATCAAAAATACAGATAATAACAAATGATGGAGAGGTGGTGGAGAAATTGGAACCCTCATATGTTGCTGGTGGGAATGTAAAATGGTGCAGCCGCTTAGGAAAACAGTTTGGAAATTCTTCAAAAGTTAGACATAGTTATCATATGACCCATCAGTTCCACTCCTAGATATGTACCAAGGGAATAGAAGACGAGTGTCCACAGAAAAACTTTTATGTCAGGGTTCCCTGCAGCATTATTCATAATTGCCAAAAAGTGGAAACAACCCAAATGTCCATCAACTGACGAGTGGATATGCAAAATGTGGTACATCCATACGTTGGAATACTATTTGGTAATAAAAAGGAATGAAGTACTGATACATGCCACAACATAGATCAACCTTGAAAACATTATGCTAAGGAAAAGAAGCCAGTTGCAAAAGACCGCATGTTACAAGATTTCGTTTATGCATGTCCAAAATGGCCAAATCTCTGGAAACAGAAAGTAGGTTATTGGTTGCCTGGAACTGTAGGGGTTCAGCGGAAACAGAGAGTGACTGCTGATGAGTACGGGGTTTCCTTATGGAGCAGCGAAAATGTTCTAAACGTAGATTGTGGTGATGGTTGCACAACTCCATGAATACACGAAAACTGTTGAATTACATGCTTTTAATGCGTTGATTTTATGGTATGTGAATCATGTCTCAATAAAGATGTTTTTAAAAACAACCTGTTTTTACTTCTTTCCCAATAGAAAAGCACGAGCTGGATCTCAGAAGATGACTTCTACCGGCCTCCCCAGGAACAGCCCGCGGAGAGTCCTTCCCATGCTTCCGTGGCTTCTCCCAGAGGGACTCCAGAGCCAAGGCCTGGCCTCCTCTCGCAAGGACCAAGAAGAAGCTGTTCCATGGAGGCCTTAGACAAAGCTTGCGTGCCTTCCCCAGGAAGCAGGAGAAGCAAGGCCACCCCGACGCTGGAGCATAAGAACTTCAGGGTGGTGCATCGCAGGCAGATGGGTAGGCGACTCTGCAGGCTTCCGGGCACCGCACTGCGGGCAGTGCCTTTCAGAAAGCAGTTCAAAAGTCCCCTTTTCCGTTACCAACTGGGCGGTGTCTTCTCCCAAGGAAAACCTCATCCCAAAATGTAATAAGGAGCACCCTTGCTGAGTAATTCGGGAAAGCATTTCAGGAAGAGTACTATATTTTCTCATAAAATCTTTTATTTATTTATTTATTTATTTATTCATTCATTCATTCATTCATTCATTTATGGCTGTGTTGGGTCTTCGTTGCTGCGTGCAGGCTTCTCATTGCGGTGGCTTCTCTTGTTGCGGAGCCTGGGCTCTAGGCGCATGGGTTTCAGTAGTTATGGCTGACAGGCTCAGTAGTTGTGGAACACAGGCTTAGTTGCTCCGCAGCATGTGGGATCTTCTCGGACCAGGGCTCGAACCCATGTCCCCTGCATTAGCAGGCAGATTCTTAACCACTGCACCACCAAGGAAGCCCTTTTTATTTTATTTATTTATTTATTTATTTATTTATTTATTTATTTATTTATTTAGGGTGGGCCGGGTCTTAGTTGTGGCATGTGAACTCTTAGTTGCAGCATGGGGACACTTAGTTGTGGCACACAGACTCTTAGTTGCGGCATATGTGTGGGATCTAGTTCCCCGACCAGGGATCAAACCTGGGCCCCCTGTATTGGGAGTGCAGAGTCTTACCCACTGGACCACCAAGGAAGTCCCTCTCATAAAATGTTAATAAAGTAATGCTCAAAACTGCCTACAGAGTACATAAATACTGTTTCACATATTGAAATGGAAAATATCTTCCCTGAAACTCTCCTATAAATCTTATGATTATACGTAAGATACATAAGATAATCTTATGAGTATACAGACATCGTGATTCTGTCTGTAGCCCAGAGCAAACCCCCGCCTCTTAAAGGCCCAGGTGTTTCAACTGCTCCTTCCCAAGGCCTTTCTCTTAGTTTATTTAACAGCTCTGATGGGGTTTATTAGATCTGCTGTTTGTTCAATGTCCTCTATGTGCAGTTTACAGTGAGGCCACCTTGATCTCCACACCCTGTGAAATTCCAGAAAGCATTAAATAACCATAACCTAATTTTTCTGTAACCCTCAGAAACAAACAAACAAACATGTGTGCTCTAGAGTCAGTCTCTTTCTCGCCTCATTTCCTGTTTGCATTGACCCAGCGGAGAATTCTGGCCAGGTTCCTGGGGCCCTGGCTCTGGGAGTCTGGGCAGAGCCCTGGTCTCCATGCTGCCTCCTTTTAGGTTTTTCTTTCAGCCCATGTGATGGTTGCAACCGTACCAGAGAAGGTGTGTTAGGCCTACATCATCAGGTATCCTGAAGGGTGGGAAGACCCTACACAATGGTTTGAAATCTCTAAGGCTAGTCTAGTCTGGGACAGAGACATGTGTGTCCTTTGGACCCCCTGGTTCAGGGGATGGCTGACCCCCAGGGAGCAGGGAGCATTGGGCTGTGTGTGGTACGTAGGCACGCACTCACTCACTCACTCAGCAGATACTTACTGAGCATCTGTGATGTGCCAGGCACTATTCTAGGTGCTGGGGACACAGCAGGAAACAAAGCAAAGTCCTTATCTTCATGAGACTTATATTCTAGTGTGAGAGGCAGGAAATAAGCAAATAAACAAGTAAAAGTACAGTGTGGGCAGGTAATAATAATTTCTGTGGGGAATAGTAAATCGGAGAGGGAGGGAGGAAGGCACGAGACGATCTTTGTGTTTCGAGCGGGGAGAACACGTGCAAAGGCCCTGTGATGGGAATGTACTTGGTGTGTCCAGGAAAAGAACGGAGACCAGAGTAGCTGGAACGGAGGAGATGGGGAGGGGGGTGGTTAGAGATGAGGTCAGAGTGACAGAGGGTCTCGTGGGCCACAGAAAGGACGTTGGCTTTTGCTCTGAGGGAGACAGCAGCCTTGCAGGGTTTGGGGCAGAGAGACGTGATCTGACTTATCTTTTAAAAGGGGGAGTCATACTGGCTTATTTGTTGAAGGGCTACAAGGGGAAATAGACCAGTTAGGAGGCCACGGCCATAAGCCAGGCCAGGGATGACGGTGGATTGAACCCCTGAGGTAGTGGTGCAGGCGGTGTGAAGTGGAGGAAGATTCTGGATATGCCAAGAGGATTGGCTGATGGATTAGATGTGGGGTGTGAAAGAAAGAAAATCAAGGATAACTCCAAGGTTTTTAGTCCAAGTAGCTGGAAGGATGAAGTTTGTCATTTTATGAGATGAGGAACATCAGGAGAGAAGCGGGTTTGGAGTGGGAGAATCAGGAATTCATTTTTGGACATGTCAACTTTGAGAAGCCTATAGACATACACAGAGCAGTTGAAGATCAGAATCTAAAGTTCAAGGGCAAGGTCTAGGCTGGAGATAAAAACTGGGGAGTTGTTGGCATAAAACCCTGAGACCAGGGGAGATCAGCTAGGAAGCTGATGTCAGTAGAGAAGAGAATCCAGGGCTGAGCCCGGGGCCTCCAGCATCGAGAGGCCAGCGAGAGGAGGGGGAGCCTGGGAGACAGGAGGGGGGACAGTGACAGCCGAGAAGAGCCAAGGGAAGGGGGGCTCAGCTGTGTCCAGTGATGCTGATGGGCCAGACCAGATGGGGACCAAGGATTGGCCTTTGGACTTGGCGACAAGGAGGGCCTGGTAGCCTTCCCAAGGGCAGGTTCTGTGGAATGAGGGGACAGAAGGCTGCCTGGAGCAGAGTGAAGAAGGAGTGGGAGCAGGGGGACTGGAGACAGTTCCCACACCTCCCCAGGGAGGTTTCTGTAAAGGAGACAGAGACACAGGGTGGTAATTAGAGACGCGAGTGGAGTCAAGAGGTATTTTTAAAGCTGGGAGAAATAACAGCGTGTTTGTGGGCTGGTGGGAATGATCCAGTAGAGAAGGGAGGAAACAGCAGCGCAGGAGAGGGAGGGAGGATTGCTGGAGGGACGTCCTTGTCCTTGAGTAGGTGGGGGGTGGTGGGACCCCCTGCACAGATGCACAGATGGGAGGGTTGGCCTCAGACATAAGCATAGTCAGCTCATCCCTGGCGACGGGGCGGTCAGAGTGTGGGTGCAGATGCTGGAAAGGGGAAGGGTAGTGAGGGGCATGTGGAGGTGATTGTTTGAGTGCTTTTATTCTCTCGGTGAAATTGAAGAACAAGGTCAACAGCTGGGGTGAGGATGGAATGGAGGCTCTCAAAAAATGTTCCCATCTGGCCCATGGCGGGCCTGTGTTCTCCTGGTGGTCACGTCGTCTGCACCCAGGGCAGGACTCAGGCCCCGGAGGTTCTCCTGGGTGGTGAAGGGTCAGGCCCGTCGTCTAAAGCACCTCTTTCTGCCTCCAGGGCTGTCTAACCCATTCCGGGGGCTCCTGAAGCTGGGCACGGTGGAGCGGCGGGGGGCCATGGGCATCTGGAAGGAACTCTTCTGCGAGCTCTCCCCGCTGGAGCTGCGCCTCTACCTGAGCGGCGAGGAGCACACCTGCGTGGAGAACTGCTCACTGCTGCGCTGTGAGTCCGTGGGGCCGGCCCACAGCGACGGCCGCTTCGAGCTGGTCTTCTCGGGCAAGAAGCTGACCCTGCGCTCCTCGTCCCGGGATGAAGCCGAGGACTGGCTGGACCGTGTGCGCGAGGCGCTGCAGAAGTGCCGGCGGCCCCAGCAGGAGGAGGAGTGGGTGACCATCCAGTACCCAGACCAGCCCGAGGACCCTCCAGAGGCCCCCCAGGGTGGCCGCCCCTCCCACTCAGACCTGCTCTCGGAGCCTGAAACCCGGCAGGGCCCGCAGTTTGACTGGTCTTCTTCCCAGGTTCCCGAGCCCGATGCTATTAAAGAATCCCTTCTGTACCTGTACACAGACCGGACCTGGATGCCCTATATCTTCTCCCTGTCCTTGGAGTCTCTGAAGTGCTTCCGCGTGAGAAACAATGAGAAGATGTTAAGTGACAGCCATGGAGTCGAGACCATCCGAGATATCCTGCCGGACACGAGCCTTGGGGGCCCATCCTTCTTCAAAATCATCACGGCCAAGGCCATCCTGAAGCTGCAGGCCGGGAACGCTGAGGAGGCCGCCCTGTGGAGGGACCTGGTGCGCAAGGTCCTGACGTCCTACCTAGAGACGGCTGAGGAGGCAGTGACACTCGGTGGGAGTCTGGATGAAAACTGTCAGGAGGTGCTGAAGTTCGCCACGCGGGAGAACGGCTTCCTGCTGCAGTACCTGGTGGCCATCCCCACGGAGAAAGGCCTCGACTCCCAGGGCTGCTTCTGTGCAGGTGCCGACTCGCTGTCCCGCCGCCCTCAGCCTGCTAGCCTCGCTCTGCCCGCAGTGGGGTTCCTACTCTAGGCTCTGCACCCCTTCCTGCTCCCCACGAGCGCCCCCATCCTGCCCCGGGGAAGTTGCAGCAAATGAGGCTGTTCCATGATCACATTGTATTCTTTTGGAGCAGGGGCATGGTACCCTTCCAAAAAATTTTTGCATGCTTTTGCGAGTGGACACAGTTTTTTTAAAAATTACAAAAATGGTCTCGTACTACTCAGAGCTGTCCAACAGAACTTTCTGTGATGATGAAAATGTTCTAGATCTGTGCTGTCCAGTGCGGTCGCTACAAGCCACATGTGCCTACTGAGTACTTAAAATGTGGCTTCCTAGTGTGGAAGGAACTGAATTTTCAATTTGCTTTAATGTAAATATATTTAAATGTAAATGGGCACCTGTGGCTCGTGGCCACTGTTTTAGACAGCGCAGCTGTAACTATTGTTCTGCAACTTGGCTTTTTTCTACTTAGGAATATATTATGCATATTCTTCTACGTCAGTACATCTGCTCTGTCATTAGCATCATCAAATCCTGTGCTGGGCACTGGGCCAGATGCTTTTTTTGGATTGTCTTGTTTAATCCTCACAACAACCCTGTAGGGATTTATCTCTATTTATAACTGAGGAAACTGAGTCACAGGGCTGGTAAGTACCTGTCCCACGTTCATACGGCGAGTGATGGTGGAGCCCGCAGAGGACTTGATGGTCCCAGAACCTGTGCTCTTTTCCAGGTCCTCACAGGGCCTCTCCACTCCCTTGCTTTCAAGGCTTCGTGATCTTCCGCTGCTCACGTTCCATTTCTAGCTCTTCTCCCCAACCCAGACACCCACGTCCATCACCCTGGGCCCTCCGGGTGAACTGTGAGGAGGTGGCCTTGCTGCAGAGTGTGCCAGAGGGAGGCTTGCGGCTGCACGTGGTCTAGGAGCTGTCCCATCGTGGGGGAGGAGCCTGTGGGACTGGAGGGGAAAGCCTGCTTCAGGCATCTAGAAGGGAGTGGTCTGCCGCTGGTGCCCCTGGAGGATGGAGAAGCTAAGCAGAGCAGCGCTTCCTGCAGAAAATATCTTCAAGCTGCTGCTCACCCCTCGCCCCCCACCTGCCAGACCCTAACGCTCACACTTTGCCCTTCAGCACGTGGGTGCCAGTCTCAGTGAGGAGGCCAGGCCTCCGGGGCTGGGAGGAGGGCTCCCTCGCTGGGGATGTGGATGCTGGTGGGTGGCTCTCCCCACGCCTGCCACCCGCCAGCCTGCCGGCCAGACTGAAACTGGGGAGCTCCGGCCTCCTTTCTGCCTGCGAGCACAGCTCGGTGGCCGGGCAGACACCAACCTCTGACATCTGGCTTGTATTTCATAGTTTACAGGGCACTTTCAAAACTCCATTTAAACTTTGCAATAACCCCACAGAATAGCAAGTAGTAGGGAATTGGAACCTTGCAAAACTTGGGTGAAGGTCAGGATGAGACAGCTAGCATGCAGAAGAACCGGTCCTTCTAGTTCCCAGGAGGTGGAAGGGACTCATTCCCTGGCCCTGTAGGAGACAGGGCCTGTGCTCAGGATTCGAGCCAGGCCTTTGTTGTGCCCTGGGCGCACCCCACTCCCGGTCCCCCCACCTTCCCGCCCCACTGTGGAGGGCCCTCCAGCAGAGGGACTGAAGCTGGCCCTGAACCACTGTCCCGAGGTTATCAGGCAGCTGTGGCTTCCAGCTGGCACCAGGCCATGTCCAGACAGCCCTGCCTCTGTCTGGCTTCCCCACCCACTCCCTGTGGCCAGCCCCATGTCCCCAGCTCCTGCCCTGCTTGCCAAGACCCTGACTCCGTGGCTTCCATTTCTGGGCCGCCGTGGAGGGGTGGACCTAGAGGAGGCTGGCATTGTTGTGCAAGCAGTGAAGAGAGGCAGCTGGGAATAAGAGAATGAGGGCTGTACACCAGCCCCACCCAAATCTGACTCCAGCTGTGCCACTCAGTCGTTGTGTGACTGGGCAGGTTTCCTGACCTCTCTGTGCATCAGCTTCTTCAGCTGTGAAATGCCGCTGATAATTCTTAACAGTGTTTTGTCGTAAAGATTAATTAATAGGGTTGATTCTGACTGGTGGGAATATGAGCGGTGGTGGTTTTCATCTTCGTACTCTCCTTTTTAATCTTTCTATGGATACTTTCCTTAGATAGGGGGCCCTTTCTGCCTTGGCCGCTTCCGTGTTGTTCAGGAGCTGACTCCATCCCCACCGCTGCTCACCCTCTCACTGTTCTTCTCCCCAGGCTGCTCCCGGCAGATCGGCTTCTCGTTTGTACGGCCCAAGCTCTGTGCCTTCTCTGGCCTCTATTACTGTGACATCTGCCATCAAGACGATGCCTCAGTGATCCCGGCCAGGATCATCCACAACTGGGACCTCACCAAGCGCCCGGTAAGTCTGGAGCCCAGCCTGCCGTGGCCACACAGGGCTGCCGAGTGACAGAGGAGGGGTTGCTCCTCTTTGTGGCTGCTGTTCATATGTTTGGGGGAGTTTGGCTCTAGGGAAGCCCGGGTCACTAGTTCAGGCCCCATGATGTGGGGGAGTTGACCAAGAAAGTAACTGGGTGCTGGTCTCCAGCCCCTGGACAGAGCTCTGTCAGTGCCTACCTTTGTCCTCAGGTGGGAATCTGAGGATGGTTTGCTGCAGCTCCCCATGGATACAGATAAAACTGTTTAAAGCACCAACAGCTAGATACATAGATGGAAATGATAGATAGGATAGATTAGATATAGATGGCTGGGTGGATGGGTTAGGTGGGTAGATGCGTGCATGGATGGATGGGTAGATCGGTGGATAGATGTGGATGAGTGGATGGAAGGATGAGTGGGTTGATGGATGGGTGGGTAGGTGGATGAATGGGCTAGCCAGCTGGCTGCACTTCCCCTGGGAGCATTTTTCCGTGCATTTTTTTTTTTTTTAACATACGCATCTACTTTTATTTTTTTCACCATTGAAAATCATCTTTATTCGGTTGTTTAGTCTTTCTTCCCCACCCCCAAGAATACAAGCTCCTGCATCTACTTTTTGTAAAGTTTGGGATCATACTGGACTCATACTGCTTTATAACATGCTCTGTTTAGTTAGTATTACATCTTGGGTACTTTTTTATATTCACCAAATGCTTCTGCATAAGATGTATTCTATGATCTTTCAGATTTTCCTCTTCTTCAGCTGAGCTTACCCACTTACATAGCTGTGTTACCATGAACAAACTATTTAACTTCAGTTTCCTCGTCTGTAAAGGGGGATTAATAACAGCGTCTGTCCCCAGGCTGTGTGAGGACTAAAAGAGACAGTACCCACCAGTCACTTAGATGGTGCCTTACATTAGTGCCCTGAGGCCTCACCTTCTGCCCCTAATTTGCTTGAGGGTCTGACTCAAGGAGTGCAAACTTGGCTTTCTTCCAAAGGCACAGATTTCTGCTAAGACAAGACACAGAAACACCGGGAAGAGGTTGGTTGCTTCTCTCAAGACCCAGGCCTGCCAGCCGTGCCGCCTCACTGTGTGGAGGTGTCTTCACGTGTCCCCATCAGAGTCCAGGGAACATGATTCTCAGGGCCTGTACCACCCTGACCTCCACCCCCCTGGGGGTGAGAACCTCCCAAAGACATTAGCTTCACTTTGGCTTTTTTATTGGTTACCTCATCCCCACCCCTGCCCTCAATGTTAAGTATTTAACTAACTACATGGAGAAAATTAAACCTCAAGATCACCACAAATGCAAAGAACCCTCTGGCCATAAAACACCCTCACTATTTACAACACCCAGATACCTCTGTTGAGCCATCTTCTTTTCACTGCTGTAATTTTGGTGCCACTTCCTCTTTCCAACTGGAGAATTATAACACTTCCCTTAGGGTGCCTGAGGTCAGGAAATATCCAGCTCTCTCAAAGATCCCGGGCCTGGGAAGGACACGAAAATTCACACTAGAAAGTGGCTGATTGGCGGGTTAGGGGCCCTTTGTCCACTGTTACCACTCTGGCTGACCCACTTGTGCGAGGTCCGGCTGGCACTACTTGGCAGGATGTCAGCCCAGGCCTGGGGCTTCTCTCTTTGTCTGTCTCCTCCACACCCACGGGGGAGGACCAGTCCCTGGGGAGCTCGAAGCCCATGCCTGTCGGCAGCACTTGGCAGTTTTCAGTGCGCATTCCTGCGTGGTATTTCATCTGAGCATCCCCGGAAGCCTGGGACTGAGTTGTCGGAAGGGCTGGGGAACAACAGTTTGACCTGAGTCACGGACTCACCAGGCTTTTGCCTGTGGGCTGCCTATTGGCTGGGGGCTGGTTCCTCAGGGCTCTGGGAAATGGGAAAAGATGGAGTTGTCAGCTGCTGGGGGAGGCGAGAGATGCTGGTGAAGCTGGTGGAGCAGCCCCCAGCCTAACAGTCTCCTGAGGGCCCTATTACATACCCCTGAGCCAGGGGACAGACACCTGGACCACACAGGCACTCACAGAGTCTGATGGCAGCTCCCCTTTACTGAGGATATGCTTACATGGATTTTCTTTTCATCTAAGCTCAAAATTATCCCATGCGGTAGGTGGGAGGTAGGTTTTATTTTCCCCATTTTACAGATGAGGAAACTGAGTCACAGAGAGGTTAAGTAAGTTTCATAAGGCCATACAGCTGGGAAGGGGTGAACCAGGAGCCAAAGCCCGACTCGTAAGCGCTGCAGGGCGGTTGACGGTGGAGAACATCTCAGCTCCTCCATCCTTATCACGGCAAGGAGGAGACTGCAGGGGAGAGGGGCTTCTCTTCAGCACGTGAGGCAGCCAAGTGTGCAGAGACAACACCTCGGTTTAGACCTGGGCTCTGCTTTCTTCTGGTGGCTTGGGTAAGCCACTTCAGCTTCTCTGAGTCTCAGTTTCCTCATGTGTAAAATGGGGATGATGACACCTTCCCTTTTGGGTTGTTGTGAGGATGTGGTCGAGGTCCTTAGCCCAGTGTCTGGCAAATAGTAGGTGCCCAGTAGTTCGCTTTGGCATCAGGGTCAGGGCTGCGGGTAGAACCTTCAAAGTCCTATCACGTGGGAGAGGCCCAGATTGATCACTCAAATCCACATGGAGACTTGGGGGGCCCTGGTTGGTGCTGCTGGCAGGGGTGGAGGGAGCTCAGGAAACCTCTAGTTAAGCTGTGTCTGATCCGTAGCTTCCTGTAGTTGGAGCCTGACTCAGACCTGTCACCTGGTTCCTGAGTCGGCCCGGGGTATTGCCTGTTTCCCTTCGGCAGGAAAATGGGGGCAGGGACGACAGGAAATAGTGGGAAGGATCTGTGAGGCCCAGGAGGAGAGGCGCGTTGACCGGAGCAGCCCCTCCTCCGTCCCAGCACTGCCAGGAGGGGCAGCAGCTGGTGTCAAGGGGGAAGAGTGGGTTTGGAAGTCAGATAGACTGGGTTCACATCATGACTTGTACGAGCCGTGGACCTTGGCCAAGTCACTTCCTCTCTCCGAACCTCAGTTTCCTCATCCATAAAATGAAGAAGGTACCACTTCCCTCGGCAGGTGGTTGGAGGGGTGAGCGAGTGAGTAGGTAACACAGTGCCTGGCCCTCAGGTGCTCACCAAACGGCCCTCCTGTCTCACCCTCGCTGCCTGGTGGTGTCCCCAGGTCTGCAGGCAGGCCCTGAAGTTCCTGACGCAGATCCGGGCCCAGCCCCTCATCAACCTGCAGCTGGTGAACGCGTCTCTGTACGAGCACGTGGAGCCGATGCACCTCATCGGTAGGAGCCGGGAGCAGCTGAAGCTCCTGGGGGATTACCTGGGCCTGTGCCGAAGCGGAGCCCTGAAGGAGTTGAGCAAGAGGTGAGCACCCTGGGCATGCATGGACACACACACACACACACACACAAATACACATACACACACAGGGTCAGTGCAAAAGCAGCTTCTTGGGAGAAATGCCAGGGCTGGGAGGAGAACTCCTTCCCTTTGCGCTTAGAAGTGGCTTTTATTTGTGCGTGTATTTGTTCATTCATTCGTTTGACAAATATTTACTGAGAACGTGCTCAGGGTCCATCACTGGGCTTGGGGCATGGGCCCAAGCGCTGAGCAAGGTGGACCTGGGTCCTGCCCTCTGGAAGGCATGGCAGGTGAGTAAGGCAGCAGCTACCACCAAGAGTGAGGGCTGGAGGAGAGAGTAGGACGCCCTGGAAGTCCTACTAGAGGGGCGGGGGATCTAACCCAGACTGGAGGAGGGCGGAGTGGGGAAGGCTCCCTGGAGGAACTGACATCCAGGGTGAGACCTGCCAAACGAGTGGGAAAGCGAGGAGACGCAGGAAAGACTGTTCCAGATAGAAGGAGTGATGTGCTCAGGCTGTGAATGAAGGCCCCATTCGTGGAAAGAACAGGGAGAACTTTCGGGGGAGTGAGGAGGGAAGTAGGGATGTGGTGAGAGGAGGCTGGAGAGGTAAGAAGGGCTGTGTCGCCCTGGCTCCTCTGGTTCCCACTAGCCGTTCACCCCATGGCGGCTTTGCTTTGCTGCTGTGGCAACATCCGTCCCCAAATCCTCGCCAGAGGACAGGGTTGCATGGGACCCTTAGGATGCCCTTCAGGAAGCTTCTTGGTACCCGGGGCCTGAGGGGGGCCTTCAGTGCTCAGTCGGGGGTGAGGGGTGACACCTTCTGTGGGGCTGTGCTATCCTGGGGCCCTAGGAGGTCAGACCTCAGGTGGATGAGCTGGTGCTTGCTGCCCAGTTGGGCTTCGTTGCTGGGTTTCTGAGGTCTTAGAGCAGCTCACAAGCCCCTCCACTTTCCCCCTGCAGCCACTCCTCCCGACAGCGCTGGCACAGAGACCACCTGTCTGACGGGCTCGCCTGCTCAGTCCTGGTCCCCGTGCTCCCAGAGCCGCTCCCGCTCGGCTCCTCAGGGCCAGGGCGGCACAGGGAGAGACTGCTGCGGGGAGCCCTCTCCTAGGCAGGGAGCAGAGGCTGGCCCCTCACAGGCTCCCAGAGCAGCCGGCTGAGCCCTGGTCTCCCCCTCAGGGCCCAGAAGAGCAGAAAGCCCTTTGGGGGCCACCATGAGAGACCTAGAAGGCTGCTGCTGGGGAGGCTATTTCTGTCTCCATCATCATCTCAGTGCCTGGGTCCCTACTCACTCCCATCCTTTCTGAGATTCCAGGACCCAGGGCTCCAGAGTCTGCCCTCCTGCCCCGCTGTCCAGGGTGGTAAAAGCTCAGGTCAGGTGGGACCCTGTCACCCTCCCCAGTCCAGGGTTCTCTGCAGACCTGAGAAGACCAGGTGCCTGTAGGGTGCGTCCTGGGTGCTGGCCTCATTCACCCATCCCTGCCGCGCTGAGAGTGTTTGGTCAGCAGCCTTACTGGCCTGTCCGGGCTGCCCTGCCTGGGCACTGGGGACAGTCCTGCCTCTTTCTCTCTGGCCCTGCTGTTCCCATCCTTGGGCGGCAGCACTGCACACGGTGCTCCCAGCCTTTGAGAAAGCAAGGCCAGGCCTGTGGAAGTCCCATTTCAGAAGCAGCGTGGGGCGGGGGAAAGAGTTCAGGAGCAGCCTCCGCCTGGCCCCAGATCCGCTGTGTGACTCAAGGAAGTTGCTTCACTTCTCTGAGCTTCAGCTTTCTTGTCTGTAAAATGGGCCAGTGATCCCTGTGTTGACGTGGCCTACCAGAGTTGTGGTGAGGGCCACATGAGGGGCTCAATGTCTGGGGTGGGACAGGGACAGGTGCACAGATGGCCCTGGGTCAGGGCGGTCTGTGCCATGAAGAAGGAAGGAAGGGCCAGGGGAGCTCCCGGAGGAGGTGGCATCAGCTGAGGGTTTGTGAAGTTCGTTTCTTTTGTTCTTTTAAAAAGAAAAAGTGCTTTTCTTTTTCTTCTTTACAAAGATAGTATTCAAATAGTATGAAAGAGAGTCAAGCAGAAAGTTGGGATCCCCCTTCTCTAGTCTGGCCACCATCAGTTCTGTTAGATGCTCCAGACCCAACTTGGTCCTCACACAGGAGAACGGAGTTGCCACAACACAAACGGCATCACGTACGTAGTGAACTGGGGTTCAGCAAAAGAAGCAGAGGAGAAAGCGGAAGGGAGGGCCCGCTTTCCTGGCTAAGGGAACCCACGGCATGGAGGCGGGGCAGGAGCATGGCTCGCCAGGGCCTTCGGGGGGCTCAGGGCAGTCAGGTGGTGGGTCAGGGGCCAGACCTCGAAGGTCCCCTGTGCCACAGCAAAGGCGTCTGGATTTCATTCTGCTGGCAGTGGGGAGCTGTTGAGGGGTTTTGAGCAAGGGACGGTCACGTTCAGTCAGGAGTTTAGGAAAGACCAGTTTAGCAGCAGTGGGGCGTGGGTGCTGGTGTAGGAATTGGCCCAGGAGGTGAGGAGGCCTGGACTGAGTCGGCCAGAGTGAAGGGTGAGAGGACGGGAAGGGCTGAGGAGAAACAGGCAGGTTTTGGATGTGGGATCCCCTTTCTCTCAGGGGGCTGCCCTGGCGAAGGGGACTCCTCCCTGACTTCATCTATCCCAACAGTTGTACGGCCTCACTTGAGGGTGTGACAGACCCAGGGTAGGTGGCTCGTAGGGAAGGCCCTGGGCCTAGCTGGCCCCCTGGGCTTCCACGACTACGGGCAGAGGGCAGATGACAGAGGACTCTCCATCCAAATCAGCCCCACCCTTCCTGCCGGCTCAGGAACAGCCTGTGCACCCCGCACCCCCTGCATTTTCCTGGTGATAAGCGGCAGCGTCCTGTTCCCAGAAAGCTGGAAGTTTACTGGGGAGACCAGCATGTTGAGCTGAGCAGACAGTGGCCACATCCTCACCCCACGCAGCACAGCCTGGCCTGCCTGCCTGCCTGGTGGAACTTGCCATCTTGGCCCCGGGTGGGATCCCCCCTGGACCACAACTGAGGCCATGGGGTGGGCAAAGCCAAGCACCCACTCCAGATGCCGCGGGGCCTGGCACCTTCCTGCCCCCAGATGTCCAGAGCATCCTGGGGCAGGTTCCCACGCTTCCTCAGACTGGGAGAATTCTCCCCCCAACCCCAGTACCAACACAGACACACAGCAAGGTCAGACAAGTTTTTGTACCAGGGGAATTTCTGCAGGTGTTTCCTCTCCATCTCTCAGGATGTGACCCTTGGGATCTGTGCCATTGGTGAGGTGGAAACTAGAGCTGGGTTGGCAGCTGAGCCCTCATCCTCTGCCTCCCCCACCTCTGAAATGGGATCTGCTGCACTCAGGACATGTCTCAGCTCCTCTCCCATAGCACTGAAACCAGATGCTTGAATGTCTGTCCCTCCACTAGACCAGGGGCTACAGGAAGGCAGAGGCCACGTCCTGTGCATTTCTGTCCCCAGCCCTGTCCCTGGTATGTAATGGTGGCAATAATGACAACAGCTAACACCTACAGGCATTCACTGGGTGGAAAGGATGCAGGCTCTGGAGCCAGACTCCTGCGTTCGTTCACACTCCAGCTCCGCCACTTACTAGCTGTGTGACCACAGGCAAGTTATTTAACCTCTCTGGGCCTCCATTTCCTCTTGCAAAATGGGGGTTATAATAGTGTCAACCTCACAGGAGTCTTGTGAGAATTAAGTGAGTTAATATATATAAAGCTCTTAGTCTCGTTCCCGGTACCAAGCGTTAGCTTTCCTCATCATCCTCATCATTATTATTTTTTAAACAGATGTTTATTTTTTTATATCTTCAAATTAAAATTTTTGCGGCTTTATTGAGTATAATTGACAAAATTGTAAGACATTTAAAGTGTATGTTGTGATGATTTGACATATGATTACATTGTGAAAGGATTCCTCCCATCTGGTTAATTAACATATCCATCATCCTCACATATTTTATATATTTTTATGTATATACATGGTGTGTGTGTGTGTGTGTGTGTGTGTGTGTGTGTGTGTCTGAGAGAGAGAGAGACAAAGACAGAGACAGAGAGAATATTTGAGTTCTACTCTTAGCAAATTTCAATTATACAGTGCAGTGTTATCAACTGAGGTTAATAATTATTCATTGTTTACTATGTATGAGGCACTGTGCCAGATGCTTTAAATAAATTATTTCATCCTCAGAACAGCTCTCTGTTTCAGGTGAGGAAACCTGAGGTTCAGAGAGGTTAAGTAACTTGCCCAAGGTCCCAACAGCTTGTCACCTGGAAGCCCAGATCCCAAGCCCAGGCGGCTGACAGCTCCGCCCGGACGGGAGCTGTTTATGCCTGGTCAGCAGCGCTGAGGGAATGAAACCAAACCCAGGTTGGCCCGGGTTCCTTCTAAGGAATCTCTTGTGTTTTCTTTGAAGGCTCAACCACAGGAATTATCTCTTGGAGTCTCCTCACAAGTACAGTGTCGCGGACCTCCAGCAGGTAAGAATGCCACCCCCCAGACCTCTCTAGAGGGACCTTATTCCTGGAGAAATCAGAAAGGGAGATGATGGGGTTGGGGGAGAGTGCCTGCAGTCTACTGAGGCCAGACGGCCGTCTTCAGCTTTTTGGTAGCTCGGAACGGGTGTCCTGCCGTCCACACTTCCTGGGCAGTGGCTGAGCCCCCAGCGCCCCTGGGACAAGCAGGCACTGCAGCAAAGCCCAGGATCACAGGGCTCAGCCCCTTCCCTGCGTCTGGACTCCTCCCCGGCAGGGAGGACAGAGGGAGGGGTGAGGGTTTGGGACGTTCCTTTCCTCAAGGGAGGGTACAGTGGATTCCTCCGTGCTCAAGGGCTGCACGTGCTCAGTCTGATTCTGGGAGGTTTTCTCGCCCAAGTGGAAGGAAACTCCTCTTGGGGTAGGAGTTCTTCAGGCAGGGTGCCAGGAGCAGCAGCAGACCACGTCTTGCAGACGGCCTCAGGCTCGGCACAGGTGCTTAAGAGGCCCCGGCGGCCCGGGCTTGCCCTCCACAGATCGCGGACGGGGTGTATGAAGGATTCCTCAAGTCCCTCATCGAATTTGCCTCCCAGCACGTCTACCACTGCGACCTGTGCACCCAGCGCGGCTTTATCTGCCAGATCTGCCACCACCATGACATCATCTTCCCCTTTGAGTTTGACACCACAGTCAGGTATGCGGACCCTCAGCCAGCCACCCCGCCCCACCCCCATTCCCACCCGGCCCCCCGGAGTCCCCGGGCGGCAGGCCCGGTGCCCAGGGAGGGGGACAAGACGAGCCCTCACAGGACTCCCTGCCTCTACCGAGCCATCCATGTTTCTGGAGAAGAGGTGGCTGCTGCCTCTTTGGGTTGCGGTGGGAGGACCTCAGTTTTGTCCTTTATGAGCAGGTGGAGGAGGAACTGGATGAGTTTCTGGCCTGGAGTGTTGGCACAGGCCGGGCATAAAGCGGGCACCTGGTGGGTGGTACCTGCCACTGCCTCTGCCCCTGTAACAATTGTTCTTGTCCCCAGTTATTGCTCATTATCAGAGGCCTCTAAATGGAAAAATTCATCCACCAAACCTCCATTCCAACCCATGTGGGAGTGGAAAACTGAACTGGTGGGAGCATTCATTCATTTTCAGTAGGTGTCCCCGGACCCGGATTTGACCTCTGAACAGACCTGGAGCTGAGTTCTTTAAACTGCAGAGTGTTTGAAACATAGGCAAGAAATCGTTCTGTGAGTCTCAGCAGTATTTATAAAAAGGGAAATAGAATAGAGAGTATGAGCGTGGGTTGCGGGGCTTAGGGGTAAGCACTGTGGCGAGAACCTTTTGTCCCGGAACAGAGAGGCAGTGCCATGTGCCATGGGTGGCAGGCCCCCGTCAGGAACACTGACCAGCCTCGAGCCCTGGGAGGCCCATCGGTCCCAGCAGTGCTTGCTGCTTTCTCCCAGGTGTGGCGAATGCAAGACCGTCTTCCACCAGAGCTGTCAGGCCGTGATGAAGAAGGGCTGCCCCCGCTGTGCCCGCCGGCGCAAGTACCAGGAACAGAGCACTCTCGCCTAACCCCATTTCCTGTCCCCACCGGGGACCCGGGGCTCAGCCATCCCAGCTGGGTTGGCCATCAGCCTGGGTCACGCTTTCAAGGTGTCACAGATGTCTCCCTTGTCAGGAAGACTCTCGGATGTGATCAGAGCATGAGCCTATGAGAGGGAGCCTTGGGAGCTCTTGATGACACCTCCTGCCCCCCACCCACCTGCTCCAGGAGGCCGGGACACCAGCAGATGCCCCTGTCTGAGGATGTGGGAGGAGAGGGGCTTTGCACTAATTGGCCCGGATCCCCTCACTGACACACCATCTCCATTAGGGCTGTTCAAACACTGTGGAAATAAGACTTGGGAAGCATTTTCAATTCCACATTCCTGATTAAAAGGCCTAGTTTTTTTAAGGTGGGTTTTTTCCCTTCATATTTCAACAGAAAATATTTTTTTATTCTTGACCCTCCACAAGTTACCCAAGAAATCCAGGCACTCTCACCCTGAGCAAATGTGCAGGAACTGCTCAGGCCAGGCCTGTAGGCGGGTGGCGGCTGGGTGGACAGGCCCCCTAGGACAGAGCCTGACAGCTGGCGGGTGCCTTTCCTTCCCCCTCACCGAGCGCTCGCTGCCGACAGCTCCTGTACAACGTGCCAAACCCCCGGGGGGCCAGGCAGGCTCAGTCCTGAGGACCGTGTGTTTCCTCTCCCTCTCCTCTCTGCTCCCCGCCCCCTCCTCGCCTGAAAAGCCCATCACTTCCTCCATGTCAGAGCCCCTGGCTCTCCCATAGCCTGGGATCTTGGTCCCACAGGAGGAGGGGAGTGACTCGGAACCAGCACTGTCAGCACTTTGAGCCTTCCTTGGTCCAGGGAAGGGTCGCCATCTAGCCCACCCCTCAGCCCCCTGCCCTCCTCACTCCTACCACTGACAAGCAGCCAGCCAGCCAGCCGGGCGGGGGACTGCTGCAGACGCAGGAATGCATCCCCGCCTGACTGACCCCCACCGGGACAGAGGTAGGCTGGGTCCCCACTGTCGAACAGTGACCCTCGTCCTTCCACGAAGAGTGTCAGCCCTGCTGCTGAGATGTGCAGGGACACGCAGGAGAAGCCACCCTCGTGGAAGGATGCTCAGCCTCAGTTTACAAAGCCATGAGAGTTCACAAAGCTTTGCTGGACTGGCCCAGGAGGGGCGCTGCCGAGAGACTGGAAAATTTCACTGGAGCACAATTGCCTTTTGAAGGGGCCTTGGGGTGGAGCCTGGAATTGTTTTCAAAGTGATATTTAGACCCTTGGGGTTGGGGGGTGAAATCTGGGCATGATTTCTCTGTTGCCTCCCCCCCCCCCCACCTCTCCTGGATCCAGCAGGCACCCCTCAGCCCTGGGGTCTTCTGGCCATCCTATCTGCACTTAGCTTGGATTGGGGGCCTTAGGTGGAGATCCGCCTTCACTGTCAAGATACGAACCTACTCCCACCTCTCCCTTGGGCTGATTTGGCTGCTGAGTCACCTGCCCAGCCTTGTGGAGCTGGATAAATTGTGCAATAGAATCGAGGAGGTGGTAGGTGGATGGGGGAGGGGGCTGTCACACAGCTTCCCTGTCCCCATCACGGAAGATGGTGCACACCTGTGCCCAGCGCACCAAAGAAAGTGGATCCTTACCCCCATCCCCACCCCCCATAGCCAGCATTAATGCTCCACCACAAACACAGCCTGATCAGAGCCGTAAGTGGTCCAGATCCCTGAGTGAGCCTGGGGTGGGCAGCGCCGCCTGAGCCCAGCCCTGTTTCCTCGGGCCTGTGAGTATATTCTGTATTCCAGAGGGTCCCTAGGAGGCAGCAGGAGGAGCTCACTTTGGTCTGGCGGGGCCTGGCACGCCCCACTCCCCGCCCTCCCTGAGATCAGTAGCCTTAGAGCTGCCCGTCCCCCATACCAAAAAGCTGCTGATGCTTTCGGATGAGTTGACTTTTAACCCCCTCACCTCCAATGGGAAGCTGATGTGAACCTCAGTAGTGCCCACACTATTTTTAAAATTTAATTTTATGCAATAAACTGTTTCTAGTGAGGGGCCCTGGCCCTGAGAAGTGCTTTGCAATGTACCGAAGGAACTGCTGCGTGTGATTTTTGAATGATTTTGCAGTAAAGACCTGATCTTTCTAACCTGTGGTCTGGTTTCTGAATCTTTTTTTTTTTTTTTAAGTAAGTAATTCGGTTATTTAATTATTTATTTAGGCCGTGCCACCTGGCATGCAGGATCTTAGTTCCCCAGACCAGGGATTGAACCCAGGTCCCCTGCAGTGGAAGCACAGAGTTTTAACCACTGGACCGCCAGGGAAGTCCCTGGTTTCTGAATCTTAATGCTGCTGCTGACTGGGGGAGACCACAGGCCCTCAGTTACCATCTGATAGCCGCCCCTGCTCTCTTGTCAGTCAAACCCTAGGCAATGGAGGGCAGGAGGGGAGTGGTTATTGGTAAACATTTGCAAGCAGGGGGCTTGTGTGCCAGGACTGGGCATGGAGAAGAGGGGAAGTAATTCTTCAGTCTACCCCCCAACCCTTGCCTCTCCTCGGAGTCAGCCCCCCTCCCCCACCGTGGGATAGGATTTCAGGGCCTTTGGGGAGGTTTACTTACATACACTCATATAACTAATGAAGCTAATGCCTGAAATCCCAGCGTGATGGCTTCTTTCCTGTTCCTTAAATGTCAAAGCACGGACTCCTGACACTGGAACATGTGAGACCATTTCCCACAGGCAAGAGAAGGGGCTCAGGAAGGAAAGGTTCGTGAGCAGGGCCCGATTCAGGGCTCATGGCTTTAGGGCTCAACATGGCCTTTACTTGGCTGCCAACTTTCCTCTGAAGTTCCAGAAGAAGTCCCAGGGGTGGGGGGCGCCTGCAGGGGGAAGCCCGCCACTGCCCCTTGTAAAGACAGAAGAAGGAAACAGACTAATTCCCAGGGAAATCAGGTTGCAGGAAAATGGGACTGAAAGATTCAGGTCTGCAGTTTCCTGTCCTTGAAGATGCCTCTCAGCCTTCGAGGACCACTCACTCTCCGCCCATTGCATGAGCCCCAGCTTCGCTCAAGGGCAGGTAGTGGTGGGCTCCGAGGAAACCCGAGGGACCTGGTGTGAGGGCTAGAGGAGGCAGGCCCAGAGGAGGGCCAGGAGCACATGACCTGTGTGCTACCTTTGGACTCAATCCTCCATCCTTAGCAAGGTGTTTCTGAGAACACTTGTGTCTCCCTTCCCCCTCCTGCCTAAAGAAGGATTGGGGGGGTGTTTGGAGACCTCAATTCAACCCCAAAGAGGAGGACAGCTCACCTCATAATAAAATTAGTGGTAATAACTAATCTAATGTGTGTTCTTAGAATGTGATCATAACAATACATTTGCTTAGTGCATCTCATTTAATCTTCACGACAATCCTATGAAGTAGGTGTTATTATGCCCAGTTTACAGGAAAGAAAACTGAGATGCAGAGATAAGGTGCGCATCTTGAGTTCAAGCCCCAGGAGCCTGCTCTGAGCTTATCCTAGGGACAGATTGGAGGAGGCCCTCCTCCCCCACAAGGATCAAGGCAAGGCGGTGGGGGAAAGGGTTGGAGTAGAGCAGTGGAGGGAAATCTGGCCAGAAGTTGGTGAGAAGGCCTCCTCCCCTCTCATCCCACCATCCTGGTTCTGCTGCCTCCACCTCCGGGAGACCGCCAGGTGTGGCCCAGGATCCCGGGAGGTGCAGGGGAAGGGGTGGCGCCTCTGCTCCTCGGGCGCTGGCCCGTCCCAGAGGGGACAGGAAGCCAGGACACCGGGGATTGTCTCTCGGAGCCGCAACCCCAGTCCGGGAGGAAGTTCTGCCGGGTGCTCTCCGCCGGTGCCTCCCTCGCTATATTGTTGAACAGGAAACAGGGCAGCGTGGGAGCAGGGCGGTGGAGGAGGGAGCGCCGGACGCCGAGCCCCCGCGCGGCTGCCAGAACAAGTGGAGGCAAGGCCAGCGATCGGACACCCCGAGGTGCCAGGGCAGGGCCGGACTGGGCGGGGGTGCTGATCTGGGGCGGGGAGGGGAACCGCAGGTGGCGGGTCCTCACCCGGGAGCATCGCGCGCCAGCCCCTTCGCACTGCGCTGGAGCCTGAGCTGCGCGGGCTCGGAAGGAGGGCCGCGCGGGACGGATCTTCCCCTCCCCCGGGAGGAGGTGGGAGGCGAAGGGCTGCCCTCCGTCCCGGGGCGGGAGGGGCGCAGGCCCAGGCCCCCAGCTTCGACCCAGGCGTTGGCGCCCCTGTGGCTCTTGTCTGTCTCCCGGGCAGTGGACGCAGTGCACCTCCTGGTGATGGGTCCGTCCTCGCGCTCCAGGGATCCTCCCTGCTCCCCCATCCCTTCCGTTCTCTTCGCTCCCCCAGGGTCGGGGAAGGAGCCGAGGGTTGGGTCCCCTCCCCACCCAGCCAGTGACCCTGAGCTCCGGGGAGCGTCCCTGCGGTGGGAACCCCGCTCCAAGTTTTTCCAGGCCCGGCCGAGTTGCGTTCGGAAAGAGCCTGGGGAGGACGTAGATGGGACCGGAGCGGGTAGTGCCTGCAATCCGGACAGTTCAGGATGCAAATGGCCTTGCTCGGATTGGGAACGCCCCGGCAAGACTGCAAGCCCGGGTTGAGCAGTCCCTAAGCAGCGCGCCCGCGGGACGCAGAGGCTCGCGGACAACGAAATCTCGCGCGTAGGGGTGGGGCGGGGCAGGGTCGGGACCTACCCTCCCTTGGATCCGCTCGCGACCCTCCAGCGCCCCTTCGGTCGCAGCCGTCCCTGCCCCTGCCCCTCCCTCAGGCTTTCTCCTGCCCCGGGCCGCGCCCCCAAAGTCCCCACCGACGCAGCCAGACTTCTTCAGGCTCCTCCTCGCCCCTCCCAGACACAGCCGCTTTGGGAACTGAAGGCAGCCCTCTCCTTCTTTGCTCTCCTTGCCAGCTCCTGCTCCCCGAGGTCTCTCCAGCCTAGCTCTTTGAAGCCCCGCCCAAGGAGATGGCAGGGACCTAACCTGCATACATCCGCCGGCTCCGCCCAGCCAGCCCATGGGCTCCGTGAGGTCAGCCCTGCCGACGTGAGTGAGCGCGGGGGTCCAGCGGAAGGTGGTGAGAAGGGGTGTCCCCCTCTAGGGTTTGGTGGCTTAGCTCCCGTCAGCTCAAGGACCCCGCCTCCAGGGTCCAGTGTGCTTAGTGACTCAGTTTACACCCCTTCCCCATCCTGGAAAGCTTCAGAAAGAGGAGGAGCGCTAGACCAGACCAGACCTTGTGCCTTGGATCCCTCAGACTCAGCAAGAGGCCGAGCTCCCAGCTGCTGGTCCCAGGTCACCTTTGTGGGTCAGTAGGTGTGGTCGATGTAAAGGCTTGGAGGGACCAGCCACACAGGCAGGCTTACAACTGGGCTCTGACTCCCTCCCCCAACATACCAAGGGCCAGACTGAGCTGGCGTGGAGCGGGGCGTGTTGTGGTGATCACTCCAGGAGAGCTTTGGGGGCCCCTGGGTACACCGCACGGGTAGTCACTATCACAAAGTGCATTCCCTAGGGGCCATTCTCATGGGGCAAGGTAGAGATCACAGGGCAGGGGGGCAGGCCGCAAGGCCGAGCCTCTCTCGGGAGGTGGAGATGGGAGCCAGAGAGCAGGGGGCGGTGCCCGGTCGGTCTGGGCTGGCCGGGCTCCGGGTTCACGTCTGTGGCAAAGCCGCTGGGGAAGGAAAGAGCAACCGAGAGAACCGGTTCCCCCGGCCTTGGCAGTCGCGGCCCCTCACGCCAAGGCCCTTGGACTAAGCGGGGCAGGGACACTCCCAGAGTAGAGCAAAGCGGGGGCCGCTCCTGGAGCCCGCGCCCCAACCCTGTCCCCGCGGGCCTGGGGCGCACACGCCTGCGGAGCGGGGTGCCAAGGACGCGATTCCCTGAGGGCTGGAAGCGTCGGGGAGGGGTGGGACGGGGGTAATAGAATGGGCTATTCTTCCCACTTCACAGACGCGGAAACTGAGGCCCAGTCAACTTTTAGGCAAACGTGGTGTCGACTTTATCGCGGGCAATCACCCCCATCTCTTTGAGCCAAAGCTTCCCTGGCTGAAAAGCTGGACCAGTATTACCCACAATCTCCCCACCAATGGATAGAATTTTACAATCAACGCAACAGAATGAAAGGGCTGTCTTAATTCCATCACTGAGTGTAAGAATGAGAACCTTAGAGATTATTTGATCCAAGTCCCCCGTTTTAGAGACAGGAAAACTGAGGCCTGAACGTACACAAACGATTGTAGCTTCGGGACTCGAACCCAAGTTTTCCGTCTCCCTAGTGCGGTGCGCTTCCCGGCTCGGCGGCCCTGACCTCCGCGCCCCTCCTCCTCGTTGCCCACAGGGACACGCCGCGGCCGCGATGGCGGCGGACGTCGAGGGGGACGTGTACGTGCTGGTGGAGCATCCCTTCGAGTACACGGGCAAGGACGGGCGCCGCGTTGCCATCCAGCCCAACGAGCGCTACCGACTGCTGCGCCGCAGCACGGAGCACTGGTGGCACGTGCGCAGCGAGCCCGGCGGCCGCCCCTTCTACCTGCCGGCGCAGTACGTGCGCGAGCTGCCGGCCCTCGGCCACCCTGCCCCCGCCCCGCAGCCGCCCACGCGCCTTCCGGGACCCGCAGACTCCGAACCGGTCGCCTATGACTACCGCTTCGTGAGAGCGTCGGCGCCCGCCGGTCCCGACGGCGCGCCCGCCGAGCCCCGGGGGCGCGCGGGCTCCATGTGCGGCCTAGCTCGGCGCGGCGCAGCAACCCAGCGCCGAAGCCTGGCGCCCTGCCTGCCCTCCTGCCTGTACACGAGGCCCATGGCACCTGTGCGGCCCGCGCAGTCTTTGGACGACCTGGCCCGCACCGCCGCGCCCCCTGCCGGTCTCCTCGGGAGCGGGGGCAGCTTCAAGGCCTGCAGCGTGGCGGGCTCGTGGGTGTGCCCGCGGCCCCTGGCGCGCAGCAACTCCGAAAACGTCTACGAGGCCATCCAGGACGTGCGCGGCCAGCCGCTGGAGCAGCACCCGGAGCAGGTACGCCACGGGGAGCCGGGAGCGGGCAGACGGGCGGGAGTTACGGCCGCCGCGGGCGGCGGCGCTAGGAGACCCGCTCAGTCTGCGTCGGGCTCCACGGAGCAGCAGTGTCCGCCGGCTTTGGACCACTCACGCCGAGCCTAACTTTCCTCAACCACGAAACGAGAGGGGTACAGGCTCACTCACGATCTCTTACCTGCAATTCCCAAATGTCAAAGCTCCCTGGAGCCCAAAGGGTTTTTGTAACTCAGCTGATGGCAAAATTTGACTTGAACCGATGTGCGGCCGTGGACGGCCTTAATTTATCCCATTTAGTGTGAACATTCAAGTTTTGCTGCAGAAGTGCAAATAAACCCGATTACAGGCTGCTGCCCAAGCCTTGCTGGGAGAGTTATGTCACCTGTGGCAGGTGTGTGCGCCGGTTATCCTTCTAAAATCCGAACCATTCCGAAACGTATCCGGAATGAAATAGGGGACTGTGGACCTGCCGCCGGCGGCTGTGCCTGCCTCGCCTTTCTCACATGAGCTTGGGCGTCGGAGGAGATAATGGATGTGAAAGTCAGGGGTCTGCTTCCTTTTTTGACTGGTTCCAACATTTTAGTTCCTTTTTTGTTTGTTTGTTTGTTTGTAATTTTGATGGTTTTGTTTCAGAAAGAAGTCCAGTTATCGCGAGGATGTTCTTTTTGCCTCAGAATCCAGTTATGTAAATTTGGGAAATTTTAAATTTTTATTTAAGTATCATTTAAAATAAGAGCACCTTTTTAAAACTCTTACATCCTCAGAATCCTTCGGCGGCCTGGACTTCTTCAAGTTTAGGGACTTTTCAGGGAGAGGTGGGGGGGTGAGGGGCACAGGCCCCCTCTGACATGTGCCACATCTGACAGCTGTGTAATTATGGGCAATCCACTTCGTCTCTCAGGGTCTCAGTTAGCGTTTAGATCAAGGGGGTAGGGGATGGATGACCCCTGAAACTTGTGAGTCTCTGATTTCCTTCTTTGGACCCAACATGATTACAATAAATATTGATGCCTGCCACGTGCAGGGACTGAGTCTGGGAAGAAAGAGGCACCGTCCCCATCTGTGAATTCCTGGGTCTTCCCTCCGCCCGGTCTCGTTATGGTGCAGTGTTCAGGATTTGAGGCAGAGACTCGAATTTGACTCTGCTGGGTCACCTGCCATCTCTTTTGACAAGCCGCTTCATTCCCCCGGCCACGATGCCCTCTTGTGTACATGCAGAACAATACCAAAGGATTCGAGGCGTTGAGAGCCTTAAACGAGGTGAAGCGTGGAAGTGCTTGGCACGTAGTAGGCGGTCAGCCAAGACTGGCTGAGGTCCCACTGGGTATCTTTTCCTCCGGGTGCACGCCACCTCTGCTAAGGTTTCAAGGGCCAAGCCGCCCCCTGGTGACCAGAGCGGAGAACAGCATGCGGTGGGTGGGGAAGGAGGTCGGGACCCAGACCCGGAGCGGGGAGAGTTGCGGGGGCGGAGCGGGGGCGGAGCAGGAATGGGGCGAATCCTTCAGCCAAGCGCCTTTGCTAACCCACCAGACAGCTTCTCTGGAATACATGGCTGGATGCCAGCACCCCTTCCCCGGCGCCCCTCCGTTTCCTGAGCAGACTCTCGGCGGCGCGCTCTGGGGCCTCTCCACATTCTCTGTCCTTGTGATGGTGGGAATGTCTGTCTGGCCCTTGGAGGTGCACTCCTCGATCCTTGAGGTGGGGGACTGGCCTTGCTGTCTGAACCCCAGCACCTGGCATAGGGCCTGGCCCAGAGCCTTGCCGAATGTGTTGAAGAGGGACGGGGAGAGCCAGCCCCCTTACCATGAGCCGGGGCTCTGCAGGTCTGCCCAAGGGACTCCACCCATGAGCCCAGGACCAAGATGGGAGAAAGAGGGAGAGGAGACACCACCCCCCCCCACCCCACTCCCCGCATCCTGGTACCTCCTGAGAAGAGAAATCACCCCAGGAGCCAGGGTCACTGCGCCTTCTTCCTCTAGCTGCGGCAGCTGCAGTGGTGTATTAGGAGTATGTGGACACAGGTGATGATGGGGGTAGGGCTTGTACAGGGAGGAACTGGGGTGTCTCCCAGACACCTGGGTTTTGGCAGAGAGGCTCTGCCCAGTCCCACTTCTGGCCCTAATTCACTGTGTGACCTCAACAAGTCACTTAGCATCTCTGGTCCTGTTTCCTCCCCTGTGTAATGGGTATAATACCCCACTCCCTGTGACTGTGCTTTATTCAAGTGTCAGCTGTGGGCCTCCCTTGACACCCCATCCCTGACAAACTCCAGGGGTGGGCAGGTGGTTCCCTCCTGGGAAGGAAATCCCACCCTGCGCTCAGTTGTTCAAGGTAGCATTTAGAGAAGCAGTTTCCTGAAAGGTGAGCCTGCCTGTTTTCTCCTTGGAGGATGCAGGAGAAGCAGGTCCTACCTTTCCCCTCCATTCACTACATGTGAATTGACTGAACACCTGCCAAGCACCAGGTGAGCCTTTGGATCTAAAGGTGACTGAGGCACAGCTGCAGCTCTGAGGAGTTCACTGTCTGGGACGGGAGATTGGGAGGAGGGGACAGATGCTTCAGTGCCTGGCACAGGCCACCTGTGATGGAGCTATACTCGGGGTGCATGGGCAGAGGTGGAGGTGCAGGAAGATGCGGCACCTTTGGGGCCTTACAGCTGGGGCTCAGGAATGGGGGTTTGGGGTCGGGGGTGGATGGTCTTGCCGAGCAGGGGCTCATGGGCTCTCGCCAGGAACTTGGACTTTATCCTGCAGCTGTTGGAAGGCTTTCAGCAGAGAAGGGAGGGGGACTGAGGAAAAACCCCTGTGGCTGGGCCTTGGAGAATGACGAGGACCTTCATGGTCTCCCAGGCACGCAATGATAATGGGAGATTTGGGAGGTAGACTCTGCGGGACCTGGTGGCTGATGGGTCGAGGGGGTGGGTGGGAAATCAGGAGGAGCTCCAGTCTCCCAGTCCGCACACTGGGGCAGACAGTGGTGCTGTTCACAGCTGGGATAACCGGGGAGGAAGGGGTGGAGGAAAGACGTGGTGCCCACTTTGGCCCTGCCTGGTCCAGTAGGCAGTCGGATAGCTGGGGCTGCCGTCCAGGAGGAGACCTTCAGCCTGTGATGGCGGAGCCATGGGTGTGGAGAGAATGTGGACGTGGGGATAGGAGCACCTGAACAGCCTTGGGGCTACTGCATTTGGGTGACTGACAGAGGGAGGAGAGAGGAGCATAAGGGGAAAGAACAGTCAGGGAACAAAGAGTGCTGGCCCAGAAGCCGAGGGGAAGTGTCCAGAGAAAAAGGAAGTTAGATAAAGGCCATCGAACGTTTATCGGTAGTGGCCACCAGAAGGTCAGCGGTCACCTTATCAGAAGCTGGTCAAGGGGTCAAGGGGTTGCTGAAGGCAGAGAGCAAAGGATCAGAGAAATGAAGGTGAGGACACAGATATCATGTAGACAACTCTCAGAAGCTTAGCAGGGAGGGAGACCCGTGTGGTCAGATGCGGGTGCAGATCTAGGGTGGAGACTCCCCCGAATCTCAGTGAAGGGGCAGGAAGAGGGGGAGGCTGAGGATGGTGAGGAGGTAGTTGAAGAGATGAGATCCCAGGAGAAAGGAGTGAGGGAGGGACCCAGAGCAGAGGGGAAGGGACCTGCTTCCTCTGAGGAGGAGCAAGGATGTGTGCATGGAGGTGACATGGGGTCATTGGGGGGGTAGGAACAGTGTCCACTTGATGGACCATTGGACAAGGGGAGATGGTGGCGAGGAGGGCAGGACAATTGGCAGAGGCAGGGACTGTCCCCGCCAGAAGAGAGGAGCCTGCACCACGTGGGGCATTTCATAGCCTCGTCATTAACCATTCACTTGGCTAGGGAAGCACATAGTGAGCATCTAGCCTGTGCTGGCCACTGGGACACAAAGCATGGTAAGACATGACAGTCCCTGTCCCAAAGGGGCTAACGGTCCTGTGGGCTCTCAAAGACTCATCCTCCCAGCAGCGCGGAAGGCAGGCATGGGTACCCCCCCACGTTTGTCCCGAGTACAGAGGTTCAAAGAGCTTTAGTGACTGGCCAAAGGTCACACGGCCAGGAGGTGGCTGCTTCCAGATCAGTTGCAGGCCTCCAGACCCCAAACCCCACCCTGACTACCAGGCTCAGTCTCAGCCAGGTGGCTTTCAGGCTTGGCCACCCTGTTCTCAGCAAGGACAGTACAAGCCCAAGGCAAACAAGTGTTCACTTTTGGGTACTATTTGGCGGCACCGCGCGGCTTGCGGGATCTTAGTTCCCTGACCAGGGATTGAACCCTGGGCCCCCCGCAGTGGAAGCGCGGAGTCCTAACCGCTGGACCGCCAGGGAATCCCCAAGTGTTCACTTTTCTGTGTGCTCCGTATGTGCCCAGCCGTGGGCATGGGGGCACGGAGGAGGCAGGGATTCCAAACACTCCCCTTGAGAATGAGATGTCCCAGGAGGGGGCAGAAGCACACCCTTCTGAGGCGGGTGAGAGGGAGGCGGGAGGTGAGCTGGAGGACGGTACCCCTGCCAGCCACGCACACCCGCCGGGAGGCACCCGGGGAGCCCAGGGAAGCCTGGTGAGGAAGGGGCCTCTGAGACTCCTCCCCGGTGGCTGCTGCGGGGTCACCCCTGGGCGACGGGCCTTCCTGACTCTGGGATTTCAGGGTGTGGTCACCATCGCTGCCCCAAGATGACTCAGAGGTGGAAAGGCCCAGGCCGGTCATCTGGACTGGAGCCCGCCCCTGCTGCCGGGGCATTGGCCCCAGGGAGGAAGGCGTTACAGCCCCGGCCTCTGCAGCTGCTTATGCAAACAGCCCAGGAGGCACTGCACCTGAGCGTGTTCTGGACTGGAAGGAGCGTTCCTCCCTCCTCCTCTGCCAGGAACTGTGAGTGACCTTTCGCCTCCCAAGGAGTTGGGACCCTGGGGGGAGGAGGGGCGTGCCACAGCAGTTTTCCCACGCGCTCCCCGACTCCCCTCCCGGCCTTTCCCTGTACCCTAGAACCCACCCGGTGACCCCTGCTGCCAGGTGCCCCGCTCTCCTCTCCGGATCCCAGCCCTGGCACGCACTCCCTGGGACAGACTCCAAGGGCAGCCCCAGGCAGCTGTGATGGAGATAAGGGAACTGGCCTTGGGCTGACCCACCTGGATCCCCCTTTGGGACCAGCCAGGGGGCCTTCTAAAACGGGGGGCTGGTAAGAACAGGGGTGCCAAGGCCAAGCGAAGGACCTAATGAGTCCCCTTGTCCATACGCCCTCCTTCCAACAACTCAGCCCACCCCCACCCAGCAAGGGCAGCTGCCCTGGGGTGGCCCAGCTGCTTTCTTTACACCTGGCCTGAACTTACCTTCCCCATGGCTCACCTGCAGCCCCAGGCTGACCCGGGAACCCCACTGCCCAGCCTATGACCTGGTTTGTGAAAGAGCAGGTTCTTGGGGAGCTCCCTCCCATCCTCACCCCACATTCCTGCCCACTGAGAGCCCCCCCTGCCCACTGCTCCCAAGGCGGAAAGGAGCAACCTCCCACCCTGCAGACTGTTGTCACTGGGTGATTCCCCCGCTCTCACAGCCTGGGCCTCATTTCACTCGGTTCCCTTCAGCCCCCAGGCCTCCTGAGACAACCCCGCGGCAAGCCCACCTGCCTCCCCACTTCCTTCCTGGGCCCCGGCAGCTGGCCTCACTCTGTATCTATTTTCTCTGCCCTTCCTGGAGCTGTCGGTCCAACAGTGGGAGGGGTCGGGCAGTCGGTACTGAATGCCAGCTCCGATGGGCAGTCAATGCCAGGTCCTGGGCATGGGAAAGCCCATGATCATGACCGGAGGTAGCTGATGATCAGAACATGGTCAAGGTTCCACGGCAGAGTGTTGGGGAGATTTGGAGCTGGATCTAAGTGGAGCAGCGAGGGGATAGTTGATGTTGGTTGGTGTTGAGGGAAATGGGGCTCCCAGCGCTGGGTCCCGGGAAGGGGTGCTTGCTAAAATTCGGAGATTGTTTCCAAATTGAGGAAGGATTGTGGTGTTGAGGGGATTTCCAGAGCTACTGCCTAGGCAAGGTGAGGCCTGCAGGACCCTTTGTCCAGCCCAGGCTCTGGGCTCCATGGTGCCACCCTGCATCCTCTCCTTGCCCTGCCTGGAGGTCCACCGTGAGCATGAAGGTGAGTGGGCCAGGACTCCGTGTCTAGGCTCCATGTCTGTCCTGGAGGCTGGGCCCACTTGGGCCCGAGAGAGGAAGCCCAGAAGGGCCCTGCCTCCAGACCCTGCCCGCCCTCTTCGCTCCTCATTATACACTGGAGTACTCCTCGCCTTGTCTGAACTTGTAAATTACTGTTTCCCTATAAAAATACTTTAACCCCATTGCAAATATTTGGATAAAGGGGAGGGAGGGGGAACTTCAATCTAATGATTTAGGATTTGGGTTTCTCTCCATCCATTCTGCTTTCCTAGGCTTACATGTTGGGGAGTTTTGCAGGCATCCCGGTGTGCTGACAATTATGCTGTACTTTTTCACTTCCACGTTCCTTGATTCAGTAAATGGCAGGTGATGTTACCAGGCACTGAGAGACAATGAAAAATCAGAGGTGGTCCCTGCCCTCAGGTAGCTTACTGTCCAGGGGGAGAGATTGACAAGTAAATGACAGTTACAGTATTTTGTGGCGAATGCCACTGCACGGTGCTGTGGGGGGCACGTCCGAGAAGCCCCCCTCCCGGGATCTCTCAGGCGAGAGGGAAATCTACAATCCTCCTGTCCAGGGAGGGGATGTCAGAGGTGAATCCTAACGGTTTCTACAATTCAGCCTCCTGCAAAACCTTCTGGACCTGGTGCTTTTGCAGTGACAGATTTTTTTTTTTCTTCTTCTCATCAATGGTAATTAGTCTTTTCAAGTTTTCCACTGGTTCTCTAGTTAATTTTGGCCTTTTCATATTTTACCAGGAAAGTATTCCTTTTTAAGGTTTCAAAGTTTTTCATAGACCTACAAAAACTGTATATATTTTCTGTTTAAGGGATGTAAGGGTCCATATGTATCAAATCAAGTTTATTGATTATATTATTCAAATGCATTTCCTTTGTATGCTTCTTTTTTTGTCTTTTGTTCTGATTCTGATAGAGGTTTATTAAATCTCCCACTCAAATTCTCTCTGTAGATTTATTCTTGTACTTTTTTTAAAAATTTATTTGTTTTTGGCTGCGTTGGGTCTTCGTTGCTGTGCGCGGGCTTTGCTCTAGTTGCAGTGAGCGGGGGCTACTCTTCGTTGCGGTGCGCAGGTTTCTCATTGCGACGGCTTCTCTTGTTGCAGATCATGGGCTCTAGGCTCGCGAACTCAGTAGTTGTGGCTCGCGGGCTCTAGAATGCAGGCTCAGTAGTTGTGGCGCACGGGCTTAGCTGCTCCGCAGCATGTGGGATCTTCCCGGACCAGGGCTCGAACCCGTGTCCCCTGCATTGGCAGGCGGATTCCTAACCACTGTGCCACCAGGGAAGCCCTCTTCTTGTACTCTTAATAGTTTTTGCTTTTTCTGTTTAACTATAAAGCTATTGGAAGCATACAGATTTTGACTGTCCTGTCATCACAAATCGTGCCTTTGTATCATTATGCCATGTCCCTTTTTATCCTGCTTAGTGCTTAAACCTGAAATTCCACCTTTCTGTTATTAATATGGCCATGCTTCCTTTTTATTTCATTTTATTTTATTTTTTGCACTTGCTGGTCTCTGAGTATCCTTTTATTTTCAACCATTATCATTTTTTTTTAAAGTGTATTTCTTGTATATATCATATCACTGTTTTTTTTAAACCCAAGCTGTCTCTTAATGGGATAATTCAATCTGTTCACATTTCATTTAACAATTGATACACTGTCCTTGATTTTTTTTTTTGAAACTGAATTATTAGAACTGATGGACCAAGATTTTTTTTTTTTTTAAATGGAGGAGGGAGAAGTTCAAATAGGAATTATTTATTTATTTTTGGCTGTGTTGGGTCTTCGTTTCTGTGCGAGGGCTTTCTCTAGTTGTGGCAAGCGGGGGTCACTCTTCATCGCGGTGCGCGGGCCTCTCACTATCGTGGCCTCTCTTATTGCGGAGCACAGGCCTCAGTCGCGCAGGCTCAGTAGTTGTGGCTCAAGGGCCCAGTTGCTCCGCGGCATGTGGGATCTTCTCAGACCAGGGCTCGAACCCGTGTCCCCTGCATTGGCAGGCAGATTCTCAACCACTGCGCCACCAGGGAAGCCCTACACTGTCCTTGGTTTTATTACTAATGGTTTATTTTATTTTATTTTATTATTTATTTATTTATTTGGCTGCGCCAGGTCTTAGTTGCGGCACGCGGGGATCTTTGTTGCCGCGCGGTGTCTTTAGTTGTTGCAGCATGCGGTCTCTTTTAGTTGCGGCATGCAGGATCTAGTTCCCTGACCAGGGATCAAACCCGGACCCCCTGCACTGGGAGCGCGGAGTCTTAACCACTGGACCTTCAGGGAAGTCCCACTAATGGTTTATTTTAGATTTATTGGTTTACCTTGTGGTTTTCTTTTCCCCTTCAGTCAGGTTGCTCTTGATTCCCTTTTTCTCTCCCTGTTAATCTGTTGTCCTGCTGCACTTTGCTCATCATTAGTGGCTTCTGCTTTTCCCTGGGGTTCCTAATCCAGTGTGTTGTAGAGGATGTGTGTGATGAGGATTCTTTTTCTCAGCAACCCATCTGGAGCTCTCAGAGCCCTGTCAGTCTGTAGACTTGGGTCTTTTTTCAGCTTAGGAAAATCTTTTTGTTACATGATTATTGTTTCTTTTACTTTTTCCTTCCTTTGCCTGTTAGCTCTCCCCCCGGAGAGCTGGATCCCCCCGGTTTCTTATCTTTTCCCTCTTTACTTCCATCTCTATGTGCTTTTGCTCTGAGGTTTGAGATGTTTTTCTGCTTGATCTCCCAGGCCACACATTTGAATCTCAAGAGTGACTATCTTCTCCTTCAATTAGTAGTACAACAATATATTTTAAGTTCTAAAATAGTCCTTTTTTTCCTTCTTTTGCGCCTTACTTGAATCTCCTTAAGAGTTTTTATTTTTTGTTCACGTTGTAATTATATTTTCCAGCTCTCTATCTTTCGAATAGCCTCAAAGTGTTTTTGTTTTTGTTTTTTTAAACCAGGTAATATACTTACCTGGTTTAAAAAAAATCAAAGCAATATTAAAAAGTATATAGCAATAATTCTCACACACACCGTTGCTTCCATGCCCTGTTCTTCATCAGCTCAAAAGTCACCACTTTTATTAATTCTTTTTCTATTCTTCCAGAGTTTCTTTATACAAACACAAACTGGTATCAATATATAGTTGATTGTTTTCTGTCTCTCTTACACAAAGATAGTATGCAGGACACAGGGTCCTACATCTTGTTATTTTTTGCCTTTTTGATTTAACAGTGTATCTTGGAGATTGTACACAGAAAGTATCCTTCCTTATAGCTACATGGTTTCCCATTGTAGGTAGGTATCATAATTCATTTTACCAGTCCACTGTTGATGGACACTTGGATTGTGTCCTATCTTTTGCTATTACAAACAACACTATAATAAATAATGTTTTACACCTTTACAGGTAAATCGAGGATAAATCCCAGAAGTACAGTTGCTGGGTTGAAGGGTAAACAGTAGGTATTTGTTAGATGTTGCCAAATTGCTGTGGGTGGGGCTTATACCAATTTGCTCTCCCACCAATACAAATGAGCACGACCATTTCTCCACAGCCTTGCCAACTGAGTGTCATCAAAATTTTGTTTTCTGCCAATCTGACAGTAAAATGTATTACCTTAAGGTAGCTTAAATTTGCATTTCTCTTTCCAGTGAGAATAAGCATCTTTTTACATATTTGAGGACTATTTGTTTCTCTTTCTCTGTGAATGGCCTGTTCCTATCCTTTGCCCATTTATCTATTGAATTATTGGTCTTTTTCTTGTTGATTTCCAGGAGGTCTTTCTGTAGGGAAAATTGCCCTTTGTCTATTACATGAGTTGTAGTCCCTTGTCAAAGTTTGTCTTTTGACTTTGCTAATGGTAATTTTTGGCCACACAAGTTTTCTTAAAATACATTTATGTAGTCGAATGTATAACTCACTTATTTTATGGCATTTAGGTTTAGAGTCTTTGTTACTAAGGCTTTCTTTTTTTTTTTCCTTTGGCTGCACTACGCGGCATATGGGATCTTAGTTCCCCAACAGGGATCGAACCAGCGCCCCCTGCATTGGAAGTGCGGAGTCTTAACCACTGGACCTCCAGGGAAATCCCACAAAGGCTTTTTTTTTCAAGAGAATTTTGCTTATATTTTCCTCTCTGAGTATTGTTGTTATGGCTTCACTTTTAACATCTGAATCTTTGATCCTTTGGGGGTATGTCTGAGTGGACAGAGTGAGATGTCGACTCACCTTTAATTACCTTTTTTTTCCAGATGGTCATGCAGTTGTCCCATCCCCCTTTACTGACAAGTTCTTCCTGCCATGATTTGTGATGGCGTCTTTAGCGTGTCCTGCGTCCCAATCATACTGGGGTCTGATAGCAGTGGCCAGTTTGGTGGCTCTGTTTGTTCCATCTCTCTCCAGCCCCTGGGCTGTCAGAGGAGTGGAGTTTATTATGAGTCTTTGCTCATCAGGGCTGGGGGTGAGCTTGGTGGGGGGGTCCCTAGAGCAGCGGTGGTCTCTGCCAGTGTGAATTCTCCCTGCCTCCTCGGCAGGCCCAGCCTTAAGGACAGAGGGTGTTTAGCCCACCTGCTTGGCTCCCCGTCAGCTCCTGGGGGCAAGGGGTCTGGACAAGGCTCCCCCTGCCCTCACCCTAGGTGAAGTCCCGTGGCAGGGGCAGTCTACACCAGGGTCTCCCGGGTCCCAGCCTCTGTCTCAGGACCTCTCACCTGTGCCAGCCAGGTCCTGTCCACTCACCTGCACCAGCTCCCACTTGGTTTGGGCAGTAGAGGGTAGCAACTGGGAGAAGAAGAGAAGCAGGGCATGTTTAAGTTGCTATATTTCAGAATCCCTGGCCCCAGAACTATATCTTAAAGGGAGAGAAATTCCTTTGTCTATGACAGATTGGGAGTAGGGGAGAGCTGGAAGGGCCGGTCTGTTTCCAGATAAGAAATAATGAATACCTTGTGGAGTAGTAACACTGAGGATGAAGAATAGAAAAAAAAAAAAGTTTGAGGGTTTTTTTCCTTTCTATTATGAAATTTTTCAAACATACAAAAAAGAAAAAATAATACTGAAGTGAATATAATTATACGTATTAGCTAGATTCAACAGTTACTGTTTTCCATGTTTGTTCTATCTTTTTTGCCAAGAATAAAATTATAAAAGTTACAAATTCCAGAGTTCATTATATTTCACCCTTGAAAACTTCAGCATGCTCCTCTTAAAAATGATCTTTTTCTCTATCACCATGATACCATTATTATATCTAACAAAACTAACATTAATGCCTTAATATCCTCTAAGATCCAAGCCATAGTCAAATTTCCCCCATTATCCTAAGACAAATCTCTCACAGCCGGTTCAAACCAGGATCCAATCCTATGCATTCGTTGCATTTGGTTGTCTCTTAAATCTCCCTTGACAACCCCCTTCCTTTCCTTCTGCCCTGACACGGACTTGTTAAAGAGACCAGACCAGTTGTCCTGTAGAATGTCTGTTTTAGAGCTGAATGTTGGCTTCCTTGTGGTGATGTTCCCGTGCTCCTCTAAGCCTGGTGTTACTGGGGACGGGTAAGTCTGAAAGGTTTCCGCAGGCTGGATCGCCAGGGCTCCGAGACAGGTGATACAAGGGAAGCAGGAATCAAGGATGATTCTAGGTTTCTGCCTGAGCAACAGAGGTGATGCTGAGATGGGGAGGAGGATGAAGATGAACTCGGTTTGTGCATCTTTTCAGTGTACCAAGGACATCCTGGGGCGGGGGGAGGGGGGCAGTTGGATTTCTCAACCTGGAGATACAGTTGCAAGTTGTTAACCTAATAAAACTGGTTGAGCTTTCCCAGGACAGTAGAGTGAGAAACAGAGATGAGACACCAAGCACCCAGGAGATGGACAGAGGAAGGAGACAGACCAAGAGGCCACGGCCTGAGGCAGTCCAGGAGGGGGAGGATTATAAGGACTAAGGACCAGAGAGAAGTCAGGCCAGACCAGGACCAAATTAGTCATTGAGGAGGTTGTGGGAGACCTGAGCAAGGGGCTGGGTATCTGGGCGAGATGGTGGGTGAATGCACTCCTTCCAGAAGTTGGCTCTGAAAAGGAGGAGGGGAGGGCTGGGTCCAGGCACACACTTTTTTTCTTTCCAAGATGGAGAGACCTTGAATTTGTTGAAATGCCAAAGGGACAAAGGCTGGAGAAGGGGCTGGAGATTAGAGGTGAGGCAGCTTCTGAGCAAATGAGAGTTAGTCGGGTTCCCGGGCCCGTTGGGGAGGTCGGCTTGGACAGGAGGACCCTGCACCCCCATCAGGGGAGAGAGAAGGAAAGGTGAGCACAGGGACAGATTCGCTTGAAGGGGTGGCAGAAGATGACCACCCGGTCACATTTTCCCACCTCCTGAGGTTGGCTCATAATCACAGCGTTTGCTGGCCAGCGGGGTCCTCAACAGACCATTTCTGATTCCTCCTGGCCCAGCAGCAGGAGACCTCTTGGGTGTCTGCCAGCCTTCCTCAGAGCACAGGGGGTGGTAAGTGGCGAAGGGGCTCCACCCCAGGCCTCACCCCACCAAGTAACCTGGAGATACATTTGCAAGTTGTTAACCTAATAAAGCTGGTTGAGCTTTCCTAGCACAGTAGAGTGAGAAGCAGAGATGAGACACCAAGCACCCAGGAGATGGGCACCAAGAGGCTGGGAGCAGAGTCCAGAGCCAAGGGCCCCCAACTGAAACCCAAAACCAGAAAAGCAGAAGTGCAACCCTGCTTTCTTCCCCATGTCCCCATGTGGGTGTGGGAACTCAGGTACCTGCTTGGCTCTTTTGTACCAACCAACCCTGTGAGGGGGGCAGAGAATGACAGCCCACTCTATGGATAAAGAAACTGAGGTCCAGAGATTCCAGGGGTTGCCCCCAGAGAGACACTGAGACAGAGTCTACACAAGAAGCCAGGTCTCTGGAGTCTGGCTCCATTCTTTTTTCCCTTTAATTGAATGGAGCTTCTGCCCCAAACCCAGGAGAAGAACCTCAGCTCAGGTCATTGTGTTTGGAGTCTCACACTAAGTGCCTCTCGGGGGCGGGGCCAGGCATGGCTCTGCACTGCGCGTTGGTGCAGCCGTCGCTCAGGGTTAGGGGTGGATACGGAGTGAGGCCTGGACTCTGTGCTGGAGAAGGTGTGCTCAGAGGAGGGACAGACGCCAGAACAGGGCGGTTCTGTACACGGCTAAGCCCCTGGGGACAAAGATCATGACTCATTCCCGCTCCCCCTCCACCCCAGCCCGGGTCGCACAGAGCAGGCTCAGAGGCAGCCAAGGAGTTCCTGTCCCCCCTCCCCCGGCCCCCCTTAGCCAGTCCCTAGGCTCAGTCACTGGTCTGTGGGCATTTCTTTTGCCTCTGGTCCCAGAGAGCTGATAGGATTGTCTGGTTGCACCTGCTCCTGGCCCGATACTTCTGTGAGAGTTTTGGAGAGATGGGTGACATGCAGCTGGCTTGTTGTGTCCCCTCCCCCCGCGTGTGCCTCTCGAGGCTTGAGGGTGTGGTGAGCGAGGAGGACCCTGCTGGGGAGCCGCTGTGGTCACCACCTCCTCTCACCGGGGGAGGGGAAGCCCAGGCAGGAGGCCTGAGGAGCCAACCTCGGCGACCAGGACAGGCCAGAGCTGTGTGGGTGGGTTTTGCTCGGTCCCAGGCGTGGGGGCCAGGCCTCTTAGAGGGGAGGAGCAGTGGGCGGGGTGCTGGCTGCCTTTTCTGTGGTCCTAGCCATCCCCCCACTGTCACTCCTGGTCCCTGCCACAGGGAGACCCTGCTCCCCAGTTCCTCCCGCAGGGCAGTGCTGAGGGCCTAGGTTCCCGCACCTGTCCTCCTGTCTTGCCTCCGCACCCCAGCTCCTCCCTGGTGGCTCAGCTGCTCTGGAATTTACAGAGGTTCTTCCCTTCTCTGGGGCTTGGCTCCATCTCTCTTGGTGGCTGTGTGTGTGTGTGTGTGTGTGTGTGTGTGTGTGTGTGTGTGTGTGTGTGTGTGTGTGTGTGTGTGTGTGTGTGTGTGTGTGTGTGTGTGTGCGCCCTGGCCCTCAGGGTGGGGACAATGTGCTGTGCCATATGTGTGACAAGTGAGGACTCCAGGCCTCTCTGGGGCATTAGTCTTGCCCCTGGGCTGCTGGCTTCTGAGTTGGGGCACAGGGGATGGTAGTGAAGTGATACTAGAGCCCTGAAGGCAGAGTAGGGCATAGCCCTCAGACTTGCTCTGAATGGGGTCTCCCCAAGTGTTCCACACCCCAAATCTACACCATGCCTGGCTCGACTTGGGTGTCCCTGTCCTGAGCCCACAGTGGGTGCAGGGGAGGAGAGCCTGGGGGATGTGGGCCGGGAAGGAAGGAGAGCCAGGGCTGGGGGATGAGGGATTGCTGAAATGGGAGATGAGGGCCCTGGGATGCAAGGGGGAGGGGGAGGGTCAGAGCGTCCTGTTCAGCCACTGCGGGCGAGCCTGCGGGCTGCCGGGTGGTGGGCACTTAGGGCTGAGGAGGAAGCACCTCTGAGGGGGTTAATAAAGACAAGATGGACCCCAGAGGCTCGGAGGAGAGGCCGCAGCTTCTCATCCAGGACGTGCTGTGTCCTCTGTGAGCACCCACCTGGTGAGGGGGTGAAGAGAGGGGAGGCCAGAAGAAAGCTCTTAGGGTAGAGTGGGTTAGGGGGCTAGTCCCCATCCCCTTCTCTGGGTCCATGGAGGGCGGGGGAGGGGCCCAGGCGTACCTGCTCGTGTGTGTGGGCACGCAGGTGAGGGTGCACGCATGCGTCTCGGTGACCAAGGCTGGAGGAGGCGGACCCAGGCGGTCAGGCGGGTAGATGGTGGTGTGGCCAGAGTCCCTCCTGTCCTCCGCGTGGCTGGAGGGATCCAGACACCAGCTCCCTCTGATACCACATCTGCCCAGACCCCTTCCTCTTTGAGACATCCCCCCACATACAAGCTTCCTCTTTTCCATCACATCCTCCCTGGGCCTTGGAGGAGTTGACGGCCACTCGTTGTCCTGTCTACACCAGCCCAGGCCCCAGCGCCCAGCTGCCCCCTCTGCCGGCCCCCGTCTGTGCAGCCCACCCCTCCCCCACCCACGGGCCCAGTGCCGTCCTCTGTGCGGCCTGCTCCGCGTCTGTGTCTGGGCCTGGGATTCAGAACTCACTGGTAATCAAAGCACTGAGTGGGGTGGTCAGTGGTTTCCCTGGACATAAAACACCCCTGCCCCGAGGCACCCCTACCCGACTCCACCCCACCCTGTCTCAGGCGGCCTCCTTCTCAGGCAGCATTTCCGCAGCCCTGACAGGAAATGGGCTGGAGGCTCAGCCTCCCGCCATCTCAAGGCAACTTCTTGTTTCCCTGTTGCCCTGTACCAGCCCTGGGCTTGTGCCCCTTAGCTCCACCCCCACAGCCTTCCCAGGGCTCCATCCCAGCAGCTCAGGGGCACAGGATGGTGGACATCATTGCCAAACTGACCAGGAGGCAGAGTCGGGGCCTGCGGGGACAGGTAGGGGACCCTGGCATCGGGGGAAGAGCTCAGCCTCTGATGGGGATGGCAGAGGGGGCTATGGGGTCAGGGGCTGCCAGTGGGCCTCCATCCTCTGGCCCCGCTGGGAGCTGAGGGAGCCTCACGGGGGTTGGGACTCCTCCCTTCTTTCCTCTTTCCTTCTCTGAGGCCCCGCCTGTCTGAGAGGGGCGGCATAGGGATGCTGAGAGGTGGTGACCTGCTTCAGGGCTGGGGGCGGGGAGGGGAGAGGCAGGCCTGTCACCTGCCTGTGGGCAAGGGGAGGGGACTGGTTTTGAGAGGGGCATGGGAGCAGCTGGGTGTGGTGACAGCCGGGCCCCTCTTGGCTCTGTTCTCCGGACTGAGGTGGGAGACCACTTTCTCTTTCCCACTCAGTGTCCCCTGTGTCTCTAACATGACTGGGATCTGGGGCCCAAGAGCCCCTGGTGCCCTAGTCAGACCCCTGTGTCTGCATCTAGTCTGGGCCTCCAGGAGTTGGGGGAGGGGCGGCAGCCCTGCTCTAAGCGGGGAGAGCTCCTCCTTGAAGGCCTGAGGGCCTGGAGGGCCTGGCTTCACCACCTGGCTTCCAGGAGCCAGTCTGAGCCTGTCTGAGGCTCTGCCAGGAGAGGAAAGTACCTCTATCTCAGCACTGCGGGGGCTCTACAGAGAGTTCTAGAGTCTGAAAGGGCCTCGGGGCTACTTCAGTCCAGCTCTTTCCACAGCGCTGCAGCACCCCTAGCAGTGGTTCATCTCTGCTTGCCCACCTCAAACGAAGGCCCCTCACAACCTTCCAAAGCTGCCTGTGTCTCTGGGGCAGCTCCAATCCTTAGACTGTGCTTCCCTCCAAGGGGCATTGCCCTGCCCCCATTTGGCCTCTGATTTGCAGTCTGGAGCTCCCCAGTGTAATTCTGTGTCTTCTCTTCCTGGTGACAGTCACGTGGGGGCCCTCAACTTCTACCTCCCAAATCTCCTCTATACCGGCTGGGGGTGTTCCTTGTACAAGATCCCGACCAGCCCGGGACTCCCTGTGGACTCAGAGGCAAGGCCAGCAGCCTGGCCACGTGGAAATCCCCACTCCCAAGAGCCTGTCTCCTTCCTTGGCACCCTTCCAGCCCCTGTCCCCGGGATGAGCAAGGCCGCTACCTCAGTGGGTCCAGCTGGGGTGGGTAGGAGGTGTGTCCGGTCATCCACTTTCCTCCACCCGCTGCCTGCATCCTGTTCTCCCAAGGATTTCCCTGGTTCCTGTGCCTGAACTCTCATTTTCAGGAAATTCTTGCTCAAAGCTAACCCCAGTCTCTCCTGTAATATCGGGTGTGTTTGGTTTTTGTTTGTTACTGAAGTTTGGCATGGAATTGACTTGCATACTCATGCAGTAAGTGTTTTTGTTTGTTTGCTTGTTTGTTTTGTTTGTTATAAAGCGTTTTTTTAAAATATATTTATTTATTTACTTGGCTGCGCCGGGTCTTATTTGCGGCACGTGGGATCTTTGCTGTGGCATGTGGGACCTTTTAGTTGCGGCATTCAGGATCCTTAGTTGCGTCATGTGGGCTCTTAGTTGTGACATGCGGGATCTAGTTCCCTGACCAGGGATCGAACCCGGGCCCCCTGCATTGGGAGCACGGAGTCTTAACCACTGGACCACCAGGTAAGTCTCAGTAAGAGTTTTTGATGGATCGGCTGTGTGGCTCAGGGCATTGGACCATCTGCTGGGGGTCGACTATGGTCAGTTACATCATCCTGGGTCTTGATCTCAAGAAACTCTTGCCTTTTGGGGGCAGAGAAGTTAGGCAGATGGGTGGACAATGAATGGACCACCAAGGCAGAATGCCATCGGGCCCCAACAGAGCGACAAGCAGAGTGCCAGCGGAGGAGCAGGATTTGGACCAGCAGGGAATGCGGAGGGGGGGTGGTGGGTTTCCAGGCTGCAGGAACATCTGGAGCAAAGGCATAGGGGTAAGAAGATGCCTTTTGTGTTTGGGGGAGGGTCAGCAGGCCAGTGTGGTTGGAGTACAGGATGCCACCGGAGGGCTGTTGTGGACAGAGAGAAAGAAGTGGTGTGGAAGGTCCCATTTCAGCCACACAGGAGCTTGTGGAGCGAGGGAGAGGGGTGGACTGGTGTACGCAGCTCTTCCTGCCCCCTCCATGCCTGGGGCCTACCACACTGTCTAAAATGGCAACACCCCCTTCTATTTTTGTTTTCTTGTTAACAGCAGTCATCACTGAGGTGTGGTGCATTTCCCTATCACCCTGCTTGGTGCCCTCCTCACCCCACCACCATTTACACACATATGCACTAGAGTGTCAGCTCCGCCAGGGCAGATTTGTGTCCATTTGTCCACGGCTGCATTCCCAGTGCCTAGAACAGTGCCTGGCACAGAGCAGGCAAATCTTTGCTGGCCAAGTGAATGTTTTTGTAGGCGCCTGCCCAAGGCCCAGTGAGAGGCTGCCTTGAGCGGGAGGTGCTTCCCCTCTCGAGTAGTTTATAGCAGCAGTCCCCAAACTTTTGGGCACCAGGGACCGGTTTCATGGAAGACCGGGGTGGGGGGGAAGTGGGGGATGGTTCAGGCTGTAATGCCAGCTATGGGGAGTGGTGGGGAGCAGCAGATGAAGCTTCGCTTGCTCGCCCGCTGCTCACCTCGGGCTGTGCGGCCCAGTTCCTAACAGGCTGGGGACCACTACCGGTCTGTGGCCAGGGGGTTGGGGACCCCTGGTTTATAGCTTAGTGAAGGTGTTACAGCAACAGAGGGACTTCTATGATTTTTTTTAATTAAATTTATTTATTTTTGGCTGCGTTGGGTCTTCGTTGCTGTGCGCGGGCTTTCTCTAGCTGCGGCAAGCGGGGGCCACTCTTCGTTGCGGTGCGCAGGCTTCTCATTGCGGTGGCTTCTCTTGCTGCGGAGCACGGGCTCTAGGCACACAAGCTTCAGCAGTTGCAGCATGCAGGCCCTAGAGCACGCGGGCTTCAGTAGTTGTGTCACGTGGGCTCAGTAGTTGTGGCTCGCAGGCTCTAGAGCACAGGCTCGGTAGTTGTGGCACATGGGCTTAGTTGCTCCACGGAATGTGGGATCTTCCTGGACCAGGGCTCGATCCCGTGTCCTCTGCATTGGCAGGTGGATTCTTAACCACTGCGCCACCAGGGAAGTCCCTCTATGATTTTTAAAAAAAGATTTATTGCACAAAATTTTGATGCTGCAGAAAAGAAAAAAACTAAACAAGACCAAATCCAAGTCCTGTAATTACACTACCCAGAGATGACCTCCGTTAGCATTTTGGAGAGTTTCTAAAAACACAAAATTGGAATTGTGCTAAGTTTACATTTTGAAATCTGCTTTTCCCTTGTACCATTATGCATTCTTAGAAAACAGTATTAATCTCCTCGTGCTATTCTGCTGCCTGGGGTTTGATAGTGTCATTATTTATCTTTCTGGTGGGTGCTAGGCTGGATGTGGTGGGCACACAGGAGAAATCTCGGGAGAGATCTTGAACCTGACACCTGAGCTGAGTCCTAAAGAAGGAATAGGAGTCAGCCAGGAGGGGCAGGTTGTGAAGGAGCAGAGGCCTGTAGCAGACACAGCAGAGAGGCTGGGGGCCTCCAGCAACCCGGTGCTACTGGAGCTTAAAGTTCAAGGCAAGAGTCAGGAGTGGCAGGAAATAGGGGGGAAGACAGGCAGGTGACGGAAGGCCTCTGGTGCCCTGGTAAGGGCTTAGAGTTTGCCCAGCAGGTAGCAGGAAGCCGTGAGGGTGTAAAGCATTACCAGGCTTATATTCTGTGTGACTGGACCCTCCAGCCCACCTCACTTTACTTTGGAGGGGGAAGTGGGGCTCACCTTTCTTTGCCCTCCTTCCTCCTTCCCATCTGGCTCTTTCTCTTTCTCTTGTCTGCAATTGATTCTGAGGCCTGCAAACCCTGTACTGGGGAAGTTCCAGCTCCAAATCTGGAACTGGAGGCAGTACTGGTTCCAGTTCAGAGCTTTCTTGGCAGAGGAGGAAGGAGGGCTGGGGGTTCTTCGTGGGGGCTGTAGAATGGAGCAGGGCCCTGCCCCCAGGTGTCCTGAAGCCTGGGGCGAGAAAGGACTGGGCCCAGGGCATTTCTCTGTTCCTGGGCAACCTTTGATTCACACCTGTGAGTGTGCAGCTGGAGAACTTCGTTATCGATATTTTACTACTGTTGATAAATAATTAATCTAATTGTCCCATGCATCTGGGGCACTTCATACTTTACAAGGCACTTTCAAGAACATTTCCTCATTCTCTCTTCACTACAATTTCCGGAGTGGGCAGGGCAGACATTTTTCAGCTGGGGGAACCGAGGCAGAGAGGTGCTGTGACTTGCTGAAAGTCGCCCAAGTGGCGAGTGCCCGAGTGGGGACGATGTGACCGCGGGGCTGCCCTGAAGGTCACGTCTCTTTCCTCCTGCCTCAGGTGGATGACCTCCCAGAGCCCGTGTATGCGAACGTAGAGAGGCAGCCTCGGGCCACGTCGCCTGGCGCCGCCGCAGCCCACTGCCCCGGCTCGGTTTGGGAGACGCACACGGACGCGGGCACCGGGCGCCCCTACTACTACAACCCGGACACGGGCGTGACCACCTGGGAGTCGCCCTTCGAGGCTGCCGAGGGCGCCGCCAGCCCGGCCACGTCTCCGGCTTCGGTGGGCAGCCACGAGAGCCTCGAGACCGAGTGGGACCAGTACTGGGATGAGGAGAGCCGCAGGGTGTTCTTCTACAACCCGCTGACGGGCGAGACGGCCTGGGAGGACGAGTCCGCGGACCAGCCGGAGGACGAGCAGGAGATGCAGCCTGGCCTCAGCCCCGGCAGCCCCAGGGACCAGAGGGTGAGGGGCGGGGCCTCGTCTGAAAGGACGGGGCCTGGCCAGGGTGGGCGGGGCTGGCTCTGAGGGCCTCAGAGAGAGAGGAGTCGTGGTCATGGGTGGGCGGGGCTATCTCTGAGAGACTTTGACCCCGCCTCTGTCTCCCACAGCTCCGGGGAACTAGGGTGAGGGGGCGTGGCCTGGACCGAAAGGGCCGGGCCTCTGGGGTCACTGCTGACTCTGAGAGCCTCTGACTCTTCTGCTCCCTGCAGCCCCCCACCCCTGAGACGGACTACCCCGAGTTGCTGACCAGTTACCCAGAGGAAGACTATTCCCCCGTGGGCTCCTTCGGTGAGCCCGGCCCCGCCTCTCCCTTGGTCACACCCCCAGGCTGGTCTTGCCACGTGAGCCAGGATGGGCAGACGCTGTACACTAACAACTTCACCCAAGAACAGGTAGGGGCAGTGGGCAGATGGTCCCAGACAGCCGCGGGGTCGCTCCCCTTAACACTCTAAACTGAGTTCCCGCGCGGGCTCCAAGTCAGCCCAAGACCGAATCACCCACACCTGCCCGTGTAAACTCTTTGGCGCTATGTTGGGCTCTGGTTGGAGGGAACCTTTTGCTCCCCCATCATGAGGTGAGCTAGGTCCCTGACCATCCCTCTCCCCACAGTGGATGAGGTTGGAGGACCAACACGGGAAGCCTTACTTCTACAATCCGGATGACGCCTCCGTTCAGTGGGAGCTGCCCCGGGTAACCAGGTGGGGAAGGGAGAGTGCCGGGGAGAGGAGGGGGGGGTTATATATGACAGTGTCTTTCTCCCCAGGTCCCTGTCCCTGCCCCTCGAAGCATCCGCAAATCCAGCCAGGACAATGAGACCCCGGCCCAGGCCAGCCCACCTGAGGAGAAGGTAAGGGAGGGGGCATGTAGGACCTGGCAGGACCCCCACAGAAAAACTGGGGTGTTTCTGGAGGCTCTGGAGGCTGGGATTGGGTCTGGAGGCACGTCTCCACCATAGCCCCGAGCACTAGCCTGGGCTGAATGAACCTGGGTTCTGGGTCATCCCAGGCTCAGAGCTGGGCGAGGCTTGGAGCTGGAAGGAAGTCTCTCCTGCCGCTGCTCCTGCTGTGGGAGCAGGCACCCCACCAAGCGGCGGCCAGGTGCCGGCAAAGAGGGTTCAGTGGAGACTCAGGCCCAACCTGTGGGGAGTGGCTGGCTGAGAGGGAGGCTAGCCTCTCGCCGCCCCCCCCTGCCCCCCCGTGGCTCCCCCCTTAACTGCCTCCTCCTTCCCCTTCTTTCTCTAAGATCAAGACCCTGGACAAGGCAGGCGTGCTCCATCGAACCAAGACGGTGGACAAAGGAAAGCGGCTCCGGTGAGAACCCGTCTGCCCCCAGACTCCACGGTGGGCCTTAACGATGACGTTCACTGAGCACTTCCCGTATGCCAGGCTCTTGTTAACCCTCATAGCGACTTTATGAGGTCCTGTGAGGACCCTGAGGCACTGAGGAAGTGACTTGCCCCAGGTCCCTTGGCTACCAGGTGTTAGCGCTGGGAGTCCACCCCTTACGGTTGGGTGCCCCAAGCTGTGTTCTTAAACTCTGTGCCCTGCTCCTGGGGGTGGGAGGGGGGCCTCAGCCCAGGACCAAACCCAAACCCTGCCACCACCGCCCCGCCTAGGAAGAAGAACTGGAGTGCCTCCTGGACAGTGCTTGAGGGCGGCATCCTGACATTCTTCAAGGACTCAAAGACCTCGACTGCAGGTGGCCTGGTAAGGCCCAGGCGCCCAGCAGGGACCACCCCATCTGCTCCTGGCTCCTGTGGGTCTTTACCTCATCAGGCTTCCCAAAGGCTAGGTCTGAGACCATGGAAGATGAGTGTCAAGGGAGCTGGGCCTTGGCAGGGGGTGATGAGAGCAGATCACCCCAGGACAAGCACTTCCAGCCACCTTGGGCGTGGGGACCAGTCCTTGAGGATGGACAGCTCCAGCCTGGTGGGCAGGGAGGCTGGGGACTGGACACACCCGCTCGCGGAGATGGGGCTGCACTCCTTTCTCCTTTCCTCTCCTAGGTGGGCAGGTAGCAAACAACCAGCCAGCCTGCAGGCTCCATGGTTAAGAAGTACCAGGATCTCTGGGTTCCAGGAACGCTTGGGCCCCCTGTCCCCAGAGCTGTGACCCCATTTTGTCCCTGAAGCCAAGGGAGCCTGGTAGATTGGAGCCAGGATGCTGTGACAGGCCCAAGCTGAGCTGACGGTGCCCTGTAACCATGCTCCCTCCAACCCTTCTTCCCTTTCCCACAGAGGCAGCCTTCCAAGCTCTCCACCCCCGAGTACACGGTGGAGCTGAAGGGGGCCTCTCTCGCCTGGGCCCCCAAAGACAAATCCAGCAAGAAGAATGTGCTGGAGGTGAGTGGTGGGGTGGGGGAGAAGGAGAAGGGGCTTACTGATGGTCTGGGACGCTCACTAAGCAAGCCCCAAAAAGGTGGACCTGGGGAGTTAGGACTGGAATTCTCGGGGCTCAAAACCAAAACTGCCTCCACCTTGGGGATGCCGTTCCTGGCATCACATATTCTGCAGCTCCCTCTCCAGGAGTGGAGTTCACTGGAGTCCTTGGTCCCAAGTAGGGGTCCTTGGGGAATGAAACTGTCGTGCCTAGAAGCACAGTCCTCATCCCAGCTGCTTTGGCCTGAGACAGACAGGAGGCTCTGGGTCCGCAGCTACTTACTCTGGTAGGCTGGGACACCTGCTCTAGCTGGTCAGAGCCCAGCTTCCAACTGGCAGTGAATAAACCAGGGTAGTGGACACGTTTCTCAGGCTCTGCAGCAGGAAGAGAGAGGCCAGGTGGGGCCCAGGCAAGACCCTCCCAGGCCACTGTCCATGTGTTGTCTTCACCGTCTTCACTGTTGTGTTCCCCTTCACTGTCCGTGTGTTGTCTTGTTTTTAAACTACTCTTACCCTCACCTCAGTCCCCAAATGTTTTGAGGCAGCTCACCATAAAAATGCATATGGTGAGCTGGTAAAAGCCACTGAAAGCCAGGACCCACAAAACAAGTTAGAGGAAGAGGGCAGTGTGGAGAGAGATTAGGATGATGTACAGGTACTAAGGTTGTCGTTGCTGAAAAAAATCAGCTCCAGATTTCCTGGTTGCCAGAGTGAAAAGAGAACGGCAATCAGTTACATGGCTCTTATTATTGGGGCGGGGAGAAACCTTCCTAGATTTTGAGGGAAATCAGTTTCTAGTGTGCAGCTCCGTTCTAGTTTAGTAAAGGGACTCTTGGGCTGCTTCAGCTAACATCTGATGAAAGCCCAGAAAGCATGACCTTCCATCTCAGCTCAGAAAAAGCAATTCTGCAAGGAGCTTGAGTGTGTCATTTAATGATAATTCACCCAGCTTCACTCAGTTCTAGAACCAGAGTATCCACAGAGCAGAGCTGGAAACCTGTTTTGTCTCATGAGCCACTCTGATCAGTAGGTCTGGAGCCTTCTCCAGGCTTAGCGCTGTAATCGACTAGCAATGTCTGCCGTGGACGTCAGATTGAGGAGGGACATCATATTTGCTAGGTATGTTCCTTCCTGATCTGGAGGGACATCCTTCAAACAGGGCTCTCTGAATGTCACCTCTCTGACCGGGCTTTTGATGAAAGTTTCAGAGTAGACGCTTCTGAGTTGTCTTTTCTGGCAAGGACTGGAAGGCAGATGGGGCTCTTCAGAGCTCCTCAAGCCGATGGGAAGGCTGACAGTCTTGAATGGAAATCCTGGAGCCCCCTGCTTCCCACTGGCTGGCAGCCATCCTTCCTCCACTCAGGGGTGACCTGTAGGTGACTTTGGATTTTTCTCAAGAGACCACCCCAAATTCTATATCATTGAGGATGGCCGGTCTTTCCAGTCACCCCAGAGTCACAGAAAACTTCAGTAACAGTCCCCTGAGAATGGCTGGTTTGAGCTCGGTTTGCCTGTGCAGTCAACAGAATGAATGTCTTGAGCAGTATATTGATATGTAAGTAGACAGATGTGCCTTCTGTATGAAACTCAAATATGAACTGATTATGTTTTGAGACAGCTGCCAAAAATAATGGCTATGGTTTTAGAGGCATTGTTAGGCCATTCTCTGGGATAACAGACAGTCAGTTTAGGTTAGCACGAGGTTGTGCTATCTGCCCACTAAAGATTCTCTAGTCTTTGCAGGGAGGGGGATGGGGTAGAACATGCAGGTTTGTTTGGTTTTGTCTTGGAAAGCATTTTAAGTAGCATTCAAGTCTGAGTTAAATAGGTAGACAGCCAAAACACAGCCCTCTCTGATTCTGGAAGTTTGTACCCTGTTGTCTGAGACAGTTTTTGCTGACTCTGACTCTCATTTGACCCAAAGCTGTGGCAACCAACCATTCCCATCAACCTTGAACGCTTGGTTCTCAGAGCCAGAGGTTGAGGAGAGATCCATCCAAGTTGCCTCACCTTGTTCTTTGTAGACTTTGTTAGGGAAACAGCAGTCAGCTGAAAAATAGCCCAGGCTGTTAATAACTGCTTGCTCCTCAATAGTATAAAATAGTGGCTTTGGGGTCTCCCACCGGGAGTTTCTTTCATTGACTTTTTTGCTGGCCTGTGCTCTGGGTAGGCCTGCCGTGTTCTGTGGCTCATACAGAGACAGGATGGGGCAGGGAAAAGCACAACAGACTGTTGACAGATGTGCAGATCTTCTGCACTCAGGTCCTTGCTCCATCATTCACTAGCTGTGTGTCTACGAGGAAGTTGCTTACACTCACTGTGCCTCAGTTTGCCCATCTGTAACACGGAGATGCTGTTACCTACCGCTTTAATGAGGTGAAATACCTTGGCTTGGGGTGAGGCCCTTGCTATATTAGGCTCTGAGTTCCTGGGGACAGGAACAGATCACCTCTACCTCTGTATCCCCCCTGGGACAGACCCAGCGAACCAGAGATGACTGAGTGATTTGTGTCCCACCAGCTGCGGAGCCGAGATGGCTCAGAGTACCTGATCCAGCATGACTCGGAGGCCATCATCAGCACCTGGCACAAGGCCATCGCCCAGGGCATCCAGGAGCTGGTAGGCAGAGCTGGGGACCGCCAAGGCTGGTGGGGAGGGGATGGGCAGCCATTATGCAGGGCAGCTGTGCCCACTGTGGGTGGGGCCCTCCACTCGGGCACTGGGAGCTCCATGGCACCGGTGGGTAAGTAGCCCTCTCTGCAGATGCAGATGGGCTGCTGAAGAAATAGCCTTTCTTAAGGAAGTGAGTCCAGCCTCTGGGGTTGGCCGCACAGGAGGACTCTCCAGGTGGGCATATCCTAGAGGAGTGTCCCATTCCACACTGAGGCAAGAGAAAAGTAAATACTCTGCTAAACAGCCTCAGGCTGGAAAGACAGGCTGAAACCAGAAGACAGAATAAAAGGATTGAATTGATGACTGTAGCATTGTTTTTTAAGTTCAATATATCAATTGCATAAGTAGAGATGGGGCAGGCCTGCTCTGACAGCTCTTCACCTGGAAACAACCTGAGGCTTTTTGATCCTTAATTCCCTATTAAGGGACTAAGCAACACCGGGTGCCCTGCTTGGCTGTATTAATAGAGGTAGGAATCCAGATCCAGGGAGGTGATGCCGGTGAGGTTGTTGGCAGCGCTCTGGCCCCAGCTCAAACTGCAAGCTCGAACTGGGAGCCACATACTGAGGAATACTGACCTCCTGGAGTGTGTACAGAGGAGCTAAGGAAAATTATGGGGGAAGTGGGCCAGGAACGGGGAGGTGGGTAGGGGTAGTCAGGATAAGAAAAGGTGGGGGAGAACAGGATGACTGTCTCCAACACCTGGAGGGCTCCATGCAGCCAAGGGAGGTGAGCTTCTGGGGTTCTTTGGTGGAGGTGAAGGGGGTTGACCTGGATAAGGAAACAGCAAACTCTCTGCCTGGGGGTCTCCAGTCCAGGCCTGCTGGGAGGGCACTTCGGGTCCCTCACCCCATCCCAGAAGGACCCGCAGCTGGCCCAAGGCTCTGCCTCTCTGAGGCTGTGTGATTCTAGTCCGCAGACCTGCCCCCCGAGGAGGAAAGTGAGAGCAGCAGCGTGGACTTTGGGTCGAGTGAGCGCCTAGGAAGCTGGCGGGAGGATGAGGCACGGCCTGGTGCAGGTGTGCTTGGGGGTGAGGCTGGTGGAGGGGGTGGGCATCCTTTGGGCGGGGTGGGGGCTGGGGGGCGGGGTGGGGGCGGGGTGGTGACGACCAGGCTAGGGCTGCCAGTGGTGCCCGGCGCCACCGACTGACCCAGCCCTCGCATTCCCATTCCCTTTGGGCAGCCGTGCCCACCCCGGGGCCCGGAGGTCTGGAGAGCGACCTGAGCAGGGTCCGGCACAAGCTCCGCAAGTTCCTGCTGAGGCGGCCCACGCTGCAGTCGCTGCGGGAGAAGGGCTACATCAGAGGTACAGGAGGGACCCGGAGAGCTGGGCACCGGTGGCGCAGGGGCGATGCGACGCTGACGAGCCTTTCCCCCAGACCAGGTGTTCGGCTGCGCACTGGCCGTGCTGTGTGAGCGCGAGAGGAGCCAGGTGCCGCGCTTCGTGCAGCAGTGCATCCGCACCGTCGAGGCCCGGGGTACGTACACGCGCCGGCCGGCTGGGCCTGGCATTCCGGGAGCCTGAAGGCCTCCTTCCAGGACCCCAGACGGAACCCCTGGGGAGCGCAGGGTCGAGGGGGAAAGAACGGGAGTTCCTGAGCAGGAATCATAGCAGGGGCTTTAGCGCCATCCCACCGAACCCGCGGTCAGCGCCTCCCTCCGCTCCAGGGCTGGACATCGACGGTCTATACCGCATCAGTGGAAACCTGGCCACCATCCAGAAGCTGCGCTATAAGGTGGACCACGGTGAGGCCCGTCCCCTGTCCCTGCCCCAGGCCCGAGGGCGCAAAGGGATGCTGACCTCCTCTTCCTCCCCTCCCCGCTTTCCGCAGATGAACGTCTGGACCTGGACGACGGACGCTGGGAGGACGTCCACGTAATCACCGGCGCCCTGAAGCTCTTCTTTCGAGAGCTGCCCGAGCCCCTCTTCCCCTTCTCGCACTTCCCCCAGTTCATCGCGGCCATCAGTGAGCGCCTGGGGGAAGTGGGGCGGATGGAGTAGGGGTGGGGCTGGGCTGCCTCAGGCACCCCTCTGGCTGGGACCGCCCCCGCAAAATACTGGAAGTCAGCCCCCTCTGTTTCCCTCCCTCTCCTCTCTCTGCCTCTGACCCTTCCCCTGCCCAGAGCTGCAGGACCAGGCCCAGCGCAGCCGCTGTGTTCGGAACCTGGTGCGCTCGCTGCCCGCCCCCAACCACGACACGCTGCGGCTGCTCTTCCAGCACCTGTGCAGGTGAGCCGGGGAGCCGCACGGGAATGGGGAGGCGGGCCTGATAGGCCCCTCCCCCGCACGCCTCCCCCCAGCTCTGGGCCCTGATTCCACCCCACCCCCACCGCAGGGTGATCGAGCACGGAGAACAGAACCGCATGTCCGTGCAGAGCGTGGCCATAGTGTTCGGGCCCACGCTGCTGCGGCCCGAGACAGAGGAAACCAGCATGCCCATGACCATGGTGTTCCAGAACCAGGTGGTGGAGCTCATCCTGCAGCAGTGCTCAGACGTCTTCCCGCCGCACTGACCGCGGGCCCGCACCCCTACCCCCGCTGCTGGCGCTGCGGACCTGGGAGTGGGGGCGGCGACAGTGGTCCTGCATAGAAGCGGGGTGGCTGGAAGCCACGCGGCTGGACTCTATCTCTGAGACCCTCCGCCTCCCACCAGTCCGCAGGCGGGTGCGAGTTCTGCACCTCTCGGTTCTGAGGGTATGGTGACCCCTGGTGGGAAGTTCGCAAAATGTGATTTTTTTTTTTTTTTTTTCTTCTCTGATTTGGCCTGTTTGGGGGTTAATTGGGCTCTGTTCTTTATCATAGCGCCACCTACTGTGCGTGTGCGAGAATGAGGGGTGGGGGGAGAGTTTTCTGGGACGGCCGCTGTTGCGAGGAGGAATTTGGCCTAAGGGCTTCCTGGCTTCGTCAGGCCTGCACCTGGTGGAGGCCTTCAGGGAGACCCTGTGGGTCCCCGGCCCCGTGCATGGCACTGTGCCCATCATGAAGCAGCAATCGACAACCTCCCTGCTGCGGAAACAGGACTGAGCCAGGCCTCCAGCGGGCAACTGAAGCTGCCTTTCCCCAGGCCTCTGGACTGAAGCTCCTGCCAGGCCCAATCACTGGCTGGCTGTAGACCCTCTTCATTGACTTTCCTGTTGGGGTTCTGGGCCTCTGCCCTCCCTGATCCACTTGTGCTCTGTGCAAGGGTTCTTCCTGGTCACTGAATGTGTACCCTGCACCTGCCACTTGACATGCACCATTTCTACTAGTAGTCCCATCTTGCAGATGAGGAAACTGAGGCGTACAAAGGCAAAGTGCCTTGTTCAGGGTCTGGTGGGTGATCTGACTCCCCAGCTCAGGCTCCTCTCACACCAGAGCACAGCCTCCTGTGAGGGTGAAATCAATCCTTTCAGCTACCCCTCAACCCCAGCATGGCCTTATGGTAAAGCAGGGAAACTAAGCTGAGTGGGTTCTGTCTGGGCCTGGGGAGGTCCCTGAAGGCAAAGAGGGAATCTGCCCCAGCTGTTCTTCTCTACGGGGAGGGGAAATAGCCCTGGCAGGAGCTCCTAGCCCCTCTCAGTGCCTGGGCTGTTAGGTATGCCTCCCTGGTGCCCACCTTGAGAGGGAGAGGCCTGATGGGTAGGGGGAAGGAGGGCACATCCTCAGAAAAGGAAGCGTGAACCCTGGGGTCATCAGCCCCCCTTCCCTTCTTGTACACAAACCACCTCAGTATATGGGTCTCAGCACCCTGCCCCACCTACCCGTTCATGTGTTCAAACAATAATAGCTAATATTTATTGACATTTGCACCATACCAAGCATTTTACTTGGATTATCTCATTTGTTTCTCACAGCCAATATTTATTATCTGCTCTTCTGTGCCAGGCACTGTGCTCTGGGGCAGGGGTACCGCACATTGCCTCCCTGGTGGAGCTTACGGTTGGGCGGGCAGGGCTGACCGAAGCCCACCCCTAATGCCAGAGGGGCTGGGGCAAGAGTACAAGTGGAGGCCTCATACCATACGTCAACATATCGTAAAGCTACAAATCAAGCTAACAAGTGTTCAATAAAATGTGTTCTATTCTCCTACTTTGACAAATATCTTTCATAATGACCTGGGAGGCCAGGGTTTTTTTGGTTTTTTGTTTTGCCTTGCCATGCGGCTTGTGGGAGCTTAGTGCCCCAACCAGGGATCGAACCTGCGCCCTCGGCAGTGAAAGCAAGGAGTCCTAACCACTGGACCGCCAGGGAATCCCTGAAGGCCAGGTTCTAACATAAACTTCTTTGACTCTTCCGAATTCCATGCCCAGATGGCTGGCATGAGAAGAGCTGGCTCTGCTCTCAGCCACACCCACCATATCTTCCCACCCTCAGAGCATCCTGGCCCAAGGGGAGGTGCACACAGGTGGACACAACAGTGCAAACTGCTGCCCCTTGGTCATCCCACATGGTCCACCCTCTGAGGGAATGGGCCTGGGGTCCCACGTGTCAGGAGCATGGTCTAAAGGGATGGGCCTGGGCTCCAAGGGGGCCCCAAAGATTCCTCATCCTGGGGGGAGAGGCACAGACAGAGAAGGTCCAGAGCTAAAGTGGGACCCATGGCAGGGCAGAGACCCTTCTCACAGGTCTAAGGGCGGAACTGGATGGATTATTAAACACCCAACTACTTGGTTAACCATGTTGGTGCAGGAGCTGAGAAAAGCGCAGGGTGCTCTGAAGGTGTGTCACTGGGGTGTGACTGTCCCCCAGGGGGCCAAGATGTCTCTGCTGAAGCCACATTTGAGCCAAGCACTAAAGAATGAGGAGGAGTCAACAAGGTGAGGAATTAAGGGAAAGGTGTCTAGTCAGAGGGAACAGCATGTGCAAAGTCTCTGAGGCAAGAAGGCTTGTGGGGAGAACAAAATCTGAGCGAAGACCATCGTGACTGGAGCCCAGAAAGCCAGCAGGCCTGGGTGGGAGGTGATGCTGGAGAGGCTGACAGGGGGCAGAGTGCACAGGGCCTTGTGGACCACGACGAATGGGGACCTGTGGCGGGACAGTGGCAGGAGGATCCTTGGGCAGGAAGGTCTTGGGAAGTGTCAGCTCCCCACCCCACCCCAAGCTTTTGACCCTGCCAAGAGCTTGGTGGGCAGCAAGTAATGTGGGCAGCTGCAGGCACGGAAGTCCCAGGATCATCACATACTATCACCAGGAGGAGCTTCAGAAATCACCTACTGCCAAAGAGTAAACTCCTGGAGAGACAAGCTGTAACTCACCTGAGGTCACACGGCAGGTTGGCAGCAGAGCCTGCCCAGAGCTTCATGCACACAGTCTGAGCACCTACAGTGAGCCCCACCAGAAGGTTGAGCTCAGCCATAAACCCTCAACTGCGAGCACAGTGCATGGCGAGCACTGCAGGTGCACAGTGAATACGTTTGGGGTGAATTGGATTTTGTCTGGAGGCACAAAGATACATAGAAAGAGTATATATATACTCATATATAGAGAAAGAGTATCTGCCCTCTTGAAGTGCCATCTGGTTGGGGGATAGACAGAAATAAGTGACACAGTTGATAAGGGCTGTCACAGGGGGGCCTCTCCCCAAGCCTCTGTCCCCCTCCCAGCAGATACCCCAGGTCCTCCACAGCCAGGCATCTGCCCTGATGCTGCCCTAGAAAAGGCTTCCGGTGTCCACCTGGTTGCTAAGTCCCGTGGACGCGCCCAGCTCTCATGTGAGTGGACTCGTGAACTGCCTGTCAACCTCCTAGACAAGCTGTCCTTTGCTCACAGCAACGTGGGTCTTTGCCCAGCCTGTAAATGGTGATGCCCCGGCCCACTGCTCTCTTCTCTCCACCCTCCCTGATGGCGCTCATCCGTTCCACTCTGGGGACTGTCATCAAGCCTGCATGTGCATCACTCAGATCTCTGTCACCAGCCTGAACCGCTCGCTTCCGAGTTCCAAGTGCAAATGTCCACCTGCACGGGTGGCTGCCAGGCACCCAAGTGCAACCTGCCTAAAACAAAACTGAAGCCACCCCTCCCCCTATTTCAGGGCAGCCTCCAAGTCCCTATCTTCTACCCCGTAAAGATTTCCTGGATCTGCCTCTCCCACCCCTGCTCAGCCTCTCATCTGGATGGACTCCTCCACTTCCAGTTCCATCGTCCACTTAGCAGCCATCTGACCATGGCACTCTGGTGTGTGGCCTCTGAGGCCCTCCCCAGCCACGCCTCCCACCTCTCTGCACACCAGCTGTGCCCATGCCTGTAGCTCCCAGCACACTCCAGAATGTTCCTTGCCTGCATGCCTTTGGGCCCACAGTTCCCTGTCTTCCTCCCTTTCTCCTGGCTAATCCTTCTCCTCTCAGCCTCAGCTCACACCTGCCCCAACACCCCTCCTCAGATCTCTTACACGTGCCTCTCTGCCTCATCACACTTGCCTCGCTGTAACGTAATTGTGCTTTCATAGCCTTCTCTTCCCCACTAGGCTAAGGGCTACATGTCTTCCACGTTCATCCATGTAGTCCATGGAGGTACATCATTCACTCTTATGGCCAAATAGCATTCCATTGTATGGATTTGCCACATTTTTTTATCCATTCACTAACTGATGGACATTTGGATTGTTTCCACTTTGGGGCTGTTATGAATAACGCTGTTGTGAACATTCAGGTGCGAGTTTTTATGGGAAATACGGTCTTAGTCAGCATGGGCCTCTATAACAAAATAACATAGACTGGGTAACTTCAACAACAGAAATTATTTCTCACAGTTCTGGAGACTGGAAGTCTGAGATCAGTGTGCCAGCAGAGTGGGGTTGTCGTGAGGGCTCTCTTCCTGGCTTGCAGATGGCTGCCTTCTTGCTGTGAGCTCACACGGCACGGGGGGAGAGAGAGAGAGCTCATCTCTTCCTCTTCTTTTCTTTTTTTTTTTTTTTAAGAGTAAAAATTATTTATTCATTCATTCATCAACATTTTGGGGGGTAAACTTAACAATAGCCAAACACTGACTACCATTCGCCAGTTTCATTTTAAGGGGAAAGTGAATAAGAAATCTTGAAAATTCATTCTGGTTATCCTTTGCTGCACTTTAAAAAATGGGGACCAACCAGCTCATTATAATGCCTCACCCAACATCGTGGAAGCCTGAAAGCTTACTTTGCATTGTCTGAAAACATAATTTATTTCAGCTTTTGTTTCCCGGAGCTCCAGAGCAGCCTTTTTTCCAAGACTGATCCCCACAGATGTATTTGTGATACCCAGGAGGACACCAGCATACCTGCAGAAACATTTTCATAAAGGTTTATTATTGTGTTACACATGTAAGTAGCTTCTGTCAATAGATAGCTATACCACTCCCAAGCTGTATTTTTGTGAAATTTTATGTCTAAATGAAATGTCTTACTGAAATAAGACTAAATATTTAGCTGGTGAAAAACTTGCCTTTCAATGCTTAATTAGCCCTCTAACTCATATAGAGGAACACAGCCATTGAAATGATCCCTTTTATAAAAGTGATATAGAAAAGTGCTAAGATATGATTTTCATACATGACTGTATCTAGATAGGAAGCTTGATGTGTCTTAAAATTTTTTAAGTTAAAAAAGTTTGTTTCCTGATTTAAAATTTTACATGATTGTTAAAAAAAATTTTTAAAGAGAAAAACAATAAAAACAAAACAAAACAAAACTGAGGCCCAGCAGTGTTAAGGGAAGGGTACTTTGTCCTCTTGGCGACCAGAGCATCAGAGGTGGAAGAGCACCCCCTCAGGCCAGTACAGGAGGGGATGCACTGGGATTAACAAGCGAGTCTCCCCAGGTAGAATCAGGGCTGTGAGGTCCAGCCCCCTGTGCCCTCCAGGAGAGAATATTCTTTTTCTGTCGCCAGCCTCAGAGGAGGGCTTGGTATACTAAAGGAGTTGGCACTTTTCCTTCCATGGACTTCATCCTCTGTGGCCCACCAGGTGCCACAAGATAGAGATAAACAGGTAGGTGGAGGCTTCCCTGGTGGCACAGTGGTTAAGAATCCACCTGCCAATGCAGGGGACGCGGGTTTGAGCCCTGGCCCGGGAAGATCCCACATGCCGCGGAGCAACTAAGCCCCGTGCACCACAACTATTGAGCCTGCCCTCTAGAGCCCGAGAGCCACAACTACTGAGCCCAGGTGCCACAACTACTGAAGCCCGCGTGCCTAGAGCCCATGCTCCACAACAAGAGAAGCCACCGCAATGAGAAGCCCGCGCACCACAACGAAGAGCAGCCCTTGCTCGCCACAACTTGAGAAAGCCCGCGCACAGCAACAAAGACCCAACACAGTCAAAAATAAATAAATACATAAATAAACACATTTATTAAAAAAAACAAAAACAAAAGGTAGGTGATATGGCCAGGTATGCTTTTTTTTCTTTTCATAAGCTTTTTATTTTGAAAGAGTTATTGACTCACAGGAAGTCACATGAATAGTACCAAGAGGTCCCGTGTACCCATCACCTAGCTTCCCCCAGTGGTGACATCTTACATAACTTTAGTGTTACGAAAACCAGAAAAGTGATTGACATTAGACACAACTAGACTACAGACCTCACTCAATTTCACCATTTTGGGCATGCACTTATTTTTTTGTATGTCTTTGTGTATAATTCTATGACATTTCATTACATGTATAGATTCATATAACCACCACCACAATCAAGATACAGAACTGTTCCATCACCTTAAAAGAAATCCCTTCTGCTGCCCTTTTATAGCCACACCCTCCCTCCCCTTCCTTAAGGCCTGGCAATCTTGTCAGTTCTCCATCTCTATAATTGTGTCATTTCAAGAATGTTATATAATGGAATCATAAAGTATGTAACCTTTTGAGGTTGGCTTTTTGCACTCAGCATAATGCCCTTAAGAGCCATTTAAGTCGTTGCGAGTACGGATAGTTCATTACTTGTTATCACTGAGTAGTATTCCACCGATACGTTTTAAAGAGATTCTCCCAGCTGTGGGTGGAGGAGGGAGGGAGGGAGACCAATTAGGAAGCTGCTGGAGTCCAGGTAAACATCACAAGCCAGACCTGCGTCCTGACGGGGCTCCTCATCACTTCCTGCCCCTGAAACTGGCCCTCGATGTGTTCCAGCCGCATGGGTCAGGGTCGGCAGCAGAGAGGACGGATCGGGGCTGTTGAAGCAGAGCTGGCAGTAGGGGGCGCCAGAGGTCTTTCGCCCAAAGGGCGATTCCCAGCCTTGAACACCAGGGAGGATTTGCTGGCGCTTTGGGCCGCTGTGGGCGTGCGCCAAGAGAACCTAGAGTCTTGTGCCCCTCCAGCCCTAAGCGCCCAAGTTTCAGTGCAGCCCTGAGTTCCAAGGCTGGGGGATGAGGCTGATGACCCGTAGTGGGGGAGGAGGCAAGGTGAGGCCCGGACTAGGAGGAGGTGCGGAGGGAGAGAGCTCTGGCCCTTCGTCAGCCCAGGGCTCCCCATCAGGAGGTGGCTCGGAGCTCAGGCCACCGGGCTGGACCTTGTCACCTCCCGCCCCATCCACCCTTCTCCATCCCTGACAGATGCCCTCAGTTATCCGTCCACTCTTCCGAGAACGCTCCCAAGACCCTGGAGCGCCCCATACTCTACCCGGCTCTCACATGCCTCTCTGAAAGATGCCTTCCAGCACGTGCCCACCCCTCCTCCCGGGGCTTCTCCAGGGCGCTCCGGGCTGTGTGGAGCGCGCAGAGTGGACACTGGCTGCGCAGCATGCGGGCGCCACCTAACCGCTGGGGGCTGGGAAGAGAAGGGGCGTTGCCAGGGGCTCTGGCTCCCGTGGGCTTGGTGGAACTGTGCCGAGTGGCAGGCACTCTCCTCGAAATCTGCACTGGCGCCATCACCTTCTGAATTGAGCCCACTGTCTTGGCATGATCTTAAGCCTGTCCCAGGCTTCTGGTCCTCCGGCTTGCTCCACCCCTCCTGTGCTTGTGGATCCTGGCTGCCAGAACTCACCAAGCAGCTTTCCACCTCCTCGCCCTTGCTCAGGCTGGTCCTTCTTTGTCAAGGCCCTTGCCCCCATTCTCTAGCTCCATGGCCACCCCTCCAGGAAGCCTAACGCATAGTAGGTTCAAAAAGTGGGAGTTCCCATCCTCTGTGCTCCCATGACATACATCAACTGTGCTTCCATAATAGAATCTTTCTCATACAGCCTTGCCTAATCATTTGTAGTTCACACAACTTCCTCCCCCAGAGACTTCACATTCATCTCTGATTCCCCAGAGCCTGGCACTCAGAAGGCACCAAGTAAAGTTTAATTGAATAAATGAATGAATGCATCAGTTGAAAGATCTTTGAAACCCTCTTCCTGTGGCCCACTTCCACCCTCCTCCTCCTCTGATGACTCCTCCGTGGTTTACTTTGAGGGTGTTCCTTCCCCTGCTGCCTCTAAACGCTGGCATTCCACCCTCCCCTCTGCACAGTTCACTCTGTCCCTCTCCCTGGGCAAGCTCACTCACACTGACAGCTTTAACTGCTGCGCTGACTCCAACAGGCCCCCAATCCACCCCACGGTCCAGAGCCCTGAGCCACGTGCACACTTTGCTGGTCCTTATCTGTCTTTCCCACCGTACATCTTTCCCATGAACGTTAAGCTCCATCTGAGCAGAAATCTTATCTGTCTGATCCACTGCTGTACCCCTGGCACCCATACGTGTTCAGTGAATATTTGTGAAATGAATAAAAAAACGGAGACTCTCCCTGTGAGGTCCTGCAAACAGTTCAAATTCAACGCATTCCAGATAGATTTCACCACCTCCTCCCTCCCATGATTTGCTTCTCCAGTCTTTGCTCTCCCCCTCCTCCCAGTCCTCCGACTTAGAAATCCCACAGTCACCCAGACATCTTCTTTTTCTCTCTTAACACATCAATCAGCCACTATGTTGCCCAGATTCTACCTCTTGTCTTTCCAGTCCCCACACTCACCCCCAGTCCCTGGCTCACCCCTGGTTTAGACCCTTGACACTTACCACCTGGACTTCTTCAACTTCTCCTAACTTAGGTCCCTCACCTCTATTTTTGTTTTTTTATTCACATTGTTAGCTGAACGATTTTTCTAAAACATCAGTCTCATTATGTCAACCCCTTAGTTTAAACCCCTTCGTTAAAACCCTCCTTGCATCCACATCTCCTAACTGTTGTGCAGACCTCACACAGCGGGTGGCATAATTATAGGAGGCTCAAGGACAAAGGGTACACTGGGGTGATAATTAACATGGAGCTGCAAAATGAGAAAATTATATCTTTTCTAATTTTTTCCAACCTTCTGAAGACATCAAGGAGAAGGTCTCCACGTGCTGCTAGAATGTCTTTAACACCTCTTTTTCACTTGCTAATCTCTTAACAGGATTCTATCCATTCTGCCAGCCATGATATATTTAGCTAGAATGTAATAACATGGTCTTATTTTTATTTTATGTATTTTGCCTACTATCTATGACATGTGATATTGGTTTTTCAGTTATAGTAGTAATGGCCCATAAAATAAATTTATTTGGGAAAAGATATTGTAAATCATATATCCATCAAAGGACTAACATCCAGCATATATAAAGAACTCTTACTTATCAATAAGAAAAAAGGAATAGAAATTAAAAATCAAATAGAAAAATGAGCAAAAGACTTAAACACTTCAAAAAAAAAGACCATTATAAGTGACCAATGAACAGATGAAAAGTGCTCAACTACATTAGTCATCAGAGAAGTATGAATTAAAATCACAGTTTGATATCCCTGTACATGCACCAGGACTAAAAAGAAAAAGATTTTCAGTATCAAATGTTGGCAGGACTGTGGAGTAATTGGAACTCTGACTCACTGGTAGTGAGGATGTAATTTATGACAACTACTTTGGGAAACTGGCCATATCCACTCATGTTGGGCATTTCCATACTACCCTCTGACCCAGGAATTCAACTTCTGGGTATGATCCCAACAGATATGGGTACATGTGTTCACCAAGAGTCGTGCACAAGAATGCTCATAGCAGCTTTACTCATAATAGCCAGAAACTGAAAACAAGCTTCATGTCAGCAGTAGAATGGAGAAATAACATTCTGGTATATACACATAATGAAATATTGTATAAAAGTGAGAATGAATAAATTAAACTACACAAATGTTGAGCCAGACACATAAAAAGAACAGCCTTTATGGTTCCATTTATATGAAGTTCAAAAGCAAACAAAACTAATCTATGCTGTTACAACTCAGGGAGTGGTTACCTGCGGGGCTATGTCTGGCAGGTGGCACAAGGCCCGCTGCTGAGGGCTCATAATATTCTGTTATTGACCTGGGTGAAAAATTGCTTTTTTTAACATGAGTGAAAGTTAACTTTGTGTACTTCTTCATATGTGTTGTATGTCAAGAAAAAATTACTTAAATTTAAGTTTTTAAAAAGTGAAACATTTAAAGACAAGCATTTAGGGAAGGATAAATGAGGAGGTTGGGATTAACATACACACACTGCTATATATAAAATAGATAACCAGCAAGGACCTACCTATAGCACAGGGAACTATATTGAATATTTTGTAATAACCTATAAGGGAAAAGAATCTGAAAAAAAATATTTATGTATAACTGAATCACTTTGCTGTACACCTGAAACTAACACAACATTGTAAACCAATTAAGAAGTTAAAAAATAAAGAAAAATTTAAAAAAATAAAGACAAGCATTCAGACAATGAAAGTCTGAGGACATGACAGGTCTCTTGAAGATGGAGTGCAAATGGCCGGCGTTCAGGGAACTCTGCTCTCAGGACTCAAGTCCAAATGGTCATACCTGGCTCCTCTGGTCCTGCATCATGTCATGGGGAAGTTCAGCGTGGTGGTTAGGAGCACAGATTTGGGAACCTGATGAACCTGAATTGGAACCTGAGCTCTGCCACTGGCTGTGGGACTTCAGACAAGTTACCTAGCCTCTCTGGGCATCAGCTTCTTCATCTATAAATCACCTTAGAGGGTGATGGGCTTGATCAGTGGAACAACATTGTCCAGTGCTGGGCACACAGGATGGCCTTGATAAATGGAGCCACACCCAGCTGCCTGATGGTCCCTGCCCAAGCCCTGCTGTTTCACACCTTTTTGCACCCCCAAGTGTCTGTGCATGCTGTTCCCCTGGAACGCCCTTCTACCTGGTGATCGCACTGGCCCATCCTTCAATGCCCAGCTCAAGCACCTCTTCCTACGTGATGCCAGGCCCCACAAGAGGCTAGCTCCACCCTCTCTGCGCCATCCCACCCATGAGCACATACAATATCCAGGCATACATCGTTTTATTGCACTTTACACATATTGCTTTTTTTTTTTTTAATTGAAGGTTTGCGGCAACCCTATGTCAAGCAAGCCTACAGGCACCATTTTTCCAACAAATTTGCTCACTTCATGTCTGTGTCACATTTTGGTAATTCTCACAATATTTCAAAATTTTTCATCATTATTATATTTTTATGGTGATCTTTAATGTTTCTGTTGCAAATAGATTAGGACTCTGAAGGCTCAGATGATGATTAGCATTTTTTAACAATAAAGTATTTTTTTAATTTATTTATTTTACTTATTTTCTTTTTGGCTGCGTTGGGTCTTCGTTGTTGCACACAGGCTTTCTTTAGTTGCGGTGAGCGGGGGCTTCTCTTGTTGTGGGGGGCTCTAGGCGCACGGGCTTCAATAGTTGTAGTGTGTGGGCTCAGTAGTTGTGGCGCGTGGGCTCAGTAGTTGTGGCTTGCGGGCTCTAGAGCTCAGGCTCAGTAGTTGTGGTGCACAGGTTTAGCTGCTCTGTGGCATGTGGGATCTTCCCGGACCAGGGATCGAACCCATGTCCCTTGCATTGGCAGGCGGATTCTTAACCACTGCACCACCAGGGAAGCTCAATAAGGTATTTTTAATTTAAGGTATGTACATTTTTTTAAAATTTTATTTATTTATTTGTTTATTTATTTATGGCTGTGTTGGGTCTTCGTTTCTGTGCGAGGGCTTTCTTTAGTTGTGGCAAGCGGGGGCCGCTCTTCATCGCGGTGCGCGGGCCTCTCACTATCGCGGCCTCTCTTGTTGCGGAGCGCAGGCTCAGTAATTGTGGCTCACGGGCCCAGTCGCTCCGCGGCATGTGGGATCTTCCCAGACCAGGGCTCGAACCCGTGTGCCCTGCATCGGCAGGCAGATTCTCAACCACTACGCCACCAGGGAAGCTCAAGGTATGTACATTTTTTTTAGACATATTGCTATTGCACACTTAATAGGCTATACAGTACAGGATAAACATAAATTTATATGCACTGGGAAACCAAAAACTTTGTGTGACCCCTTTTATCGAGACATTTGCTTTATTGTGGTGGTGTGGAACTGAATCTGTAATATCTCCAAGGTGTACCTATACATGGTTTATTATTCCTTTAGTGGTTGGCACCTTCTTATAGGAGGAGTCTCTCGATACATATTTGCCGAATGAAAGAATGATTGTAATTTCAAATGATTCTAACTTCTCTGCAGTTTCCTGGTGGGGTGGGGCGGGAGCTGGTTCCCTTTGCGTGCCTGTAAGAGCATCAGACACTCAGCCCCGTGTTAGGGACCTCATCCATCTCTGTGGAGAATGGGTACCACAAGATGCGTTGTGGGTGAGTGCTTATCACCATGACGTCAGCCTCAAAGGTTAGGGATGTCCCCAAGTCATCCCAGTTCCCTTTACCACCTTATATGGATAGGTCACCCACGAGAGTGACTCCAACTTCTACTTAACCTCTTGGTAGCCTAACAGGTTCCCTAAGCCAGGCACTTGCTGATTGAGACAATGACACTTAGTTTTCAACTTTTACAAGTTGTTGTGCAGGACGGGGAGGAGAGTAACTGAATGGGGCAACTCATTCAGATGTGACTTCACACGTGATCGAGTCCACGGCTCCCTTGGCGGTTTAGTAAATCGGGACATATTCCCTGGGCAAGACCCCCATTTGAAACCTGAGCAGCCCTCCAAGATCTGGTGACAACGGTCATGCCGCCTTCACCCCACCACCTGCACCCCATGCTCTCCCCAAACATGCGGCCACTTACACTGTACCCTGCCGGCCCCTCAGCCCAGAGCATCGTGCCTCACCTTTTCAGCGTCTGAAATTCACCTCAAAGGTACAGTTATCACCAAGTACCAGATCTGTCGGGATAAGAGATGGGAAATACAGGAATCCCAGCCATCCTATCTCCTAAGTGGAGACAGATACAGACAGAAATTCACAGAAGAGGGTGGTGAGTGCAGTGGGGGAGGGGTACAGGGGGCCAGAGAAGAGGCATCAGATTTGGGGAGGGGTGGCTGGGGAAGGGGAAGGCTTCCCGGAGGAGGTTGATGTGTTGGTTGCTGATCAGTTTGCTTTCTGTCCCACTAGAATGTAAGCTCCACGAGGGCAGGGACCTCACACATCGTCCTCAGCTGTTTTTCCAATGCCTGAAAGTCGGGGACAGTGGCAGGCATAGAGCAGGTGTTCCAGGAGTATCGGTGAAGGAATCGGGCAAGAGCTGAGCTAAGATGTGCGGGATGAGTGAAAGCTGGCCTTTCTTCAGGATTTCTAGGAGGGGGGTATATTGTGAACAAAGGGCTGGAGGTGGGAAGGGCAGGACGTGTGAGGGGAGTGAGATGCAGCTGGGGTGGGAAGGGGCAGAGACCGGCGAGGGATGAGGCTGGAGAGACAGCCATGGCGGAGAGGGCCAGACAGAGCCCCCGCCTCCCCCACCTCCTCTCTCTGATGAGTTCCCTCTGCCCCTGGCACTTCATCTGCACTTCCTCTGCACCCTAAATCCTGCCTCGTGTTGCATGAGTTCATTCATCAGCACTTACTGAGCACCTAGTTCGTGCCAGGTATGGTGCAGGAGCAAAATACCCACCATGTGCAGCATGAGCCAGTTTCCCGAGTGATGGCCCAGCCAGGATCACAGCTCATCCTCACAGCAACGCTGGAGAGAGGGACCCCTCCATCCATCCCTCCATTCATACACTCCACAAATATATGTTGACAGCTTAGCACCCTCATCAGGGTGTGGCAGAGAGTAAATTTGTACACAAACCAGCAGGGTAATGTTAGGTGATGATAAGTTCTGTGAAAGACATGGCAAACAGGGTGACGTGACCAGGAGTGACTGGCGGGGCTGCGCTGGATGCGTGTGAGGAAGGCTCTCAGAGAAGGTGACATCTGAGAAGTTACCAGCCGTGAAAAGAGCAGGGCAGGCCGAGTGCACAGCAAGTGCAAAGGTGCTGAGGTGGGACAGTGCCGGGGGCATTGGAGGCGCAGAAGGAAGGCACTCTGCGTAGCTGGAGAACTGGAATATTCGATGAGGGTGAAGTGGAGAGTGGAAGGGATGAGACAGAGGAGGAAGCCAGCAGCCAGATTAGAAAAGGTTTGTAGACATTGGATTAATTCTGCAGTGAGATGTGAGTCCATCGAAAGGTTTTAAGGAAGTGAGCTGATGTATTCTGAGTGATGCTTGAACAAGACCACGGGGCTAAGCTGGAGGCGACAGAGGTGGGAGACCAGCAACGATGGACAGTCTGTGTGTGGGGTAAAACAGGCAGAACCCACTGCAGGAAGCCTTGGTTTCTCTTCCAAACCTGCTTCTCCCCATCTGTCCCATCTCAGAAAAGTGGCCCCACGGCATACCCCACTGCTCCAGCCCGAAATTTCCAAGTCCTTCCTGCACATCCTTTCTTCCTTTCACCCTCCGCACAGGTTCAGTTCTGTCCGTGTTCACACCAGGAGAATAGAACCGTCTCCAGGCCAGGCCAGTGCCCATCTGAGGGGCTGCACCCAGGCAGCCTGGCTGTGGGACTGGCTCAGCAGCTTCCTGCTTCTCTGGGGAGAAAGTGGAGAGTAGGCTTCAGCCACAGGGAGGCTCCAGCAGGCATGGACGATGAAGGGAGGAAGGAATGGGAGTTGGGGTCGCTGCGAGAGAATAATCAAAATGGTAGACCATGGACTCCAAGGTGGTAGAGACAGAAGGGAAAGGGCAGGGGTGACGGCCAGTGAGAAAGTGGGAGAGTCCCTGGTTGGGGGTTTTAGACGGTGCCGGCCCAAGAGAAAGTGAGCTGGGAGGATGAGAGGTGTGGTCAGGGTGGAGACTTGGGGACCACACTGGCGGCAATGAGGACGAGGTCAAGGGGTGACTCTGGAAGTGGGCAGCTGGCGGAGTGGAGAGTGATGGCTGGAGGCCAGGAGGTCAGGGTGCTGAGGACCATCTGTGTGGATGTGGGAGTCACTGCGAACCAGGCCAGGCTGGGTGACAGGCATCGGGTCCTCCAGAGTGTTGGGGGTGGCTGGGAGGTGGTGGACTCCAGCACTGGCAGAGGCATGGCTGGTACAGCTGCAGTTGGTGTGTGTTCAGAGGGGCCAGGGGGTTGAAGGAGGAATGGTCTGGAAACTATAGGGAGAGAGGAGGACACACCCCTACACACACTTCCTGGCCCTGAGATGCCTCCTTTTGCAAGGGCTGCTGGGAAGTCTCCACCCTGACCAGGAGGTTGGGGGGACACCCTGAGAACCCCGAGGCCCCCAGGAAGGGCTGTAAAAGGGTTGAGACAGAGGCCCGGACACGGAGATGGGCCAGGCTGAGGCCACCCTGGGTGAACTTCCCAACTAGCTGGAGTAGAAGGACAAACAGGCCAGCCGGGCAGGCCGGATGGGGACGGAGAGGGTGGAGGCCATGGGTCGTGGTGGCAGAGGGCGCTGTGGAGGAAGGAAGGTCCCAAAGAGGGCGAGAAGTTAACTAGCTTGTAGCCCAGGTTAACTATCCATTCTTTTGTAGAACTGCCTTGAACCCCCAAAACTGCCAGAACTGTGGCTTCTACCACTGGTCTTGCCAGGCCAGCAGTACTGGTCTTCCTCAGACCCCTTCCTCCTTCCCTCACTCTGGGGAGAGGGGTTCCCTCCTGGCCTGGGGCCCCGAGGCTGGGCAGACCCAGGTGAAAGTAGCTGAGGGACACAGGGAGGACAGGCCCCATCTCCTCGCCACTGCTCCTTTGCAGATAATCTCCGTGGGCACCAGAGAGGCACAGAAACTGCTCTTCAACCGTGAGGGGGTTTGGTGGGGAACCTGGGGTGCCAGATTAGCCACCAGGTCCCCTGGTCTCCCTGCTGTGTTTGCTGTGGAGAAAGCAGCTGCCTCTCAGAGGCCATGGCTACCTTATCCGTGTGTGTAGGGGGACCCCTTTGACACTACCACCGCCTTTGTCTTGACAGGTCCACATGGAACTCCTGCTCTGGGAGGGAAATGAGAAGAAATTGGGCCTGTGAGCCACCATCTTGGCTGTCACAGAGCAGTAATCCTTACGGTGTATGGAGGGAGGCTGGGATTTCACAGACCAACAAGTGATCAGTGTGCCACAGCTAGGATGTGGGTACACATGGGGCTCTGGGAGCCCCCAGAAGGTGCCTCATCTGCTTGGAGTGTCAGAAGCACACAGGTTGGGAGTCTTCATGGAGCCTGGGCCAAGGGGCGTCAGGAAACCTGAATCTGCCTTTCTGGTCAGAGGGAACCTGGTCAGAGGGAACCTGGTCAGAGGGAATCCTGGTGACAACTGATAATGGTAACAGTCCCAGCAATTGTCCCTTGAGCGTTAGTGACCTGCCAGGCGTGAGCACTCGTCCATTTTCTCAAGTCACCCACCAACACCCGCAATGGGTAAGTCCCGTCATGGTGCCCATTTCACAGAGGAGGGAGCAGGACCTAGTCTGCAGCTGGTCTGGCCTCACAGTGACAGACACACCATCCATGCATCCATTCATTTACTTATTCAGTGAATGTTTATCGAGCACCTCCTAACAGTGCCAGGCACTGTTGTAAGTGCTGGAGATGCTGCAGATTACAACACAGATAAACTCCTGTGAGCCCCTGCTTTCATAGAGAGAGAGCTAAGTAAGGAACAAAGAAATAAAGGAAACCGAGATTTGAGAGCTGGTGTGGTTTAACAGCCCAGACCAACGGTCCCTTCCAACCTGCTGATCATGAGCACGCTCTGCCTGGGCTGGAGCCCACAAGGAGGAGGGTGCTAGCTTAAGAGCTGGGAGCAGCACCCAGAGCCAGTATCTCTAATTGTGAGTCCGGGGGTGGGCGGTTCTCTCCTCTTGAACCCATTCATCTCTGGAGACCCTTGACATTGAGTTTCCGAGCTGTAAGCCCAGATTTGGGGCCAGTCAAGGTTCCACCTGTTAGTGGGTCCTGATTGAGGAGCTCCCAGCATCCCTGGCAGACACCTCTGGCTCATTCTTCTCTCTCTAAATGCAGCTCCCCTCACTGTCTGCAGTTGATACTGGTCAGCACAGACCTTGGCTGTGACTGTTGGCCAAACACCTATACATGGTCCGGACTTCTTCACAACATGGCAGCCTTGCACTGTTTACACGGCAGCTCGGGTCTCCAAAGGTGAGTATCCCTGGAGAACTTGAAGGAAGCTGGATTGTCCTTAAGACCTAGCCTTGGAAGTCACATCACATCACTTCTGCCATACCCTATTGTCACCATACTCTGTAAGTTTGGCTCTCCTCCAAGGGGAGGAGGCATAGACCCCACTTCTTGATGGCCAAAGAATTTGTGGACACGTTTTAGAACTGCCACATACAGCTAGGAGTAGTGGCACCAGAAGGTGAATTTGGGATGTCTGATGGCAGAGTCTACACATTAGGCCATAGGACCTCACATGACTCCAGGCTGCCAAGAAAGAAAGAGAAGGGGCTTCACGAAGGCAGTAGATGTGGGCTTGGAGAGGAGACAGAGAGGAGTGACGCTAAGAAGGTGAAAGTTCTGTCCTGTCTACCCGCAGACATCCCAGCCCAGAGGATCAGGGACTGCTGGGCCGGTTGGATGGTTCCGGGGGCTTGGGGAGCCCCTTCTCCAGGGCAGGGGGCCTGAATCAGTACCTAGCACTGGGGAGAAAAGGGAGATGGGCTTCCTGCACTCAGTGAGCCTGGAACGGTCACGGGCCAAACTCCTCAGGGTTTTTTTAAGGAGCTGGTGAGGGAGCATTAGGGATGTCAGATCCCGCTGCCCAGATTGTAGTCACCACCATGAAATTTGGGAAGTGAAACTTATTCAAGATCAACTTTCTCATCTGTTGTGTGAGGTTGGCTTTCAGTGGCTCCCCCGCTTGGAGCAGCAGGCAAAGGGCTGGGACCTGAAATGCACCGAAACTTGCCTGGGGGATGTGGGAGAAGGGGGGCCACAGCACCCAGGTGACCCCCGCGGGCATTCCCAGTTGGAGGCAGCGCAGTAAACTCACAGGGCCCTTTTCCTCTGACACCACAGTGGAGGGCGGGGGGTGGGGACAGGGGGTGGGTTCTGGCCTGGCTGGGAGTCAGCCTGGGTTTTGGTGGCAGCTCCACCAGGAAAGATCTGTGTGACCTTCAGAAGTCACTTCCCTCTCGAGCGCTCAGTTTCCTCATCCATCAAATGTCAGGTCAGTTGATCTTTAAGACGCTCTCCTCTGGTGACATCACAAGCTGATTCTCCAGCCTCCACAGACCTTATTCACCCCAAACCTGTTCTCTTAGCCCCCAGCCAGAGCCTGATGACTGGACAAACACACAGGAAGAAGACGTGCCTAAAGATAAGGACCTGGATTCAGCCCAGATCCACTTTGATCTCAGACTGGGTCCTCAGCTAAACCTGCCACCTCCCAACCTGCTCCATTCACAGGGAAGATGGGGAGAGAGCGTGGATGGTCTAGGGTGTGTCCATCCGTGGGTCCCCTGCAGGAGCATGGATGGACACATCAACCCTCCTTCCCCAGGGATCAAGAGCATCCTCGCTAAGCCCTTCTCCATTAGCACCACCATCCAGCCACCCACCAGGCAGGACACTGAGGGAAGAGATGGAAAAGTGTGAGGCTTGGGCACCCATCCCTGACCAGCTCAGGCCCCCACCACAGACAGTCCCTGCAGCTAGGACTCCTCAGGGCTTATCGCAATGGTTATTAATCATTTTGGGCAATTGGTATTTAATATTCATCTTCCTTGCCAGACTGGAAGTTCCATGAGGACCAAGTCTGGTTTGATACTTTATCCCCAAAGCTTGGAACTGTGACTTGCATATAGTAGGTGCCCAATAAATAAAGTGAATGATTGAATGAATGAATACTTTTGAAGAGCTTTTAATCTAGTAAGGAAGATTAGGCACATACAAATGCTATGATAAAAAGCCTTTCATAGTATTTATATATATATATGTGTGTGTGTGTGTAACTGAATCACTTTGCTGTACAGCAGAAATTACCACAACATTGTAAATCAACTATACTTCAATAAATTTTTTAAAAAGCCTTCCATGTCATTCAACATTTATTATTAATATACTAGCTAACATATAGGTGAAAGTTGCCAGATTCAGCGAATAAAAATACAGGACACCCAGTTACATTTGAATTTCAGGTAAACAGCGAATGATTTTTTAGCATAAGTATGTCCCACGCAATATGGGTGTCCTGCATTTTATCTGGCAGCCCTTCGCAAGACCACTTTCCAGTCCTCACGCCAACCCTACGGGATGGGTATTATTATTATATTCCTTTACGGAGGGAACTGAGGCACAGAAGGGATGAGTAACCTGCATGAGGTCACACAGCCAGAAAGTGACCAAACCAAAGCTAGGTCCTGATTAGTTGGAGCCTTGTGTCAGCCTGCTTAGTCTCTCTACTCTCTTGCTTCCCAACAAGTGCCCATAAGTGGTGGGCACTGGGACCCAACAGGGGAAGGTCCTTTGCCAAGTCGGACAGTAGGTTTTTGTTGGATGGACAAGAAAAGTTTTCCAGAGGAGGGACAGAAGGGGGGGGGGGGACAGAGAGGGTGGCAGACTCTTGCAGGGACAGCATCTGGGAGAGACACCACCTCAGGCTTAGACCCACCAGCCCATGCCCAGCTCTGACTGACCACTCTGAGCCTTGACCCTGTTCAGTAAAATGGGCAAAGCACAGATCCACAGTCTCTTATCTAAAATCCTAGGGGCCAGATGGGTTTTGGAATTCAGAATTTTTCAGATTTTAGAAAGGAGGTTCAGCATGAAATGTGCATTATATAGCACCTCCAGGGGACCTGTAATCAGACATGTACATTTCTGTAGCCAAACGTCTGAGCATCTACATTCAGTGCGATAAAGACTATAACTTAGTTTCACGTCAGTTCAGCAGGTTTTGCCATCCATTTGGTTTTCAGGCATTTTTGGGTTCTGGAATTGGGGATAAGGGAGTGTGGATCCGTTCTCTCCAAGGCCGGTGGGTCGCTGCACAGAGAGGGCGCTTGTCCCCAGGCTTCCCTGCCCTCCTTCCCCCGCCTGCTGGGGACCGGCGAGGAGAGGGGGCTGGTTGGAGCGGAGGCGTCTAAGGAGTTTCCAAATAGGAAAACCAACGGCTGCGGGGCCCCAGGACGAAGCCGGGCGTTCCCTGGCTGCCTGGGGCGTGAGTCACCGGGCCGCAGCAGGCAGCTCGCAGGAATGTGGCCCGGCCAATCGCCTGGCAGGGGGTGGGCGGCGGGCAGGCGAGGGCACGGCTGGGATGCCGGTGACTAAGCAAGACCCTCCCTGCGGGCCCCTGCCGGACCCCCAGCGTCTGGCAGCTACCCTGCAAGGGGCGGGGAGGACGCGCCCCCTTGGACCCGGCTCGGTGCCTCCCCACTCCTTCCGGCAGGCAAACGCGTCCCGGGAGGCCCAAGGGCTGCGCAGGGACCTTCGAAGGGGATGTGGGGAGAAATAGTACAACTTACATTTCGATTCACTTGTATTTCATATTTTTACATTTTAATTTACTTTTTTTTCTTCAAATAAGTTGTACAAGTCACATGCTTTAGAAATGCAAATATACAAGGATCTCCAAGAGATAATCTGTACACCCGTATTCTTAGCAACATTATTCACAATAGCCAAAAGATGGAAACCAAGGCATCCATGGAAGGATGAATGGATAAACAAAATGTGGTATATACAGACAATGGAATATTATTCAGCCTTAAGAAGCAAGGAAATTCTGACACATGCTACAGCATGGATGAACCTTGAAGGCATTCTGCGAATGGATAGAAGCCAGGGACAAAAAGGCAGAGACTGTAGGATTCCACTTATATAAGGTACCTAGGGTGGCCAAATTCGCAGAGACAGCAAGTAGAATGGTGGTTGCCAGGGGCTGGGGGAGTTACTGATTAATGGGTACAGGGCTTCAGTTTTGCAAGATAAGAAGAGTTCTGGAGATGGATGGTGGTGATGGTTGCACAACAGTATGAATGTACTTAATGCCATAGAACTGGACACTTAAAAACGGTTAAGATGGTAAATTTTATGTTATGTGTATTTTGCCACAATTAAAAACAAAAAGAGGAAGAAACATGTAAAGGTACAAAAGTCACTCTCGCACTCCTGCCCAGCAGCCATCCAATTCCTTCAACCAAAAAAACCCTAATGTCTTTAGTTTTTGTGTGCCCTTCCAAAGAGAGTCTGTGCATATACAAGATAATCCATATATACATGTCTATGTATAAACATTATATGTATAAAAATAAATATAAATATGTATGAAAGTATGTATATGCACACCTTTTATTTTTTTCCACTTTTTTATTGAGATATAGTTGATGTACAATATTATATAAGTTACAGGTGTACAACATAGTGATTTACAATTTTTAAAGGTTATACTCCATTTATAGTTATTATAAAATACTGGCTCTATTCCCTGTGTTGTACAATAGATCCTTGTATCTTATTTATTTTATACAAAATAGTTTGTATCTCTTAATCCTCTGCCCCTATCTTGCCCTTCCTTGCTTCCCTCTCCCCACTGGTAACCACTAGTTTGTTCTCTATATCTGTGAGTCTGTTTCTTTTTTGTTATATTCACTAGTTTGTTTTATTTTTTAGATTCCACATATAAGTGATATCATACAGTGTTTGTCTTTCTCTGTCTGACTTATTCCACTGAGTATAATACCCTCCCAGTCCATCCACGTTGTTGCAAATGGCAAAATTTCGTTCTTTTTTATGGCTGAGTAATATTCCATTGTGTATACATACCACATCTTCTTTATCCATTTATTTGCTGATGGACACGTAGGTTGCTTCCATACCTGGGCAATTGTAAATAATGCTGCTATGAACACCGGGGTGCATGTATCTTTTCAAATTAGTGTTTTGGGGTTTTTTGGATATATACCCAGGAGTGGAATTGCTGGGTCATATGGTAGTTCTATTTTTAGTTTTTTGAGAAAACTCCATACTGTTTTCCATAGTAGCACACCTTTTCTTTTTTAAAAAATGCAAACAACAGCACACTCTGTACCTTGATTTTTCCATTTAAAATACATCTTGCACGCAAATTGTTATATACAGAATGGATAAACAACAAGGTCCTACTGTGTAGCAGAGGGAACTATATTCAATATTCTGTGATAAACCATAATGGAAAAGAATATTTTATTTTTATTTATTTTTAAAATTTATTTATTTATTTTTGGCTGAGCTGGGTCTTCGTTGCTGCGCGTGGGCTTTTTCTAGTTGCGGCGAGTGGGGGCTACTCTTCGTTGCGTTGCGTGGGCTTCTCATTGCAGTGGCTTCTCTTGTGGAGCACGGGCTCTAGGCGTGGGGGTTCAGTAGTTGTGACTCGCGGGCTCTAGAGCTCAGGCTCAGTAGTTGTGGCGCACGGGCTTAGTTGCTCCATGGCATGTGGGATCTTCCCAGACCAGGGATCAAACCCCTGTCCCCTGCATTGGCAAGTGGATTCTTAATCACTGCGCCACCAGGGAAGTCCCGAAAAGAATATTTTAAAACAGAATAAATAGATATGGATAACTGAATCACTTTGCCATACAGCAGAAATTAACACAACATATATTTCAATTAAAAATTTTTTAAAATATATCTTGGAAACCTGTATATATCGATGCCTAAAGAATGTCCTCTTTTTTTTAAAAAACAGCTATATTGAGATACAATTTACATAAAAATTCATCCATTGTAAGTATACTGTTTGATGATTTTTACTAAGCTTATAGAGTTGTGCAACTTTGACCACAATCCAGTTTTAGAATATTTCCATCATCCCCAAAGTTCCTTCGGGTCATTTACAGCTTAACCCTCACTCCCACCCCTAGTCCAGCCAACTGCTGATCTGCTTCCTGTCTCTAGGGATTTGCTTTCTCTGGAAATTTCATATAAATGGAATCATAGGATATGTAGTCTTTTGTGTCTAGCTTCTTTCACTGAGCATAATGCCCTTGAGGTTCATCCAAGTTGCAGCATGTTTAATTAGTTTGTTCCTGAGTAATAGCCATTGTATGGATATTTCACATTTTGTTTATCCATTCACCAGTTGATGGATATTAGGATGTTTCCAGGTTTTTCTATTATGAATAATGCTGCTTACAAACACATACAAGTCCTTGTGTGGACATATGTTTTTATTCCTCTTTGGCTGATACCTAGGAGGATTGCTGAGTTGTGTGGTAAGTTTATGCTTAACTTTTTAAGAAACTGCTAAGCTGTTTTTCCAAAGTGCCACACCATTTTACATTTCCATCAGTGATGGATGAAGGTTACAATTTCTCCACATCCTTGACAACACTTGCTATTATTTGTCTTTTTGAAGAAGGTCATGGTAGAAGATGTGAAGGGTTACCTCATGTGGTTTTTTAATTTTGTTTTGGTTTTTGGTTTTTTTTTTAATAATTGACTTTTTTTTTTTTGGCTGTGTCAGGTCTTAGTTGCTGCACTGCAGGATTTTCATTGAGGCATGCGGGAGCTCTCCTTGTGGCCCAGGCTTCTCTCTAGTTGTGGTGTGCGGGTTTCTTTTTCTCTCTCTCTAGTTGTGGTGCACAGGCTCCAGGGCACGTGGGCTCTGTAGTTGTGGTACGCGGGGTCTAGTTGAGGTGTGCAAGCTCAGTAGCTGTGGCACATGGCCTTAGCTGCCCTGCGGCATGTGGGATCTCAGTTCCCTGACCAGGGATCTAACCCACGTCCCGTGCATTGTAAGGCGGATTCTTTACCACTGGACCACCAGGGAAGGGCCATGTCTCTTTTTTTAATGAAATGTCCATTCAAATCTTTTGTTCATTTTTCAATTTAGTTACCTTATTATTGAGTTGTAAGAACTTATTCTTACATTCTTGGTAATCCGTTGTACGGATGAGCCATAATTTGTTTGTTTCCTATTGATAGTGCTTTAAATTTTTCATTTTATGCATATTTTATAGTGGGCATAATATATTAGTGTAATAGTATATATCACTGACATAAATAACTAAACAAATACATTTTGGGGATACATCTTCAAATTATTTTACTGAGAAGGGAGCAGTAAAGCTTGGTGACCCCTGGCTTGAGCCTTCATCCCCCTTCTGCCCCCCCACCAGCCCCACCCCATCCTTCAGGCCTATTCCAGCCATCCTGAGATTTGTAGAAATCCTGTGAAAAGCTTGCTCCTCTGGCAGCCCTGGGACCCCAAAGAGCCTGACCGGTATCCCCTAACCAATGGGGTAAACGAGGCTCCGAGGGTGACCACCTGGAGCGTATGGGCACAGTCTGACTTTCCAGGGCCCTCTGCCATGACCCAGGGCCCACGCTTCCCTTAATTTGGGGATCTCCAGGAAGGATGGCCCAGTGATATTCATGTTGGTGTTCCCTGAGCCCAGCAGGGCAAGGAGAGTTCAAAGTCCAGGAACGTGGTCTGGGGCTGGGGCTGCCCTTGGCCCCTGTGCTCTGTCCCGGCCTCCCTTCCCCCGCATCTGCCCAGCCTGATGACACGGCCTCACGCACAGGCTCAGCTCAGAGTGCTCCAAGGGACGAGACTCTGCTGGTCATTTCCTTCCTCCTTGATTGGTTCTTTCATCTCCTTCATCAACTTCATCATCATCATTGTCACCATTTATTGCAGACCCTGTGCCTGTATGTGACATACAGGATCCCATTTAATCCTCCCGTCAATCTTGTGAGATGGAGCTTATTCGTTCCGTTTTGCAGAAAAGGAAACGGAGGCTCGGGGAGGTTACATGACTTGTCCCTAGGGACAAAGGAGGAATTCAAACACAGGTTTGACCAACTCCAAATCCCACCTTTGACTGGATGCTGGAGAGCCTGAGGGTCCCCACAGACCCTGCCCATCCACCACCCAGCCTCCGGCTCAGCCTACAGGGTGGGAGAGGGGAGGTTAAGCCCAGAGTAGGGGGGATGTCAGGGATACTCAAGCCTTCTGTACTTTGGCAGGAGAAAGCTAAACTCTGTAATCACACTTTGTGCTTTCACTTTCCTTCTGTCTCTCAGTAAGCATTTCTACTGGAAAACTCCAGCCCTGTCTGAGCTGAACTGAAGGGAGAGGGACCTGTGGGCACCAAGGGCAGCCCAGGGTGGAAGGGGCAGGAGTGGAGCAGAGGGTCAGGGCCCCCGTGGCTGATGCTTTCAGCTCCCAGGAGCTCAGATCTGATGACCCCAGCCTTGGCTCCTGAACCATCCATGAATGCCTCCCAAATTCAATCCACACCCCTTAGCCTGGCACTCAAAGCCTTTCCCTCATCCAGCTTCAGTTCTTGCTCCTCTCTGTGCTTGCCTTCAGGAATTTGCTCGCATTGTCCCCTCTGCCCAGAATGCCTTTTCCTCCCCTTCCCCCCAGATCCAACACTCAAACTCTGGTTGTCCTTCAAGGCCCAGCCTAGATGCATCCTCCTCCATGACGCCTTCCTTGATCCCCTTAACTACAAATGACATCTCCCTCTCTGAATTCCCACAGCCCTTGGTTCATACCTCTCTGAGGGCATATTCCATCATCCTACCGGCAGTATTGATTGTTATCCTACTCAGCATCTGTCTTCCTTCAGATCATAACACCCTAATCTTCCTTGGGAAATCATGTATCCCCCAACTTCAATCGTGTGGTCCAGAAGAAGCTGACTTCACCCCCAGGATCCAGGGAGGAGCCAGAGCATTTCATCTTCTCTAACCACCCTCATCCCCACCACCGACCAGTACAGAGATTGGTTCAGGGATGGGCCTGTGACCCACTCAGAGTCAGTTAAATAAGGGCTTTTCTGGTGTGACCAGGGAGTAGACAGATTCTTTCAGGTGAGACTGATTATCACAGGATATGGTCCTAAGAGTGTGAGCATCTCCAGGAATGAAGCCAAGACTGAGAAGAGCAGAGCCATGCAGATTTCATGTAACATGTTATAAGGACCTGGATCCAGCCAAGCCTGAAGCTGCAATCCCTTCAGACATGAGGACAAAATATTCCCTTTTTGAGATTGGTTCAGTTTGGATAACACAAAGCATGGACTTAGGGCACTAGCTAACTTAGGGGACCAACAGAGGAAGAAAGGAAAAGATTTCAGCTTTGATAAACGTATTTAGAATTTTGCAATCAGAAAATCTAAAGAGTCAATGTTAATTTTGGCATACACACACACCACACACGTATTCCAAAAAATAACACTTTAGAAAATAACATTTGAAAAGGAATTACTTTCAGAAGTGAGAAGCACACAGTCTTTTCTCTCTAGAGGTCATATTACTTGCAACTGAAAAATCCCAGACTGATTTACTCCCTGTGCTCTGGTTTTCTGTAGCTAATGTCCTATTTGAGCCTACGGGATGGAAACTCCTGGAAGGCAGGGGCAAGGACTTCTTGCCTTTGTGCTCTCACAGCACCAAGCACAGGGCCAGGCCTCCAGAGATGCTCAGAGATGAGTGTTTGAGAACTGCCTGGATGAGGAGTGAACACTCTCACTGTCCCGGCTGTCTCCACTCCAGCCAGGAGCCAGCCCAATGCCCTGAAGCCCCCACTTTCTCCCCAGGTATGAACTAAAAGCAGGCAGCCCTGCCCTGAGCTTCCTGCCCGCCACACCCAGCCAGTGGTTCCCGGTGAGTAGGGGCCAGAAGACGGTGATTGCCCTGATTGCAAGAGCTCTGCATCCCCAGGGATACATCTGAAAGACAATGTGAGGCTCAGAGAAACTTCCAGGCACTTTGGCCAGCATCTGGAGGGCAGCCAGTGGTGTCTGGGCCTTTACTTCTGGAAGCCATCTGCTGGGGGTGGAGACAGGGGCACTGTGCCAAAGATGAGCAGCTTTGGAAACCAGCAACAGGGAGAAGCCTGATGCCAGGCAGAGGAGGAACCAGAGCAAGAGGCCAGGCCTGGGGGTCCCTGCTGCTCAGGGGGCTCAGGAAGACCTTCGGTATTCTCCCATCTGCTTCTGGAAGCTTGTCTTTGGGCAGTCATTCTTACTCTGGGCACAATACAGTTCACAAAACAAAGTATCTTAGGGACACTATGTTGTCAGTAGAAAACGGGGTGAAACAGTGATATATTTGGTGTCCTGTCTGGCGTACTAGTCAGGAGAGGCTATGACATGCTGCGGTAACCAATTAATCTCCAAATCTCAGTGGCTTAACACAACAGAGGCGTATTTCTTGTACACACGAAGCAGCTGCAGGTAGGACAGCTGTCTTTTGTACGACAACCAGTGATCCAGGCTGCTTCCTCCTAGTGGCTCCTCCATTTCAAGCTATGGCCGCTATAGTCACCACTAAAGGAAAAGAGAGAGCAGGAGGGTCAGACACCAGGACTTAATGCCTTGGTCTAGAAATGACACGCATCACTTCCATTCACAGCCTGTTGATCAGAGTTAGTCACATGGCCCCAACCTGACTGCAAGGAAGGCTGGGAAGTGTGGAGGAGCACATGGCTATTCAATGAGCATTAAGTGCCTCTGCCTCTCTGGGTGTCCCAGGAGACAGAGGCACAGAGGAATTCACAGACTGTGAAGTTGTTTACTTAGGTTTCAACCCAACTGTTCTATTCACTAGCTATGTGATCTTAGGAAAGTTCATTTCTCTGAGCTTTGCTTTCCTTGTCTACAAAATGGGGATAAAATAAGAGTCCTTGCCTCATTAGATCGTTGGGAAGATCAATAGACAAGTCTTAGTGCTTCGCTATGCCTGGCACATGGTAAGCACTAATAAATGACACTACTTGGGGGGAATTCCCTGGCAGTCCAGTGGTTAGGACTCAGCGCTTTCACTCCCGTGGGCCCAGGTTCGATTCCTGGTCAGGGAATTAAGGTCCCACAAGCCTCGTGGCATGGCCTAAACAAACAAACAAACAAATAAGTAAGTAAATGACACTATTTAATTAGTCTCATTTTGTTTAGAAAAATTTGAAGATGCCCAACATATGATGATTGAAAAATATAAAAAATATAGCTGAGACGTCATCAAAGCTTGCATCAGGCCTGACACCTCCCTTTCCCCAGCTGGCCCCTTTCTCCACTCAGTCCAGGGTCCCCTTGCTCTCCTTCCCTCCCCTCTAGAAGAACCTATAAGGACCTATAGGGTGTGAGAATTCTGCCCCCTTTCCCAGGGGTACGCATATCTGAAGCCTCAATGTTGGTTGCGGGCAGAAAGTCTTGGTCTTCAGTTGAAGGAATTCCAAACCTTAGGAGCAGGTGAGAAAGGGGGAGATGTGCCCCTAAATGTTGCTCCTGCTCATGTTTATGGCAAACGGGGTCCCCAGAGAATGGAAGACTTCAGTGTGGATATTAAAGTCCCTGAAAAGCTTCGTGGAGGAGGTCAGATATAGGCAAGTGTCTTAGAAAGAGGGGGACCTTGGGGTAGCTGAGTGAGGTGGAAAGCAACGTCAGAGACAGAGGAAGCTGTGAGGAACCCAGCTTGGGGATGGGGTGGGGGACAACCCTTCACATACAAACAGCCCTCTACAGTTTACAAAGCAAGGTCACAAAACTGGTTAAAATGCAGTGGGACTCAGTGGCAGGGCCAGCAAAATTCAAGCTCTCCCAGTGTCACTTTGTCACCGGGAAACAGCTGCGGAGCCAGGGACCACATTTCCCAGGCTCCCTTGCATCTAAAATGTGGCCCCATGACAAATTCTTGCCAATAGAATCAAGGCTTTTGAGAAGCGGTTATGCCTCTTTCCTTCCAACTAGATGGGTGCCAAGGATGACAGCTAGACCAGGGGATGGTAGAGCCTCAAATATGCAAAAATCCTGGTCTCTAAATCGCCGCGTGGAAGAAATGCAAACTAGGAACAGTTGCTATAAACTGGTGCCCCAGTGAGAAAGAAACGTACTATCTGTGGGGGGTTACTTGTTACAGCAACTAGCACTGTCTTAAAGCATGGTAAGTATACCTTTCTTTGAAGGGGGTTTGGGAGCATTGTGGGGAGTACAGAGGGGTGACAGTCCCCTCCTCAGCACTGCCACTGTCCCCCCACCAACAGCTCTTTTGCCTTGCAACAGGGCAGCACCCGTGCCTTCCTCTCCTCCCTTCCTCCCCTCCCACGCCCTTCCCCATGAAACAGACAAGACCCAGGATGGGTGGAGTTTGGGCTTGCCCAGTTTTCTCCTCAAAAATCGTTCCTCAGAGCGTGAGTTGGAAGTTTTGGCCCTTGTGAGAGGTTTGGGCAGCTGACTCTGTAACTGGGTGGGGCGACATGAAGAAACGGGGCTGGAAAATCCATCGAGGGTGGCAGTCAGTGGGGGCCCTGGGAAAGCCAGCCCAGGAGTTCGGCTATCTTGAGCAGATTAAATCCCAGGTATTTCAGCCTCTCTCTCCTCCCTGCAGGCTGGGCCAGCAAAGGACCAGAGGCTGTGGCAGCTTCTCATAGAGTGGGCAGAATATGCCACCTATACCACTGACGCCAGCTTACCTGTCCACAGAGGACCACACTCATCCCAGGCCATGGTGGCAGCAGCCCCACCAGAGGGCTAGTTGAATGATGTGGCCCAGAAGGTTGGGGAGGAGGGACACGAGAACACTTTCCCAAGGCCCCTTGGCACTTCCCTGCCTTCCCTTCCCAGGAGGGTGTTAAGGAAGAACATCCCTTCTCAGGAACAGGATAGAGAAAGGAAGTCAGTCTTGCACACTATATTGTGCCTCTTTCTCCCTCCCATCACATGGCCACAATATTCTTAACCTTCCTAGACCCTCTACAATTGCCTGTAAATAAATGGCACCTCCCCACTCCCACTTCCCAAACCTAGGATCTCCTGATGGGCTGTCTTTTCTGTCACTGTTCTGGCATTCAGCTCTGCTGCCAACAATAGAAAATGAAATTTGAAAATTTTCCATTTGCAATAACATTTTTTAAAACAACATGAAATACTTAGGAAAAAAGTTCACAAATTATGTGTAAGACCTCTGCACTGAAGACTACAAAGTATCCCTGAGAGAAATTCCAGAAGACCTAAAGAAATGGAGAGATATGTTCATGGATTGGAAGACTCAATATTTTTGTGATGTCAGTTCTCTCCAAAACGATTTTTAGATGCAACTCAATTTCAATCATAATCCCAGCAGACCCTTTTGTAGAAATTGACATGTTGATTCTAAAATTTTTATGGAAATGCAAAGGATCTAGAATATCCAAAGCACCATGAAAAAGAAGAACAAAATGGAGAATTTATCCTACCTGTCATCATGACTTATAAGGCTACAGTAATTGAGATATTGCAGCACTGTCATAAGGATAAATGACAATGGAATAGAAGAGAAACCAGAAATAAACCCACAATTAAACAGTCATTTGATTTTTTCATAAAGTCACCAAAGCAGGGACTTCCCTGGTTGCGCAGTGGTTAAGAATCCCCCTGCCAATGTAGATAACACGGGTTCGAGCCCTGGTCCAGGAAGATCCCACATGCCGCGGAGCAACTAAGCCTGTGCACCACAACTACTGAGCCTGTGCTCTAGAGCCGGCGAACTACAACTACTGAAGCCCACGTGCCACAACTACTGAAGCCCGTGCACCTAGAGCCCATGCTCCGCAACAAGAGAAGCCACTGCAATGAGAGGCCCATGCGCTGCAACGAAGAGTAGCCCCTGCTCACCGCAACTAGAGAAAGCCTGCGCACAGCAACGAAGACCCAACACAGCCAAAAATAAATAAAAAATAAAATAAAATAAATTTATTTTTTAAATAAATAAAGACACCAAAGCAATCCAAAGGGAAAAGGGAAGTCTTTTCAACGAATGATGTTAGACCAACTGAAAATTCATATAGAAAAAAATAAACTTCATTCCCTCCCTCACAAAAGTTGATTTGAGATGAACCACAGACCTCAGTCAAAAGCTGAAATTCTAGAAGAAAATATAGCAGAATATCTTTGGGACTTGGAGGTAGGCAAAGTATCTTAAAATAGATCATAGAAAGAAATAACTATTTTTAAAAAGATTGAAAAATTAGACTTCATAAAAATTAAAAAATTCTGTTCATCAAAATACACTATTAGGTGGGCTTCCCTGGTGGCGCAGTGGTTAAGAATCCACCTGCCAATGCAGGGACCAGGGTTTTGATCCCTCGTCCAGGAAGATCCCACATGCCATGGAGCAACTAAGCCTGTGCACCACAACTACTGAGCCTGCACTCTAGAGCCCACGAGCCACAATTACTGAGCCCACACACCACAACTACTGAAGCCCGCGCGCCTAGCGCCTGTGCTCCACAACAAGAGAAGCCACTGCAATGAGAAGCCCATGCACCGCAATGAAGAGTAGCCTCCGCTCACCACAACGAAAGAAAGCCTGCATGCAGCAATGAAGACCCAACACAGCCAAAAATAAATAAATAAAATAACAAATAAATTTATTTTAAAAATACACTATTAGGTGTAGTATAGACAAGCCTTAGGTTGTGAGAAAATATTTGCAAAATATATCTGACAAAGGACTTGTATGCAGAATATATAAATAATCCCTACAACTCAATAATAATAAATAAGAAGAACCCAATGTTTTAAATAGACAAAAGATTTAAATAAAAACTTCACAAAGGAAGATATACAGATGGCCAAGAAGCACATGAAAAACTGCTTAACATCATTAATCATCAGGAAAATACAAAATAAAACCCACAACAAGACACCAATATACACCTACCAGAACAACTAAAATTAAAGACCGACAAGATCAAATGTTGGCAAAGATGTGGAGCAATCAGAACTCTCATACATTGTTGGTAAGAATGTAAAATGGGGGCTTCCTTGGTGGTGCAGTGGTTGAGAATCCGCCTGCCAATGCAGGGGACACGGGTTCGAGCCCTGGTCTGGGAAGATCCCACATGCTGCGGAGCAGCTGGGCCCGTGAGCCACAATTACTGAGCCTACGCGTCTGGAGCCTGTGCTCCGCAACAAGAGAGGCCGTGATGGTGAGAGGCCCGCGCACCGCGATGAAGAGTGGCCCCCGCTCGCCACAACTAGAGAAAGCCCTTGCACAGAAACGAAGACCCAACACAGCCATAAATAAATAAAATAAATTTAAAAAAAAAAAAAAAGAATGTAAAATGGTACAGCCACTTTGGATAAAGATCTGGTAGTTTCTTAAAACAAAAGCCACCTATGATCCAGCAATTTCACTTCTAGCTACTTACCTAAGAGAAAGGACAGTATATGTCCTCAAAAAGACTCATACAAGAATGTTCATAGCCACTTTATTCATAATCTCTAAAAACTAGAAACAGCTCCAGTGACTATCAACAGAAGAATAAATAATTCTTCTGGTATAATCATACAATGGGACATTACTTAGCAATAAAAAGGAATTAACTACCAATACATGCAACATCATGAATGAATCGCCCATTATGCCAAGAGAAAAAAATTAGACACAGAAGAGTACATGTAGTATGATTTGATTTCTATGAAGTCCTAGAACAGGCAAAACGAATCTATGGTGAAAATATCGGAATAGTGGCTGCCTGGGTCGGGGGAGGAAGGGACTGACTAGGAAGGAGCATGGGGGACCTCCTGAGGTGATGGTAATGTACTATACATTTAAAAAATTTTTTTATTTATTATTTATTTATTATTTATTTTTGGCTGTGTTGGTTCTTCATTTCTGTGTGAGGACTTTCTCTAGTTGCGGCAAGCGGGGGCCACTCTTCATCACGGTGCTCGGGCCTCTCACTATCGTGGCCTCTCTTGTTGTGGAGCACAGGCTCCAGACGCGCAGGCTCAGTAGTTGTGGCTCACGGGCCTAGTTGCTCCACGGCATGTGGGATCTTCCCAGACCAGGGCTCGAACCCGTGTCCCCTGCATTGGCAGGCAGACTCCCAACCACTGCGCCACCAGGGAAGCCCTATGTACTATATCTTGATGGAGGTTTGAATTATATAGGTACAGGCACCTGTCAAAATTCACCTAATGTATAATTAAGATCTGTGCCTTTCTTGTATGTAAATTGTACCTGAACAGGATAAACAAATATTGAACTTTAGTTAATTATATATCTCCAGAAGAGTTTAGGGGTAAAATATGCTAATGTCTGCAATTTTCTTTGAAATGGTTCAAAAATTCTTTTTGTTTGGTTTTTTTTTTTTAGTTTTTTGTTTTTGTTTTGCCACACTGTGTGGCTTACAGGATCTTAGTTCCCTGACCAGGGATTGAACCCAGGCCTTTGGCAGTGAAAGCACTGAGTCCTAACCACTGGACCTCCAGGGAATTCCCTCAAAGATTTTTTTAAATGGAGGTATAGGTGAATGGATGGGTGGGTGGGTGGATGGATGGATGGATGGGGAAAGAAAGAGAGATGCATAGACATGTGATTAAGCAGAACAAAATCTTGATTGTAGAACCTCAGTGGTAGGTATGTGAGTGCTCAAATGCAATTCTTTTTTAAATTTTCTGTATGTTTGAAATTTTTCATAATAAAACGTTTTGGAAAAAAGGGCAAAACAAACAAATCTTCATCAACACAGTCTGGACTAATTTCTCTCCTTCTATGAGACCATTGAGACTATCCCATCAGGCCCCACACCCTTGTTCACATCGCTCGCTGCAAGTCATTGTTGATCCCTCGTCACTCAGACACTCATTCCAAGCTACCCAATCCCTCTCCTCCCCTTTCCAAACCCTCCCCCTGGGCTCTCTGGAACTCCCACTCTACCTCTTCTGGAAATTTCCCCTACCTCCTGGCCCTAATGGAAACCAAGCTCTCCCCTGAGACACTGCCTCCTGCTCAAGAGGAAGCTATTTTTTCTCTCATATTCCAAGTACCTCAGAGCCGGGGGTGGGGCAGGTGTTTTTCTTACTCCCCACAGCTCCTTCAAAGTCATTTCTCTTCCTTCCTCCCTTAAAAACTCTAGTTCCTTCGAAGTCCGCACCAACTGGCTAAACCTCCATGCCGCCTCCTGACCAGCCTCCTAATTCACTGGGAACTTTCGCTCCAGGCACGGTCCGCGCGTCACTCCCACACCCCGTCGATAATATTCTTGTGACCTCGCCGTCCACAGGGATGACTTTTCAAGATGCTGGCCTCTCAGTTACTTGACCTCCTCACCTCCAAAGCTATTTTCCTTCACACCATCTCAGCCACCCATTGCCCTAGAACGTGCTAGACTTTGTCCCACCCTCAGATAGCATCCCCCTCCCCTCCAGCTCTCTCTCTCACTGCACCAGTGCTCCAACATCTCCGATCCAATCACCCCATCATTTTTCCCCACAGCCTCCTTTCTTATTTCCTTCCTTTCTTCCCACCAAAATACCCTGTCTCCTTTTCCTGCTTTAGTTTTCCCTGTAGCATTTACTACCTTCTAACATCAGTAAAGCCTACTTATTCATTTTATTAGTTGACTCCACCCAGGAGAATGTATGAGCCATGAGGTGTTGTCGTCTGTTTAATCACTGCTGTAACCTAGAACAGTGCTATGACACCCAGTAGGTGCTCAGTAAATGCTTGTAAAAAGAAAGGAAAAAATAAAGAAATAAAGAGGGCCAAGGGGGAGACAGCTTCAATTAGAAAATAGAAGCAATCCCTCAGGAGCACCCTCACCTTCCCATGTCCCCATCTGTACCATGTTCTCCTACTCCTGTGACAACTGGAAGAGCATCCCTGCTCCTCTCCAAGACCATTCCCTCCACATGGGCTCTAGATGCCGTCTCTTCTCACCTTCTCAAGAACCGGACTCCTGAGCTGTTCTACCCCCTCTGCCATCTCTAAATTCTCCTTCTGAATGAGATTATTTCACTTGCCTCTACTGCCTCCCATCTTTTCAAATTCATCTTTTGACCTCATATGCACATCCAACTTCTGTGCCATTCATTTCTTTGCTCCTTCTGCCTCAATTCCCATTCATTCTCAACCCGCTTCAGCAGCCATCTCAGCTCAGGAAGTGAAGCTTGGGATGGGAAATCATGTGCCAGGACAAAATGGAAAAACATAAAAGAGCCTGGGTTCCCAGTGACTCTGAGGAAAGACGGTACCAGCCCTGGAGTACCCCCCTCCAGGCTTCTTTTTTTTTTTTTAATTTTTTTGGGCTGTGTTGGGTCTTCGTTGCTGCCTGCAGGCTTTCTCTAGTTGCAGCGAGCGGGGGCTACTCTTCATTGCAGTGCTCGGCCTTCTCATTGTGGTGGCTTGTCTTGTTGCAGAGCACGGGCTCTAGGCGCGTGGGCTTCAGTAGTTGCAGCACACGACCTCAGTAGTTGTGGCTCGCGGGCTTAGTTTCTCCGCAGCATGTGGGATCTTCCCGGACCAGGGCTCAAACCCATGTTCCCTGCATTGGCAGGCGGATTCTTAACAACTGCGCCACCAGGGAAGTCCCTCCAGGCTTCTGTTTAGTGTGAGCGAAATAAATTCTGTCTTGTTTAAGCCATTGGTATTTTGGGTTTTTCTCTTGTATCAACGAAGTGAATCCTAAATGATAGGTCTTATCTCTCCTATGATTCTGCGAAAAATGGAAGGCAATGGCTATATTTCTTTTCTTCAAAGTGCTCTGCAGAACGTAGATTCTAAATAAATGCTTCTTGGGGTAAATGAGATCTGGAAAATTAGGCAGAGGCATCAAAACAGAGGACCACGTGGAGCACCAGCCTAGGGTTTGCAACCAGGGTTCCTCTGCTAGGTCCACAAGTTTGTGGTCAAGGGGGGTGTTGAGCGAGGCAAGGGAAAACATACTGAGGAAGTAAGAGGAAGTGAGAGGCTGAAGGTAATGAATGATTCATACTCGGTTTCGTTCTGTTTGTGTCTAAGCTGATGAACTTTATCAGTCAGAGGGTGCAATGAAGTTCCACTTCTAGGTTTCTTTTCTTTCTGCAACAGCTTTATTGAGATATAATTCACATACCATACTATTCACCCATTTAGAGTGTACAACTCAGTGGTTTTCAGTATATTCACAGACTTGTGCAACCATCACCACAGTCAATTTTAGAATATTTTCATCACCTCAAAAAGAAACCCCATACCCTTTAGCCGTTGTTCCCCATTCCTCCACCCCACCCAAACCCTAAGCAACAACTAATCTATTTTCTGTCTCTATAGATTTGCTTATCCTGGACATTTCATATAAATGGGATCATACAATATGTGACATTTTGTGTCTGGCTCCCTTCCCTTAGCATAATGTTTTCAAGGTTCCTCCATCTTGTAGCATCAATCAGTACTTCATTCCTTTTTATTACTGAATAATATTCCATTGTAAAGTCCATTGTATGGATATGCCACATTTTATTTATCCATTCATTAGTTGACGGACATTGGGTTGTTTCCACTTTGGGGTTATTATGAATAATACTTCTATGAACATTCATTCGAGTTTTTGTGTGAATGTATGTTTTTAATTCTCTTGGGTACGTACCTAGAAGTGGAATTGCTGGATCATATGGTTACCCTGTGTTTAACCTTTTGAGGAACTCACCCCTCTGGCCTACAGCTGCTTGTGCTTGTGCTGCCCCCAGTCAGAGGTCTGTCGGGGCCTCCATTAGGGTTAGATGAGTTTTCATTTGTTTTCCAAAGTGGCTGCACCATCTGTGTTCCCACCAGAAGAGTATTTCACCACATCCTCACCAATAGTTGTTATTATCTATTGTTGTTGTTGTTAGTATCCTAATGGGTGAGAAGTAGTGTCTCATTATGGCTTTGATTTGCATTTATTTCCCTTAAGACTATGATGTTGAGCAGATTTTCATGTGTTTACTGAGCATTTGTATAGCTTTTGGGGGGAAATGTCTATTCAGATCCTTTGCCTATTTTTTTCTCCCATTCTATGGGTTGTCTTTCACTTTCTTGATGGTATCCTTTAAAGCACAAAAGTTTTTAATTTTGATGAAGTCCAATTTATCTATTTTTTTCTTTTGTTGCTCGTGCTTTTGTGCCATATTTAAGAAACCAGTGCCTAAGCTGGGGTCACGAAGATTTATCCCTGTACTATGTTCTAAGAGATTTACAGTTTTAACTCTTACATTTAGGCCTTTGATCCATTTTTAATTCATTCTTATATATTGTGTGAGGTAGGGATCCAACTTCATTCTTTTATATGTGGATATCCATTTGTTCCAGCACCACTTATTGAAATTCTTTCCCCATTGAATTGCTTTATCCATGCCAAAAATCAATTGACCATAAATGTGAGGGTTTATTTCTGGACTCTCCATTCTATTCCATTGATCTCTATATCTGTCTTTATGCCAGTACCACACTGTCTTTATTATGTAGCTTTGTAGTAAGTTTTGAAATTTGGAAGGGCAAGTTCTTCAACGTTGTTCGTTTTCTAAATAGCTTTGAGTTCTGAATCCCTTGAATCTTCATATGAATTTTAGAATCAATTTCTGGAAATAAGACAGCTGAGACTTCAGTAAGAACTGCATTGAATCTAAAAAATAAATTTATCATCTCAACAGTATTAAGTCCTCTAATCCACAAATATGGGATGTCTTTTCTTTTATTAAAGAAGCTAGATCTTCTTTAACATCTTTCAGCAATGTTTTGTAGTTTTCAGGAGTATAAAGTTTCACTTCTTTTGTTAAGTTTATTCCTAAGTATTTTATTCTTTTTTATGCTATTGTAAATGGAATTATTTTCTTTATTTTCACATTGTTCATTACAAGTGTATAGAAGTACAACTGATTTTTGTATTCTGAAATCTTTTTGTACTTGCTTATTAGTTCTAATAGTTTTTTAGTGGATTCCTTAGGATTTTCTATATAAAAGATCATGGTATCTGAGAATATAGATATTTTACTCCTTCTTTTCCAATATGGATGCCTTTTATTTCATTTTCTTCCCTAATTGCCCTGGCTAGAACCTCCAATTCTGTGGGGTTTTTTTTTTCAAATATAGTTTATTTGTCTATTTATTTTATTTATTTATTTTATTTTTGGCTGCGTTGGGTCTTTGTTGCTGCGCACGGGCTTTCTCTAGTTGCGGCAAGCGGGGTCTACTCTTCATTGCAGTGCGCAGGCTTCTCATTGAGGTGGCTTCTCTTGTTGCGGAGCACGGGCTCTAGGCGCGCGGGCTTCAGTAGTTGCAGCACGCAGCCTCAGTAGCTGTGACTCTAGGGTTTAGTTGCTCTGCAGCATGTGGGATCTTCCCATACCAGGGCTCGAACCCCTGTCCCCTGCATGGGCAGGCTATTCTTAACCACTGCACCACCAGGGAAGTACCTCTCTGGGGGTTTTTTAAACAGCTTTATTGAGGTATAATTGATGTACAAAAAACGGCAGATATTTAATGCATACAATTTGGACACATTTGATGAATTCCATACACCCATGAAACCATCACTACAGTCAAGGTAATAAATCTCCAAAAAGTTCCCTCTTGCCCCTTTGTTTTGTCTTGTTTTTTGTGGTAAGAACACTGATCATGAAAGAAATCTACCTTCTTAACAAAGATTTTAAGTGCACAATACAGTATTGTTAACTGTAGGCACCACGTTGTACAGCAGATCTCTAGAACTTAGTCATCTTGCATAACTGAAACTTTATGCCCATTGAACAACAGCTCCCTATTTTCCCCTCCCTCAGCCCCTGGCAACCACCATTCTACACTTTGCTGAGTACAGTATTGAATAGAAAAGGCAAGAGTGATCATCCTTGTTTTGTTCCTAATCTTAGAGGGAAACCATTCAGTCTTTCACCATTAAAAAACCTACTGTGGGGTTTTTGTAGATGTCTTTTATCACGTTGAGGAAGTTCTTTACTATTCCTAGCTTGAGTGTTTTTATCACGAAGAGGTGTTGGATTTTGTCAAATGCTTTTTCTGTATGCTTTGAGATAATCATATGGTTTGGGTCTTTAATTCCGTCAATATGATATATTATGAATAGATTTGTTAAACCAACCTTGCACCTCTGGGGTAAATCCCACTTTGTCATGGTGTGTAATCCTTTTGATACGTTGCTGGATTTGGTTTGCTAGTACTTGGTTGAGGATTTTTTCATGTATATTCATGATATATATTGGTCTGCAGTTTTCTCTTCTTGCGGTGTCTTTGCCTGGTTTTGTTATTAGGGCAATACTAGCCTCATAGAATGAGTTGGAAGTGTCTAGGTTTCTTTTTCACTCATGTTTTGGTCAAGCTTATCTCTTGATCTTTACAACATTCTGAGAAAAAAGCCAAGGCCTGGGAAGATTTATCTGGGGTTCTCAAGTTGAGCATGCATCACGATCAACTGGGAGCTTGTTCAAAGCAGTTTCCTGGGTCCTGGCTCCATATACTCTGACTCAGAAACTCTGCAGCAAGACTGGTGACCCTGTATTTCTAACAAGCACTCCCCAAGAGATTCTGAGATAAGTCTCTCTCATTTCACTTTAAAAAACATTGATAGACTTGCCCAAGCCGACCCAGTTAGTAGCCTCAGAGGATGGGCTAAGAAAGTATTGTTTCTTCATATAGGAGTCTCAGAGGCTCCAGTGTGCTCATGTCCCTCATGAATATCTAAAGGGGAAGCTAAAATAAGCACTGTTTCCCAGACTTATTTGTCCACAAAATCTTTTATTCGTGGAGGACTGGTGTTCCACAGAGCATAGTCTGGGAAACACTGCCCCCAGAATTATTCAAACGTCCCTCTGAACTTTCATGGGGCTTTGTTCTAAGCACTCACCCCTTTGGCCTGCAGCTGCTTATATATGTGTGGCTGTGTCAGACATCTGTCCAGGCCTCAGTTAGGGTTGGATAAGTTAGGCATTTGCCTCGAGAGCAAAATTTCAGGAAGTGCCAAGAAACTCAATTATCAAGATAAATTATTATTTGGAGGATGGGTCAACCAGATAGCCCATCAGGCAGCCAATGGGATAAAGGAGGATATAGCAGTGTAAAGGGAGCTTAATGATTACTGTGTGTGGGACCAAGAGCCACGGTCTGTCCAGGCGGGGTCAAATCCTGGAGCAGCGGGATGGTTGAGCCAGGTCTGTTGTTTGTCTCCCCCATAGACTGCGACCCTCTCCAGAGTAGGGGCGGGTCTTTCTCACCTCTGAACCCCCAGTCTGAATCCACAGTGCCTGGAGCACAGACTGGTTCCACTCCCTCACGGGAATAATGCCACATTGTCTTACCTCCCAACTCCTACTTGAGCCTCTAACCCAGTGCTGGACACAAGGAGACTCAGCCAATTCATATTTTGAAGTGATTGAATGGATTTCATCTAGAAAGCTTCCCCAGAGTATCTGAGCCGTCTGCATGATGGTGCCTTGCTTTGGATGTGCTCCCAAATCTGAATTGGAGAGAGGGGGGCTGGGTGCCAGAGAATTTCTGGGAAAAGTCTGTCCTTTCCCCAATTACCCTTCCTCTCTGTGTCCAACAGCGCTTGACCTCAAATGTGCAAGCTCTAACATTCGTAAAAGTTGGGCTGATTGGGCTGCCGCTAGATGTTTGTGATTTGTGCAGTCATCATGGCCTGATTGGGCTCTGTGACTAGGAGGCCCTCAGCCCTGACCTTGGAAAACAATCTGAAAGCCAACAGTGGTTGCCCAGGGGTACCGTCCTGGGCCCACCCTTCAGGCTGGTTCCAGGGCGTTTCCCTGCCTCAACCCTACTCATTCTTTGCCTCATTAAAACTGCTTTAGGGGCTTCCCTGGTGGCGCAGTGGTTAAGAATCTGCCTGCCAATGCAGGAGACACGGGCTTGAGCCCTGGTCCGGGAAGATCCCACATGCCGCGGAGCAGCTAAGCCCAAGCGCCACAACTACTGAGCCTGCGCTCTAGAGCCCGCGAGTCACAACTACTGAAGCCCGCACACCTAGAGCCCACGCAAAAGCCGCCACAATGTGAAGCCCGCGCACCGCAACGAACAGCAGCCCCCGCTAGCTGCAACTAGAGAAAAGCCCGCGCGCAGCAACGAAGACCCGACGCAAGTAAAAATTAATTAATTAATTAATTTTAAAAAAAACAAAAAACTGCTTTATAGGCCTAAAATCTCATCAATTAATTGGGCAACAAGGAATAAGAACAGGGTTCCCTTTAAATAACTTGTGTAAAAATTATTACAGTGGCTCCATGTTGACCTGCTCAAGAGAGGAAACATGTTCACTCTCTTAGGCAACATCTAACTGTAAATAAGCCTCCAGCTGATTATAGAAGATTCTCGTCTATGCCATAAAAAGCTGATCCCCCATGACCTCTACTTATCAACATCTCATAAGTTTACTGTGGGTTGCTTCATAACCTCACGGGTACAGTGATGTCTTCTGGGAACTAAGCTTTATAGTAACTCAATTGTGTTAAATAAACTTCAGGGAGACTTCCCTGGTGGTGCAGTGGTTGGGAGTCCTCCTGCGAATGCAGGGAACACAGATTCGAGCCCTGGTCCAGGAAGATCCCACATGCCGCGGAGCAACTAAGCCTGCGAGCCACAACTACTGAGCCCATGTGACACAACTACTGAAGCCCACGTGCCTAGAGCCGTGCTCCACAAGAAGAGAAGCCACCACAATGAGAAGCCCGTGCCCTGCAATGAAGAGTAGCCCCCGCTCGACGCAAGTAGAGAAAGCCCGCATGCAGCAACGAAGAGCCAATGCAGCCAAAAACAAATAAATTTTAAAAATAAAATAAAATAAGAAATAAATAAATAAATAAAAATTTCAGGAAGCAGGGCAAGCTAGAGTCCAGGGAATCTGTGTGGATGAGCAGGGTTTAGGATGGCTGGAAAGCTGGTTCTTAGGGATTGTGGAATTGGCCCTGGCTCTAGGATGATGGTTTTCAAAGGAATGTCATCTCACAGAGGGGTTACTGAGACCCAGATTGGGGGAAAGGAGTGACTTGTCTATATTTACATGGTGGCAAAGCTGAGGTTAAGACGTGGGTCTCCAGACACCAGACCCTCTCTCTCCTTTCCCTTCCAGCTCCCAGGGCCCAGCCCCTCTGCTCTAATCCCCTTCCTGCTAGGAAAGCAGAAAAGAATCTGACAGCTGACTGAGAGCATGTGTAGGAAAGAAATTCAGCCATTTTCTCTCCTCAATTCGTCCTCGGCATTTTAAGCCATTACTTTTTATTGTGCCATGAAAGTCTTTGCGCTGTGTCAAATGAACTTCAGGCAGGTGGGAAGAAGGCAGTGTAGAGGTAGGAGGCCACTGAAGTCACACCTGGGGTAAGGCAGCAGGTCTCACCCTTGGCTGCCTGGTAGAATCACCTGGGGCCATTGTAAAAGTCCCAATGTCCAGGCCACGTCCCAGATCAATTACATCAGAATTCTCTGGAGCTGAGCTCAGGCATTAGGATTTTTTTTTAACTCCCCTTTGATTCTAACATATAGCCAAGTTTGGGAACCACAGCAGTAACGCCATTCTAAATCCGATGAAGCCAACGTCGGAGTGGAACAGCTGTGGTGGACGTCCACCACTGATGTAGACAAAGTCAGTGGGCCCTGGGCCCTCACCCTCACCCACCCCTGTCTCCAGAGAGAATCCCCATCATAGCAGCCTGCTCCGCTTGCATTTGTTCAGTGCGTGCTCTGCCCCAACAGGCGTTCTGTTAAGTGCTTTATGTGCGTTGCCTCACTTTCCCCACAGTTGCCCGGTGATCCAGGTGCGATTATTACCCACACTTTGAAGATGACAAACCTGAGGCTGGCTGAGATGGCACATGAACCCAGGTCTGTGTGACTCCTAAGCTTATCTTCCAGTAAATAGTTGTTGAAGTCATTATTCTATGGATTAATACTATATGCTTAGACATAATAATGGCGTCAAGAAATATTTCCCGTGTGCCTCTTGTGGGCTGGGCACTGAGCTGGTGCTGGGTATAGAGTGGTGAGCAGGACCGGACAAGTCCTGGCCCTCGGGGAGCTTACGAGCCAGTGGGGCAGATGCACTCAATTTAAAGACTCTACGCCAACACTCATGCCCATAAACATTTCCAGATGCTGAAGGCTGTGAAGAAGGCCACCTGGAGGCTGGAATGGGGAGTAATGGTGGGCCTGTGTCAGCCAGAGGGAGAGGAAGTGAGATGTGGAGAAGGAGCCAGCTGGTTCCAGCGGGCAGGGGGCATGGTCCTGCTGGGCTGGGGAGGGGTACAAGCCAGAGGGGTCCCTGAGGGTTTCAGGCAGAACAGTGACAGGATCAGATCTGGGTCATTAAGAGACCACCCCCAGCAAACGGATTCCCCTTCCATTTCAAAACCGATTAGCTGGGTGACCTGTCCTCCCCACCCCTACCCTCTTCCTCCTCTGGCAAAGGAAGGGCAAGACCAGTGATATCTCAGGCCACCAAGCCACGGAGTCCATGGGTAAAGGGCTGAGGAGCACATTTGTCATCCGGCCCCAGCTCAGATTCTTAGGAAATACCAAAATAACGAGAGACCAACGTGGCCTAATTCAGCTAGAAGAGCTGGGAGGTTTTAATTAGAAACATCACAGAAATAAAAACCTTAATCCAAACCATCCCCACCAGCTGGAAATTCAGTCTCTCTTTCAAGGTCTTTAAAAAGAGTTTGCTTTACACTACACAGTGATCAGTTTTTGTACTTAAACAATATTTATGAACTGGGACTTCTTCTTCGTCCCGGGGCTAAGACTTCTTTACTGAAATCTAACATGAATACCAGCTTTTCAATATATTTCTATTTGTGAAATTACGTATATTTGAAGATAAGAAATTATTGTCCAATAAAAAGTTAAAAAATTAAAGATGACTCTGGAGCTCTAACATAAAGGGGTGGCCGTTCTCTTAAGCCACTTTCTTCCCTGGGTCCTGTACCCAGTAGGTGCCTAAATATGTTGCTACTAAGGACACAGCGAGTAAAGAGGAGCAGGAGCACGGAAAGGAGGGAGGGAGGGGTGTGTCTGGAGCAGCACAGCAAGAAGCTGGTCCTGGCCCAGGCCCCGAGCAGGGCAAAGACAAAAGTCCAGATCCTCAGGGACCCCGCAGGGGACAGCAAGAGACATGTTACATCTATGAACCTCCTGTCAACACATCCCAGCAAGGTCCTGAGCCCTTTCACAGTCACTCCAATCCTTGACACCTCCTTGGTCACAAGAACCAACACACACACATACACACGCTGGTTGCCATGAACATCTTGGGGTGTCAGGTTTAACAGAGTCAACTGAGGTCAGGGTTGACAGATCTAAACTCTTGTCCCAGCTCTGTCCCTGCCAGCTGTGTGACCTTAGACAAAGTACCTAACCTCTCTGTTGGTCAGTATCCTCTCTGGGAAAATGGGAGGAATAAACACATAAGACATTCTTCGTGGGGTTGTTGTGAGGACTGATGGGGTTATGGGGTGAAGTGGTTTGTGAGCTGGACCCACACGATTCATTAGATTCATTGTTACCTTGGGTCTGACTCTGAAGCAGGGGTCAAAGAGGGACAGACAGGAAAGGAGGGAGAAGTTAAAGAGGTTGGAACTCTGGGACTGCCCCCAAACCCCAAGGCCAGGCACCTTGTAGCTGCTGTGGTCTCCCCCTGGGCTCTGAAATTCACAGACACTGTGAAAACAGCGGGGGGGCCTCCTCCGAGCAGGTCCTGGGCAGACGCTTTTCACAAGATCAGATGTTCTCATGGCCCCATTCTACAGAAGAGGAAACTGAGGCTCAGCGAGGTTCTATTTCTAGGCTGAGCCAGGCATTCCCCTCTAATGTCTGAGTGCTAATCCCTGTGTCATGCATGGGGCCATGTGTGGGGAGCACAGCTTCTGCAGAACAGGAAAGCACTAGAAGCTTCCCCCACGGAGCTGCCTTATCTTTTAGGCACAGGGCCCACAGTACTTTCAGGGGCCCATGCAAATGTTTTCATTTTAATTTATTTTAAAATCAAAAGATAAATTGAATAAAATAATGAATATATAATCATGAATCCAGCTTGGATTATATTCATCTTTATACCGATACAGTTGTATCATATACTTTTTAGTATTTTTTATGAAGGAAGGGGCCCACAAAGGCAAAAGTCATAAGTGGCCCTGGTACCCCATAATTATGTCCCCACCTGGGAGAGGAAGGTCAGGAGCTCCTCCTCCTGACACCCCACCTTCCCGCATGCTCCTGGTCCCTGGGGGCGCTCAGCAAGGCCAGGCCAGAGCAAGCCCAGCCTATTAAGCCCAGCCCCTCAGCGAGGTGGCAGGGTCCAAGCCACCCTGGCTTGGGCTGCAGAGCGCCAACCCCACACGCTGTCCCGTGTCCTGTCCCCAGCACCATCACAGTGTCCTCCAGCCCAGGGCTGAGGAAGGGTGTGTTCCGATTCCTGGCAGAGCCCAGCTTCCTGTTTTTCTTCAAGTAGACGAGGTCAGGCTGCTGCTGGAAAGGGACACAGGGACCAGTTATGGGCCAGCAGATCCCGGCCGCGCTGATGGGCTCGGCAGCTGAGGGAGGAGGGGCCGGCAAGCAGGCACACTGGGCTCCAGGACCCAAAGGGGGCCCTCTCTTCCTGACACCCCCTCGGACTCCCCACAGACCTCTGCAAGGCCTCCTCGTCCTCTCTGACCTCCTGGGCTTCAATTTGCTCATCTGCGAAACAAACAGGGAGGTTCTGCAGTGCCTGCCCGCCTGCTAAGAGGATCCAAGTCAGGCTGAGATGGGAGCAGAAAGGGCTTTGTCAACCGTAATGACCCCATTGGCCATCCGCACAGTAGGGCTAGTGACCAGGAGCTGCAGTGTAACAGCGTCTATTTATTGCCTCTCTGCCCCTTGTGGGGTCTGTCCCTGTGCAATTTCATCTCCACAAAGACCCTATGAGGACGGACCTACTATTCCTATTTTCTGATGGAAGAAAGTGAGCCTAAGTGCCTCAACTCTGGCCCCGGGGGCAGGAAATGACCGACGTCAAGCTGTGCCCACACCACAGTCTCCTCACTCCTCACACAGTCGGTGTGGGTTGTGGGAACTGAGAACTGGTAAATCCAGGTCTCCTTCTGGCTGGTGGATTTCGGAGCCCTGATCAAGGTGGCTGAGGGGTGGGGAAGGTAAGATGCTTCACTAGCCGGTGCCTACAGACACCAGGGATTTACATAGTCAGTTCGTAGCCTTAAGCCTCAACCCGCCTGAATCCCCATCCATTCAACACTATTCATCGAGTGCCATCTGTATGCCAGGTGCACGCCCTCCTCCTCAGGATGCCCTGTTGGGACTTCTACACCCTCCCGCCTCCGGGGAGTGGAGACAGACTCTGAGTTCAAATTCCAGCACTGCCACTTACAAGCCATAAGGCTTTGGGCAAGTTTCATAACCCATCCTTGCCTCCTCCCCTGTAAAATGGGGATGATAATCGTGCTGACCTCACAGGGCTATTATGTGGATTAAGGCATCAATGTGTTAAATTCATGTCACATGTTGTCATCGGCATCCTCCCTCCCTCCTTCCGTTTCAACCTCCTTTCCTCGCTTGGCCTCACTTCTTTCTTCCACTTGCTCTGCCCACTGCTCTCTTTGGATTACCCCTCCCTCGTCTCTTCCAGGGCCTTTCCTGACATCAGGAGAGACATCCAGGAAAAGAAAACGCAGGCCAAGAGTACACAAGGCCAAGGACAAGGTAGGATGCGGTCACATGAAAGAGGAGGGCTCCATGCTGCAAAGGGCCTTCCCTCCCACTGAGCCCTCTGGGGTCCAAGAGGAAGGATCCATGGGGCCGTTCGTGACGCTCACTCTCAGCCAGCAGCTGAAGGTCCAGAAGGGAGGACAAGAGGTAGCTGGGTCACATGGAGACTGGCTTTACATCTGGGTGACCCTGAGCGTGTACAAGAAATGGGGGTGGGGGGGACAGGGCCTCCCATCTCCAGCAAAAACAAACCCAAGGCAGGACTTGTGGGATGCTCAAGGATTTGTGAGATGCAGAAGACTAAAACAAGAGTTTAGTGGCCGGTACCACGGGTAGGCACTCAAGAACTATTTGTTGAATGGATAAATGACTCCATGTGGGAGTGGGGTAGGGTGTGTTGGAAACAGGAGCAGAAGGAAGATGGGGACCAATAAGGGTACCAACAGTCACATCTGCCATGCAGAATGTGGACCAAGATGGCAGCTCACAGGGTAATACCAGTAGCTAACCCTGGAAAAGCACTTCCTGTGTGCCCCAAGCACTGTTCTAAATGTCTTACCCATAGTTCTGTTATCATCACCTCTGCCTTACAGACAAGGAAACTGAGGCACAGAGAAATCAAGAAGCTGGCTCGAGGTTACACGAACCCAGGCACTCTGACCTCAGTGGCCGTGTCGCTAACCACTGTGCTCTCCTGCCTCTCAATTTACTCTGGAGAGGGAATAGCTTCAAATATCAGGTAATGTGCTGATTTTCCAGATCAAGTATCATGTTTGTGGCTTTCCTAAAGTTTGTTTAGTTCATATGCTCTACTTGAGGCTCCTTCAGTTGTCTTATTTTTTTGTTCACATTGTTACCTGTCTTTTCAGCAGCTCCATACTGTTGGCCATCTTGGCTCAAAATCAAAACAATGTCAGCAGTTAGGAAAGAGGTGGAGATGGAGAAAGGGAATAGTCTGGAGCTCTGTTTTGGAGGTCACAGTCAGAGGACTTCCTGATAGTTTGGATGTGGGGGTGAGAATAAAAATTACACCCTTCTCGCTGCAAATCAAGTGATACAGTGCATGTGAAGTGAATGATATAATGCATGCAAAAGCCACAAATGATCCCCTAAAGCAAAGGAAACAGATGAAGGAAAGGAGGAGAGCTAGCAATGAAGAGGTTGCAGACTGAACCAGCCCTGATGTTGTTCCTGTTGCCTGGAGCTTCATGCCATCCTGCACTGATACAGGGTTCCAGCTGAAACATCCAGCAGGTGCTCCTGCTGTGGGCACCCGACACAGCCTGGGTTACACCTATTGCCCGGACATGGTTGTCATCATGCCCCTGTGGCAGATGCTGTGAGGCACCATCCAAATCCCCAGCTGTTGGGTTGGCTACCCAAGCTGCCTTCAGCTGTCAGCCCTCTTTGGGCGTTGCCTCAGCTAAAGGAAACAGCCTCCCCCGAGGTCACACCTCCTTCCAGAGGCCACAAGTATCCAGTGACTGCTCGTTGTTATACAAGATGTTATACAAGCCAGGCCCCCGGCCCCAGCTGGAGATGATAGTGAAGGGCCATCTTAGCTCTGGGCTCCCCGTGGGGTTAGCTGAGACCTTCACTCAGACTGTGTCACATCTCAACTTCTCCCTCTGCCCAGTCTGGCTTCTGTCCCTTCCTTTCCACGTGTATTGATCCCAAAAGTACTCCTAATAATCTTTCTGCACGCAAATCCCACTCCGACCTCCCACCCTCATCTTAAAATCTGCTTCCTGGGGAACTTAACCTGCAACGATCATTTTTACTCTCAATAGTGTCCTAGTTAGAATACTAAACGGTACGGTCACCCTAGCTCCATGAGACCTACCAGGTCACAGCACTTGTCACAGCTCATTGCAATGACTTATTTAGTGACACTAGACTGGGAGCCCCCTGAGGCAGGCAATGTGGAGGTCTCATTCCCAATCATGCAGAACCCAGTGCTTGTCACAGCAGTGCTGAATAAATATTTGTTGAATGGATGGATTAAGCACCTTATCTGAGAATTTAGAGACCAGACGAGCTGGAGGGTGGGGGGGGGCGGGGGCGGGGGGAGGAGGAGGAGGAGGAGGAAGCTGCCCTGAGCCCCTAAAATGCAAAGTAGCAGCAAGACACATGCATCTACCACCGTCCTCCCCAGTCTGCCTTTGCTCCTCCTGGCTTTATTGCCTCCTCCCAACAACATCCCATCCCTGACTATAGTTCTTCTTGTTTATGGCTTCATTCATTTGTTCATTCATTCATTCATTCATGGAATACCTGCGGAGCCCTCCCTGTGTGCCAGGCCCAGGGCAGGACACTGGGATACAGAGGTGAATACAACCAGCCCTCTGTCCTCCAGGAGCTCACAGGTCAGAGGAAGAGACAGATGTGGGAAGGGCTCTTGTGATATAGTATGAGAAGGCAATAGTATACCAAGGCTACCCTTGATTTTTATTTTAGCAAGATTTCACTTGCACTAATGTTGGGCGGAGGGAGGAAAAAGGATCCTTGGGTTTGTCTGCAAGCCCAGGAATGGCTCTGATCCCAATTGTACCCATCCCTAAGAACTGGCCCCGACCCCGACCCCACTACTGCTCCCACTCCCTCCCCCTCCCGCCTCCTCCTGAAATCCATCAGTCCTGCAGCCCAGGCCAGGTTAGGTGCCTTCCAAGATGACAAGTACCGAATCCTAAAAATGGCCCTGGGGTCACATTTCCCTTCCTGGGTAGAGGTCATGTTGTAAAGCTGGCCTTCTAGAGACAATGGCCTCAGATTGGTGGCCTGCTCCAGACCAGGTGGGCAGAGAGCTGGATCCTGGGTGGGAAGAGAACCTGTCTTGTAGACTTGCCCCACACCTTACACAGCAGGCAGCCACCCACCCTCGTGGATGAGGTTCTTGGGAGACCCAGGTCAGCTCCTGGAGGAAACCTGGAACCGGTCTGCAGAACGGGCAGTGCCCAGGAGAGCCGCCAGGCCAAGCTACCTCTCCACCCGCCCTCTCGCTTCCCATTCTCATCTCCTGTTAGTCAGAGGGGCCTTGGCAGCTGAGGGAAACTCATACACAAAGCAGAATTCCAGGAACTCCAGGCTGAGCAGACTCCTGGCTGTTTTCTCAGTTCCTTTTTGCTTTTCTTAAAGGTCTCTGGTGCGGGAGCTCAGCCCCATGACCTTCCAGGCAGAATCCTGGTTGATGGTCTCCATGCTGCCTCCCTCCTTCCCCCACAATTACACTTCTCTTCGGAGGCTTCTGAGAATCCTAGAAGGTCACACTGCTGGAAAGGACCGTATATAGATAGCGAAAGAGGAAGCTGAGAGGCTCCAGCCTAAGGAGGCAGCCTCCATCTAGCTGGTTCCCACCTGTCAGGCTGCATCTCCCCAGGGTCCCCAGCCTCCAGAAATGCCGCCACTAATTAGGTACCAAGAGGTATGGAGCACTGGAACAATAACACCTTCACACTTGTATGCCTGACCCTTTCTACAGGTGATGAAATAAAAAGGTGGAACAGAAAAGGGTACGGGGGTTGTTGATAACATACAAAGCCCAGGATATGAAAGGAAAAGGCAGAGAGCTCCCCATCCCACCAAGCAGAACAGGGGGAGATGCAGATTTTTTCCAGAAGGATGAAGACTACCTGGAGGGACTGCTAAATGGAGTGTCTGAGTGCCAAGTGATGGGAAGATTGAGTAGAGGTAACTCCAGGCAAAAAAGAGGATGATCTGAATTGCTTTGGAGTTTTTAGGAAGAGACGTTTCTAGCCTGTGATTCATCCTGTGATTTTGATGACGCAACAGTTTTGGATAAGCGTATATAAGTGCATTACAACCCCCTTCCCCTCCCCTATCCTCACTCCTCCTTCTTTGGGGCCACAGAGGGGAACTCTGGGTAGGAGGGACTCATCCTGCCTTCACATGAAATGTCTATGCATTTATTTATTCATTTCTTTCTTCAGCAAAGATTTTCAAGCACCTATTCCAGACCCTGATAAAACAATTGTAATCAAGGTAGATGCAGTGTCTGCTCTCATGGAGTGTACAGTCCAATGGGGACAATGAAATGATTCCACAATAGTGTGGAGTAAAGTGCTATGTGGGCAGAAAAAAGTGAGAAAGCTAAGGAACACAGATGAGGGACCCCTCAGTGAGACCTGTGTGAGGGAGGAAGTCAAGTCTCCTCCCGCATGACAATGGGTTAAACAAATGACAATGCTTCAGACTCAGAGACTAATTGCCTCCAAGATCACACATCTAGTGACAGTCACCAACTGAATCTCATCTCTATAAACTGACTTTGACTCCTAACTCTGCCACTTTCTAGCGAAGTGCCCTTGGGTAAGTTACTCAACTTCTCTGTGCCTCAGTTTCTCCGTCTGTTAAATCGGGATAATAAGAAAGCTGCCTCATTAGGCAGTTTGGAAAAAGTAAATGTATTAGTACAGCAATTCTTGTTTTTTAAAATTTATTTTTTATTGAAGTATAGTTGAATTACAATGTGGTGTTAATTATTGCTGTACCGCAGGTGACTCGGTTACACATATATATATATATATTCTTTTTCATACTCTTTTCCATTATGGCTTATCACAGGATATTGAATATAGTTCCCTGTGCTATACAGTAGGACCTTGTTGTTGTTGTTGTTTTCTAATTTATTTATTTTATTTTTGGCTGCGTTGGGTCTTCGTTGCTGCACGCGGGCTTTCTCCAGTTGCAGCGAGCAGGGACTACTCTTCGTTGCGGTGCGCGGGCTTTGCATTGCGGTGGCTTCTCTTGTTGCGGAGCACGGGCTCTAGGTGCGTGGGCTTCAGTAGTTGTGGCGCATGAGCTTAGTTGTTCCGTGGCATGTGGGATCCTTCCAGACCGGGGCTTGAACCCGTGTCCCCTGCATTGGCAGGCGGATTCTTAACCACTGCTCCACCAGGGAAGCCTGACCTTGTTGTTTATCCATTCTACATATACCAGTTTGCATCTGCTAACCCCAAACTCCCACTCCAACACTCTCCCACCCCACTCCCCCTTGGCAACCACCAGTCTAATCACTATGTCCCTGATTCAGTACAGCAGCTTTTAAAGTGTGGTCCAGGGACCCTTGGAAGTCCTCAGGATTTTGTCTGGGGGTCCAAAAGGTAAAAACTATTTTCATAGTAATAGTAAAATATTATTTACCTTCATTGCTCTCCAGTGTTTTCCAGAGACCATATGATGTGTGACATCACAACAGATTGAATGCAGAAGATGTGTGAATCAAACTGTCTTTGATTGAACTAGACGTTACAGGGAATTGCAAAAATATTAAAAAAAAAAAAAAGTCACCCTCTTCACTAAATATTGTTTATTTTGGAAAATAACAGTTATTTTTGCAAAGAATGTTATTTATACTGACATGCAATGGGTTTGTTATTAGTATTTTTAATGGATGCATAGTTTAACTTTTTCTCAATTTTAATTTCTAATACCTTAAATATTGATAAATATCCCAGCAGGGTGCTGGAGTCAGCTTGCACTGGCTTGGGAGAGTTGATTGTGCACATCTCTCCCCATTTCACATTCGGTTATGTCAGGGGGAATCTTAAAATGGGTCACAGTAGAAGTATTTACACCATGGGAATTGGCAAATGCTACACATCAGAATTTTTCTCCCAGAGAACCAGTTATTAAGCATCACACCACCAGATATAATCCACAGAAATAAAAGCTCTTTGGGGGTTTTCAAGAATTTTTGAGGCAGCCAGAAAAGTTTGAGAACCATTGAGTTAAGTACTCACAAAATACTTAAATCAATGCCTAGTATGAGGTAGGTCCTCAGTAATTAATTATCAATAATTAATCTCCACCAGATTTCAAAGTTCAAGGATGTAGTCATTAATGGAGGGCCTTATTTTTTGTTTTTCATTTTCCAAGTCCCCAGATGCTCCTTGCTCTCACCCCCAACCTCACCCCTCCATTCGACTGTGGCCCCTCTTAGCTCCCACCAGAAAGTTTCTCTGCTCCAGGGCCTTGAGGCACCATCCACCCTCTGACCATAGCCAGCAACCTCTGCCAGAGGCTTTCTACCACCTACTCGGCATAAAGAGCCCATCTGTGAAAGGTACTCTTGTTTACACTTGCAACCACCCAGCTAATTGTGTCTTTAGCTAACAAGCTGTGGGTGATTACGGGCCCACTGGTGGCTGTGGGGATTGTTCAGAAGGTTCTGGCTTTGAGATCTCCTCAAAGGCCTACTTGGGTTGGTTGTTTCATCATATTATATTTTAAGAGCATTATCGAGCAAGCCTCAACCAGATTAAGAAAATCTGACTAAGGGTGCTGCATGAACACCCCTGGCAGAGGCGTTTCCAAATATCTCCAGGGACGGCAATGACATAGAGGCTGGGGCATCTGGGGAACCCAAGTGGAAGAGATTCTGTGAGAGAATGCAAATTGGAACAGTTCAACCAAAAAACAAAACAAAACAAAACAAAAAAACCCTTTCATGACCAGAAGCTCAGTGCAATTTAAGCATAAGAATTACCAAGCAAATAGTAAATGACAAACAAATAACCTGCCTAGGAAGAAATACGGATGCAAGTCCATTTCAACACCAAAGATGAGTGAGGATACAAAAATAAACACCAAATACAGTAGAAAGAGCCTCACCTTTTCTCCTTGCTTTGTTTCCATCAGTGATTTCCCAACCTCAGTCATTTGAATAATACCTTCGCGGGTTTTGCGGGTTTTTTCCACCCCCGAATTCCCACCTATGTTATTATTTACTTAGCATTCTTCTCTAAATTGACACACCTTTTTTTTTTAACTTAAATTATTTTGAAAGGAACCTTCATATTTTGATTGTAGATGGAAAATCTATGTAAAACTATATCCAATAAAAACCAAACATTGTTATTATACTCTAGCTAGGCTCTGGCCAAAGACTCTAATCCGAGACCAACACTCTGTCTTGAAGAGATTAGCAAGTATTAGAGAAAGATAATATTAAAGACATATTGGCACTAGTGAGACTTTCTCACCCAAGTGAGATTCTTCTTGACATCATTAGAAGGATTGAAAGAAAGTGTGACCCACTTCTAGGAATTTATCCTGTAGCTTTCTCCACTATAGATTGTCAGCTCCATGATGCAAGGACTGGGCCTGTTGTGCTCACTACTCTGCACACACACACACACACACACACACACACACGCACACACACACCATGCCTAGAGCTGGCCTGGTGCATAGTAAGTGCTCAATAACATTTGTGGAATGCATGGATGAATTAATATGCAAAACGAAATAGGTACAAAGATTTTACTGCAACAATTCTTATAGTAGGAAATGGGTTGGAAACAGGTAACTCCATCAATAGGGGACCAGGTAAATTACATACCAGACATACAATGGGGTAGAATGAAGCATGTACAATGTGGAACTCACTGATATGTAAAGTGAAATAAAGTACAGAGCTGTTGTGTATAGCATGCTTCCGTTACTTTTTTTTTATATATATATAAATTTATTTATTTTTGGCTGTGTTGGGTCTTTGTTGATGCACACGGGCTTTCTCTAGTTGCAGCAAGTGGGGGCCACTCTTTGTTGCGGTGGGCAGGCTTCTCATTGTGGTGGCTTCTCTTGTTGTGGAGCATGGGCTCTAGGCATGTGGGCTTCAGTAGTTGTGGCACGCAGGCTCAGTAGTTGTGGCTCGCGGGCTCTAGAGCACAGGCTCAGTAGTTGTGATACACGGGCTTAGTTGCTCCACGGCATGTGGGATCTTCCCGGACAAGGGCTCAGACCCGTGTCCCCTGCATTGGCAGGCGGATTCTTAACCACTGCACCACCAGGGAAGTCCACTTCCGTTACTTTTTAAAAAAGAGGCTACCTGAATTTATGTGTTTGTAGATGCGTGAAACACATCTGGAAAAATACATAAGAAACTATATTTTTGAATGGTTGCTTCAAAAGAGGGAAACCTGGGGCCAGAGGTGGGAGAAGCACACTCTTTTGAAATTTGTACAAAGTGCACACATCAACTATTCAAGGAATAGACAAACCTGGAGGACTGGAGGTTTGAAAAACGAACTGGAGGACTTCCCCAGTGGCACAGTGGTTAAGAATCTGCCTGCCAATGCAGTGGACACGGGTTCGAGCCCTGGTCCAGGAAAATCCCACATGCCAAGGAGCAACTAAGCCCGCAAGCCACAACTACTGAGCCTGCGCTCTAGAGCCCTCGAGCCGCAACTACTGAGTCCACGTGCCACAACTACTGAAGGAACCGTCAGGGACTCAAAGCCCATCTAGCTTTCTGCTCTGCCATCAGAGGATGAAGTTTTCATGCTTATGCTCAAACACTGGCTGCTATACCTCCTGGCAGTGGGTCTACATTCTAGACTAAAGAAGGATAATAAGACAAAGGACAAAAGACAAAGGGTATGTGCCAGCTGGGTTGGTCCTCTTTAGCAAGTTTTCCCAGGAGCCCCACCCAGAGACTCCCATGTACATCTCACTGGCCAGAATTTTGTCACATGGCCATCCTAGCTTCAAGGGAGTCCAGGAAGCATTTAAAAAGGAGCAGGTCACCATTATGAACAAAATTAGAATTTCAATCTTAAAGAAGGAAAGGCAGGAGAACTCGTGAGTGAAAGATATTATTTTAAACTGATAGTAGTTATCAGTAGGCATAGTTTATCCACCCTGGTAGATACGGGAAGGGAAGGCAGGGAAGGTGTATTTTATTCATTTTTCTATCTTTCACGCTTCTAGCATAGAGTTGAAATTGAACAAGGGCCATATTTGGGGGAACAGTGGGGGAATAAGATTAGATACCTAAGATGGAGCCTGGGAAGCCACTAGGAACAGGTTTGAAGTGGTGGACAATGAGGAGCCACAACAGGTTCTTGATCTGAGGAATGTTTTTTGAGCCAATTCAGTTCAACACACATTTAGTGAATACCAACTCCTCATACGGTGATTAAAAGCTGCCCTTAAGGTGCTGTCTGTTAAGAGAGATGAGGCAGACAATTACCTGGGAAATACGGTGCGTGGAGAGGAAGCATTTCATCGGGGCCTTGAGGGATGGGTGTGATTTGACAGGCAGAGGCAGGAGAAGATGCATTGCAGTCTGCAGGAAAGCCTGTGGTCTGGACGCACAAGACGTGGCATGGTTTGGGGCGATGGTAAGGGTGTCTGCCAGGAAGTTGTGAAAATTAAGAGCCAAAAAGGTAAGTGGGGGCTGGACTGTGAGGACCTTGAGAGCCAGAGAACAAGCGTGTACTTTATCAGTAGGCAATGGGCAGGCACTGAAAGTTTTGAGCAAGGGAGTGTCAGACAGACAGTAGGAAGGATCGGAATGGAAATGACAGGAAGCAAGAGGAAACGGTGGGACATCACAGGGGCACTGGCAGAAAGAGGAGCCAAAGGGAGGCCACAGACTCAAAGGGCGTTATGGAGGCAGAATCAGTGTGGCTCGGGGTGAGTCGGCGAGAGAAGGAGAGGACACTCCTGGGGTTGGTGGTGACGTCACTAACAGAAGGAGACGGGCGAGGCACAGGTTTGGGGGACTACGTAGAGGTAGAGGTGACAGGCGACTGGCTAGAAGGTGGAAATGCTCTACGGGCCCCTGGAAATTCCGGTTTGGAGCTCAGGATCGAGGTCAGAGCTGAAGGTGTTCATTTGGAAGTGAACAGTCAAGAAGGACAATTGATGGGGCCAGATGTACTTCAGCTACAATATGTCCAAAGCCGATACTCCTCTTCTTCCCAGAACCTGTCTCCTCCAATGGGTCCTGACCTCAGCAGTATCAGCCCAGACTCGCCGTTCCCACCCTCGGTCCACGCCCTACCAGCTGACTTCTTTTCTCAATTCTGAATCTCTCCATATTTTGCTAGACTGTCCTGGCTCCGCATCCCCTTGCACTGCCTGAGTCCAGCCCCCATTGTCTCTCACCTGGTTTACTACAAAGCCCCCCAACTAGCCTCCTAGTTTGTAACCTGCTCCACCACCCCAACCCTTTCACACTGCAGACAGAGAAACGTCTCTAAAATTGTGTTCTACGGACTTGAGGACACGGGGGGGGGGTGGGGGGGTGGGGAAGGGAAGCTAGGACGAAGTGAGAGAGTAGCACTGACATATATACACTACCAAATGTAAAATGGATGGCTAGTGGGAAGCAGCCGCATAGCACAGGGAGATCAGCTCGGTGCTTTGTGACCACCTAGAGGGGTGGGATAGGGAGGGTGGGAGGGAGGCTCAAGAGGAAGGGGATATGGGGATATATGTATACATATAGCTGATTCACTTTGTTGTACAGCAGAAACTAACACACCATTGTAAAGCAATTATACTCCAATAAAGATGAAAAAAAAAATTTTTTTAATGAAATTGTGTTCTAGAAATGTTGTCTTCTCCCCAGCCCAGCCTACTAAGTATATAAGGCCCTCTGCAATCCAGATCGAAGCCTTCGGGGGCCAGCCTGAGGCTCTCTCTCTCCCCGCATACCTTGCATTCCACACCCAAGTCCACAATGTGCCTTGACATGCCCCTTGTCTCCATGCCTGTGCACATGTTATTCCTTCCACCTGAATGTTCTTCCCAGCACATTCACCTGGCTCACTGCTAGCGTACCTGGCAGCAATCGGCTCAAAGGTCACCTCCTCCAGGAAGCCTTCTTTGATCTCTTCTATGCGTTCTTACCTCACCCAGGACTTCCTTCTATCGTCCACATTGTATTGCAACTTTGTCCATCTCCTCTTTGAGGGCGGGCCTCATGACTCACTCATCTCTCACTGTCACCAGGGGCCTACTCAAGTGTCTGGCACACACCAGGTGCTCAATTAATGTTTGTCGAATGATTAAGTGAAGTTAGGAATGGATGAGAACTCCAAAGGAGAAAGTGCAGAGAAGTGGGGGGCTTAGGACTGAAACTTGGGGTGTGCCTCAATCTTTAAGAATGGGAGAAAGAGGGAATGCCAGGGAACTAAGATCCCACAAGCCGCGTAGCACGGCCAAAAAAAAAAAAAAAAAAAAAAAACTGGAGAAAGAAACAGAAAGTACAGTATCCGTGAAGTCTCAGGAGGAGAATGGGCAAAAAAATACCACTGACCTTTTTACTGTCTCCATACTTTTGCCTTTTCCAGAATGTCATATAGTTGGAATCATACAGTATGGAATCTTTTCATATTGTCTTCTTTCCCTTAGTAATACGCATATAAGTCTTTTAAGTAATATGCATTTAAGTCTTTTCATGTTGGATAGCTCATTCCGTTTTAGCGCTGAATAGTATTTCATTGGTTGGATGTATCACAATTTATTTATTTATTACTATGGAGATAGTAAAAACATCAGTGGCTGCCAGGGTTTGGGGTGGTGGGGTGGGAGGAGGGAGGAATGAACATACAGAGCACAGAGGATTTTTAGGGCAGTGAAAATACTCTGTATGATATTATAATAATGAATACATGTCATCATACACTTGTCCAAACCCACAGACTGTATTATAGACTGTACAACAGCAAAAGTGAACCCTAATGTAAACTGTGGACTTTGGGTGATTACAACGTGTCAATGTAGGTTCATCGACTGTAACAAAGGTACCACTCTGGTGTGTGATGCTGATAGTGGGGAGGCTATGCGTGTGCGGGGGCAGGGGGTAGATGGCAAATCTCTGCACCTTCTACTCAATTTTGCTGGGAACATCACGCTCTAAAAAATTAGTCTTTTTAAAATGTCAGTGATTGCTGGGAACATTTTCTCCTCCAATTCCCCTTCACCTTGCAGGTCTCAGCTTAGTTCCTCAGGGAAGCCTTCTCTGAGCCCCCTCCACTAAGTCAGTCCCCCCTCATCCTCTCCCATCCCATCCTGGTAGTGGTCCTGGGCTGTTGCCCTCCCTTCTGGTCCTCACCTTCTCTGTTCTGCACTGCAGATGACTGACCCCTGCAGGCTCCGGACCAATGAGAGGCTCTGGCAGGAGACCAGAGGGTGGAACGTGGAAGGAAAGGAGAATCTTCGTCCGGGTCAGTCCTGAGCGGTATCTATGGAAGTGGATTGTATCTTCTCTGTGGTTCCAACTTCTTCCAGGTGACCCTGGCCCCCCGCCACTGATTACACTGTTTTCCCCCCAACCCAGGACTAATAGTGGATTCCTGGTTACCTTGCCATCTCCTCCTGGGCTCCTCAGCTCTTCCAACCTCTGTGTAACCAACTCCTTGTATGAAATTCCATGTTTAAAAACTCAGAATGAGTTCTGTTTCCCTGGTTGGGCCCTGCGTGATACAGTACACTCTGTCCATCCTCTCAACATCCTCAACACCTGGAATGATTTCGGTCCTCATCTGTAGTCACTTTTCAAGGTCTGCCCACCCTTGGGAAGGGTGTTCCCTAAGGGCAGGGCAGGGACTGGTCTGGAGGTCCCGCACTCCTTCCCCAGGGCCTGGCACAGTAGGTGCCCGGAGCATCACATCTGTAGCTGGCTGCATATGAGAGCAAAGACAAGGGCATCTGACTCGGAGGCGGTTAGTGGGGTGTCCATGGAGAGGAGGGATAGTGGGCCAAAAACAGACTGCCGGAGTTACACACAAGTGGGAGATGAAGCAGACACCAGGAGTACCAAGAACTTTGGGAGCTGAGAGGGGAAAGAAGGCTGGGGCAATAGTGTAGGGGAGAGCCAAGACAGAGGAAGGGTTTTTTTTTCTTTATTGGTCTGTTTTTCGGCTGGGGAGACTCGATAACATTTGGAGGTTGAGAAGAAAAAGCTAAAGGTGAGGAATTGAAAGGCGAGAGATGTGGAGACACTGGGGCTAGAACACATGACCTAAGTGGTCTCTTAGGAGGATTAAATCCACCAGAAGGGTTGAGAAGGATGTTGAGAGGAGACTGGAGGCAGGGAGGTGAGTTAGGAGGGGATAACCCATCAGGAAGCGAGAAGAATTTGAGTCAAGCCTTAACCCAGGGCTCCCTAAGAAGCCTAAGAAGGCTCCAAGGTCAGGAGGGGGTCTCGGGTACGCCCAGGAGATGACCTCTTGGTAAGGTCATTTTTGCCCAGTGCTCCAGAGACCCCCACCCAGGCAGCTCTGTCCTTTGTGGAGATGAACATCTCTCTCCTCAGCCACGTCACCAGGGCTCCTCCTATTGTCCCACAGCTCTGTGGCTCGCCATGCCCCCTTCTATCCCCCCTTGTGAAGCAGAATTAGTGAGAGTCAATCAGGATCCAGAATCTGCATGCAATGGTGTGCTGGTAAATGCTGAACAACCAGCTTGCTGGTAGGTAGCCCTGGTTTATATTGTTTGCTAATTTCTGTGGTGTAAATACTCCCATCATGTCTGATTTCAAGCAACATGAGTTCCTGGCGGCAGGATAGGAAGAGAGCCCCAGCACACCACTGCCTGCACCCATTCCCTCTCCTGCCTCCCTAGTCCCACCGATACCTCTGGACTGGGTGGCAGCAATGGGGCAGGTCCAAGCCTGGGAAGGCAGCAACAGCACTACAGCTGCAGCCTCGGCCAGGCCCCTGATGGAGAAAGAAAGCTGCTTCTCCTTCAGGAACATCCATTCCCACACCCCAGTCCTCTCTGATCTCAGCCTCACATCCGAGTTCTTCTCAAGCATAACTTCAGGATCTCCCAGCAAAGTGGGGCCTAAGACCCACAGACACAGAGATGATTCACTAGCTAATTTCCCACTAGACATCACTGGACACCGTGAACTGTGCTGACCAAGGCAATAAAAACCAGAATATAATTGTCTTTCTTCCAAAGCAAACAGAAAAGGAGAAATGATCCAAGAATGGCATTCTCTCACTGATTCACAGAATTCACTCACTCTTCATCACTCTTCTACAGAAGTGATTGGGCAATTTGCTCCTTGAAGCCCACAGTCTCTTTGCAGAGTCCTGCACGCAGGAGAGCAGGGGCTCTGGGTCACACCTGGTTTAAATCCCAGATCTTCTATTACAGTGAAGTGACCTTGGGCAAGTTACTTTTCTCTGAGCCTCAGTTTCCTCATCTGTGAAGTGGGGATGATAATAATAGTTATTATTCTATGAGGTTAGACTGCAAAGTTTCTCAACTGGGGGCAGTTTTGCTCCCTTTGGGACATCTGTCAAGGTCTGAAGACATTTTTTTTGTTGTCACAACTGGGTGTAGGAGGGCGGTGTTACTGGCATCAAGTGGGCAGAGGCCAGGAATGCTCTTAAACATCTTATAATATATATGATAGCCTCCCCACAACAAAGAATTATCCAATCCAAAATGTCAGTGGTGCCAGGTTGGGAAACCCTAGACAGGAGTGAATATTTAGCGAGGTTATTATGCATACAAAGCACTTAGAAATATCTGGTTTATTTTTTATAAGCTCTCAAAAAACAGAAGCTGCTATTCTTTTTGGAAGAGCATAGTCTTGCCCTTCCATTTCCGGACTTGAACCATGGGAGTGGGATGCAGAAATCCTTGAGTGCTGAGAACCCAGCTCACTCCTCCAGGTGTGAGTCATCCCATAAATAGCAATTTATTTTATTTAAAGCAGAGCTGAGGCTGCACGACTGACTCAGGGCTAGAAGCCTTCCCAGGTTGTCGTGACTTAACTAGCTGGGCTGGAAGGAAGTAATTTTACCCTGAAGCTCTCCTTCCAGAAGATGCCAGCATTTCAAGGCTCAGAAGTGCTCAGTGCTCACTTGCAGTGGGTGTCATGTTGTTTCTTACCTCACATCACACACAGTTGGGCTTGGAAAGGCCTGGGGAAAGTAGCTGAAACCAGGAGTCCCAAATCTTGTCCTCATTAGTCTGTAGAGGTTTGTTCCTCTCCTGCAACCTGATGTGAAATTCCTTCTTGCGAGTTGCAACTATGGGTCAACAGGTTCACTCTCTCCCAGTAATACACATTAGTGTTAGTGGATAGATTTAAAGACAGATAATCTTGATAGGGTGGGTGGGTCATCGCAGGACCGAGAGACGTGTCGAGGGAAGCTGGGTAAAGTACATGGGCACTGGGTGTCATAAAGAAGGAATGGTGAAAGAGGGAGAAGGCAAAGGCAGGCCAGGGAATGTCTGCAGACTCTGGCCCTGTGCCCACATCTTTCCTGAGAAGCGGTGTGCCCAGAGGCAAACAGGTGGTGGAAGAGGCAAGCCCTGCATCCAGGCTTGCTGATACTGACCTGTAACCCACCATCTGGCCAAGCTCCACCTCTCCCTGAGTCACTGAAATGAAAACCCTGTGGTTGGAAGCAGCTTTAAGGGCCCCCAGCTTCTTTCTTACCCATCATCTCCCACGCCAGTCAGTAGCAGAGCAAGTTTATGCAACAGAGACTGTCCAGCTCCAAAGTATGGGCTCTATCTGGACCATGACCACAAACGCTTTAGTGGCCAGGCAAATGACATAGGTTAAGTGGTTGGGTGTAAGACAACAGGGGCTGGGGCTGTGAGGAACTGCAGGCTCTGCTCGAAGGCATTCAAATTCAATTAAAAAAAAACATTGGGCCAGCCAAACAAAACTTATCTATGGCCTGAGTGAGTGGGTGAGGCCTCTAGATGGTTCAGTTTTCTGCCTAAATGAATGGTCTTCCGTATCCCCTGACAACCAAGATGTCTGTTGGATGCAGATCTCCAGAAACAGACTTCAAGCTATGAACCACTGTCTGCAAAGTGGTCCTGAGCAGGTCTTTGCTCCAACACTTCCAGAGATAGGGTGATCCTTACTTTCCCAGACAGCCTTGAATGGGGCCTGCTTACCCGTACCACTAGAGCCACTTACCACACCTGCCTGTTGTAGACCACTTATTGGGGTGGGGTGCCCAGGTAGGGGCATATCTTTTATTTTGCAAACTTTTTTTAAGCGTGGAAATATTTTCTTTATTATAAATACAAGCCCACTGTGGAAACACTGGAAAATATGGAAAAGCAAAAGTTAGAAAAGAAAAAATATCCATACCTCCCTTAAGCACCTCCCCTACCCCTTCCCCAACGCCCACCCCCACCCCCATTCAGAGAGAAGCATTGTTGACACCTTGGTGCATATCCAGACTCCAAGTCCTTTTTTTAAATAAGTAAAGCTCTAGTCTTCTTTCTGGCTCCATAACCTGTAAACCCAGCGAGGAGCTGCTTCACGCAGCGCTCACACCACGTTGCTTCTCTGGCTGTGGAAAGGGATTGCACCACGCCAGCCGCACGCTCTCACCAGACCTGGGTTTCAAAACACAGGTCTGACCTGCGTAGGCCTTTAGCCCCCCAACCTTCTCGAGGGCAGGCACTAGAACCTACCCTATCCTCAGAGACTCTACAGTACCAGGCTCACAACAAGTGCTCAATTAAGTGTTTCTAAATACACACCCCTGCCCCGCCCCGCTCCCTCCACAACCAACACACCTGCCTCAGCCGCCACGGCCTGGAGCAAAGAGGAAACACACCCAAAGCCTGGAGCGAGAGCACGCCTCGCCGTCTCCTAGGTAACCAGGTCCTAGGCTGGGGAGGGCCCACGCATGCGCAAGCTCACCCTTTCTTCCCGTAACCTCCAAAAGAAAGCAACCCGAAAGATTGCCAGAAGCCGAGCGCGCATGTGTGGTTACACCAACAACCCTACCGCCTCCGCCTTCTGTGGATCAGTCTGCCCAGCAATCTCTTCTCTATAAACACTGTCCGGAAATAGTGCCCATTCCTGGAAACGAGGCCTCGTTAACCAATCGTTGCTTGGGGCGGTAGGCCAGAACTGGCTGGGACGCGCTGTCTCATTGGTTAGACTGGAGGAGTGGGCGGGGCCAAGGGTCTAGGTGAGGCCAAAGCAAGGAGGCGCGAAGCGAGGCAAATTTGCTGCCGCCGGCGGAGGCGTGGCCCCGGGGGCGGCCGGGAAGGCGGTGAGGGGGCGGGGCCCGAGGCGGGGCGGGGTGACCGTGGGCCCTGAGAGCAGCGGTCGGCGACCGGCGGCGGGAGATCGTGGACGAAGGGAGCGCGACACTCGCTGGTGGGGAGATCGGCGCTCGGCCGGTAGGTGACTGGAGCGAGTCCCGGGGCGAGGGGCAGAGGGGATGGGTCGCTCCTCAACCCGGGGCCGGGCTGCGGCCTGGCCCGCCGCCCCGGAATGGTGGGGGTCGGCGGCACGGCCGGGGGACCCACTCGCGCGCGGGCCCACGGCCCTGGCGGCCGGCCGCCGGCGCTCTCTCACTCACGCTGCCAGGGCCACGGTCTCACGCCGTGCTCAACCAGCACACCCACAGGCCACACGCTCGCCCGAAGCGCGCGCAGGGACGCCTTGCTTCCCCTTCTCCAACATCCTTGTTTCTCTGCGCCAAGCTGCCCCACCGCCAGGCCTGCCCCTCCTGCTCTGTTCCCTGGATGCCCCCCAGGATGAGGGCTCACCTCGGCACCGGGCAGAAGGTGCCTAACGCCCAGGTGCGCCGGATCCGTGAGCCCTCCCACCTGTCCGGGCAGTGAAACCCTCAGGCCTTTCCTGGGAAGTTCTGGGGTCACACCCCGAGCCTGGGAGAAGAGGCAGAACCTGCCCTTGGCACCCAGCGGGGCAGTGCAGGCTACTCGCAGCATCCTCTTTCTCTCCCTGACCCCTCTGTAATTCTTCTGTCCATTCCACTCAGGACTTTATCTGTCAGCTCAGATAAAATATCCCATCTTGGAAGCCGATCGTGGCCCTGGCAGCCTGCAGCCACCGGCACCAGGCAGAAGGAGGCCACTTGTAAAGTACAGAGAGTCCCACCTGCCCGGGAACCTCCTCGGTGCTGGATAACTTCAGAAAAAGCCGTTTTTTCCTAATTGAAGTTAAAATATTGCTCTCGGTCCTAAGGGTGGACTAGGGGATGAATGGAGAAAAGAGACAGAAATCAGTGGTGTAAATGGTAAAATTATTATTTTTTAACTGGGGGACAGTGAGTACCTGTCCCTTGATTAAGAACTTGAAAAGCAAATGAAGTTAAATGATGAGAGATGGGGCCTAATACAGAATAGAAGTCTGAAGTTTATTCCAGGAAAAATGTTGAAAACCCCTTGACTAGAAACATGGTCTTTCTGAAAGAGTAGAGGGAGATAGTATCTTAACATTAGTGATGTGTTTTTTACTTAGTATCTTCATACTTGTAACCTCCTTTTCCCTTCAGATGTCCGTGTGATAAGATAGTTAGTATTGTCCTGCTTTAGAGGTGAGGCACCTGAGGCAGGTGTGTGTTTGTCGGGGGCGGGGATGTAAATAGATCTTGCCTAATGCCTCATAGCTAGGACCCAGGGTGAAGACTTGAACCTGGGCCACTGGAGTCTTTCCCAGGCTCCTTCCCCTGGACCAGGACCACATTTATGGGACTTAAGATGCAGGACAGAGGGAGAAGTGTTTGCTGGGGTATTTATGCTTTTAACATGAGAGAACAGGTGCTTGTCTTACAAAGTGTTTGGATTTACTCTTGGTGTTTTTTAAGTGATGTCAAAGACAGTTCCTTTGGTGCAGCAATGCCAGACATCTGAGATTTTCAGACACCTTGAGGACATCCTCGTTTATTTTGAAGGGTGTGGTGAACTTCTCAGAAGGACTCAAAGTAAAAGTACTAGTCTCTGACTTCAATTTTAGAAATATATACCCAGGTATATGTTCCAGCACTTTTGTGAAATCAGACAGCAGTAAGCCGCCAAGCTTTAGGTCACCTTCTGACTGTTTTCAGAGTCTAAGGAGCAGTTAGTTCTGAAGGGGGTTTTTCGCCCCTGGTATTGTCAGTTAGAGTTTGCGGGAGTGGCACCACGGAGACCCTGCCAAATGAGCCTTCATCTATTAAACAAAAATGTCTGGTTGGCCATTTCGCCTCAACAGACGGAGGTTTGGTTCCTCATTTTGGTTCTCCTGTTGAACACTGACTCCATTGTGATCTGCTTGGAGTGTTTGTATATCACTTAATGTTGAGAAGCAGGCCTGCCCTGATTGGTTGTCCAACTCCAGGCAGCTGTTGTGATTTTGTTTGGTGCGTGGTAACTGTTCATCCTGACCAGGGTCTGGTGAGAGATCTGTAGATATGTGAAAGAAGTAAAGCCCGATGCAGGGTTGTTTTCCTCAGTGTTGGCACCCTCTTAAGAGTGTCCTATCACTTTGGCCTGCAAAGTCACTTTTAATTTCCTATTTTTTTTCCTGTCTCGATGGACAGCACATGAGCTTTCCTAACAGGCCTGCCTGCCTTGATGAAGAGCTGAGAGATTAATGTTGGTTGACCTGACACATGTTTTTTCTGGGAGAGTAATTAAGAAATCTTAAGGGCTTCCCTGGTGGCGCAGTGGTTGAGAATCTGCCTGCTAATGCAGGGGACACGGGTTCAAGCCCTGGTCTGGGAGAATCCCACATGCCACGGAGCAACTGGGCCCGTGAGCCACAGCTACTGAGCCTGCGCGTCTGGAGCCTATGCTCCGCAACAAGAGAGGCCACGATAGTGAGAGGCCCGCGCACCGCGATGAAGAGTGGCCCCCGCTTGCCGCAACTAGAGAAAGCCCTAGCACAGAAACGAAGACCCAACATAGCAATCAATCAATCAATCAATCAATAAATCTTTAAAAAAAAAAAAGAAATCTTAAAACCAAATTCAGTCCTAAATCAAAAGTGTAAGTCAGCTTGATACACACATAGGCAGCATCTTTTGTACCAATGGCTTCCATCATCTCAGAGGTGTTTTTTTTTTCCTGGCAAAAGGTTAAAATGCAACTAAAATTCTGCTTTCATGATTAATAAGTCACTACCGCAGTTGTGTCTGATGCTTCCTGTTTGCCCCATTTTAGTATTTCAGTTAAACTGGAAACATCTGAGCCTTATGGGCACTTTTGATGGCACCAACGTGAAATTGGCGGGAAGGGGGACAGTTCCCTGTCAGTGGATTTAGGGAGCTTTAAGGATAAGCCAGCCTATCTGGCCGCCACACGCCTGAGATCCTTCAGCAGGAGAAGGAATGGGGGTTGAGCACCTTCAAGGGGTAGGTGAGCGTTTAGAGTGATGCACGTGTGAAGGCTTTGCATTTGCTTGGCGATGCTGACTGAAATGTTGAAAGCAGTAGATGAGAAGTGGAAGGCCAAACATAGGGCAGATCGTGTGGTAGAACATTTCAGTTGAGCTGAGCGAGACACTGAAGTATGTTGGATTTGGGGTCTTCAGTTCTGGCCTTGTCTTACTGCCTGAGTGACAATGCAGAGAAAAGTCACTTTTTCTCAGCAGCCTGTGCACCCTTCTTTGTACTCTATCAATAGTTTAAAAGATCCCCTTCCTGTGGTTGCCAAGGTGGGGGGGCGGGGTTGGATTGGGAGTTTGGGATGAGAAGATGCAAGCTATTACATATAGAATGGATAAACAACAAGGTCCTACTGTATAGCACAGGGAACTATTTTCAATATCCTGTGATAAACCATAATGGAAAAGAATATGAAAAAGAATATATATATGTATAACTGAATCACTTTTCTATACACCAGAAATTAACACATTGTAAATCAACTATACTTCAATTAAAAAAAAAAAAAAGATCCCCTTGCCCTTGCTATTTTATACCCTTTAATCTCTTATCCTCCTGATATAAATCCCTTGAAATTATATGGCATCCAGAGTAATGGTACTTAGTGGCTATTTTCTGTATTTTCTCACAATACTCCCGTAAAGAAAGGCAGGGACAAAGATGAGGAATGTGAGGCCTAGTAAGGAGAAATAAAGGGGATGAGATTACTCAGGAAATCAGTGTCATGCCTAGAAGCTAAACCCACGTTTCTTGATATCTAGTTCACTGCCTCTTCTACTAACTTACTCATGAAAGGGTAAGTTGTTTTCTTTTTTTTTTTTTCCAAAACAGGTCAGTTTTGAATATAACTAAACCAGGGTAGCTGCTTTATTTATCTATTTATGTTAACAAGTATTAATTAATAAGTGTTAACAATTAATTATTAGTTGATATTGATTATCCATAATAATTATTAACAAAAGTCTAAAAGATGAATAGAGCATCCTCTGGGCGAGTCTGCTTATCCCCGTTTTACAGATGCAGAAATTAAAGCAGAGTGGTCAAGTGATTTGCCCGGAGCGGTAGAGCAAGTCCACGGCATCTTCGTATCCAACTTGGGGGTTTAGGCTGTCGGGTCAGGTCCAGGTCTGCCACTGTCTGCCTGTGTGACCTCAGGCAAATCACTTCACTTCTCTAAGCATTGGGTGCCTCATCTGTAAATACTTCATGGTGTTGTTTTGAGTAGAAAAGGAGAGAATGTATGTAAAGTGCTGAGCTCGGTGCCTGGCACAGAATAAGCCATAGCACACAATGGCTATAACTGCTGATGGTGGTTGTAGTAGTAATCGCAGTACTAGTAGTTGCCGATTACCACTTTGACTAGACCTGTTTTCTGTAAGATGACATCAGGAAGGGTCACACTGCCTGATAAGGGCAGTCATTTTCTCAGCAGGACCTCCCGGGGGACATTTCTTCTGTCTAGAGGGTTTAGCTGTCAGGTTTTCCCTGTCTTACACTAAATACTGCCCTTACCACCCTCCAAATGAGTCTAAAAAAGCTCCGGCTCTGCCTGGTCAGAGTTGGCGAGCCTAACCCTTGGCCACCCTCGGCCCTCCCAGGACTCTGGCAAGAGGCAGAGCTGAGCCTTTCTAGGGCCGTCCTGTGTCCCCTGTGCAGCGAAGTGGGTCCCAGCCTTAACTCTGGAGGGGAAAAAAAGGAAAACACTGTGTAGAATATAAGTCAGCAAGGACTCATTCTTCTCTGTTTGGGAGACCAGGAGGGGAACCCGGGTTCTGTGGGGCAAGGTTCCCACCACCATGTGGCAGCCTCAGCTCACTACGCTTTGTTGCCTTATTGCCAGTCTGGGGGCCCTGGATCCGCAGTCAGGGACTTGCAGATTTCCCTTTAAATCACCCAAGAAAAAAACCAGTTTCACATTATATTTTAAATTCTTTTTTTTCCCCTTCTTAATACAAAACAAAAATACAGGCTCCCACCAGGCTGACGTTGCCTTTAAATAACATTTTGTTTTCTCTTGGGGAAGCTTCCTTCGTGGCCAAAGAGTCATTTCTAAAGTGAACCTAGTTTTTAGAAAAAATAGATCACCGGATGTCAAGCCTCGTGTGGAGCTCGGTTCAGATGAAAATGAAACCAGCAGATCTGGAGTGGCAGCTCCACACTTCACTTCAGGCTGCAGGTGAGAGGCAGAGTGTGTCTGGGCCCAGCTTGGTAACTGGTCGGCCCCACAGGGTGCATTTGATAGGCGCCTTAGTCATTTTCCAGGCAGCTTTGCTTAGGTGAGCAGAGCACTTTCTCTGGAAGGTGAGTCACCCTTGCAGGGGTGTAGGTGACAGGCGATTTATTCCCCAGCTCAGTCGCAGAGGAAGTCTTGAACAGACCTTGTTGAGAAGCCCTTTGCCAAAGGTCATGTTCATTTCGGTCCAAGGACTTTGGAGGCAGGGGTAAGGAAGCAAACCGAAGGCTCCCGGGGCTTGCGGACTGACAGAGAGATGGATCCCCCGGCAGGGGGTTCATGTGGACCGGCACAGAGACCAGATCAGCAGTGTCACTGCACTCTTGAGTCCAGCCACCTTGAGGGTGGAAAATGGCCCACTTCCAGTGAGAGTCAACAAAGAAGCAGGAGGGGAGCTTTGGCTCTAGGGAGCTGGGAAACCCCTTGGCAAAAAGCAGAGAGATACATACCATACTTTGGTGTGAAAGGCCTTTTGGGGAACCCTTTTCTACCTGCCTTCCTTTTCGCCACCTGAGTTGGAGGCTCTGAAGAGCTCCAGTGATTAGGAAGGCTAGATTCAACCCTGGCTTTCAGGAAACTTTGGAATTCTGAGCCTGCCACACTTCTGGAACCAGTGTTTGGACTCAGAAAGAAGCTGCAGGGCTTCCCTGGTGGCTCACCGGTTAAGAATCTGCCTGCCAATGCAGGGAACACGGGTTCGAGCCCTGGTCTGGGAAGATCCCACATGCCACGGAGCAACTAAGCCCGTGTGCCACAACTACTGAGCCTGTGCTCTAGAGTCTGCGAACTACAACTACTGAGCTCACGTGCCCCAACTACTGAAGCCCGTGCGCCTAGAGCCCGTGCTCCGCAACAAGAGAAGCCACCGCAATGAGAAGCCCGCGCACCCCAACGAAGAGTAGCCCCCACTCGCCGCAACTAGAGAAAAGCCCACGCGCAGCAATGAAGACCCAACACAGCCAAAAATAAAATAAATAAAATAAATTAATTTATTTAAAAAGAAAAGAAAGAAGCAGCAGAGGGAACTCCTGAGCCATCTCTTCCACCCGGTTTCTGGATGCTGTGCCTTCTGACCTTCTTACCACTAAAGCCGTGACCAGGTGTCCTTCAAGGCAAAAAGTTTGTTCAGACTCTGTGTTCTAGACCAGTGCAGTTGGTGTTGAACTTGACTGCTGAGGGTCAAGGACCTCTCTAAGCAATGTCCAGATCACACCACCAGGTGGGCTTGACTTTATTGAAGCCACAGGGGAAGAGCTAGTATTACCTTGTTTCCTTTATCTGTTGCAGGCTCCCCTCCAGCCCCCCCTACCCACACCTCATCCATCTGGACTAGCCAGCAGTCACTTTGGGTGGGCATGGCTAAGTGACCTTAGGCCTGAACCACTCTGTCAAGAAAGAGCTATTTGAGTTATAGCCTGGAAGTGATCATAACCGTTTGCGTGCTCTGTTTTACAAACGAGAAAATGGTGACCCCAAGAAGCTGAGTTGCCCAAGGCTACACGGCTAGTTAATTGCAGAATCTGAACTAAAGTCCAGGCTCTCTGCACTGTGCTGTGCTGCTCCTTGAACAAAAGAACTACTCCTGGAGTAGGAATTGTATTTTTTTAACTAGCTCCTCCTTCATATCCACACCCAATCCCATCACTCCCGGCCTTTCTTCAAGCTTTGCCAGACCTGGGGAGGGTGGAGCCAAAGCGGCAGCTGCTCTGAGTCTAAGAAAAAGTAAACAGAAAGCTATTTATTTGACACTCTCTTGTACCATAAGGTTCGTGTAACCAAAAGGAGGTGAAGGTTGATAAGAAAATACAATTCTGGGCAGGGTTACCCGGAAGTCTCAAAGGCTGCCTACACCTGTAGGTCACTGTCCTACCTCACCAGGCAGTATCTTACCCAAAGTGGGTCTTCAGTAGCTATGAATGATTGATTGTGAGGCTACAAACCCACTGGGCACCATGAAGCTCCTCTGCATCTTTCTCCTGTTGTGTTACCTGTGGTGTGCAGGTAGCCAGAAGACCCAGAGTAGTTGGGCGTCATTCCCTCGGGATCCGTCCAGCTCCTCTCAGTGAAGAGGCTCTTTCTTGTGGGCAAAGCTCGATGTCACATCTAGATGGTGGCCTCCATAAGTGCAAAGAGCTGTTGTATCTGAGATCCACCACCCACCTTCTGCTGACTGCGACATTTCCTTTTATCAGAACAGAATTAGTCCTGGTCAATACTAGGGATAGGTGGGAGGCTTGGAAGGAAGGGGGCTTTGCCAGCCTCAAATGAGGATGCTATTGCCAATTAAGATTAGAAATGGAGGGACTTCCCTGATGGCACAGTGGTTAAGAATCCTCCTGCCGATGCAGGAGACACGGGTTCGAGCCCTAGTCCAGGAAGATCCCACATGCCACGGAGCAACTAAGCCCATGCACCACAACTACTGAGCCCGCGCTCTAGAGCCCGCGAGCCACAACTACTGAGCCCGTGTGCCACAACTACTGAAGCCCCCACGCCTAGAGCCTGTGCTCCGCAACAAGAGAAGCCACCACAATGAGAAGCCCTCCCACCGCAACGAAGAGTAGCCCCTGCTCACCACGACTAGAGAAAGCCTGCACACAGCAATGAAGACCCAGCGCAGCCAAAAATAAAATTTTTTTAAAATAATAATAAAAATATAAATAAAGAGTCTGCCTTCCAGAGATCCTCTGCGAACATTCCCTGTCATACCACAGGTCCCAAACCCTTTCCTCCCTTCCTGGGGGAGGACAAGAATGTGACCCTGTGTTGAAAGGGACATGTCCTCAAGCTGCTCACTCAGGCCAGTCTGTCAAAGGATGTGTAGGGCAGCATCTGAAACGAGGCCATGATCAGGGTGCCACTGCCAAAGGGCAGAGCTGGACTGTGTACTTCCTTCCATTTACCCCCATACATTGGAAGCCTTCTGTGGAAAGCCAAGTTGTTTGGGTTTCTTGTTTATTCTGAAGTTCCTCAATTTCAGGACCAGTCACCAATAACTACAATGAACTTGACGCCTCTTCCCTTCCAAAGAGGCTGAGCCCATCTTTCTCCATCTCCGAAAACAGGTAGACCCTGCTTGAAGCCAGTCCCACCTGTGAAAAGCAGAGTTACCAACCAACAGAGGAGGGAAGTGGTTGTGTTGCAGCAGGATTGACCATAGCCCAGGGAACTGCTCCTTGCTCAGAATCCAATCCGAAAAGTTAAATAAGGAGAAGTTTTTCACAAGCAGACCTTGCTTGCAATGATGACCTCAAGGCTTGGCAAGATCCAGAAGTGCATTTTGACTCATCAAAGAAAGCTGGTTGTGTTTGGCACGACTTTAGTGTTGAGGGCAGTTAATGGCACTATAATCTTTGGAAACTGATCGTTATTGAGTGGTACACACTGCAGCCCCCACTTAATCAGAATATTCAGTTACACAGAATACCCCAACCTACAGATTTCAGTGACCCTATGAAATTTTTATATATAACATACATTAAAAATTCCTTGCTGTGTATTGTAGAAAATGAAGTGGTTGAGGTTTTTCTCAATACTACCCCGCCCCCCATTCTCCTGAGTAACTGCCTCTGTGGATCAGTGATGCCCCAGTGGCATCTTTTCTATATGCCATTGGCTCTCCTCATGCAAAGGATTTGAAAGTTGAATTGAAAATGTCGTTGTAATACTTTTCTTTTAAAGTTTATACAATGCCCTATATCAGGGCCTGGAGACAAAGTAATAACCATATTTATGAATTTAGTAACTGATGCTCAACGCTTTGCTATTAAAAACAAAAACAAAAAACAGTAAAATAGGCTCAAGAAGCCTGGAGCCAGGCTTTATAAAATGAATGGTGAATTTGAACTTTGTCATACTGTTGGTCCCTGGGATGGGTCCAGCTGTGCTGGGCATGGGTGGGCTAAGGAACACTGGCCTGCCACATGCTTGGAGTCTTTGATCCCCATTGCCATTTTAAAGTTGCTTTTTCCAAAACTTAGGCTGGCTGTATTTATGCTTCCTAATTGAGATGCTTCCTCCTGGGTCAGTCCCTGGGTTTCTCACTAACAAACCTTTGGCTTGTGGCAGCTTCTGCATTGGGGTCCCAATTTTTAAAGCTTGAATCGTTTGAAAATGGATTCAGTGTCATGGTTAAGAGTATGGACTTTGACATAAAAGAGTCCCACGTGCAAATCCTGCTTCTGCCACTTCCTTGCAGTGTGACCATGGGAAAATCACTTGACCTACTGAGCCTCAATTTATTCCTCCATATAAGGGGAATGATACTAGAGTTACTGTGAGGATTCAAGAAGTAATACATAGCAAACATTGCCTAGTGTACCTAATACATAGCAAACAATAATAGCTGTCATTATTATTTTTATTATTATTGACAACCAGCATGTAATTCTGTGTATACATATAGCAGCAGGTTGTTGAAAACACCCAAAGATGTCCACAGGACAACTGATTTCGGCTCTAGGTGCCGAGGAGTTCTGGGTCCTTGTTCATTGTGCACTGGTGGGTCATTCTTGAGTCCATTCAGAGCTGAGGCACTGCCAGGAGAGAGAGGCTGGATGGCGTGTGCAGAATGCTCTTCAAAGAACAACCCCCTCAGGAATTCCCTGGCGATCCAGTGGTTAGGGCTCTGTGCTTCCACTGCAGGGGACACGGGTTCGAGCCCTGCTCAGGGAACTAAGATCCTGCATGCAAGGCGAAGCCAAAAAAAAAACCCAAACAAACAAAGAACACCCCTGTCATGGGTGGTCCTTTTCCTGCTGGCCGCTTCTGCCTCCCTGCTCTTGGGATGCTCCCCTCCTCCTTTGACAGTGCCTGTTGCAGACTTTCCTTCCAACACTAGGGCTGCTGGCTGGTGGGTTTCAGCTCTGCACAGGCAAGGACTGTCAAACAACTGGCAATTCCAGTCCCGGAAAGGACTGCTCATCTTGTAACAGCTTCCCTCTCACTGGAGGTTCTGCTAATGTTTCTAGAGCGTCCCCTGTGTGCCAGGCACTCTGTTGGGCATTTAAACATTGTTTCTTGTATTTAATTGTCCTGTAAAATCCTGTTATGTACGTTTGAGGATCCTTATTTAACAGATGAGATACCTGAGTCTCAGATTAAGTGATCTGCCCATGGTTACACGCCAGAATGTTAAGACCAAGATTCAAACTCAGATCTTTTGATGCCAAGACCATCCTGTTAAGTAGCTGGATGGCCATCCCTCAGGATCATTGAGTGCTATGTTGGAATAAATGACATCCAGGGCCCTTCTGATCCCAAGGTCATTTTGAGATTCCTTGATCATCTATTTATCCATCCACCCATTTGCACCAACTAGATTATAAGCACCTTGAGGGCAAGGATAGTCTTTACAGCAAATAACTAGTGTAGTGTTTGTTAACCACCTGTCCTTAACTGATGGATGCTGCCTACTTCCCTGACACATAGAAACAGGAGAGAAGAAAGGGCCACTAACCCGCTAAGAAAAGGGTTACCCAGGAATTCTGATCCCAGCAATTTACCACCTAGAGTTACTTGTAAGAGTGCACAAAGAGGGAATTCCCTGGTGGTCCAGTGGTTAGGACTCTGCACTTTCACTGCCAAGCACATGGGTTCAATCCCTGGTCAGGGAACTAAGATCCCACAAGCCGCAAGCCACGCGGCACGGCCGAAAAAAAAAAAAAATAAAGAAAAGAAAAGTGCACAAAGAAGTGAATAAAAGTGTTGTTTTGCAATATTACTTACAAGAATAAAAAATGGAAACAATTTGAAAATCCATCCATAGAAGAAAAAGTGGGAAAATGATAGTACATCTGTACCATAAAATCTTATGGAACCATTAAAAAGAATGAGATAGATCTACATACACTGAAATGGAACAGTATTCATAATTTATTGTTAAGTGAAAGAAGCAACGTGTAGAATATTATGTGTGTATAATCCTATGTTTATTTTAAAAATAGTCCCAAACTCTATGTTCGTATATGTACAGTAATGGAACTAGAGGGGTTTACACCAAACCTGTTTCTAACATTGCAGGGAGAAGGGAATGGTGCAGGGATTTTTTTTTTTAATATATACACTTTTTGTATTGTTTAATTTTTTATAATGAACAAGTATTATATTTGTATTTGAAAACAAAATATTTTTTTTTCTTTTTTTTTTTTTTTTAAAAAGCAGCGTCAGATATACAAGGAAGCAGCTTCAGATACACTAGCCTGAAACCCTTGCCTCTTTCAGGTTCCCCGGGTTGGGACCAGCCCTCAGATCCTACCCCTTGACATCAGCAGCCACGGAGGGGCCAGTGGTTTTCTCTCAGGTCCAGTTCTGCTGTTTCCCACTCTTTATGGGGCCACTTGTGCCCACGAGCATGTCTTACCCAGCATCTTCACCGCTGCATACACTTGTCATTGGACAAAGTAAAAGCAGGGAAGCACTGGCCATCAGAGTTGAGGACGGCTGGCACAGCGATCGCTGAGCACCTTCCTGCTTCTTGAGTCACAACGGATGAAACTCACAGTCCCCCGGGGAAGACTAGAAAGAGAGTGAAATGAAAACCAAAACCAGGAGGGACAAGCTTACCCATCTCCAGCTTCTGTTTTAGCGGCCCTGCTGCCAGAACTCACTGAACAGCCCCCGAGGTTCTGGCAAGGTTTCCTGTGTGTGTGGTGTGTGTGTGCGGGGTGAGGAAGCAGTCATCACGTATTTATGAAGCCCCAGTCACAGATGTGGACCAGACACCTCCTAAATTCTCATCCCATACCAAGAGACCTTATTTTAGTTATAGCTTGTTTTCACCATAAAAGTAATACCCCGCAGAGAACATCTCTGGAGGGATATGTAAGAAACTGGTAATGGGGATCCCCTCAGAAGAATGGGGGAGCGGTGGGAAGGACTTATATTTCTCGCTGTTTATCCTTTCTGTATTTTATTTTTTACCACTTGGAAACATCTGTTGAAGAATGAAGACTGGGGAAAGTAGTACTTGCTCACTGCAAAAAATGTGGAAAAATTAGAAAAGTATAAAGAATATTACCACCACAAAGGGAGAACCATTGCTGCATGTCTGTGCTAGGTGTCTGCATTTTTATAAATGTTGATAAAATATACAGACACATGCTAGGTGGGATCATACCTTAGGTATAATTCTGTATCCTTTTTCTTTTAACATTGTATCCCATACGCATTTTTCCATATAGTTAAATATTATTTGTAAGCATTTTTAATGGATGTACCATGACTTATTTAATAATTATCCTCCCCATGTAATTAGACATTTTTGTTTCAGTGTTTTACTATTATAAAAATACACTGAACATCTTTGTACATCTTTTCCCATATTTCTATCTGCTCCATACCTCCTAGATTGCAATTATGGAGTTGTGCGCACAAGAAATGGCTATCTTCCCTTGGTATATGATGATTTATCACATTTAGAGTTCTTTCACCTACATTATCTTATTTAACGAGTAAAGGGAGTGAGGGTGAGGAGAGTAAGGAGACCAGGTGCTATCGGCGGGGACTTCCTGGAGGTGGAAGGCCTGAGCTTCGCCTGGGAAGGACAAGCAGGATGTGCAGCACGGCCCACACAAGGACGAAGCGCACACGGAGACCTGTAGATCTGAGTAGCCATCGGGGTGTGGAGAGATCAGACTGGCCAGAGCCAAACCCTGTGTTTAGGGAAACAGTGGTAAGACAGATTATGGACCACAGAGTTGGGACCAGGCCCATAAGCAGTGCACAGCCAACAGATGTCTTTGAGCTTGAGGTTATCTTAAGGACATAATGATTTAAGATTAGCTTGGCCTCATTGTGAGATGGGAGGGGTCAGGGAGAAGCTGGAAGTGGGTAAGGCCTGTGCTAATAGAATAGTGAGGTGACTTCGTGTCTTAAACGTTTGAAAGGGCCTGTAGACAGCGGTGTTCCTGCACATGTGGGGCTAGTTAACCTTTTTTTTTTTTAACATCTTTATTGGAGTATAATTGCTTTACAATGTTGTGTCAGTTTCTGCTGTATAACAAAGTGAATCAGCTATACATATACATATATCCCCATATCTCCTCCCTCTTGTGTCTCCCTCCCACCCTCCCTATCCCACCCCTCTAGGTGGTCACAGAGCATCGAGCTGATCTCCCTGTGCTATGCGGCTGCTTCCCACTAGCTATATTTTGCATTTGGTAGTGTATATATGTCCATGCCACTCTCTCACTTCATCCCAGCTTACCCTTCCCCCTCCCCGTGTCCTCAAGTCCATTCTCTACATCTGCGTCTTTATTCCTGTCCTGCCCCTAGGTTCATCAGAACCATTTTCTTTTTTTTAGATTCCACATATATGTGTTAGCATATGGTATTTGTTTTTCTCTTTCTGACTTACTTCACTCTGTATGACAGACAGGGCTGGTTAACCTTGATGTGTGGTGGGAATTAGGGATGGTCATAAATTTTATTCCATACATTTCATCTACCTGGCAGTTTGACCTATGGAATTGGCAGTGAGATTGAGTTTTGTGGGCGTGACAGGTTTCTTTTTCATAACTGGCCTGTAAGATTTTAATGATTAATGTATTACATTCACATTTCATATCCTCTTTAATGGGAAGTGCTTACGCAGAAATTGCTCTCCTGGGAAGCAGGCCTCAAGCTGGCGAGGAGGCAGGTGTTGAGATTCCTCCAGCTGCGTTTCACTCAGAGTGCTCCTTCCTCCGATGTCTGTTTCTAGGTCCAAATGCCCACTCCGTCTCTCTGCCGAAGGGGAAATTAGCAAGCCTTCCAGAGGCCTGTAACTTGTGATTTTATCAGCCCAGGCTGGGCAGGTGGTGGAGAGTTCTGTCCCAATGGCAGGATTTTCATTTAATGCCCAGCATCCACCATCTGCCCTCAGGCTGTAGGTTCCTCCATCTGGAACTCTGCCCCTGAATTAGACGCCTCTCGCTCTTCTGAGAATTTCACCCCTGGGGGTGTATCAGGACCGAGCACAGTTCCATGATCTGGTACCTGAACTCCACAGGCAACCTCATCTCCTGCAGCTCTCGACAAGCTTTGCTCACCAACAACTTCAAGCTGTTTGTGATTCCTACATAGACTTACCCCTGTTCCTTAACTTTTGCCATCCCCTGTACTTGGAATACCCTCTCCTTTTTTCTTGGGAACTTCTCACTCACCCCTTGAGACTCAGCCCAGGTGTCACCTGCTTTAAGAAACCTTTCCTGATCCCCACCAGGCTGGGCTAGCTGTCCCTCCATGTGTTCCCACTGCATCTGCTATGTGTCTGTGCCTGTCATTGCATCGCTGTGTGGTAAGAGACTACTTGTCTCTTTCCCCAGTAGACTGTAAGCTCCTCAATGGGCTGCTGCATCTTCTTCCTCAGTGTACACCCAGTGCTCAGCAAAGCCCCTATACCCAGCAGACCAATACATGTTCAAAGAATGCTGTGTTATAAGATCCTGCAGTTCTCTGCAGTGTGACAGGACACTCCGAAGGCAAGACCTTACTCATCCAGAAAGCCTCAACCTGCCACAAGTCTCTGGATTTAGAGGCTCCTTATTGCGTGCATATAAGTGATTGTTATATCTTTTTGTCTTAAGTGTTTGGTCTGATATTAATATTAAATGTTTTTGGTTAGTATAGGCCTGGCATATCTCTTTGCATCCTTTGTTCTCAATCTTTCTGTATAATTTTGTTTGGTCTCTTTTAGTTAGCATCTAGAGGGATCTTTTAAAATCCTGATTGTCTGACTTGAAAACTTAATGTTTTAAAGTGCTTTAAACTAATTTTTTTTTGAGATTTTTAAATTTCTTTATTTTTGCTATTTTCCCAAAGGCTTGTATAATGCAGAAACCATCCTATATATTTGATAGAAAAATATAAAACTACTGGATTGTTTACTATTTTTGACTTATAAAAATGATGATTGCATATTGTTCAATCTAAAAGTTTCCTCATTTAATCACATATAATTTTGGTCTGTTTGAGAAATACTTTCCATTGATTTGTTTGTTTCATCTATCTGTTCTTGAACATTTTCTATTTGGCGAAATGTTCATGGCTATCAAATGTAGTTTTTGTTTTTAGTGGTAAAATGAACAAGTTATTTCTGTTTCTCTTTTATATTATAAAATAATTTTTTAAAATGTAGACCATATGTGCTTATGTAGATTAAAATCTTTTTTTTAATAGATCTTTATTGGAGTATAATTGCTTCACAATACTGTTAGTTTCTGTTTTACACCAAAGTGGATCAGCCATATGCATACATATGTCCCCATTTCCCCTCCCTCTTGAGCCTCCCTCCCATCGTCCCTATCCCACCCCTCTAGGTCATTGCAAAGCACCAAACTGATCTCCCTGTGCTATGCTGCTGCTTCCCACTAGCTAACTATTTACATTCGGTGGTGTATATATGTTGATGCTACTCTCACTTCGCCCCAGCTTCCCCCTCCCACCCTCTGTCCTCAGGTCCATTCTCTATGTCTACATCTTTATTCCTGCCCTGCAACTAGGTTCATCAGTACCATTTTCCTTTTTTTTAGACTCCATATATATGCATTAGCATACGGTATTTGTTTCTCTCTTTCTGACTAACTTCACTCTGTGTGACAGACCCTAGGTCCATCCACCTCACTACAAATAACTCAATTTCGTTTCTTTTTATGGCTGAGGAATATTCCATTGTATATATGTGCCACATCTTCTTTATGCATTCATCTGTCGATGGACATTTAGGTTGGTTCCATGTCTAGGCTATTGTAAATAGTGCTGCAGTGAACATTGTTGTACATGTCTCTTTTTGAATTATGGTTTTCTCAGGGTGAAACTAATTTTTTTACATTCAATTGTTAATTAAATTGACCAACATATCGTATCGATTCCTGTGCCTACCATTGTTTCTTGCATCCCATTTCTTCTCTGGTTTACTTTTCTGCTTGCCAAAGCACAACCTTCAGTGCTTCTTTCCCTGAAGATAGTACCATCTTTCCTGGAACTCTTGTCGCTGTGTTTGTGTATTGTGTGGATTTTTTTTTAATTGTATTAAGAAAATGAAATGACCTGTTAAAACTAATCAAGTGAAAAATGGTAACATCCCAGGAACATGTACTGGAGTAACTCCACTAGAAGTCTGACCAATTTATTGCTGATCCAGCCCTTACTGATGAGACCCCTCATTTTTAGTTCTTGTCCTTCCTGCCTACACAGGCTAAGAAATTATTACCAACAGTGGGCAGATTCTGCGGGTAAAATAGGGGTAGTAATATGCACGTGGGTAGTAATATTGCTCAGTTCCTGAAGTTCCAGGTAACTTTGCCAACAAGCTTTTATCCTAGAAATGAACTAAGTATCCTTGGGTCCCAGGGGAAAGGGCCAGGAGTGTCCTGCCTTTAGCCCTAACCCCATGTTAGATGCTCTAGTTGTATAAATTGGGCCTTATTCGTTTCTGCAGGCAGTTTACCTCTCAGAGCCTTAGTTTCTTCATCTGTAAAAATATTACCAACCTTGCAGTGTTGCTGTGAGGTTCGTCAATAACATGGATAAAGCCCCTAGCATATGCCCAACACACAGAAGATGTTTAATGAATGGTAGTGACTATGACAGTCCCTGGTACTTAGGAGACTGTCATTTAATACCTGTTGAGTGAATGCAGGAGAGCCTACCGGAAAAGGTTTCATTGAGGAGATAGGTTATAAATGATAGGTGAGATCTGGACAGATAGTAATAAAGGAAGAAGGCACTCTTTACAGGGAACAGGATGAGCAGAGGAAGAGAATCAGGCTCACCCATTGCTTCCCTGCTCAGGGAAGTGAAAGGAGCAGTGTGGCTGGAACAGAGGCTGAGGGTAGGGGCTTGGGGAGGGTAGGCAGGGCAGAAAAGGGAGCTGGGATTGAGAACGCATGGGGATCTCCATGTCCGCCTGGCCAGATGGCCGTTTTGCCTGGCCAGCTCACGCTGCCCGGCACTTGCCCTTGGTTCCCCTTCCTGCATACCCCTTGTTCTTGATAGGCAGAGGCTGGCCCATTGTGGCCTAGTAGCCAGGCAAGCTGAAGGCTTAAAAGAGGAAGCATCAGAATGAGATTGGTTTTCAACTAATATCTTATTAAGGAAGTTGAGTTATTCTACTTCTGCTATTTGTCCCCTCTGGGCATTCAGAGAAGGACAAGTTTTTATTTCCAGATGAAATATCATGAGAGGGATTTGCCCTGGTCTGCCCTGGCCCCTCAGTGGACATTTTCAAGATGGCCCTATATTTCTCTTTGATATACAGCGAACCAAGGCTCAAAGTGTTGAGTGCCTTAGGTAAGGCTTGACACCTTGGCTGTATCATGCTGAAACAAAGAAGTCCCATTGTCTCAGTGAGGGCGTTTATCAGCTTCTATTGGCCAGGCAAGCTGATTGGCATTTCTTGTACTCTACCTCCTTCAGCCCTCAAAACAACTCTGAAGAAGCTATGAGAAGAAACTCAGTGGCCTGCTCAAGGTTTAGCATGAAGGCTGGGGAGGCAGCAGTGCACGTTCAGCCCCACCTCTGCAACTTGTCCCTGTGTGACTGTTTTGGCAGGCTCCTGAACTTCTCTAAGCCTCAGTTTTCACATCTGAAATTGACATTAATAATGGCGGTGCTTAGTAAATATTGACAATTATCATTCTGAATTGGAGTCATCCAGCCCTCAAATAATCCTGACAAATCAGTGGCATTTGGGAAACTAGAAGGAATCTCAAAAGGTTTCCTAGGCCACTAGTTTTCAGACTCTTTTCCTTGGAGACCTAGGATTCTGGGGAGGTCCGTGGTGGATGAAGGGAAGCTGAGTATGTGTGGCCCTTGCCCACCTTCTTCAGCAGAGCAGCTGTTTCTGATGTGAATTACATAGCAGTTGCACGTTTCTCGCTCTTTTATATTGTGGGGGTTGAGGTGGATTTCATTTAATAAAAATGGTCCTGCTGCTTTTTAAAAAAAGCTTCCAAGGCTTGACCTCATATCTCCTGGTTCCTAATCTAGTGTTTTTACTGACCTTACTAAAACAGGGAACTGAAATATGATACATTTTAGGAAGGTTGTCATCAAAATTTTAAACATTATTCTTGTACCTTCCAGTTACTCAAGCACTCATTTAGTCTAAACCCCATTCCTGTCTCAGAATCCTAGGAACAGAAATTTTGCTGTCAGAGAAAGCATTGCTACCATAGCCTTAGACAAAAACTGTCTAATAGAACTTTCTGCAGTGATGGAAATGTTCTCTGTGTGCACTGTCATATATGGTAGCTAGTGTAACTGAGGAACTGATTTTTAAATTTTATTTAAAATGAATTGATTTAAATGTAAATAGCCATGTGGCTAGTGGCTGCCATATTGGACAGTGCCGCCTTACAGTATAGAGCAGGGGTCAGGTGGCAGTCCCTGGCCTCTGGGCATGAGAATCATCCAGAGAACTTGTCAAAAGTACAGATTCTGGGCCTAATGCCCAGTGACTGATTCAGTAGACCTAGGGCGAGTGCGTTTGAGACGGTTATTCTAACTTGCAGTCAGGTAGGAAGGCACTACATTAGTGAGCTTTCCCTCGGCGTAAAAATATGGAGCCAGAACAAGCATTTTGCCCTGGCCTTGATTTTCTGGGGAGACTAGAGCAACTTTCTGAGGAATGTCAGACCCTTGGAGAATGTGATGAAAGCTATGGACCTCTTCCCTGGAAAAATACAAAAATAGTTTCTAGGGCTCCCAGACCTCCCTGAAGCCATCCTTGAACCCACATTAAGAACACCTCAACTTGGACAGAAGATCTTTACTAGCTGCTGAGGGAGTTGAGCTTGAGCCCAGGAGCCTTGTGACATGCAGGCATGTCACACAGATATGCCCAAGGGTTAATCTGGTACCATCCCACTCATTCCTACCCCTGGATCCCTCCAGGGCATCATGGAGGCACCACAGAGGAGAGAACAGGCAGTGTATGTGGATCAGGCCCTGAAAGAATACTGAATTAGTTCTGCCCCTTTCCTTTCCCCTTGTGTTTTCATAGCCTTGTGGGTGAGCTGAGAGGGTGTGGCTATTGTCACTGCTCATGTCCTCAGCTCTGACACAGAGAGCAGAGGGAAGAATGCATCTGGGGCCTGAGTGGAGCTGTGGAGAGAGTCCAGCTGAGTAATGGATCAGGATTTTGACTTGCCTTCAAAGGCAGAGACACAACGGGCTCCCACTTAGTCCTCACTTCCCACAAGCTGCAGGAGTGAGAGAGAAGGGGCAAAGCTGCGGGGCTCTGGGCTGGGGCAACGAGCCAGGGACCAAAGCCCAGAGCTGGGCAGGTCACCCAATCAGCAGCCCCAGGTTTAGTGCAGAACCCCATTTTTTGTAGATCAGAACCCATGTAGAAGTGGGGAAGAGTGAGGAAGCAAGCGTGTGTATGTGTCGGAGAGCTGCTGTCAGGCCAAAGTGTCCTGAAAATAGCCTCTTGAACTTGGAGACTGTCGGTGAGGGTCTGAGTCATGGTCATGTGGCACAGGAAAGCCAGACACAGGAGAAGCTGTACAGCTCCCGGGCCGAGATTTCGTGGCCCTGGGAGGTGAGGGTCAGCCTGTTTTCCCCATGCCCTTCACAGGTTCAGCTGCCAGCTGCTGGGTTAGCTTCTCAGGCCGCCTTGTTCCTCTCTCTGCCTGCTCGGCTGCCGGATGAGTCATCAGGGAACTACAAGGAGGAGGCCCCAAGCTCGGCTGCCTCAGCCTCGGCTTCTCTGGGACAAGGGCGCCTGGAGTGCTCCTGGAGGGAGGATCAGGGCCCCTGGCCAGCTGCCTACCTAGCCACCAAGGTGAAAGGGCAGCTTCTGGGGGAGGGGTTGCCCCACAGCCTGTCTGGAGGAGCTCCAGCTGAGGATGAGCCGCGTCAGGCAGGACAGGCCACTTGAGCCTGAGTGCAGCTCTATAGACCTCTAAACATCTGGGTTTAAGATGTTGGGTTTAAGATCTTGCCCTCGGAGCAAGATTGACTGCTGGCCTCATTTCTCTCACCGTCAGATGAAACTCTCTCTTCATCCCCGATGCTCAGCATCACGCTTTGATTCCCTCATGCAGCCAGCACCAGCTGTTTCATCTATGCCCCACTCTGCTCTACACCGGCAACACCGCCTCTGACCCTCAGAAGCCTTCTGCCCAGGGAGGACCACGACTTTCCTCCTTGTGTTTGCCTGCAGCCCAGGGGACTGGGGAGTGGGCAGCACAGCCCACTAGGTCCGGCCCCGCACTGCCCCACACAGGCTGGGTGATCTGGGGCAAGTCTCCACCTAATTAGGCCTGCGTTTCTTCAAGTAAAAATGAGGAGAGGGACTTCCCTGGTAGTCCAGCGGTTAAGTGTCCGTGCTCCCAATGCAGGGTCAGGGAACTAGATCCCACATGCATGCCACAACTAAAGGAGCCCGCATGCTGCAACTAAGACCCAGTGCAGCCAAATAAACAAAAAAAATTCTTTTAATGAGATTAAAGCAATGTCCCTGTAGGCACGCTTCTAATACTATTAGGTTTGGAGGGCTTGGGGTCTGTTTTTAAGATCTCATTTCCCTTATAAAGAGGCTGAGAGCGGTGGGCCCTACTCTAGGCCCTGGATCAAGTCCTTTTTGGAGATGGAAGGGGCTGTGGAGGTGTGGGGTGGGATGACAGTATGGTTACAAGTAAAAGAGCCTGCCTTGGAGGGCTTTCACCTAATTGAAGTCAGAACACCCCTTAGACTTCTTAAGGTCATCAAGGAACAATGAGGCCAGCCATTCAGCCTCCTGAGCATCCGGCCTGCAGGACCACACCCAGGCATCCAGGCTGAAAGCTGGAGCTGCTGAGTTCAAAGCTAGAAGGCCCTTGAAGGCACCCCACACACCCACACCCCGGTCAAGCTGACTCAGCCTTTCGTAGCCACTGTGGTGAGGCAGATGCAGTAGGAAGGAGGTTTCAGCCTAGTGTTTCCCAGCACCCCACTGTCTCTTGTAAGCTTCCAGCCTGATCCGGCAGAAGGTCAGAGGTGTTGGAGGGTCGGCTTCCCACGGTCTGCCTTTCTCGCGCAAGAGCAGATGGAGGAGTGATCCGGGATGAACGGAGCTACCGCAGGGAAGACCGCATCTGCTAGTAACAGCCTTAGGACCAGGCTGCCATCAGAGAGCACTTATTAAAGGCCTGTCTGCAGTTGATGCCTTCTCAGGCTTTGTCTCAAGCAAGTCACGACCCAGAAGGGCCCTGCCCTTGGGAGTCCACAGCCCCAGTCTTTAAAAAGGTTCCCAAATGGTAACAATCTCAGGGCGGTGCCATTCTCTTTCATAACAACTCTAGCCCACGTGCTGTTTGCACAGATTGTCACAACAGTGGGCTCTCTCTCCCTTCTGGCTTTGTGGGAACGCAGAGCTGGTAGAGATGGAGCCCAGAGCGAGGTGACTTCTTGTGCTTTGTCCTCATATTTCTAGAGGTGTCAGTTGGTGTCCTGGGCTCTAATATAAATTCCACTACTAATGTTGCCTGAAAGAAAAATGATACTTACGAGAGGTTTTCAGCGAATGAGTTTGGACATTACAGAAGGAAGCATGTCAGTTCCTTCTGGAGAGCCACAAACAGATGCATCTTGTGAAAGGAGCCAAGTGCTGGTATTGCCATTTGCATGCTGGTTTTTCAATTTGCAAGATTTCATTTGTGTGTATGTATGTAATGTTTATATAAATATACACACAAATCTATATATATATGCACACACACATATGGATGCCTATGTACACACACGCATGCACACACACATATACATACATATATCTACCTCTAGCTAGGGAACAAAGCAAAACCTTGGTTCTCTCCACTTGGAGAAAAGCCATCATGGATGGTGCAGGCATGTCCTCTACGAAGCAAGGCTTATGCGGAATCAGTGATGTGACTGATGGTTTTGGAGTATGGGATCCACCACCCTGTTCTGGGGAAACAAAGTTCACCACAAAACAAACAACAGAAAAAGATTCAGCCATTATTTATAAAGGCAAGAAAGAACCAACCCAGATGTTGGTCCACGTCTCTCCTGGAGGAGGCGGGCTGGAGTTCCCCTTGTGGGGTGGAGAGAGGGGCCATTTACGGTGGAGGGACCAGTAGGGCTGGGGGGCTCACCCCACGTGGAACAATGGTGAGGTTGCCATTTGGAACACTTGGAGGATAGCTACGTGTGGCATGAGGCGGTAGAGACCCTTTGCCCCCTGCTTTTCTCCTCCCACCCAAGCCTGACCTGGGCGCCTCGGGGTCTGGGGGTGACCTGCTCTGTGTGTGTTCTCTCACAGGGTGAGCGTGAGCCTGGGAGATGGCAGTGATGGAAATGGCCTGCCCAGGCGCCCCCGGCTCCGCGGTCGGGCAGCAGAAGGAGTTCGCCAAAGCCAAGGAGAAGACACAGGCAACGGAGACGAAGCAGAGCTCCGTCCACAAGCTCGAGGCCGTGGAGAAGAGCCCCATGTTCTGCGGGAAGTGGGAGATCCTGAACGACGTGATTACCAAAGGCACAGCCAAGGAAGGCTCCGAGGGCGGGCCGGCCGCCATCTCCATTATCGCCCAGGCCGAATGTAAGGAGCCCTGGGCTGGGAGTGTTGGCAGAGAGGGCAGGTGGGGAGCCTGCAGGTGGGTGCAGCACTTGTGCAAGGGTGGTTGGGCACCGATGGGGCTGGGCTCAGGGTCCCCTTGTGGAAGAGGGAAGTCAGGGTGACCACCATAGAAGACTTGCAAGACACACCTAGGAATTAAGCCAAGGATCAGTGTGAAGTGGGAGCTTGAACAGTGCAGGGGAGTGAAGCACAAGAAGGGAGAAGTGGCAGACAGAGGCCTTGCTCATGACCAGAGCAGGGGAAGGGAGCTGGGAGACAGGAATGCTTGGGGTCCAAGGTCCTGGGGACTCTCTGCAGGACCATCAGGCAGGCCTTCTGCTGGGACCTTGGGCAGCCTGAGCATCTCTGGAGAGGCCCAGGCAGGAAAGGCCAGGTCTCCCGGAAAGCCTCTCTGGGCCCTGGGACCTGGGCCCTTCACCTCCTTCCACGCTGGTGCTTGCCGCCCCCCACCCCCCCAAAGAATGAACGCCTGCCCTCGGGCCTGCAGGGCCGATGCAGGGTCTGCGGGGCATCCTGGGCTGATCCCTTCTGCTTCCACTCGCAATACCTCAAGACGGCTCGGAACAGTGGCTGCCACCAGAGCCTGAGAAACTCCCAGGGGCGTGGGGAGGGCCAGGAATCCCCTCTCTACCCCACACCTACCCTCCACCCCAGGAGGTTTCCTGGGGTGGAGCCTGGCGAGACCTACAGCTCATAATGGTATTTTCTCACATACACACATCCTTCCCCTCATCTTCCTCTTCCTTCTGGCTGGCCTTTGACGAGAGATGAGAGAATAAAAATTAAAGTGGAGTGAGTGACATAGTAACGATAGTACCGCACACGCGCACGCACACACACGTTATATGTAATAGTGTATATTTGTTGAGCTGTCACCGTGTGCCAGGCACCGAGTTGAGTGTTTTATAGATCATCTCACTTACACCTCACAGTACGTGAAGTGAGGTGGGCACCCTATGATCCCATATTGTAGGCACGCCCTGGGCCTTGACCCTCAGGCTGGGAGGGAGGGGTGAGGCTGCCAGTGAGAGGAGGTGAGTCTCCAGGCGGAAGGGGTCTGGGAAGGAGGAGTGGCCCGGGAGGGTATCTGCAAAGTGCCTCTCTCCTAAGTGCTGAATTCCTGTTCTTTCTCTCTCCTTTCTGCTCATCCAACCCCTTTGCCTTTACTTAAAAGGTGAGAATAGCCAAGAGTTCAGCCCCACCTTTTCAGAACGGATCTTCATCGCTGGCTCGAAACAGTACAGGTAAGGAGGTCAGCTTGAGTGGGGTGGCAGGGAGCTGTCGCGGGGGCGTCCCCACCCCAGCTGCTTGCTCAGGCCGCTCCCAAGTGACCCCTGGCTCCTTCCTTCAGCACCTGTGGTTTGGCTCTTGGAACCCACCCAGGCTTCCTCGCTGAGCTGCTCTTGCAGCCAAATAAGCTTTTCAAAAGCTTTTCACAGCGTGTGGGTGACTGCCTCTGGGTCACCTCAGGGTCACATCAGCTTGACGTTTTATTTTTATTCTCCTCCTCGCCTCGGAGTCCTTGCTGCTCCCTTCGGTTCCCATCAGTAGGGAGGGTGCTGGGAACAGGAGGCACTTTGCCGCTGGTGCGTGACCACGAGTGCAGGCCCAGAGAAGCCGCTCTAACTTGGGGAGAAACCTGCTGTGTCTTTCCTTCTGTGAGACACACCCAAGCAGGGATGAGGGCTTGGAAACAGGCAGGGACAGACTTGCAGCTGGTGGCCCTGTAGAAAGGAGGCCAAGTGAGGCTCGGTCTGTTCCCAGCCTCCCCAGCCCCAAAGAAGATTTTTGGCAGCTGGAGGTTGAACCTGGAAATGGTTCCTCCCCTACTACCAGGTGGACTTCTTTATCGTTGGAATTTGGGAACTGCTAGCGGGAAAGTGACCAACCTCAGCTGTCCCTGCTTCGGAGGCAACAGAAGCCAACTCAGAGCCGAGAATGCCTGCCGTGGGCTGTGGCCCTCTGAGCCACATGCCCCCCTCCCGGGACCTCTCAAGGGCAAGCCCCCCTTGGAGAGCAAGGAGAGAACCATGTCTCCCCCTCCACACCAGAAGAGCAGTGTGCGCCCTCACTTTAGTAATAACCACCGTTGATCGGAAGCTTGCCGTGGGGCAGGGCACCGAGGCAGGCTTTTTAAATGAGCTATTTCATATTTCATTTAAACCCCATCTTCGCCCTGCCTGGCAGGAAACACCACCTCCATTTTATCAGTGAGGAGCCTAAAGGTCTTTGGGGCTTGGGAACTTTCCCACTTTCACACAAGTCCTGACCAAGCTGGGATTTGACCTTGGGTCTGTATGACTCCAGCCGCAGCTACCTGAGCCGTTCTGTCTCCCTGCCCCCTCACACTCAGAATGCGTGTCTGTGTCCCCTTGCTGACAGCCAGTCCGAGAGTCTTGATCAAATCCCCAATAATGTGGCCCACTCGACCGAGGGCAAGATGGCCCGCGTGTGTTGGAAGGGGAAGCGTCGCAGCAAAGCCCGGAGGAAACGCAAGAAGAAGAGCTCCAAGTCCCTGGCTCAGGCAGGAGTGGCCTTGGCCAGACCCCTCCCCAGAACCCCTGAGCAGGAGAGCTGCACGGTCCCGGTGCAGGTGAGACCCGCCCCTACGCCCAGACCCCTGTGCCGGGCACCCCCTGGGCTCACGGGCCATCGGAACAGCACCTGTGCCTTGGCCCCAGCCCCGCATCCTAACAGCTGTGTTTCCCCCGCAGGAGGATGAGTCTCCGCTAGGCACCCCGTGTGTTAGAAACACCCCCCAGTTCTCCAAGCCTCTGAAGGAGCCAGGCCTTGGCCATCTCTGGTTTAAGAAACTCGGGGAGGGCCTGCGGCCAGCGCTGCCTCGACCGGAACTCCACAAACTGATCAGCCCCCTGCAGTGCCTAAACCACGTGTGGAAACTCCACCACCCCCAGGACGTAGGCCCCCTGCCCCAGCCCGCTCACCCCTTCCCCTACAGCAGACGGCCCCACCCCTTCCCGTTCCACCCTCTCCAGCCCTGGAAACCTCACCCCTTAGAGTCCTTCTTCCTAGGCAAACTGGCAAACTGTGTAGACAGCCAGCGGCCCCTGCCCGGCCCTCCCCTGGGCAGACTGGCCTGTGTAGACGGCCAGAAGCCCCTGCCTGGCCCACATGTGAAGCCCAGCCGCCCATCTCATGGCTCGAGTGACAAGCTGTCCGTGGAGGAGTACCTGGTGCACGCCCTGCAAGGCAGCGTGAGCTCCGGCCAGGCCCACGGCCTGGCCAGCCTGGCCAAGACCTGGTTGGTGGGGGGCTCCAAGCCGCGGGAGCCCGGCCCTGAAACCGAGGACAGTGAGGGGGTCCTGCTTATCGAGGCGAGTAGTCCCCAAACACACGTACACCTACCACCGCCTCCCCCTCCACCTCCAGGGCCGTCCACCTTCACTACCCCCCTTCCCTTCCCCTTTTCCTCTAGTTCTCTGCCTGGATCACTGTGTAATGTTATGTGATTTTCCCAAACTTAGATCTCTGGGTGTTATCCCGTCCATCTCTGACACTATCCCTTGTCCCCCGCCCCTCTTCACTGTCCTTCCCTTTCCTCTGCCACTTAGCTCCTGAGTCATTTTTTCTCATGGTCAAGGCGGTTGACAATTTCGTTTCTGTCCCACAATCACAAGTCTGGGGAGGAGGTTTCTTCATCGCAAGGATCGGCTTGCCTCAGCCCGTGAAGCTCTCCTTTGCCTTCGCCTGACTCCTGCAACCCCCTCTCTGGGTCCGTCCCCACACCCCGACCCCGAGCCCTGCCTCAGACCTGCTGGTATTCTTGGATGTGAGGGCTCAGCCCAGCAGCCTGGCAAGGGCCACCAGTTGGAGAGCCTTCCTCACTGTAACCCTTCGTCCCTCCACTGCCCTGGCCACTGAAACCGGCCTCTGTCTCCTGCCAACCCCAGAAACTCAAGCCAGTGGATTATGAGTACCGAGAGGACGTCCACTGGGCCACGCGCCAGCCCTGCCTGGGCAGAGGCTCCTTCGGAGAGGTCCACAGGATGGAGGACAAGCAAACTGGCTTCCAGTGTGCCGTCAAAAAGGTATGCCGGGCTCCGGGGCTGAGGAGGGAAGGCGGGCAGGAGGCCTGTCGCGTTCCCTCTGCTTCCTTTCAAGGTTAGCACAGGGAGGCCGTGGGTCTGACTCGTTAACAGCGTCTGGCTACCCTGGCTGCCCTGGGTCAGCTGGAGCTGGAAGGGGACAGTCCAGGCCACGTGTCCCCGCCTGGGCACCGCACTTGGTGCGCGTGTATGTGAGAGGGAGCATGAGAGTGTGCACGCAGCCTGGACCACTCCTGATGCCAGGCCCCTAGGGCAAGTCAAAACCTGGAAGATGGTTGGATTGTCATGAAATTCATGTTGAGCTGAAACCCCTAAACTACATAGTGGACCAGAAGGTAATAGCAAGAGCATAGCCTCCACCTAACAGGTGCCTCCCGAAGGAGGCCGTGCACCTTGGGAGTCAGATCTGACTTGAGTTTGGGCTCTGCTTCCTGTCGGCCGGAGGTACTAGGTCCTGCGAGATGGACGTTATGAGGAAATGAGACTTAGCGAGAAGCCCCAGGCTTGTCCGACTGTAGAGTTTGGCTTTGAACCTGTCTTCGGGAAGGGACAGGGGAGGAAGACTCATGCTTCTAGGATTTTGATTAGCGGTAGAGGCCTGAGTCACCTCTCCCACTCCCTCGTCTCACTGATGTTAGAACTGGAGACCAGAGAGGGTCTGCACCTTGCCCACAGCTGCACAGCTGGGCCTGGAACTGAGGCCTCCTTCTGTCAGATCACACTGCCCAGGCCTAGCAGTCCTTGAGGGTGTCAGCCCTGCTCTCCTTCAGATACCATTTCTCCTCCTCTCCCCTCACCTTGACTAGAAGCCACCTTGTCCTTGACCCCAACTCAGCCTGAGGGCTAGCACCAAGGACTTCCTAAGGTAGAAATCAGAAACATTTCCATGGAGCATTTCCTTGGCCCTTGGGCAGCGTGAAATAAGCTAATTCAAAGATGGACCTTGTTTTCAAATGGCTTTTGTCAAGGACACTCTGATCCCCAAAAGGAAAGGGACCAAATAGCCAGCCCAGGCGGGTCCATCCCACTCAGGCCCCACGCAGAGTGGACACTGCTGCCGCCACTGTCTTGGGTGCCTGTGACTTTAAGGGGCGATGGTACAGATTGTGTTGTGAGTAAACCTGGCTTCCCTGGCTTGTGTGTGACCAGGTGTTAGAGTTCTAGAGTTTGGGCCTCGGGGTGATGGGATGAGAGAGGGGACTATCCGTAGGTATTACCCCAAGCTTCAGACATACTGTGTCAAATAAGCCAGCTCCACCCCTGCCCACCCCCACCGGCCAAAACACGTGCTTAGTTCTTGCCAGCACGGGTCATCTTTCGCTGGGATGCCAAGGCCACGTGCCTGACCTCCTCAGCTGCAGTCCCCTCCCCAGGCCACCGGAGAAGGCTCAGCTGTTCCTCCTGAGAGGCGGGTGGGAGGAGGGCAAGAGAGTGTGAAGTGTCCTGGAGATGAGCGCCCATGCTGGGGAGCTTAGTCACCGGGCTCCTCAGCTGTTCCCCTGCTGAGGTCCTCAGAGTCCCAGGCAACAAGGTAAACAACCCTAATATAGTAGAAGAGGACAGAGACTCCATTTCTCACCTCCCCAAGGCAGTCGGACAAGCTCCAAACACAAGGCACGGACTTGCCAGCCCCCAGAACTGCTGCCCCAGCCCACCAGAGCCAGCCCTTCTCAGAACTCCGCCTCCCCCATCCAGGATCTTAGCGGGGTTGGCTTTTGGCAGCCCACACAGCTGCCTTTGGTCGGGCAGACCACCCCTCCTTTCTCTCCAGGGCAGCAGGGTAGGGAAGGCAGTAGTGTCCTTTAGCGTTTTCAGCTGGAAGATCTCAGAAACAGTTCCCTGCTAGGGGGTAGGGGTGGAGGGTGGGGACCAAGGATCAGAGGTCAAGCCGCACAGGGGGTCAGAGCAAGTCTGCACACCCTCTGACGCTCCCTAGGGAGGATCCAGGATGTGGAGTATCATGTGGTGACATCAGCACCCCATTGGTCCTCCTTCTAGAACATTCACGGCCCCAGGTCAGATGTTGATTGGTCACAAGTCCAGGGCTTAATGTAGGGTTTGCGGGGGGGTGGTGCGGTTTAGGGTTTTGTTTGAGCTTACTTTTAATTTCAAATTAATAGAGGCTCGTTGTAAAAGAATGATACCCAAAAAGCAAAAGTCTCTCTGTTGCCCAGTCCCCTTCTGAGGTAACCAGCCTTTGACATAAATCTTTTTTAGACTTGTTACGCATATATAAACATGTAGTTGTTTCTTTTATTGAAATGAGATTGCACTCATTTGTTGTTCTGTACCATGTTTTTTCATGTGATGGTGTATCATGGATAGATTTCCTTATTGGTACATATACATTTGTCCAGTGCTTTTTAACAGCCAGTGTATAAGTTCTTAACGTAGTCAGTGGACGAATTCATAAGATCCATGAATTCCTGGAAGTTTATTCTAAAGTGTGTATGTGTGTGGCACGTGTGGACACACACACATTTTTTATTTATTAGATTTTCAAAGGGGTCTGTGGCTCAAAGAGGGTTAAGAACTGTTCATTTGAGAACATCTGGCTCGAGCATGGAGTTCTGGGAGCCTCCTTTTGCCTCTTCCCTGATCTGGGGTAGTGTGGCCTTGGCCAAGTCCAGCCAGCTGTTGTTACCAAGCACCTGTTCTGTGCCAGGCGCTGTGCCAGGGAGACAGAGGTGTGGAATCCACACGCCTGACCTGAAGGAGCTCAGACTGTAATGGGGGGTGGACACTTACATGGTGTAAAGGTGGTAGAAGCAGCCATCAGCCGGGGACATGGTGAAATCAGCCGGGACAAGTGTTGAGAAGGAAATCAGAACAAGGACCGAGGGGAGCATATCTCGATGGTGATGACGAAATAAGGCGGCAAGCTATGTGCCCAATACTGTGTTAGTCACCTTCACATATTTATGTTCCTGGGATCTTTAAAAGAACTTATTAGAGTTTCTGTTACTCCCTTTTTTACCGATGAAATAAAATGGATACGAATACTAAAGAAAACAAGAGGGAAAGTTTCAAGAAGGAAAAAGCGATCCGCTGTGTAAAGCGTGCAGGCAGTTAAGCAGAGGGAAGTGGCTTGTGGATTTGGCAGTTAGGTGATTGTTGACCATGTTTCCACCTGGGTAGGCGCGTGCCTGAACGTAGGTAAAAACGTCCCGGATGTCAAAGCTAATACACCTGGAAGGGCCTTCAGCGAGGTGGGGTAGCTGGGAGCTCTGGAGTCAGGCTTCCCCCACCAAAATCCCAGCTTTGCTACTTTATATCCAGTGACCTTGAGCAGATTACTGGTCCAGTTTTCAGCTTCCTTGTCTGTAAAATGAGATAATCTCACCTCCTAGGCTATCGTAAGACGTAAACGACTAATGCTTATAAAGTGCTGAGCACAGTACCTGGCAGGTGTTAAGTGGGCATTAAATATTAGTCCTCATTAACATCCTCATCAGAGTCCAGCCCTCACTTGACAGACGAGGACACTCAAGTCCAGGGAGGAGAGGTGGCCAGACGGGCAGCTGGCCTGGTCCAGAAGGCCGTCCTTTCTCCCTTGGGACCGCCCTTTCAGCCTGCTCTCCCTGGGGCTGGCCCAGACTTCTAACGCACCTTGTGTTTTGAGGTGTCCCTTCCAACCCCCTCTGATCTGGGTGGTTGGGAAGGGTTTTAATATTCCTGGGACACTCCAGAGGACTTATGGATTTCTTCAAAGTTAAAGCCGAGGCTCCCAGACTTTCTTGGTTCACAGCCCTTAATGTCTCAGTCATTTTTTCAAGGTGCTCCAGGCCAAAACAAGTACTGACCAGTTCCATTTATTAAATAATTGGGTCAAATAATAAGTCTTTATCCTAATAACCTAGTAGCCATTTGAATAACAACACACATAAATTGAGAGATAAATTTTGTTCTTAAACAACCGTAATTACTAACGGGATGCATGCCTTGTTGGGCAGGCACAACTTCTCCAACTTAGAAATCACTGGACACCGTCACTTTCATTTCCTGCTCCACATTATCCCCTTATCCCCCTGAAGTACCTTTTTGTCACAACAACCTCCAAAAACCTAGCTTCATAAAGATATATCATCAAAAGAATGCAGTTCGATCATTGAAACTGAACTGTCTCACGCTAGTAGTTTGTGTGGTGCCCCCAGATGTCAATCGTTGCTGTTTCCCTCAAATGCAAAAAATACCCTGTAACCCCCTTCCAAGTTCTCTGCAGTGCCCCAGGGCGCTTCACCCCACAGTTTGGGAGCAGTAGGATTAAAGACATTTGCTAATACAAGTCCGGTTGGTGAATTAGTTCCAACTCAGTTTCAGAGCTGGAAACACTGACAGGGAGTCAAAGTTCATGTGAGTTGATTAACCAAACCAGATATTCTGCAGGTAACCAGAAGAGGGACATTTTCCACTGACAGGCTAAAGTCCAAACGCTACACAAGTCAGCAGGTCTCGGAAGAAAACTGCCAGGCCCTGACTGACGGCTTCCAGGCTAGTTTTGTTACCACTCATGCCCCCTGGTGGCACTTCTCAGGGCTAACATGAGAACCAGCTGCAGCCGGAAAGGACGAGTCTCTATTAGGAAGTGTAAGCATTTAGTAAGCTGCGCTTATTTGAGCTGGAGGGAGGAGGCGGGGAGCTGGCATTTCCTGAGCACCCACTAGTTGCCAGGCCCGGTGCTGGTTATCACCCCTCCAGATCCCCACTCTACCCTGGAGCAGATGCCACTGTCCCCACCGTTCACATGTGGAGCCACATAGCTTGGGGGAAGTGATCTACCTTTGGAAATGGCCAAGCCAGGGTCTCAGCCCAGGATGTTTGTATCCAAGGCCTATTTCTTCCCTCCATGTCATGCTGGTCCCTGCAGAAAGGAGTGGGGGGTCCCTGGCCTGCCAGTCCCCTGCAGGAGGGGCCTTGGCCAAACCCCTCCCCATAGGAGAATCCTCTCCTATGCCCAGATCCTGGGGAAACAGCTGCAAACAGAATAAACAAGCACTGCCCCATCTACGTGGACATTTTAGCCCTCCGGGGAAAAGGCAAATAATTATGAGCAAATAATAAGTGCTGAGAAGGATGCTGAGGACCCAGGGGCACTTGACAGAGCCAGAATCTTGGCCGCATCAACTCTGGCTACAGAAGCCCAGCATCTTAAGAGTAGAAGTGGTTGTTGATACACAAAAGGTCCCATGACCTAGAAACTGTCCAGACATTTGGGCTGGGGAAAAGAAAGTTCTGTGTTTGGCGGATCTCTGAGGGTGGGCAGCATGCCAGGGGCCTGGATAAGGATTTTAGTTTTTGTGACTATATTTCCATAGGCATCAGCACTGCAGAACTTTAATCAAGTACTAGGCGTTGACCCCGACCCCCAGGGGGCACAGTTTAGTCTCTAAGGGTCCAGTAGGCCCACCAGGGCCCCTGCCTGGCCTCAGAATCGTCACCGGGAACATCAGCGGTCTCTGTGCAGGGAGCTTCAAGGGTCCTGACAGGATGCCAGGGAACCAGCCCTGGTCCGTCACCCGGACTCACACCCACCTCTGGGCCCTTCCAGGTGCGAGTTGAAGTGTTTCGGGCTGAGGAGTTGATGGCATGTGCGGGATTGACCTCCCCCAGAATCGTCCCTTTGTATGGAGCTGTGAAGGAAGGTCCTTGGGTCAACATCTTCATGGAGCTGCTAGAAGGTAAGGAGCCAGCTGCCGCTCCTTCTCCCTCCAAATTCAGAGCCAAGGGTTTCCCCGAGTCTTGCCCAGGTTGACCCTCGTCCCCAGTCAATCCATTTTTAATCTCTTGACCCTGTGACATCGGCAAGAAAGGACTGCTTTCTACCACCTGCCCTTCGAAGGCACTTGCCCTTGGCTGGCTTGCAGGCCTGGAAAAGCCCCATGTAAAGACTGGCCATTGGTCTCCTAGGTGGCTCACTGGGCCAGCTCATAAAGCAGAGGGGCTGTCTGCCGGAGGACCGGGCCCTTTATTACCTGGGCCAGGCTCTGGAAGGGCTGGAATACCTCCATACCCGAAGGATTCTACATGGAGATGTGAAAGGTAAGGCTCCTTCCTCACCCCACCCTGCCTGGTTTCCTCCCAGGTCTTCTCGGCCTGCTCCAGTAGGAAGGGGAAGTGTGTTCTCCCAGCCCTCAGCCTGGCACTGTAGTTTCCAGTGGGTGATGCCCACAGAGAACAGTAGATCAAGCTCCTACCACACTGGTGACCACTGGGGGAGGGTGGGGACAGCAGAGCTGAGTGGCACTGTCCACTCACCCTCAGTGATCCTGCCTGCTGCCTGCATCCCGGCTGAACTGATTCCCTCCTCCCTCCCTCCATGACTAATGAAAGTAATCAGAAGCAGCAGCTGCCATGCAGGGTCAGCCAGAAAATCGCCTCGCCGGAGGTGCAGATTGGGCCGGGGCCCTTGGTGACTCACCTGTTCCTCTTCTTCCCGGGGGTGGCCTGGCAGCCGACAACGTGCTCCTGTCCAGCGATGGGAGCCACGCAGCCCTCTGCGACTTTGGCCATGCTGTGTGCCTTCAACCCGATGGCCTGGGGAAGTCTTTGCTCACAGGTACGCCCCTCCCCACCACCGCTCCCCACAATGGTAATAGCCAGTAGCCTTTGCTACGCATTAGCCATGCGCCTTCTCCTGTACTTTCCTTAATGGCAATCAGAGATGTGAGCACTTTAGGTCCACCAAGATACTTCAGTCCCACAGCAACCCTAGGTTATCATGAGGCTTTTGTTGTTAGGCTTAAATGCAATAATGCATGTCAGATGCTTGTTTCTGATGTTCCTGTTATACAGGGGAGGGAACAGAAAGGCTGGGTGCCTCGCCCGAGGTCCCCAGGTCTCCTATCTCAGAGCCCCCAGAGCTCCACCCCTCTTGTCCAGCCTTTTCTGGGGAGCTGTGCTCCCAGCCTGCGACCTCAGCCCTCCTGTGCCTCTGAGAGCACAGTCTCTGAAAGCAAAATGGGAAGGCTGACCAAGGGGCTGGGGCTCAGTAGCTGAAGAAATCCCTGTTTTTAACTTACATTCTTCTGATTATCAAAATAATCCATACCCACTGTAAAATATTTGGCAACTACAGTGTTAAGTGGTATGGAAGGGGAGGAAAAAAGAATTCTCACCATTCCTCTTGCCCAGAGAGATAATCGTGAATATTTTAGATAATTCCCTCCAGGTCTTTTTTTTTTCCATACATAGTTAAGGCCATTATAACACAATTTTGTGCCCTGCTTTTTTTTTTATTTATAGCATTAGCATAAAATTATTTCATTTTGACCAAAGGAAAAACAGTCTTTTAGAAGTGATTCTTTGTTGTTAAAGGACTGTTGGTAATTCTGAAGATGTAAATTGAACATGGACACCTGCCCTCCACTTTGAAAGAACTGTAGTGTTTTCTTCTTATTACAAAAATATCTTTTCTAATATCTTTTGCAGAAAGTAAAGCTAAGCAAAAATAAAAAATACACACCACCAGAAAAAAATACTGTTCACATCTGGCATCAATCTTTCTAGTCTTTTATGCATATAAGTTTTCTTTTTCCTTTTTTTTTAACCTACATTTTAGGAACATCATACCACTAATCAGTCTTCTACAACCGAATTTCCAGTGTCTAGGCCCCTCCCCCTTTTTGGAAAGCACTTTAAGGGTTTGGTCCACAGGGCAGAGCCCGTGTTTTGGATGATATATTCTTTGTCCTAGTGCCCAGGACAATCCCCGACTTGGCTCAGCCCCAGCAAGTTTGATTTGGAGGCTTTATCTCTATTTAAAGTACTTTGAGACAGTCAGGGTGTTTCAGGAATTGACTCGGGTGGTCATTGCCGAGGCTTCTGCCCATCAGAGTTCACAGTTGCCTTTTCTGTCTCTCCTCACCTTCTCAGGGGACTACATCCCCGGTACAGAGACCCACATGGCGCCAGAGGTGGTGATGGGCAAGCCCTGTGATGCCAAGGTGGACATCTGGAGCAGCTGTTGCATGATGCTGCACATGCTCAATGGCTGTCACCCTTGGACCCAGTACTTCCGAGGGCCGCTGTGCCTCAAGGTCCGTGACAGCACCTGGGACAGCCAGCAGGGCCACGGGGCCCAGGCCGCAGGCTTGATGTGGCCTCCCATTTTGGCCGCTCTTCAGTGGCAGATGGGAGCAAGCAGAGGCCTCATCCTAAATGTGGGATCCTGACTAAAATACTTGGCTACTCGAATCTGAGGGTCCAAGGGCAGATCCTAGGTGAGGGGTCTTCTTGGGTTCATGGTTCAGGGCTCTCTTGCATCCACACCCCGGGCCACCTCTGCCTGCCTCCTGACAGGCTGGGCCTGGGGGTCATGGGTGCCTCACCCCCTGGCTCTGTGCTGTCCTACCTTTTCTTGGAAAAGTCCCAGCCCTCACTGTAGCCCAGGCCACTCTAGTCCTTGCGACCGACCCCAGCACAGCAGGGCAGGGGAGAGTGGAGAGGAGGAAGAACAGAAAGCTGGGGGCCAGGAAGTGATGGGGAGGCAGGCCTCATATGTTGCCTTTTGACCCCCAGATTGCCAGCGAGCCTCCACCTGTGAGGGAGATCCCGCCCTCCTGTGCCCCCCTCACAGCCCAGGCCATCCAGGAGGGGCTCAGGAAAGAGCCTGTCCACCGAGCGTCTGCAGCGGAGCTGGGGGGGAAGGTCAGCCTGGCACTGCAGCATGGTAAGAGCCCCATGCTGGCTGCAGGGGGCGAGAGAGGCGGCGGGGTCGTGTAGTGGCTAAGAGCAAGGTACTCAGCCTCTCAGAGCCCTGGTTTCCCCGTCTAGAGCATGGGCATGACACCAACCTCGGGCTTGTTAGGAAGACTGAGGTCACGTGAGTCAAAGTGCTTAGTACTGTGCCTTGTATTGTGCTTAGTACTGTGTCTTGATGCAGAGGCTGTGCTCAGAGATGGGGCAAGGGGTTACAACATATAAAGGGAGGCTTGAACTCATTAGTATCAGAGAATGTGAAATAAAGCCAGGTATCACTTTCTAGCCATTTGTGTGGGGAAAATCAGGAAGTTGGTGTCACACCAAGTGTTGGTGGGGATGAGGGACAGTGGCCTTTAGGCTCTGCTGGAGAGCACCTGGCAGCACTCTGGCAGACGTCTGTAGACCCGGGACCCGGGACCCAGCACCCCGCTCCAGGGCACACCGCCAAAGAAACTCTGCCCAGGTACATGAGGGGACACGCCTGCGGATGCACGCTGCAGTGTCGTTCGTGGGAGGGGAGTCGGGTGCAGTCAGGTGTCCCTCCCTGGGAGCTTGGAGAGGCCAAAGGTGGGGGTGGAGGGTGGGGGACACTCCACGCAGCACTCACAGCAGTTAAAGCAACTCAGTGCTCATGGGGCAACCTGGCTGGATCTTCAGGCCACAGTGCTGGCTGCAAAGAGGACCAACAGAGCGAGGCCTAGAACACAGTGCCTTTTCTGTAAATTAAAAATTGATAAATAGGGCTTCCCTGGTGGCGCAGTGGTTAAGAATCCGCCTGCCAATGCGGGGGATGCAGGTTCGAGCCCTGGGCCGGGAAGATCCCACATGCCGTGGAGCAGCTAGACCCATGCACCACAACTACTGAGCCTGCGCTCTAGAGCCCGCGAGCCACAACGGCTGAGCCCGCGTGCCACAACTACTGAAGCCCGCGCGCCTAGAGCCTGTGTTCCGCAACAAGAGAAGCCACTGCAATGAGAAGCCTGCGCACCACGACAGAGCGTAGCCCCCGCTCGCCACAACTACAGAAAGTCCACGCACAGCAACAAAGACCCAACGCAGCCAAAAATAAAATAAATGTATTTTAAAAAATTGATAAATAAAAACAACACATGCTTTGCAAGAATTCGATCAAACCCAAAATGACATGTTGAACATAAGAGAACATCAGCCGGGGGCGGAGTAGGGGGTGGCAAGGGAGAGACAGTGGTTATGGGAATGAAAGGGAATAAGTAAAACAGAAGAGAGACTGCATAGCCCCCCGACGCCAAACATAGATGGTAGTTGTAATGGCCCCGGGGCTGAATTGCCCCCCACTCCAGAGGTATGGTGTCTTCAGGAAGCACTGACTATCGGGAAGGGAGGGGTAAGAGAGACGGAGGGTCAGCGAGGCCCATTCGCCTGGGAACTCTGTGTTGGCATTACCCCAGAGCTATTTTTAAATCTTCTCTTTACTATTAATATTAACAAAGTCCTTCTCTGGAGCCATTCTGTAATTTTTAAATTTGCAGTTGTTACCTAGGAGGAAAATGGAATAAAAGAAATACTGTCCTAGTCCCGTCATCGGGGCCATCTTATGGAAGAGGCCTCCTCTGGAGACCACGCACTGCCCTCCAAAGCCATGTCCTGGCCGGGCAAAAGGTCACCTCACCCACCCGCTTCTGGCCCTCTTCTGCTCAGGAAAGGCCACCTGGCCTGGCCCATTTCCACCTCACCACATGTGCTCTCTGTTTTGTAGTGGGAGGTCTGAGGAGCCCTTGGAGGGGAGAGTACAAAGAACCAAGACATCCGCCGCCACTCCAAGCTTACCCACCGCCAGGCCAAGGGCACCCTCACCAGACCCTATGTGCCCCACCAGTGGAGCTCTCGCCAGGGGAGCTCTCTCCAGAGGCCCCAGGGCCCCAGCCAGCTGAGGACGCAGCAGGCGGGGCCCCTAAGCTCCAGCCTCCTCCACCCCCGGAGCCCCCAGAGCAGAACAAGTCTCCCAGCCTGCAATGGGGCAAAGAAGAGTCCGGGACATGGGAACCACTGGCTCTGTCCTCCCTAGATACGGCCCCAGCCAAGAACTCCAGCTCACCAGAGCGGAAGGCAACCTTCCCCGAGCAAGAGCTGCAACAGCTGGAAATAGGTACGGGCAGCCACGGCCTCCGGGCCCCTGAGCACGGGCCTGGGCCCTGCAGCAAGGCCTGGGCTTCGTCCTCTTCCCCAGGGTCAGCAGTCTGTGCAGAAGAAGGCTGACGGCACAGCCAGACCCTCCCAGTCTTTCACAGCCGTCTTCTGCCTTTCTCTGCAGAATTATTTCTGAACAGCCTGTCGCAGCCATTTTCTCTGGAGGAACAGGAGCAAATCCTCTCATGCCTCAGCGTCGACAGCCTCTCCCTGTCAGATGACAGTGAGAAGGTGAGTCGGCCGTGGACCAGGAGCCGGGGCACAGGGCAGGTGGCTTTGTGTCCGGCCAGTGAAGGGGCCGCGTGCAAGTAGCGGGTAAAGGGCAGGTGACAGGATTGCCCATTCCTTCTGGGAGGGGTCCTCACTGGGGCAGGGGTCCTGGTTTCTCAGAATGAGACAGTCCATCTCCAACACACCTGGGAATTAGGGACTGGTTTGGCTACTAGGATAGTGAGGGGAAAGGCTTGGCTTTGGTCCCCATAGAATTACTGTTCACCCTCCTCCAGCCCAAGGGCCCCTCAGGAACTCAGTCCTGTGCTGAGCCCCAGTGCTCAGGAGAGCCACGCTCCAGCCTAGGACATGGGCACTTCCTCGCCAAATCAGACCAAGGCCAGAGATGGTTCCCTAAGCCCAGGAGCCTCAGTCTGTGCCCACTCTTGTTTCAGAACCCGTCCAGAGCCTCTCAGAGCTCGCGGGACACCCTGAGTTCCGGCGTGCACTCGTGGGGCAGCCAGGCGGAGGCCCGCAGCTCCAGCTGGAACATGGTGCTGGCCCGGGGGCGGCCCACCGACATGCCGAGCTATTTCAACGGTACAGTCACCTGACCCGCCTGGGACTGGGGAGTCTGAGAGTGGGGCACAGTGGGGAAGGGAGAGGAAGGCACCTGGCACCCAGAATTTGAGGTACCTGGCCATTAAGTTGGTTTAGAGTAAAGGCCCTGATCACCCAGAGCCTTTCCTCATGGGGCAGTCGAGGACCATTGCCCCTTGTGAGCAGCTGATAGAGTCCCAGAAGGCCTCTAGCTTGGGGCAGAGAGCAGTCTTTCCTGGCCTGGAGTCCAAAAACTGAGCAATTAATGTCTTCTAAAGAGAAAAGGAAGAACAGGACCCCATGAGTTTTAATCAAGAACTCAGCAATAGGGGCTTCCCTCGTGGCGCAGTGGTTAAGAATCCACCTGCCAGTGCAGGGGACGCAGGTTTGAGCCCTGGTCCGGGAAGATCCCCCATGCCACAGAGCAACAAAGCCCATGCGCCACAACTACTGAGCCTGAGCTCTAGAGCCCGTGAGCCACAACTACTGAAGCCCGTGCGCCTAGAGCCCGTGCTCCGCAACAAGAGAAGCCACCGCAATGAGAAGCCTGTGCACCGCAACAAAGAGTAGCCTCTGCTCTCCACAACTAGAGAAAGCCCGCGCACAGCTACAAAGACCCAACGCAGCCAAAAATAAATAAATATTAAAAAAAAAACAAACAAACTCAGCAGTAGGTTTGCTGAGATCCTCCTCTGACATTTGAAGTCAGAAGATGAGAAGGACAACATATGTAGAACTCTGTTTTCAAGCGTGGTTGCAGAGGTCATGTTGTGATTTTGATAGAATGAGGGTTTCATCAGCTCACGGTTCCCTGGGGACAGTGAGACTCATGTCATCAAGCCCCCATGCCTGGGCAGAGGCCGCTCCACCTCAGGGACTTACAATCTAAGTTGCCCACAATCTAATTTAAGAATCTTTGTGTCCAGTTCCTTTCTGCTTTGTAAGTTGAAATACTACTTTCCCACAGGAGCCAACCTTAGATCTTTGCACTGTGCAGGCCAAATTCCTGGTGTTGACAGGAAATGGGCAGTAAGAGCTAGCAGGGGTATAACATTACAGCCACTCCATCCTCAATGTCATCTCTGCAGCTTCCCCACAGCCACCTTGCTTCCCCCTACATAGGGCGCCTTAGGGAGCTAGCAGCCGCTCTCCTGATGGTCACCTTACCTGCCTTCTAGGTGTGAAAGTCCAAATACAGTCTCTCAATGGCGAACACCTGCACATCCGGGAATTCCACCGGGTCAAGGTGGGAGACATCGCAACCGGCATCAGCAGCCAGGTAAGGGGGCAGGTACACGCTTAGGGGCAGAGCCCCACAACCCAGTGCACCTAGCCCAGTCATCCAGGAAGGAGGCTTTTGAATAAGTAGAAATGGCCCCAGAGGGAATAGTTGGCCCCAGAAGTCCCCCGGGGTCCCAGGGCAAGACTGGCCGTGGTGACTGAAGGGTCCTCAGGATCCACACTTGGGCCAGGTGAGATTCTCCAAGTGTTCCAGAATGAAAGGCAGATGATACCTCAGGGCTGCCTACTCGGCTGGAGGGAGGTGTCTGCCAGCACGGCAGGAGACCATCAGTACCGCACTTCTAGGAACCTTCGGTGCCCCTTGCCACTCTCAGGCCCATTGGTTTGCTCTGCCCCTAGATCCCAGCCTCAGCCTTCAGCTTGGTGACCAAGGACGGGCAGCCCGTGCGCTACGACATGGAGGTGCCAGACTCGGGCATCGACCTGCAGTGCACCCTGGCCCCTGATGGCAGCTTCGCCTGGAGCTGGAGGGTCAAGCACGGCCAGCTGGAGAACAGGCCCTAACCAGCCTTCCACCACTGGCTCCACTCGGCCAGAAGCGACCTTCCTTCTCGGTGCTCAACGCTGCCCCTGAGACACAGGCTCAGCCTGCCTGCTCCCAGGGGTCTGCCAGCCCGTGGCTCAGCGGTGGGACCAGGGGCTGGCAGCAGTAAGGTGGGGCTAGCAGAACACCTCCCAGGATCTCCCACCTGTGTCCTGCCTGAGCCCACATGAGGAGGAGGAGGAGGAAGGCAGGAGGCCTCTTCCCATGGGGAACAAAGAGGGTCTTCTCTGCCTTGGTCCTGACAAGCTGGCCTGACCCATTCGGATCAGTGACCACTTGCTGGCAGTCAGGGGAGAGTGGCTTCCGGCCCAGGTCCCAGAGAGGTGGGCGAGCCCCTCCCTCGGCTTCCAGGCGGGTATGAGCATCTAATGACCTACCCCCAGGCCCAGTACAGGACGGGGGCAGCAGGTGTGCCTACCCTTGGGTTAATGGAGGGGGCCCTCTGGCCCCCCTTGGCCGGCCTTGCCTGGCCATCAGCCCCCCTTCTATCTCTAGGTGCTTTTCAGACCAGGTCAGGGAGGGAGGAATGCCTGACACTGGGGGTCTCCCTGGGAGAAAACACCACACTTCTCAGGGAGCCGCAACCCAGGCCCTGAGCTGAGCTCAGCTTCAGCCAAGGACCACAGAAGGCATTCAAGTGACATGGTTCTCAGTCCCTAAGCACATGCCCCTTTGCTGCTGGCCACCAGTCTTCCCCAGAGCAGCAGGCCCTGAGCCCCAACCGCAGGCCCAGCACCGCCCCTGCCCAGCTGGCACTCGGCTTCCTCATCTGTAGTAGTGAAGGGTGACATGAGACCTACCTGACGGGAACGGTCTGAGGACAGAGCACGATAGACTCGAGAGAAGGCAGCAGATGCAGGCGCTACTGTTACCCAGGCCACGGCTCTCAACATCCTCACATGAGCTTCCCGAGACACTCACTGATCCTGCTGCCCCTGGTCTCGGGGGCACTGCCAGCTGCACTTTGCACTCTGATGACCTCAAGCACTTTCATGGCTGCCCTCCAGGAGGGCAGGCCAGCGGTTCTGCATGAGCACAAGCAGGCCAGGAGATGGGGTGAAGGGACTCAGCTCTTGACCCTTCTCCATGCATGTGACTCCTCAAACCTCCTTCAGGTTTCTTTAAGGTGAGCACCCCCTACCATCACCCCAGTCCAGCCTCTTCTTTCCAGGGGAGCTGATCAGCACTCATGTAGCATTAATCAACTGTGAATTGTTGCGGGGTGAGGGGATGTCCCCTGAGATTCCATCTGGGGAGAAGCTCATCCCCACATTTTGCCATGGTGGCCTCTGCCCAGCTCTCCACATTGAGCCATGCTGCTCCCCAGGGAGAGACCCCCGGCCCCCCGTACGTGAAGAACTGCAGCCTTGGTCCTGCAGAGTTGAGACGTTAGAGAACTCCTCCTGAGCAATAAAGTTTGCAGTAATGATAAGTGTGTTTAGGCCACGGTTGTCTCCACTCACGCCTGCCTGTGTGCTGAACCTCACATCCTAACAGCAGCCTCCTTGTGCCTTCTTGGTGGGATCTTGTCAAGTCTTGCCCCGTAGGCAAGGACTGTTTTCAGCCCTTGAATGGGGCTGCTTTTCGCACCACTCCTCCCAGTTGGTGCTTCCAGTTCCGCCTCTGAGCTATCCATTCAGACCAGTTAGGCAAGATCCCCCACCCGGTGACAGCAGGGAAGTCCCTGGCAGAACGCTGCCAGGCTGAGGGGAGGAGGAGGAGGATGTCGAGGCCTGGGCACTGACCCAGCAGGGATAGGTGGGGGCAGACCACATGCCCAGAACAAAGACATGCCCCCCCTCCCCCCCACTCCTCTGTCCCTGAGGTCTGGCTTCCCAGGAACTGAACTGGGAGTGAGCCTGCGCTCCCAGCCCTTCCAGCCACCCAAGTGTCTGCAGGTGATCAGAGATGACTTTCCCAAAGTCGGTTCCCTGGTGGTGGGAGAGGACCTGTCTGAGGATGGGTGCCACCAGCACACAGGGTGCCTTATCTAATCTGGCTCTACACCCCAAAGCTGTGCCCCAGTGTGTGTGCACTGGACACACGTGCACAACTTGGGGTAAAGGTGGCAGGTTCAGCAGGTTCTTGGAGGGTCCTGGGCGCACGGAAGGGGCAGTGGCCTTGTGCCAGTGTGCCCAGGGCAGGTGCGAAGTTCAGCCTAGCAGACCCCAGGCTTACAGGTCGCTGCCCTCCACTGCTCTGGGCCTGCTGCAGAGAGCAGAGCCGCCCCGTGTCTCCGGGAGAGGGGCTCCGGCTGCGGGGCGAGGTGGGGCAGCCCAATCCAGAAGATGCCCCCCAACCGCCAAGCCCACCCACGCGCCGGGATCGTGAGCGCTGTTCCCTGCCCGCGGGGTTCGTGGCAGGGATGTCACAGAGGCGGCGACATCACAGACGCCGGCGCCCCGGCATCTCCACAGCCCGCCACCAAAGAGCGCACTGGAGGCGGAGGGGCAGCAGCCACCAGCCCGCTCCCCGCCTTCCCGACGGAGCCTCGGTCAGCATGGGGGTGACAGGTGGGAGCGGGCGGGCGCGCGGCGAGGCGGGGCCAGGCGTGGAGGGAGGGCCGGGGCAGGAAAAGTGAAAGTGAGGGGCGGGGCGCCGGGGGCGGGGATCGGCCATGGCCCCTGCCGGCTCCTGAAAGGAAGGTCGACCCCAGCCAAAACCCTCGCGATCCCCGCGAGGATGAGGGGAGGTGCTACCCTGACCACCACAGCCACCCAGCGTTGGCCCTGCGCGGTGCACAAGCGTGTGTGTACACACGTGCACACCGAGGGGTGGAGGCCGCAGACCCGGCGGGTTCTTGGAGGGCTTCAGGGTACCCAGAAAGAGCAGTGGCCCTGTGCCCAGAAACGACACATGAATTATCCCAAACTGCCGAGAACCACCCCCAAATCAAATCAAGTTGTTCCTGGTTGATGCTTGGAGCTTTTGCAGGGAAAAGCAATCTGCTTCAACAGATGTTTACTGAGCGCATCCGTTGTGCTTTGCACTCTTCTGTGTACCAACGAGCAAAGATGTTTGCCCCTCAGGGCCCTGGATCTCCCAGGTTTCTAATAATGAGGGCTCAGATCCCCCCCACCCCCGAAATGGAGGCTTTCTTCTCAGGACCTTCTCTCCCAGGAGGACATGGGCCAGCCTTCAAAACGTGCCAAGAACCAACTATCAGAGAGCAGCTTCCCCCCCCCCCCCCGACCCCCGTCCCAAATGCCTAAGGCAAACAAATTGATGCAGACAACTTAAATCACTCCTGCAACATTTATTGCACCCCCTTCAGGACTTACTCTTTTTTTTTCTTTTTCTTTTTTCTTTTCTTTTTTTTTCTCAGCAGAGAACAGTATTTTATTTTATAAATTTACTTATACATTTATTTATTTATTTATGGCTACGTTGGATCTTCATTGCTGTGCGCGGGCTTTCAGTGAGCAGGAGCTACTCTTCTTTGGGGCGTGCGGGCTTCTCATTGCAGTGGCTTCTCTTTGTTGTGGAGCGTGGGCTCTAGATGCATGGGCTTCAGTAGTTGTGACACGCAGGCTCAGTAGTTGTGGCTCCCGGGCTCAGTTGCTCCGCGGCATGTGGTATCTTCCCAGACCAGGGCTCAAACCCGTGTCCCCTGCACTGGCAGGCAGATTCTCAACCACTGCACCACCAGGGAAGTCCTATTTTATTTTTTAATTGTATAGTTGATTTACAATGTCATATTAGTTTCAGGTGTACAGCACAGTAATTGTTATATATATATTTTTTTCAGATCCTTTTCCCTTATAGGCTATTACAAAATGTTGAGTATACTTCCCTGTGCTATACAGTGAGTCCTTGTTGGTTATCTATTTTAATATATAGTAGTGTGTATATGTTATCCCTACCCCCCTGCCCCCGCTTTCCCTTTGGTAACCATAAGTTTGTTTTCCGTGCCTGTGAGTCTCTTTCTATTTTGTAAATAAGTTCGTTTGTATCTTTTATTTTTTTTAGATTCTACATATAAGTGATATCATATGATATTTGTCTTTCTTTGTCTCTCTCACTTCACTTGGTATGATAATCTCTAGGTCCATCCATGTTGCTGCAAATGGCATTATTTCAGCCTTTTTAATGGCTGAGTAATATTCCATTATGTATATATATACCACATCTTCTTTATCCATTCATCTGTCCATGGATATTTAGGTTGCTTCCATGCCTTGGCTATTGTAAATAGTGCTGCAATGAACATTGGGGTGTATGTATCTTTTTGAATTAGAGTTTTCTCCAGATATATGCCCAGGAGTGGGATTGCAGGATCATATGGTAACTCTATTTTTAGTTTTTTAAGGAACCTCCATACTGTTCTCCATAGTGGTTGTACCAATTTACATTCCCACCAACAGTATAGGAGGGTTTCTTTTTCTCCACACCCTCGCTAGCATTTATTATTTGTAAGGACTTAGTCTTGTGCTAGGCCAAGTCTGATGAGTTAACTAAAAATTAAAATGTAGGTTGGACAGCTAGGTTTATCACTGAGATGACGACAATGGAGATTTGAGCTGTCAGGCATGAGTAGGATTTTGTCAGGAGAGAGACTTTCTGCATATCAGAAATAGCATGTGCAAAGGCACTGGGGCACAAAAGACCCTGCCATGCTCCAGGGTGTCTTGGGCTTGGGGCAAGGCAAGGAACTGGATACCAGGAGATGAGAAAAGAAGGCAGAGGTCAGACCATGCAGGATCTTTGAGGCCACCCTAGAGTCTGGACGTGAGCAGAGGCAGGGGTGATGCAGCAGGCTCACTCTGCAGTCATTGAGATGCCCAGGTTGGAGTGGGGAAGGGGGTGGGGGGACATGGTTCAGTGGTCCATCTAGAGGCCTAAAGAAATTTCAGACAGCACAGTGGTTAGCACCACAGGGTTTGGAGCCAGTCCGATTTGTGTTCAGGTCATGGTACTGCTCTTAAGAGCTGTGTGACTTGTGCAAGCTTCCTCATCTGTAAGAGGAGAGTCGTGGCCACCTGTGCATAGAGTGGCTCTGAGGATTGAATGTGTGCAAAGCACTCAGAACTGAGTTTTGAGGGGTAGTGAGTCCTGGGTTTGTGTTGACTTTGGTGTCGGAAGAGAAGGTCAGCAACAGCGGTGGTGGGAAGGTCAGAAGCTGGGGAAGTGAGAAGGTCACAAATGACCCAGGTCTCTAATTGGGGTGATAGGATGAAGGATGAATCAGGCAGAGAAGGTTATCGAGAGATGAGAGATTGGAAAGGAAGACAGGTCAGACATGCAGAACCGTGTTGGCCAGGCTAGAGTCTGGACACCAGGGTGTGAGGTTGAGGTCAGAAATGGGGGATAAACCGCAGGGTTTGGCAGGGTGAGAGGGATAAGGAAACCATTTTTTTGCACAGACTTTTGTTGAGCATCCACGTTATGTCTGACTCTCTGTGTGGAGGATCAGAGATTCAAAGTGAGCAACCCACGCACCCGACCCACCTCTAATTTGGGGTCAGCAAGAAGCTGTGTGCTTAGATAGAAGTCCACAGGGGTGGGGTGGGGGCAATTGGACGAGGAGTCCCTAGCTCAGCACCTCGAGGTAGAGTCTGGAAGGTCTTCAGGAAGAGGTGAATCCTGAGCAACGTCACAATAAGAAACAGGGGAATTCCAGGCTTTGACAAGGAATCCGTACTGTTTTGTACAAGGTGAAGTTGAGGCCCCCTGAGGGAGAAATGTGTAATCAGTGATTGCAGTTTGAGTCTAGAACTCAGGAGAAGTGAGAGTAAGAAATAGAGATTGGAGGGTCTCCTGCGGTCACAGCCACAGGCTTGAAAGCTCCAAGGGGGCAGAGACTGTGTATGTTCATCACTATCTCCTCCTCCCCTAGCACAGTGCCTGGCCAGTAGCTGGGGCTCAACATTTTCTTTTAACTTTATCAGAGAAATATATGCATGTGGTTAAATAGTACTGAAGAGCTTATTCAGTGATGAGAAACAAGAATCCCCTATACCACACACCCCCAGCCTCACTTCTCAGAGCAACCACTCTTGTTTCATGTGAACAGTTTTTCTGCCTAGTTCCCTTCTTATCTCTCTACAAGCTCACAGGCTTTTTCTTGGTTTATCAGCTCTAGACATTACCACTTTCTCTCTAATGGCACCACCCTCCCCCATCCTCCCAACTTCAATTGTTTTTAGATATGCTGATAACCTTTGTAAATTTAATATACTTATATCTTTATTTTTTTATCAACTTTAGAGAATATCTTTTGACACCACACATAGTAAGATGAAGTTTTTAGTGACCCTACCTTTCCCTTCAGCTTTCCTCCCTGCCTTACACCTCCTAAAGCCTCTAACCTGTATTTTTTTTTTTAATGTCAAGGTTGGTAACATTCATATTGTCCCATAACCATAATTATGTTTTCCAGATTTTGTTTATATATTGATTCTAAAAGTTGAAAGTTAATAAACAGGATTTACCTTATTGTGACTACATAACAACTGTTCACTGCAGGACCAGAAAAGGTAACACAACTACCTTTTCTTTCTCATGCAGCTTTTTGTTTTTCCTGGAGTTTTTAGTGGCCTTTTCCTTGTACTCTTTGCTTTTATTATAGTCTTTGTTTTCTTCAACCTCTACATCTAGCCAACTACCTTGTCAGGTCTTCTTTATTTCAGAGACCTACTGCCCAGGATCCTCTATTCTCCTGCACCAATGTGTACTGGTTGTAGGCCTCTATACAGTTAACATCTGGGACTTAGCTTCTTTCCGAGGGTTCACACACTATTTCATTCCTGACTCTCTTGTTTTACACCTTTATTTTGCTTTAGCACAGCCTCAAATAACTCCCCCCCCCAAAAAAAAAAAAAAAAAAAGAGGGGGTAAATTTTCCGAGTTTTCCATGACTCAAATGATAGTTGGGCTGGATATAAAATTCTAGGTTAAAAACCATTTTCCTCAGAAATTTTACAGACAACCTTTGTTGCTAACTCTGCTGCCAATATGATTCTCCTCCCCTTGTAGGTGACTTGTTTTTCCACTTAGAAACAATTAGGAATCCTTTGTTCTTGGTGCAATGAACTTTTACAGCAAAGATCTTTTGACATCTGTAGTGCTGGGCATTCAGTGAACTCTTTTAAGCCAATGACATCCTTCAGCTCAGGGAAATATTGATTTCTCTTTTCTTCTCCATGTTCTCCATTCTTTCTGAATCCCCTTTCTATAACCCAGAATTAGATTTCCTTTTAACTTTATTTTATTTATTTATTTTTGGCTGCATTGGGTCTTCATTGCTGCGCATGGGCTTTCTCTAGGTGCGATGAGTGGGGGGCTGCTCTTCGTTGCGGTGTGCGGGCTTCTCATTGCAGTGGCTTCTCTTGTTGCGGAGAACAGGCTCTAGGCACGTGGGCTTCAGTAGTTGTGGCTCGCGGGCTCTAGAGCGCAGGCTCAGTAGTTGTGGCGCACAGGCTTAGTTGCTCCGCGGCATGTGGGATCTTCCCAGACCAGGGCTCAAGCCCGTGTCCCCTGCGTTGGCAGGCAGATTCCTAACCACTGTGCCACCAGGGAAGCCCTAGATTTCCTTTTGATCCTTTTCTCTCACATTGTCTTGATATTTTGGTTCTACTTTCTAGGAATATTCTCTGTATTTTATTTTCCAATTCTATTTGCCAAAAAGCTCTTTCTTTTCTTAATTCTTTTAAAATAGTATCCTGTTCTTGTTTTCTGGATGCAATATATTGTTGAATATCTTCATTTCTGAATCTCTGAAGATGATTAGAGTTTTTAAGTTTCCTCAAGTTTCTCAAATTACCTCTGGTACTCTGGAGTGCTTTTTTCTCTTGGTCTGTCACTCCCATGTTAGCAGTTCTCTCAAATGCCTGGTGATGCTTGGTTGTTCATGTGTAATAGTGAAATCATAAAAAGCTATTTGGGAACCTATGACTTCAGGAGCATATTGCCTGGCAGATGTCACTTTAGGGTGACCAGACAGGAATCAGACATATCTCTGGCTGGTTCAAGAAGACCAACAAAATTGATAAATCTCCAGCCAAAATGAACAAGAAAAAAAGAAAGACAAAAATTACTAGCATGAGGAATGAAAGAGGTGACATCACTACAGATTCTGTAGATATGAAAAAGATAACAAGGGAATATTAGGAACAAATTGTGCCAATAAATTTGACAACTTAGGTGAAATGGATAAATTCCTTTAAAAAAAATTACACACTCCAAAAGCTGACTCAAGAAAAATAGATATTCTGGGGATGGATAGTGTTGGTTGCACAACAATGTGAATGTACTTAATGCCACTGAACTGTGTACTTAAAAATAGTTTTAAAAGGGCAATTTATGTTATATATATTTTACCACAATAAAAAAGAAGAAATAGATAGGCTAAATAGCCCTGTATCTATTTTTGAAAGTTGAATTTGTAATTAAAAATCTTCACACAAGGAAAGTCCAGGCCCAGGTCCACAAGCTTCATTTGTGATTTCTACCAAACATAAGAAGAAATAATATCAATTTTACACAAACTGTTTCAGAAAATTGAAGAGGGGTTACTTCTCAACTCATTCTATGAGGCCAGCATATCAAAACCTAACAAAGACATAATAAGAAAAGAAAATTACACACCAATATACCTCGTGAACATGTATGTGAAAATCCTTTTTGAAAGTTAGCAAATCAAATTCAACGATGTATAAAAAGATAGTACATCATGATCAAATGAGATTTATCCCAGGAATGCAAGATTGAGTTAACATCTAAAAAAATCAATTTAGGGCTTCCCTGGTGGCGCAGTGGTTAAGAATCCACCTGCCAATGCAGGGGACATGGGTTCAAGCCCTGGTCCGGGAAGACCCCACATGCCACGGAACAACTAAGCCCATGCGCCACAACTACTGAGCCCACGTGCCACAACTACTGAAGCCCACAAGCCTAGAGCCTGTGCTCTGCAACAAGAGAAGCCACCGCAATGAGAAGCCCACGCACCACAACAAAGAGTAGCCCCCACTCACCACAACTAGAGAAAGCCCGCGTGCGGCAATGAAGACCCAACGCAGCCATAAATAAATAAAAAAATAATTTTTTAAAAAAATCAATTTATTTCACCATAAAAAAATTATAAAAGAATTATTAACAGAATAATATGTAACATATGTTAACATAATATATGCTATATATAACTTACATAATATATTAACAGAATATAAAAGAAAAACCATGTGATAATCTCAATAAATTCAGAAAAAGCATCAGATAAAATCCAACATCCCTTCCTATTTAAAAATTAGGCAGCATGGCCGCCGGCGCTGCCGCCGCCTTGGCCTTTCTGAGTCAGGAGAGCCGAGTCCGGGCCGGGGGGGATCGGCGGTCTGCGAGTCCCTACCCCGGTCACTATGGACAGTTTTTTCTTCGGCTGTGAGCTCTCAGGCCACACCCGCTCTTTCACCTTCAAGGTAGAGGAAGAGGATGATGCGGAGCACGTGCTGGCTTTGACCATGCTCTGCCTCACCGAGGGGGCCAAAGATGAGTGTAATGTGGTAGAAGTCGTGGCCCGGAATCATGACCACCAGGAGATCGCAGTCCCTGTGGCCAACCTCAAGTTGTCCTGCCAACCCATGCTCAGTTTGGATGACTTCCAGCTCCAACCACCTGTAACCTTCCGCCTGAAGTCAGGTTCTGGCCCTGTGCGGATCACTGGGCGGCACCAGATTGTTACTATAAGCAATGATGTTTCTGAGGAAGAGAGCGAAGAAGAGGGCAGTGAGGAGGAGGAAGCTGAGTTGTGCCCCACCCTGCCTGCCAAGAAGCAGGGGGGCAGGTTCTAACCCTCCCTGGTCAGCTAGCTGCCTGCCACATGCACATGCACCAGGTTCCTGTACAAGTTTCAAGAATTTTGTGTCTTCTCCATTGAAGAGGATGGGTAGTGGTGGGGTGGGGTGGATGGGGTTTGGTCTGGTGCTAGGAGAGAGGGAGTCCCAGTCTCCATAGTGCCCTGGTGTTCTAATCCTGTACCACACCCGGAGCTTCCCTTTTCTTCAGGAGTGGGAGGAACTCTGAACTTCCATCCTGACCCTCTCTCCCCACTTGCTTATGAGGTTGGAGGTCAGCATCTGATGCTCAGGACTACACATTTTTAACATTTTTTTACATTTTTGGATAAAGGTTGAAATAAAGTGGTGTGGAGTTTTTTCTGCAAAAAAAAAAAAAAAAAAAAAATTAAGTAAACTAGGAATAGAAGGGAACTTCCTCAACCTGACAAAGGGCATCTATGAGAAAAATTATAACATTATACCTCGTGGTGAAATACTGAATGCTTTCCCCCTAAGCTCAGGAGCAAAGCAAGGATGTCCACTCTCAATTCTCTTCAACATTTTACTGGAGATTATTCTCAGTGCAATAAGGCAAGTAAAGAAAATTAGAGACATCCAAGTTGGGAACGAAGAAGTAAGACTGTGTTGAGTCACGAACATTATTGTTCACATAGAAAACCCTATGGAGGGCTTCCCTGGTGGTACAGTGGTTAAGAATCCGCCCGCCAATTCAGGGGACATGGGTTTGAGCCCTGGTCCGGAAAGATCCCACATGCCACAGAGCAACTAAGCCCGTGCGCCACAACTACTGAGCCTGTGCTCTAGAGCCCGCGAACCACAGCTACTAAGCCCGCATGTCACAACTACTGAAGCCCCACGCCTAGAGCCCGTGCTCAGCAACAAGAGAAGCCCGCACACCGCAATGAAGAGTAGCCCCCGCTCACCACAACTAGAGAAATGCCAGGCGCAGCAACGAGGACACAACACAGCCAAAAATAAATAAATAAAATAAATAAAAATTAAAAAAAAAAAAAAAGAAAACCCTATGGAATCTAAAAAAAGTTACTAGAACTAATAAGATTTTAGGATGGTTACAGGATACAAGATCAATACATTTCTATATAATAGCAGCCCACAATTGGAAATTGAAATGATTTCATGCACTACAGAATGTCACTTGAATCCCTAATAGAACATCCCCAAGTTGGGTACAGAGGCCCCAAGTTGAATCAACCTCAGACTTTTGCTTCCATCCCCCAGTGCTGCAATGAGGTTTACACCATAATAATTTCTCCCCTTCTATCCATATTCAGTTGCTGTTTATGGAAGGGTTAAGGCTGCAGGTGTTGACTAAATTTCCCAGGGAAACTTTGTAAAGCAAGCAAAAGAAGGCTCTGAGGTCAGAAGCCTGAGGAATAGCAGCACTTGGGGCAGGTAGAATTGCAGAGGAAGAGAGACGTGGGGAGAAAGCCAAGGGATGGTCGAAGGAAGCACGGTGGTCAAGGAGGTGATGGGTTCTGAAGAGACCACTGAGCCCACCACTGTGAGCCTGTCCCTGGTGTACTCTTAGCCCAGCACTCTGGATCCCAGGCCCAGGCTGAACATGGAGGAAGCCAAATCCCAGGAACAGCACCAGCCTTGCAAGGACACTCTCCAGCCTCTACATCTCTAGGGAGAGGCCACAGCACACTCTAATCCTTCTGGTCTAATCCTGGGAGCAATTCTTCTCAGCCAGAGCCAAGGCTGTCACTTCCTGCCACACTCCAGGCTCGTAGGGACCCAGCTTGCCCATTGCCATGATGGCCCCACCATCAACTTCTATCCAGTATGCTGGGGAGCAGAGAATGGGACAGCCTGGTGGCCCCTATCCCCAAAAGATGAAAAAGAAGCTTCTGCAATAAAAGATACAAGCTTCCAGGAAGGGGACTGGGGCGGGGGCACCTCCCCCAGGGAGTCAGTCTCTCCTGCAGAGGATGATTGGAGCTCATAAGTAACCAGATGGGTGTCAGCATCACCTCAAACCAAGCACCTGGGGTGAGAACTCTGGCCCAGAGCTGGAGATAGATGACCCAAGGGTGTGATGGTGTGAGAAGCCAGGGGAAGAGAGGACAGATTTCAGGGCAGGAGAGGCCAGGGTTAGAGTGAGTGGCAAATCTGAAGCCTGGCCAGAGAGAGTGGAGAAAGGGGGCAGAGGGGGCAGGAATGGAGAAAGGTGAAGTTCATCTGGGGTGTGACGGGGAACCCCACACAGTTGTAGGCTCCAGGGTAGGACGGCATGTGGGACAGGGGAGTAAAGAGTTCCTTGAGTGAAATCTGCATTCAGGTCCTGACTTCCTGAATGATCAGCTGAGGGACTTTGGGCAAATGAACCTCTTCTCATTTTTTGTGTTGAATCAATGAGCTAAAGCATATAAAGTGCGCCACACAATACCTGGGCTAGAAGCCCTCAAAGAACGGAAGTGACCACTGTTAGTATTCGCCCTAATGGAGGACAGTGATGGATCACGGAAGGTGGAGGGAGCAGACGTGGAGGATAGGGCTGGTGACCCTGGCAAGGGAGGGCGAGGAGACGAGGGGCAGGATGGGCGAGGGGATGGCACATGGGCTTAGGTGAGGGACAGGGAGGGAAGGGGTAGCTGGAGCAGAGCCACCAGCCCGGGCTCCAGAACCCCTCAGGGACTGTCCCCGCCCTCACCTCCTTCTCCCTGCCAGGTGCCAATGGATTTCCCTGCTGTGACAAGGAGTCGGTGGACATTGTCGATACACAGTGAGAACTAGTCCCCCCATCATCGTAGGACCTCTCCCCAGCCCTCCAAGATCACCAACCCTCACTGGCTGCCATGGCTGTGAAGTTTTCATGTGTACCCACCCAGGATCTCCCTCTATCTTGCCCGTTTCCAAAATCTCCCCAAGGGCAGTATCCAGGCCAAAAGGCAGCAGGGGCTGGGCGTAATATTCTCCTCTGCTTCTGCCCCCAGCCCCTGACGTTTGAGGAGGACTGAGGGGTGGTGGGGCACACCCAAGACATGGATGGGACCTGACCCCTTAGAGCTGCATTTCTCTGAGGACAGAGCTGTCCAAGGGAAGGGTGGGCAGTTGCCTAAAGACGGAGGGGGGTCACAGTGGCTGAGCGCTGAGGGCAACGGCCAAGATGACAGCAAAATACCAACAAGAACCAAGGGCACCCTCCATATACACCCCTGCATGTCAGATCTGCCAAGCTGAGAGCGGGCAGGTCCTGGAGAGGGCGTTGCTCTGGGCTTTCCCCTCTGTGGGGAGCCGCTTTCAAGGGCGCTGGCTCACTGGAATGCTGGATTAAAATGAAGATTCCTGGGCCTCACCTCCAACCAACTGTATCCCTCTTTGCGGGTGGCGGGGGGCAACTTGGCCAGCTCTCTAGGCGCTTCCTGAACTCACTGAAGTTTGAGAATGAGTCTGGAATTCTTGGTGGGAGTGGGCACAGACAGGGGAGTGAGCTGAGGGCATCTTGCCAGCTCGTGTACAAGGCAGGGGGCCTTAAGGACTCCAGACACCGTCCCCTGAAGCCACCCCATGGAGCCCTGTCACACACTCTGTCTCCTTCTGTCTTAGGGCTGGCATAAACCAAAACCAGTTCCAACCAATACAAGAGGAAGATGACATGGAGGTAATAATGGGCAGCATCACATCTTATGGGGAGGTGGGAGTCCAGGGGCAGGGCTCTTTGGGGCCCGTCTTCTCTAAAGCCCGACCAGCCCCTACCCTGGACAATTCTGGGACCCTAGCACCAGGCCAGTGTCGGCACGAGCGCGCACACCTGCCCTCACCAGCTGCCCACACCGCCTCCCTGCCCTAGGCAGGTCACTTGGAAGAGGCAAGTGTGGGAAAGGAAGTGAGAAGAAGCACGAGGGGGGCAGGGCAGGGAATGGGTGACGGGGAGGACTTTGGGGGGCAGGCGCCTCCTCAGCTTTCTGTTGAAACCTTTCAGCTGGAGAAAGAACTGCTAGAGCTGGAGCCCCCAGACAAAGAAGTCCTGCGCCTAGACCCAGAACTGGAGCCGGAACGGAAGCCCAAGCCTTTCCCGCAGCCAGAGATGCGCCCGCTTCTCATGCTCAAGCCCGAGGCCAAGCTGGACACAGAGCCCAAGCTGAAGGTGGTTAACTTGAAACCCTTCAGTGAAGACCCTGAGCCACAGGGACATAAGACAGAGTCACTCCACCCCTACATGGAAGGGCTAACGCAGCAGGACATCAGCCGATGGAGTATGAGGTCAAACTCCAGCTACCTGAGTACCACAGAGGAGGACCCGGTGTCCACCGACCACCGCTCCCTCTGTGTGCAGACCTCCAAACACCTCTTCTGGGCAGACAAGTTCGTCCAGGCCTCAGAACACAGCCTGCAACAGGCTATCAGCATGCAGCCCATCAAGGAGAGCACAAAAGAGACCGCCTGCCACCCAGACCAGCCGTCGGCCCCCAAGGACACTGTGTGCTCCAAGAAGCAGAGCCAGGCCCCCAGTGCCCAGCCAGCTCTTTCAGACAAAGTCTCCCAGCAGCCTCCAAGCCCTCAGCCGTCCCCCTCCCCACAAACCATCAGCCTGGCAGAGCTGATCAACGTCACATCTTCCCTGGCCATGGCCTCCTCCAGCAGGATGGACTTGCCCAATTTGGGGCATGTGGTCAAAGCCCCACTCCAGATGGCCATGAAGCCTTCCACAGAGCCCACTGTGGATCACACTGCCCAGCCCACCGTGAAAGAGCCAGAGCAGGAAAACCTCACTAAGGATGTGCTAGAGAAGCCACCAGAGGAACCACTAGAAGCCAGGGAGCCGCAGGATGCTTCAAAGCAGGAAGACAAGCACTTCCCTCACCCTTACCTTGACTTCAGCAAGCCAGGGTTCAAGAGGGCCACCATTGAAGGGGAAGTGAAGTTTCTCCAGCCCCCAAACATGTCCCCTCAGCCGCAAGGAGCTGGGAAAGAGTAAGTGAGGCTGGCCCAAAGAGTAAGTGAGGCTGGCCCAAAGCTCCCCCAGGAGGGGGCTGTGTTATGATGTGCAGGTGGCCCCATTCCTCACACAGCCAGGTGGGGGTGGGGACAGTGGAATGAGGGACTGGCTGGGGGATGGGTGGGCTGTGATGTCTCAACCTCAGTGACCTCATAAAGGCTGCTGGAAACAAGGTTACGGTGGGCTGAGGCGCAGTGCCAAGGCCAGGGCTGGAGGCCTGGGAACCATGGAGGGTAAGCGCTCCAGGGCAGGGGCAAGGACCTGGGTTCAAAGAGGGAACTAGAATGTCGTCCTAGCGTCAGGAGGCTTCTCACCCAGAGTATAGACAGCCTCACCCTCACTGGAAATGCTCAGGCTAGTGTCTTCCCTACTGAGAACCCGATGGCCCCAGCCCTGGGCCCAGGACACCTCCATCAAGCCAGGAATGAGGAAACAGGGCTCCCCAGCACCCCGTGCTTCCTGGTGTTGAATGAACACAACAGAACACCAGCTGCCCATCAGCATGGCAGGAAGAGGCCCTCTTAGCCCCAGGGCCTTCCTCGGAGAGGCCTCTGGGCTCACCCCTCTCTTTTGACCTTCCCACCAAAGCCCAAGTGACACTCTCTCTTTTGCATTGCAGTTCGGGAGGGAGTCCATTATTGCTGAAAATCCATTTTAAGCTGTCGTCCCCCACTTCTCCAGAGAAGACTAGACAACACCAGTAAAGCCTCCATTGCTGGCCCCCGGCTCAGACTTTTTGTGCAAATGCTCCTGGACCAGTGAACTCCTCTGGCTGCGGCATCCTGGTCTCGATTTTTTTAGGGATGCCACCCCCACTGTAGCTACCCCAGCAGCCCCTGCCCCCTGAGGGCTCTGCCAGCCCTGTTTTGTGCCTGCTCACTCCCCATGGCTGGTCCCACTTCCCCTGCACCTAGCCGGACCTCCCAGCCAGCAGCAGACTCATGACTAGGGCAGGCCTCAGTGGTGCCCTTTCTGGGGCTTCTGTTTCTTAGATGTAAAAGGGGGCATGTTGGGATCGCCTGAGGCAAGAGCCTGCTGGGGGTGGGGCTGGGCAGGTGAGAAGTCTTCTGGAAGGAGTTCTTCCTGCTTCTCTCCATGGGGAAGGCCTGGCATGGGAAAGGGGTGGTGTCCAGGGCTTGAAGGAGGGCAAGAATGAAGCTAAAGGATTGGTCCTCCAGGGGCCACCGCCTTGAGTCCGAGGTACCTCCAGCGTAGGGGAGAGCCCATGTGTAATGATGCACTTCTGCATGCAACCCAGACACACACACACACACACACACACAAACACACACACATACCAGCAGCTGACCAGCATGTTACACATACAGTCACATGACATAACCACATGCAGACCGAGGAAGTATGTTCCACACATGCCGTGCACACAGGCACACACAAACACAGTACCTGTGACCCAGACACATGCACACAAACGCACAAGCCTCCCCACGGCGGGGGAGGACAGGCAATGTGGCGAAGCTTCTGGAAGAGGAGATGGCAGCAAAGGAGGGAAGAGAACTTGGAGTGCGGGGATGGACATGGGCAGGAAGAGGGAAGTTGGGGAGGAAGAGAAGGGGAGGCAGCACCGAGGCTTGGGACCTGGTGAGCCTTGAGACCTACTCTGGGCCAAGGCTCCCCGTGCAGTGAAAGCTCCTCCTTGCAGATCCTCAGAATCCTGCCCTGCCTTGAGACGGGGCTGAGGAGGCAGGTGCCCAGGGCCTGGGAGAATGGGATTAGGAAGGGGTGAGCAGTTAAGAATGGGCCAGGGCCAGAGAAGGGGGCAGGAGGCTGGAAAGAAGGATGAAGAAGAGACCCATAGGTGAGTGTCTGGGGAGGAGCTGGGCCAGAACGGTCATCTGGCTGTTGGGATGCCTCTTCCCAGAGTATTTTGTTAATGTGGTTTGTGGGTTTGCATCATTTGGAGGAAGGGCTTCTTCCCTCCCGGGGGTCCTGGGGTAAGGTGGGCCACAGCCCCAACTTGGCTAGATCCCACCCTCCCACGCCTTGACTTGGGGCCTCTGGGGCCTGCTTCTCCCCTGGGTCTCAGCCATCCTGTTAGCTTCCAAGTGGAGTCACAAATGTACATGCCTTAAGGGAGGCAGAAATGCAAAAGACGAAAACTGCAGGTACCCCAGCAGAGAGGAGCGGGCCAGTGGTGAGGGAGAAGGGCACCCCTGCCAAAAGTTGTTAAGATCCACCCCAAAGCCAGCCTGGGGACTGCGGACCTGGGACATTGGACCAGCCTCCGAGCCTGTGACTGCCTTTCAGGCAGCAGAGGATGGAAGACCAAGATATCACCATCGGCAAAGAGAACGTCCAGGTGACGAGGGCAGGGGGAAGGTCCGCCACTCCTCCAAACTACTGCCCCAGGAATCCCCCAGGGAGAGGACTGTGGGTGCAGGCTGGTGGGGGCGGGGCAGGTCCTGGGAGGGGAAGCTGTGCACCCACAGGTCTGGTCTCAGGTCCCCTGGAGTCTGAGTACTCAAGTGGGCTGGGCCCCTCGGTCCTGTCTTCTTCCTGCCTCCAAGGCCTCCACAGAAGCCTCAAAGACTGCTCGCACGAGACCCAGGAGAGGAGCAGGCCGGGAGGACGCAGGGGAGGAGGCCGCAGCAGCGCGTACCCTGCTGACCCAGACAAAAGCAGCAGCGGCCACAGCCACGGGCTGAGCAGCCTTCCCAGGGCGCGAGGGAGTTCAAGGGCCTTGCAGCCACCCGTATAGTACAGACAGGCCCAAGCGCTGGGTCTGAGAAGTGAGGGCAGGGACTGAGGCCAGGCCTGGGGTGCTGGGTTTGGGGAAAGGCCTGCCTGGCCCTGGCATCTCTCTGCAGCAGGTACAAAAGCCTTTCCAGCTTCCTTCCCGCGAGGCGGCTTTGCAGACAAGAACCTGCTACCCCTGACACCCGGGCAACTGGCAGGTGAGGGCCTCAGGGCTGGGAGCAGGGAGGAAAACTAGGGGGTGCTCCGAGCAGAATACAATGGAGTTGCCTGCCCAGAGGCTGGGGACACAGTGAGAAGCCAGTGATTGTGTTGTAACCTCTCCATGCCAGCCTAATTTGCTCATCTCTGCAATCCCAGGGCTTGTTGCTGTGTGTGTGTGTGTGTGTGTGTGTGTGTGTGTGTGTGTGTGTGTGTGTGAGTGAGTGAAGGAGGGAAGGAGGGATGGGATTGGTGGATAGCAAGGTATTTGGATGGTGGATGGACGGATGGTGGATGGATGAACAGGATGAAAGGAAGAAGGGAAACTAGGAGAAAGGATGGAAAAAAAGAATCTGAGGTCCCTGCCCCACTGGGGTTTGGAGCTGTGGGAGTAGGGATGGAAGGAATCATTTCCACATTTGGGGGCCCCAATGTCCCTGCAAAGATCATGCCCTGATACTGGTAGGGGCCCCTCGAAGCAGAATCATTCTATTCATCATCAATAATTTTCAGTGCCTACTACAAGCCAGGTGCCAGCAGGGCTCCTGGAGCCTCTGGGCATCATAGCTCCAGAGCCAGACTGCCCGAGTCCAAAGCCCAGCATTGCCCCTACTGGTGGTGTGGCCTTGGACATGAGTTATTTTGTTGTTTGTTTTTGTTGTTGTTGTTGTTGTTTGGGTTTTTTTTTTCATAGGATCGCTAGAATGATTTAATATTTATAGATCCTTAGAATTGCAACAGATATACAGTAACATAGGGGTTAGCAAGCTACAAGTCTTGGACCAGGTCCAGCATTTGGCCTCTTTTTGTACTGCCTGTGAACTGAGAATGGTCATTACATTTTTTTTATGTTACATATATTTTATCTATTTTTTTTAACATCTTTATTGGAGTATAATTGCTTTACAATGTTGTGTTAGTTTCTGCTGTACAACAAAGTTAATCAGCTATATGTACACATAGAAAATATGGAACGCTTCATGAATTTGCGTGTCATCCTTGCACAGGGGCCATGCTAATCTTCTCTGTATCATTCCAATTTTAGTGTATGTGCTGCCGAAGCAAGCATGTTGTCATTGTTTTTAAAATATTTATTTATTTATTTGGCTGCACCGGGTCTTAGTCGCGGCACGCGGGATCTTCGTTGCCACGTGCGGGAATCTTCACTGCAGCATGCGGGATCTTTAGTTGCTGCACGCAGGATCTAGTTCCCTGACCAGGGATTGAACCTGGGCCCTGAGTTCAGTTTTTGGACACGAGAATTGAACTGACACTTAACAAGTGCCAAAACACAGCAGCCACTGTTCTCCATTAAGTTATAATGCACGGGGGGTTGGTGAACCCAAGTCCTCAGTCCCATCTGAGCTAGAGTGGGTGAATCTCAGGGTTCCTGTGCCTGTGGTTCACCTTGCACACCTGCCCTCCTCCCCACCCTCAGCGTTCCAGGACGTCTTCAAACTGTTCAGCTCCAGCCCGACAGGCACCATGGACATGCGCAGCAGAAAGCTGCCCAGTGCCATGTGGGTGTCCAGCTGAGCCCGCAGGAGATGTGTGAGGTTCTGCAGCAGGCAGACTTGGATGGTGGGTGACCCTGTCCCTGCCCTCCTCTCCTCTCCCACCTCTAGCCCTGAAGAACGCCTCCCTTGCCCACAAAATCCTGGGCCTGGTCCTATTCTAAAGTCCCCTCTTCCAGGAAGCCTGCCCTGAACAACACACCTATCCCGGAGCCCCTAAACATTCCTGCTGTGATAATCATCCTGACTTGGGGCTCCCAAGGGCAAGGGCTATTTCTCCCCCACTCAACCTGGGACAATGCTTGGCCAGAGGCAGGACTGGATGCTCTATGCCTCGAACTGCTGGCAAGCCCCTAACGCATATGCAGAGTAGGGCTTTGGCAGGGGGTAGGCACCTACAGCCCCCACTCCTTTCTCTCTTCCCAGGTGATGGAACCGTAAGCTTCAAAGACTTCCTGGGTGTCCTCACTGACAGCCACCGACTCGCTCAGTGCTTGGGCGAGGGGCAAGGCTGGTGGGGCAGGAGTGGATCTGGCCAGGGGGAGGCTCTTCCTTACCTGCCCCCATGTTCTCTGCCCCTAGGCAAGGTGAGGAACAGCCGGGTCTGTGGTCCCCAGGGCTTGCAAACCCTGTTCTTAGAGATGCTGTTCAAGTTGATGAGTCTGGGCTTTGTGCCCTTCAAGTCGGTACAGGAGGTGATGAGGTGGGCACAACTGGACCCAGCTTCAGGGCCCAAGATGGGGGGAGCAGACTCTGCCCCTGCAGGAGTTCCCAGATGTCCCTGCCCCAGAGACGGGAGCCCTGAATTCTGGGTCAGTTTCCTGGGCCCCAACTTGCCCCCCAGACCAAAGTGGCTTTCTGTCCTGCTTTGGTTTCCCCACCGGTGAGATGGAGAGGACTGGGGGAGGCGGTGTCTGAGGCGGCTACCCACTTTCCTCCTTCAAGCTACTACTACAAGAAGCAGCGGTGTCTGCGGCTGAACTCGAACTGGAAGGGCGGGTCCGGCGGCCACGGCCGCACCTCGCGCTCTCAGGCGGGCCTCGCGATCTTCTGCCAGGCCGCGCACCTTAGCGGCCTTTCCAGTGCCGAGCTGGCGTGCTCGCTGCATGGACTGCACAAAGCGGGTGCGCCCCGGGCTGGGCGGGGACCTGCGGGACTGGGGACTCTCTCTCAGAACTGGCCGTTCCTTTTCCTCCTACCGGCTTCCTCGCTCCAGGTGCGCGCAGCGCCTACTCCCAGATACCTAACCTGAACGGGCGGACGCAGTCAGAATTCCACACGCGGAACCGAACCCCGCGCCCAGACGTCCGACTTCCCAAGTCCTACCAGCCCAGCCAACCCAAGCGCCGGCCCAACCGTGGGCGGCTCAGCCAAAGTTAAAGTCTAAAGAGGCAGGGCCAGCGGGCGGGGCCGGGTCATGCAGATAAGGGGCGGGCCATGTGAGGGGTGGGGCGGGACCGAGAGCATAGGGGCGGGGCAGACGGACCGGGGGCGGGGCAGACAGACGGGGAGGGGAGGGCAGGCGAAGAGTGGAAGAAGAACTCCAAGAAATTGGGACCTGACTGGCGGAGATGCAATAAATCACTCAAGGGCGCGACTAAGGATACGGCGGGGCGTAAGAAAACGAGGCCGGGGACCCAGGTAGGAGGGGGGACTGACGGAAATGGGGCGGGGCCGGCAGAAAGGTGGACTGAGGTGGAGCTAACCCTGCGTCTCTAACCCGAGCAGCAGGCTTGACCGTCTGTACGCCCCCTCCGCGCTTCCGCAGGGTTCGTGGGCCAGACGCTAGGGTATACGCGCCCTTCGAAGCTGGCTCCCTCCCCACCAACTCTAGTGCAGAAGCCGCCCTTCTCCTTTCCAGCCTGTTTGCAGAGACCTGCTATGAAGAACTTGTACAAGTAAAGCATTTGCTGAGCGAAAACAGGTTGCGCTTGGTGGGGGCGGGCAGGGAGCGGGACGCGGATCTTTTGCAAACGTCTTTATTAATCTTGTATAAAAATAAGGTCCACGGGGAGTGCCCGGAGTTGGGGCGGGGTAGGGGGTGGAGGGGGCGCGAGGTTGCACTTTATAAGTTACAGGCCAGGCTCCGGCTGAGGCTAAGTATGGCTATTGGGGGAAGAGGGGTGCTGCAAGCAGCATTTGGGGGGAGGGGCCAGAGATGCTGCCCCCAGTGGCCAGATGAGGGTGCACCCACCTATCTGAGGTGGGCGCATGGTCGGGGACCTCGGCGGAGGAGACTGCCCGGCCCAGCCGAGCTGAGGACCACCTTCCTTGAGTCCTGGCTTGCCACCCTCCCTGCCCCCCCTCCCAGCCTCCCAGTCCATCTGCAGAAATAGTGGCTACAGCGAGAGGTCGGAGGTGAGCTGAAGGGGGGGTCCGGGGGGGCGCCGACGAGCGCTGCGACGGCCTGTGTCTGCGCGGATGTAGGGCTGGTTCCGCAGATCTGGAGGCGGAGAGGAGAGACATTTACCTTTTCAGGAGTCTGCCCAGGGTTGGGACACCACTCCAGGGCACAGGTCTCACCCCTCTAGGGACACAGGTTGTGTTCACGTGGGTGGGAGCCTGTTTATCAGACCTCCCTCCAACACAGCCCAGCCATGCATGGTCCAGGGGAGGGCAGCATGACTCAGTCCCCCCAAGGGCCCCCAGGGCTGTGGGCAGCCACTGGGATCAGAGGCCAGGCCGCTGGGTACCTGGGGGCTAGAGGGGGATCTCCTCTCCCAGGCTGGCCTCACAGAGGAGCCTGGACGTCCTCTTGCCGGTGCGAGCAGTGAAGGGCACCGTCTTGAGCACTGAGGGTTGGAAGGGAGGAGGGGAGAGAAAGGGAAAAGGAAAAAAAGACAGAAGTAGCAAAGAGGCAGTGAGGCAGCCAGACCCCCAGGGTTGGGCGGTGGATGGAGGACAGCATAGGACAGACCAAGGACGGGACAGGCCCCACCAAGTCCTCACCTGTGATGATATCTTCAATGGCCCCATCACGGTCACTCTCATAGATGAGTGGCTCCTTCTGCTGCTTCCGTTTCAGCTCAGAGATGAGGTCCATCTGTTGCCGCCGGATCTTGGGTGGGGACTGGGGGGGAGGGCGAGGGTATATAGCTCCAACTCCAGGATCCCCTTCCCCCCTGTGCCACTAAACCCTAGACCATCTGCCTGGTCCCCCACGGTAAGAGGAGCTGGCTTGAGGAAAAGGAACCCATTTCCACCCCAGGCTACTGGAGCATCCTGGCCTTGGGCAGGGTCAGTCCATAAAAATAAGGGTGTGCAGGAGGGCCAGATCTTTGGGGTGAGGATACCAAGCATCATTGGATCCTAGTTCCAAGTTCAGGGGCAGCTGCCTACCTTGGGTGCTGGGGGCTCCCCTTTCCCCGGGGTGTCGGTGCCTGCCTCCTGGGCAGCTGCTGCTTTCTTCCACTGTTCCACCTCCTGCTCGGCTTTCTGAGGGGCCAAGGCAGGTCTGCGTAAGGGGAGTCCTCCCTTCCCTATTCCACCCCCCAGAAGAAATAACCCCTACCACTCCCACTGCCCATGTGGAGAGGCTGCAATGCCCTGCAGGGGTCCCAGCCTGCCCACCAAACACACATACCTTATAGGCTTTGATGAAGCGACTGAAGAGGGAAAAGAACATGGAGGGGGACGTGGTCTTGGGGTTCTCTCCAAAGTACTCCACCACAGACTCGTAGGCTTCCTGCGGGAACAGCCTGTCAGCCCCACCAGCACAGACCCCTCAGAGCCTGACCACTGTTCTGTACCCCCTTAAGACACTGGCCACTTCATCTCTCCTCCTCCAGGCAGATGGCTGCTCCCTCCTGCCCCATCCCCCCAAGGCGTCCCTGCTGTGGTCACAGCGCTCCAGGCCTTGGCTACACAACCCCACCTAGGTAGTCCTTCACCCCCCAACCCAGCTTCCCCACCTCCCGGGCCGGGTCAGCCCCAGCCCACCTGAGCCGTCTTGCTGTCTGCCAGCAGCTTATCCATGATGGGCGAGTTGGCCCTCAGGAACTCCTTGAGCACTGCGCAGTCATCCTGTCGCACAAACTCCCGCTGGGTCAACTCCAGGCCTCGCTGCAGGGAGCGTACGTCGGCCAGCACGCTGTCCAAGGACACTGAGTGGGTGGTGGGGCAGTAGAGAAGCAGGGAAGCAGAGAGGCAGCATTCCCGTCCAGTTACCTCCTGTGGTCCTGTTGCTTTCTCCCAACCTGTATCCGTCCCCAGGGCTGAGCCCCTCCCCCCACCCATACCTGTGCCTGCCTTGTCCAGAAAGTGCAGGTCGCTGTGGAAACCTGTGAGCTGTGGGTACTTCTCAGCAATGACCTTCACCAGGTAGTGCAGCAGCGTCTGCTTGCGGTCAGTCGACTTCATCTCCAGCAGCTGCAATGAGGACCTGCTGTAAGCCCCAGGCCACCAGCCATCCCCCAGCCCCCGGGCCAGGGCACCTCTCCTTGCCCCCCCCTCACCGCATCCAGACTCTGGAGCCGGAAGCCATAGGCTGCTCCACGCTTGCTGCTGTTCATGTAGTTGCCGAAAGCCAGGACGATCTGCAAGAGGCGGGGTGGGGGTGGCGGGGGGAGCTCAGCCAGGTGTTGGGGCTGAGGAAACCCCCTAAAGTATAAATTGCACAAGAAGAAAAGGTGGTAAAGAGCAAGCCCTGCACTAAGCGCCCACCGAACTCCTGCGTGGATGCCTCAGGTCCATGACGCATGTACATGCGTGTCTGACACATGTGCACAGCCAACACCATGGCACACCCAATTTTGTCACCTGCTATCCTTACCCAAAGCTGTGCTGCCAACACCTCCTCCAAGGCTGTGGGGTCACCGTCTCCCTCACAGCCATGTCTATTGGTTCCCCGACAACACGATGCTCTGCTAATGAACCCTCAGGCAGGGTGTGAGGTGCGCTGTTGTAACATGTCCCCCAACCCCACCTTAGCTTTGCCCTCCTGAGCCTGGATGTTAGAAGTGGGAACCTTATCGTTGTTGCATCCCAGGGACTCAGGGCAGGGCCTGGGTCTCCCTCTCACACAACCCAGAACAGGCAAGGCATCGTGGGTGGGCCCCGCCTCCTAGACCCTTGCCCTAGGCTCTCACCTCCAGGATCTGGCGGAGTTTGTCCGAGGACTTGATGGACATTGAGGCTGCAATGATGGCATTCAGTTGCTGGGGGTGGGATGGGGGAGGCATGGTAAGTTGGGGTGGGAGTTGGGGGAAGCCCATAGGAGGCTCAAGTACTCCCAGATGCCCTCTTGGAGACCAGGCTGCAAGCTGCCTCCTCCCCAATCCCAGCCCAGGCCGCATCGCCCTGCCAGCCCGCGCACACCGGCATGAGCAGCTGGACAGTGTCAGGGAAGTTGCCCAGGAAGGTGAGCGTGTTCACGCGCTCGGGCAGGCGGGGGATGCGGCTGAAGCGCAGCATGAAACGGTCCTCCTCTGACAGCTCCTCTATGGGTCGCTGGTCCCGCTCGAAACGGGCGATGAGGCTATGTTCATACTCTGTGGGCAGGAAGCGGGTCAGCAACTCCAGGAAGTCCAGGCCAAGGGTCTGTAGGTCGTACCTGTGAAGGGAGGGGCCGGTATCACTCCACACTCACCAGTTCTTGAGAGCAGGACCACTCCTACCCCATTACTTGATTGAATAAATGAACTTAACTATTTGCTATTGCCAACGGCTTCAGGGAATAAGAGATAACAGTCAAGGGAAGCTGGGAGCTAGGAAGCCCGGAGTCCCAATCATACATCAGTGGCGGATGTCCAAGCTGTAAATGCCTGGGCCTGAGTGCAAGGAAGCAAGAAGGCAAAAGGAACATCTCCATCCGGGCATGGACTCACAGTATGACCTCAGTTTTCTTAACCTGAAAATGGGAACACAGTTCCCTGCCCTACTCTCCGACCAGCATTGGTACGAAACTTGATGGACTCCGTTCCATAGTTGGGGCTCTTTTACTATCTGCCTAACAACCCCGGCCTAGCAGAGGGGCTGCGCTGCCTATAAGCCTGGGGCAGAGGTACTCACGTCTCGATGGCCTGGCAGATGCGGTCCGCCCCCAGGTTGCCCTTGCGCAGGGTGATGGCCAGGTTCTTGGCCCGGTTGGCCTCGATGAGCGTGGCTTTGCTGGGGGCCTTCTGGGCTGCCTTACTCTTGAGAGCACTAAGGTCTAGATTGGGACCTTGGGACTTAGTCTTGAACTGCTCCTCAAAGTCACTCATGTCCAGCTCCTAAGGGTGCAGAGAGAGGAGGCGGGGCTGGGCGGGGCCGGGGTCTGGTGCGTTCCTGGCTGAGCACTGTGCTTGGTGCCAGAGCCACCTATCCAGCCCTGACCAGGCCACCAGCAGAGAAACAAACCAGTACCCAGCCTGACCATGCACCTTGATGGGGGATACAGGGGAAGTACATGGAGCACTAAGGAGGAGCAGGAACAGCACCCCATCCAGGGGACCCAGACTCCAAGCCGCTTCAGCTGAAGGAAGAGCCAAATTGGCCAGAGTTAAAAAGAGGAAAGGGAAGGGCATTCCAGGCAGAGGAACAGCATGAGCAATGGCCTGGAGGCAACAGAACACAACCCTTTTGGAAAACTGAAAATGTAATTAGAAGGGCTGAGGCCCTGGTTGTCTGTGGGAAGGTGGTGGGAGAGGGGCCTGAAAGGAGGAGAGAGGCCAGACTTAGGGGAGGGATGAGCCCCTCTGCAGGGATGGAGGGAACGCCTCCAAGGGAGTCAGGACACACTGCCTACGAGATGCACTAGTCCAGTTTGGCTTAACCCCCATTCTTGGGCCTCCGTGTCCTCCTCCATAAAATGGGGTAGAGGAGGTGACCACCCCCAGTGCCCAGCATGGTCCAGGCAGGTCCCCCCCCTCCTCTGGTGCCCACACTGGCAGCAAGGCAGGACCACTCACCTGCAGCACCTTCTCGTCATTGAGCTCAGTGAAGACAGTGCCTGTGATCTGGTTGGGTTTCAGGGCCACCCAGTTTAAGAGCGGCATTCTGAACTTGGTCTGGATGGGTTTCTTGGCCTTCATTCCTGGGACAGAGAGGGAGTGGTCACTGGGGCAGTAGTAGGTGCCATGGCTGGAAGGAACCTGGGCCCAGGCCCAGTGAGGACAGACAGAGCAGACTGGAGGCAGTAGGAGGCCCACAGACAGAGGGTCCTGGAGGATACTGAAGCCAGAGTACCCCCCCCACCGCACCTCCGCCTCGTCCCCCTGCCCTGGGCAGTCTACTCACCCGGGCCCATCTCTGAGCTAGGCCCTCCAAGAGCAGCAGAGGGACCTCCCGGAGGCGGTGGGGGCGGTGGAGGCACCGGCCCGTCAGCGCCGGGAGGCAGCGGTGGCGGCGGGGGTGGGGGCGGCTGGTCTCCCGGCAGCGGCGGCGGGGGCGGGGGCACCGGACTGCCTGGGAGGGGCGGGGCCAGTGGGGGCGCCAGGGGCGTGGCTTCCTGCTGGGAGGGGAGACCAGGTAGTGGGGGCGGCAGCGGCGGCGGTGGGGCTGCTGCTCCGGGAACCGGCTCTGCTGCAGGTGGGAGTTCTGAGCCCAGCGAGAACCGGGGAGGGGGCGGGGAGAAGGGCGTGTCAACTTCTTAGGTTGAGGGGTTGTGTCTCCGCCTCCCCGCCCTACGCATGCGCACTGGGCTCGTTGCGACCCACCCGCACCTGCCTGAGCCACGCCCACAATCCAAACCTACCTCTCCCCGCCTGAGATGTCCCCAGGCTCCCTCACGCAGGTCCCGGTTCCGCCATTCCTACCCCACCCGGCTTGAAGCCCCTGCACACCTGGGCTGGGGGAGCCGGTGGGCACCCCCGGAGTCGGGGCATCACTGCCGCTCGGAGTTGCCACAGCGACCGGGAGGATCTCGATGGAGACGGCATCCCCGGGCCCCCTCAGGATACGGATCAACCCCTTCTCCTCCAGCTCCTCCACTTTCAGCTCTAGCGCTGAGGGCTGCGCCGGGGCAGGGGCAGGCACTTTCTCAGGCTCAGAGGGACGTCTGGAGGTGCCCATGGGGGTCGATTCGCTGAAGCGCTCCTGCGAGCCCCCGGTGGGGGGTTAGTAACCACCGGCAAGCCTGGCACAGAGCCCCCATTTTCTTGCCGGGGTGGAGGGAGGTGTCAAGCCTAGAAGCCCCAAATGGTCTGTTCTTGGGAGTCCGTTCCCCCCCTGGCCCGGCCCACCCACCCCCCAACCCCCAGTCCCCCCAACCTCACCCGCAGGGTCTCCAACTCCTTTCGGGCCTGGCTTAGCTGCTTTTCCAGTTCTGCGATCTTGGCCATGGATTCGTTCTCCGCGTCCCGAAGCCGCTCTGTCAGCTGTGGCACCAGCACATGGTGAGCTCCCACCCGCAGCCGGGCATTAGCATGGGCACCGAGGGGGCGGCACCAGGCATGCCTGCCTGGAGGGCTAGGGGAGGCTGCCGGATGTGCTTAGCCCTGGGGTGCCGCGGGGTCAGCCGAGCCTGGCACTTGAACCCAAGTAGGTGAGGTACTGAGAGCACTAAAGTGCTCTCAGGAGGGGAAACCAAGGCACCACTGATGAGGGAGGGAGCTGGAGAGGAGACTGAGCTGGCAGGGGCCCCAGGCACCCAATTCCACCCAAACCAGGGCCTGGGGTCCGAGCACCTGGAGAGGAGGAGACCTGCCTTCCTTCCAATGAATGAACATTCATTCATTGAGAAAGGCACCCAAAGGATTCAGGTCAAACTCAGGGGTCCCCAGCTCACACCTAGAACCAGTGCCTGATATCGTGTGGGGCTCTGTGGGCCTACTCTGTGCTGGGCCAAGTTCAGGAGCAGCTCTCACCAGGGCCACCTGCTCCTGCAGCTCCTCCACGTGCTCCAGCACAGCATTCTTAGTCTCAGTGTCCTCCAGCAGCGCACCCACATCAAAAACATTGTCCAAGTAGGCCTGAATCTGCACCTGCAGCTTGTCACTCTCCGTGAGCCGAAGCCTCTGTCCCCAGATGGAAGGTTCAGGTTGAGGCCTGGTGTGAGGGATCTTTCCAGTAACCCCCATTACCACCAGAGCCCAGACAAAGGGGCCTGAGCCCTAGCCCACTTTTGTTTCTTTATTTTTTATTGAGATATAATTCATATACCATAAAATTCACTATTTTAAAGCGTACAATTCAGTAGTTTTTAGTATATTCACAAGGTTGTGCAAACCAGCACCACTATCTAATTTCAGAACATTTTCATCACCCCAAAAAGAAACCCTGTACCTGTTAGCAGTCACTCCCCATCCTCTCCTCTCCCAGCCCCTGGCAACCACCAATCTTACTGTCTCTATGGACTTACCTATTCCGGACATTTCGTATAAAGGAATCATACAATATATGGGCTTTGTGTCTGGCTTCTTTTCACTGAGCATAATAGCATAATGTTTTCAAGGCCCATCCACGTTCTACCATGTATCACTACTTTGCTCCTTTTCGTGGCTGAATAATATTCCATTGAATGGACGTATCACTCTAGCCTGCTTTTCACCTTTTGTTGATCCTGGTTTTCAAAAATCCAATCCCAAAGGCCCTGCTTCTCTGGGACGCCTCACAAAGAAATCAGAAGAAAGCTACAACTTCTCTGCTCAGGCTGAGCAACAAAGTACAAGCCCCTCTGCCCATCTTCCCCAGAGCAAGGAACTCCCCCATGACCCAGACCCATACAGCATGAGCCAGCTCCTGCTTTTGCCCAGTATCTCTGTGCTCCCCACTGTGTGCCTATCTGAGTCCGGTGCTCCCAGAGCCAGACCGAGGGCCACCGAGAGCCTGTTCTAGCACCTGAAACAACAGCTCTGTGGTCTGAGTGCCTATTTTGCGCAGGCACCACTCTATACATTTACAGTCTTTATTATTTCTATGATTCTCCTATCTTACAGATGGGAAAAGTGAGGCTTAGAGAGACGAGACCTATCTAAGGTCACATGAGCTAGGAAGTGACAGAGTCAGGATTTGAACCCAGGTCTGCCTGACCCCGGCACCTGTGCTAACCACTGAGCCATACTCTGCAGCAGGCAAGTGGTTAAGTCTCGGGGGAGTACAGGGCTCACCTCCAAGTACAGGTCCAGGCCCAGGTGGGTGAACTCATATTGCAGGAAGACGCGGAAGTTCATGTTCTCCACTGAATGTACCACAATGTTGATGAATTGCATGCAGGCCACCTGGGAGGCGGGGCAGTGAGCAGGTCTATGATCCTCTTGGTGGGGGGTTCTCAGTGACTTCCACCACCCCCCCATTTAACCCCAACTCCCCCACCCTTGCCACATTTCTCACCCCACTAACCCAGCTTTGTCCCACCCATATTTCTCCCACGTCCCCTCCTCCCAACCTCCCCTTCACTGACATCCGCCCCTCCCTCACCAACCACTCAGTCCTCATATCTGCAGGAGCTGAGCCCAGATCCCAGATACCCAGGCTCCTGACTGCTCCTGGCACCCGAGGGTGACCTGGCCCAGGCTGGGCTCCTGAGCTCACCATGAAGTCAATGTTGCTGTCCTCATTCCGGAAATATTCCATCAGCTTTTCAAAGCGGTGCTGCTCCCCACATACCTGGGTAGGAGGAATGGCTGTCACTGAGGTCCCAGTGACACACCTCCTCAGCTATCTTCCAGCTGCCCCCTTTATGCCTCTGTGAGCGCCTCTCAAGTTAAATCTAAGTCAGGCCACGTCACTCTTCTGCTCAAAACCTCTATTCCCTCTTGATCTCTCACAGCCCTCCCCAACACTGACCCATTCTGGCCACACTGGCGTCCTGGCACATTCCTACCTCAGGGCCTTTGCACCTGCTGTTCCACCTGCCTGATGTGCTCTTACTCAAGACAGCCACCACACCAATCCCTCACTTCCCTCACAACTTTGCTCAAATCTTACCTTCTCAATGAGGCTTCCTAACCACCCGGCAACCAGTTCCCCCTCCCCTGACAGCTTCCCTGACTTTTTTCCCCAAAGCATTTACGATTTCTTCATAGACTATGTAATTTGCTTATTTATTATGTCACTGACTATCTGTCTTCCCCTGCCTTCTTTGTTTCTTTTGTTCACTAATGTATCCCAAGTGCCCACTCTGTGCCTGACACATAGTAGGCCCTTGATAAATATTCATTAAAGGAATGCATTGATCCTATGCTGCCTTATGCATCATATTCTCATGCAGTTACTTCTTGCGAGCCTGTTAAACAGAGTCAGCAACTCCGAGATGTATGGATCAAGGCCAGTTTAGGCAGAGGTTCAGCAGATCCCCATAGTTGTCCCTGTCGCCCCAGGCAGTGCCCCTGCGTGACCCTGTACCTTCCCTTCAGATGAGGAAAGTCCCCAAATACCCACCCAGCGTCCCTAGCTGCCCCCAGCAGAAGCCACAATTGCCAGCAACAGGGCTCCAAGCAACACTAGAGGGCAAGTACATGTTTGGGTGGGGGCTCAATTACCTCCTTGAAGTTGTCAAAGGCGGAGAGGATGATATCGTGTCCTCCCCGAACCAGGCACACAGCCGCCAGCAGCTCCAGCACCAGAGCCTTGGTTCTGGGGAGAGAAGGGGCAGGCTGTCCCTTGCGAACAGGCAGGCCCCGCAGCAAAGGTGGATGTGGGCCTGACTAGGGGGGAGGACAGGGGAGCTGATGGGGTGGGAATGAGCCTGGGCAGTGGTCCTGAGAACTGAGGGGACAGAGTAGGCAAGGGGTGAAGTAGGAGGAGAATCTAGACATGGAGAAAGTTTAGGGGCCTGGACCTCACCTAGGGTTCTTGTTGTTGAGGCTCAGAGCAATCTCATTGACACAGGCTGGGTGGTTCATGACGAGGCTGAAGCCAGACTGGGGAGAAAGGAGAGGTCAGCTCCTCCAGGCAGACCCCCCCAGGGTTCTTTTTTTTTTTTTTTTGGCTGCGCGAACCTAGGGCCCCGGCAGTGAGAGCGTGGAGTCCTAACCACTGGACCACCAGGGAATTCCCAGGAAGTTCTTTATATCCAACCACGACCTCTTGGGTGGCAGCCAAAGCCTGGTGCCTCTTTTTAAATACCTTTGTCTGGGACTTCCCTGGTGGCGCAGTGGTTAAGAATCCGCCTGCCAATGCAGGGGACATGGGTGTGATCCTTGGTCCGGGAAGACCCCACATGCCGCGGAGCAACTAAGCCCGTGCGCCACAACTACTGAGCCTGAGCTCTAGAGCCCACGAGCCACAACTACTGAAGCCCGCACACCTAGAACCCGTGCTCCGCAACAAGAGAAGCCACTGCAGTGAGAAGCCCACGCACTGCAACGAAGAGTAGCCCCGCTCGCCACAACTAGAGAAAGCCCGCACACAGCAACAAAGACCCAACGCAGCCAAAAATTAATTAATTAATTAATTTAAAAATAATAATAAATAAATACCTTTGCTCAAAAGCCAGTGTCAAGACTCAGTACCTTGGACAAAGTGAGTCCTTTAAGGCCAGCTGAGTGAGGGAGGACCGGCTTCACCAATCACCCCTCCAGATGAAATAAGCCAGAGGCTGCTCTCCCTGGTGTGTGGCCTTTCTTAGTGGGGTGCCTAAGTCCCCACGTGAGGCATATCCAGGCCCCCAGCCATGTCCAGGGTATTCTAGGGGACCTAACCAGGAAGGTGCAGAAATCTGGGCTTCCCCTCAAGACTCATCAGCCTCAAGACCCTGAACTAACAGCCCAGATCCCCAGGGTTCTCCAATGGGGACAGGGTGGGGCACAGTTGGTCCCAGAACCTCAGCAGCTTAGGCAGCCCCCAGGGAGGACAGTCAGTGCCAATGCCCCGGGCCCACTGACCAACCTGGTAGTTCATGATGGCACGCAGACACATGATGCAGACGTGGACGTCATCCTTCTGGCTGACGATGCGGGAATTCCTCAGGGCCTTCCTGCTATGGGCCGGGGTCAGCCTGGGCAGGTGGAGAGGAGGCAGCAGGGGTCAGAGTCCCAAACCCAGCTTCCTATTCCCCCCACCACTCAGATGGCCACTGGAGTAAGAGGGGGCACATCTGGAAACTTCTGCTTCCCGTCCACCCAACCAAAGAGGCCAGCTGAGGGCCGGAAGTCTTCCTCAGTTCTTAGGCCTGGGACCTGGCATTTCCGGGGGGAGGTGAAGAGGCGGGGTCAGGGAAGCAAAGACCCCTAACAGCGACTTGGTATTAAAAAGAGTTGCTGAGGGCTTCCCTGGTGGCGCAGTGGTTGAGAATCTGCCTGCCAATGCAGGGGACACGGGTTCGAGCCCTGGTCTGGGAAGATCCCACATGCCGCGGAGCAACTAGGCCCGTGAGCCACAACTACTGAGCCTGCGCGTCTGGAGCCTGTGCTCCGCAACAAGAGAGGCCACGACAGTGAGAGGCCCGCGCACTGTGATGAAGAGTGGCCCCCGCTCGCCGCAACTAGAGAAAGCCCTCGCACAGAAACGAAGACCCAACACAGCCAAAAATAAATATAAAAATAAATTAAAAAAATAAAAATAAAAAAAAAAGAGTTGCTGATAGTGAAGATGATCCAGGACCTCGGAATAAGAATGGAGGCAAAGATTGAGAAGATGCAAGAAATGATTAACAAAGACCTAGAAGAATTAAAGAACAAACAAACAGAGATGACCAATACAATAACTGAAATGAAAACTACACTAGAAGGAATCAATAGCAGAATAACTGAGGCAGAAGAACGGATAAGTGACCTGGAAGACAGAATGGTGGAATTCACTGCTGCGGAACAGACTAAAGAAAAAAGAATGAAAAGAAATGAAGACAGCCTAAGAGACCTCTGGGACAACATTAAACGCAACAACATTCGCATTATAGGGGTCCCAGAAGGAGAAGAGAGAGAGAAAGGGCCAGAGAAAATATTTGAAGAGATTATAGTCGAAAACTTCCCTAACATGGGAAAGGAAATAGTCACCCAAGTCCAGGAAGCGCAGAGAGTCCCATACAGGATAAACCCAAGGAGAAACACGCCGAGACACATAGTAATCAAAGTGGCAAAAATTAAAGACAAAGAAAAATTATTGAAAGCAGCAAGGGAAAAACGACAAATAACATACAAGGGAACTCCCATAAGGTTAACAGCTGATTTCTCAGCAGAAACTCTGCAAGCCAGAAGGGAGTGGCATGATATACTTAAAGTGATGAAAGGGAAGAACCTACAACCAAGATTACTCTAGCCGGCAAGGATCTCATTTAGATTTGATGGAGAAATCAAAAGCTTTACAGACAAGCAAAAGCTAAGAGAATTCAGCACCACCCAACCAGCTCTACAACAAATGCTAAAGGAACTTCTCTAAGTGGGAAACACAAGAGAAGAAAAGGACCTACAAAAACAAACCCAAAACAATTAAGAAAATGGTCATAGGAACATACATATCGATAATTACCTTAAACGTGAATGGATTAAATGCCCCAACCAAAAGACATAGACTGGCTGAATGGATACAAAAACAAGACCTATATATATGCTGTCTACAAGAGACCCACTTTAGACCTAGGGACACATACACACTGAAAGTGAGGGGATGGAAAAAGATATTCCATGCAAATGGAAATCAAAAGAAAGCTGGAGTAGCTATACTCATATCAGATAAAATAAACTTTAAAATAAAGAATGTTACAAGAGACAAGGAAGGACACTACATAATGATCAGGGGATCAATCCAAGAAGAAGACAATTTATAACAATTATAAATATATATGCACCCAACACAGGAGCACCTCAATACATAAGGCAACTGCTAACAGCTATAAAAGAGGAAATTGACAGTAACACAATCATAGTGGGGGACTTTAACACCTCACTTACACCAATGGACAGATCATCCAAAATGGAAATAAATAAGGAAACAGAAGCTTTAAATGACACAATAGACCAGATAGATTTAATTGATATATATAGGACATTCCATCCAAAAACAGCAGATTACACGTTCTTCTCAAGTGCGCACGGAACATTCTCCAGGATAGATCACATCTTGGGTCACAAATCAAGCCTCAGTAACTTTAAGAAAACTGAAATCATATCAAGCGTCTTTTCTGACCACAACGCTATGAGATTAGAAATGAATTACAGGGACAAAAACGTAAAAAAGACAAACACATGGAGGCTAAACAATACGTTACTAAATAACCAAGAGATCACTGAAGAAATCAAAGAGGAAATAAAAAAATACCTAGAGACAAATGACAATGAAAACACGACGACCCAAAACCTATGGGATGCAGCGAAAGCAGTTCTAAGAGGGAAGTTTATAGCTATACAAGCCTACCTCAAGAAACAAGAAAAATCTCAAGTAAACAATCTAACCTTACACCTAAAGAAACTAGAGAAAGAAGAACAAACAAAACCCAAAGTTAGCAGAAGGAAAGAAATCATAAAGATCAGAGCGGAAATACATGAAATAGAAACAAAGAAAACAATAGCAAAGATCAATAAAACTAAAAGTTGGTTCTTTGAGAAGATAAACAAAATTGATAAGCCATTAGCCAGACTCATCAAGAAAAAGAGGGAGAGGACTCAAATCAATAAAATCAGAAATGAAAAAGGAGAAGTTACAACAGACACCGCAGAAATACAAAGCATCCTAAGAGACTGCTACAAGCAACTTTATGCCAATAAAATGGACAACCTGGAAGAAATGGACAAATTTTTAGAAAGGTATAAACTTCCAAGACTGAACCAGGAAGAAACAGAAAATATGAACAGACCAATCACAAGTAATGAAATTGAAACTGTGATTAAAAATCTTCCAACAAACAAAAGTCCAGGACCCGATGGCTTCACAGGTGAATTCTATCAAACATTTAGAGAAGAGCTAACACCCATCCTTCTCAAACTCTTCCAAAAAATTGCAGAGGAAGGAACACTCCCAAACTCATTCTATGAGGCCACCATCACCCTGATACCAAAACCAGACAAAGACACTACAAAAAAAGAAAATTACAGACCAATATCATTGATGAATATAGATGCAAAAATCCTCAACAAAATACTAGCAAACAGAATCCAACAACACAGTAAAAGGATCATACACCACGATCAAGTGGGATTTATCCCAGGGATGCGAGGATTCTTCAATATACGCAAATCAATCAATGTGATACACCATATTAACAAGTTGAAGAATAAAAACCATATGATCATCTCAATAGATGCAGAAAAAGCTTTTGACAAAATTCAACACCCATTTATGATAAAAACTCTCCAGAAAGTGGGCATAGAGGGAACCTACCTCAACATAATAAAGGCCATATATGACAAACCCACAGCAAACATCATTCTCAATGGTGAAAAACTGAAAGCATTTCCTCTAAGATCAGGAACGAGACAAGGATGTCCACTCTCACCACTATTATTCAACATAGTTCTGGAAGTCCTAGCCACGGCAATCAGAGAAGAAAAAGAAATAAAAGGAATACAAATTGGAAAAGAAGAAGTAAAACTGTCACTGTTTGCGGATGACATGATACTATACACAGAGAATCCTAAAACTGCCACCAGAAAACTGCTAGAGCTAATTAATGAATATGGTAACGTTGCAGGATACAAAATTAATGCACAGAAATCTCTTGCATTCCTATACACTAATGATGAAAAATCTGAAAGAGAAATTATGGAAACACTCCCATTTACCATTGCAACAAAAAGAATAAAATACCTAGGAATAAACCTACCTAGGGAGACAAAAGACCTGTATGCAGAAAACTATAAGACACTGATGAAAGAAATTAAAGATGATACCAACAGATGGAGAGATATACCATGTTCTTGGATTGGAAGAGTCAACATTGTGAAAATGAGTATACTACCCAAAGCAATCTAGAGATTCAATGCAATCCCTATCAAATTACCAATGGCATTTTTTACGGAGCTAGAACAAATCATCTTAAAATTTGTATGGAGACACAAAAGACCCCGAATAGCCAAAGCAGTCTTGAGGCAAAAAAATGGAGCTGGAGGAATCAGACTCCCTGACTTCAGACTCTACTACAAAGCTACAGTAATCAAGACAATATGGTACTGGCACAAAAACAGAAACATAGATCAATGGAACAAGATAGAAAGCCCAGAGATTAACCCACGCACCTATGGTCAACTCATCTATGACAAAGGAGGCAAAGATATACAATGGAGAAAAGACAGTCTCTTCAATAAGTGGTGCTGGGAAAACTGGACAGCTACATGTAAAAGAATGAAATTAGAATACTCCCTAACACCATACACAAAAATAAACTCAAAATGGATTAGGGACCTAAATATAAGACTGGACACTATAAAACTCTTAGAGGAAAACATAGGAAGAACACTCTTTGACATAAATCACAGCAAGATCTTTTTTGATCCACCTCCTAGAGTAATGGAAATAAAAACAAAAATAAAAAAATTAAAAAAAAAAGAGTTGCTGTATTGTGGGGATGGAGAGCTTATAGAGGGAAAAAACCGCCAAAGCTTGTGAACGGCCATGAAAATGCTCTCCACAAGGTGGCGCTCACAGCCACGTGAGTTTACCTTGCATCTTGACAATTCAGGCTGCCATGGGTCAAATCCCAGCTCACTGATTACTAGGCATGCATGTTACTTAATCTCCCTGGGCCTCAGTTTCCTCTTTTGTAAAATAGGAATTGTAATAACAGTACCTTCCTGATAGGGTTGTTGGGACTATGAAATGAGCTTAGAACACTGCCTGGCACATAGTAAGTGCTCTATGAATGGTTTTGCTGATTCTTTGCTAAAAGAAACGTGATTTTTTTCCATTGTCCCAGAACCGCCAATCAATACTGGAAGGCCCCACTCCTCGTTCTTCCCACCACATCTCCCTTTTCCCGTCATTGCTCAAACGTGCCTCTGAGTCTTTGCTTGTGCTGTTCCTTCTGCCTGAAATGCCCTTCCCTGTTCCCACCACTGCTTCTAAAGCCTGTATCCATCTGCAAGACACAGTTCCAGTGTCATCTCTTCTGGGAAGCCTTCCTGATGCCCCAGGCAGTGGCCACCTCCCTACTCAGAGTTCCCAGTCATATTTCCATGACAACCTGTCACACACTTGTCTCCTACTAGATGGAAGGCTCCCAAGGGCAGGGTAATCTGTCACCTGAGAATCTACCACCATGCCTGGTACATAGTAAATGCTAAAAAAATGTTTGTGGAATGAATGAATGAATGAATGAACAAAGAAATATATTGTGAGAGTTTGGAGCTTAAGATGAAGTTGGCTTCCTAGACCCAGAGTGGGAAGGAAGGTACCTGGGGTCCACATGAGGCTCCAGGGCCATCTCCTTCCCTCTCCCCACCTCCCAGCAGATGTCATAAGTTAGGGTGGGCTGATGTATCCGAAGCAGCTGAATCCAGGGGTGTCACCTGAGTTGAACACCTCACCCAACCCCACCACCACCCTGGAAGCTGACCAGGCATGCACCTGCCCCTAGGCGGCTACATACCGGGGAGAAGGGGGGCATCTGGAGTCCGCATGGGAGAAAACAGGGGGTTAGATGATACAAAAGGGGTCCCACCGACCCCGAAACCCACTCCTTATCTCAGACCCCACCGAGATTCCAGCCTCTAAGTGCACCCCAGAGGCTTCTTAACACACCAATCTCCCGAGCCCTGGGTGAGGCCCTTACTCTGATCCCCGATGCCAGGCTACCCCTCCCACCACCCCCAGGGCCCTGGTGGAGCAGGCTGGGTACAGCCGCCCAGGGGTGAATTCTCCATTCACCCCGCCACCTGCCACCCCCCCAGGGGGCCCACATACTTGATGGTCAGGTGGCGGCTCTTGGGCTGTGGCAGCAAGGATGAGGGCGGGCCCTTGCTGAGATCTTCCACCGACTGCTCCAGCGGCTTGCTCTTCTCGGAGCCCGGGGCCCCATTGTCTGTGCTCTCCATGTAGTACCTGTGGGGGTTAGACTGGGGATGGAGGCCAACACTGCAGGGCACTTCAGAGGGGGTGGGGGGAACCCAGGGAGAGACAGATCTGCAGGAGAGACTGGGGGCAGGATAGGAGGCTGTGTTCTTGGCGCTGTGCTGGGCCTAGCAGGTCCCAGCTGGCCACCGCAGGCCACCTCCCTCCCCGTCCAAGGCAGGCCATCAGGAAGGGGCCTTGCTCAAGCCAACTGCAGGGCTCCAGGATGGACCCAGTCTAAGTTGCCTGGAAGCGGCCCGAGGAGTGGGCGAGGCGCAGGAAGGCACGGACTCTGGGGGGGGCACCAGGGCAGGGCCAGGCTTACGTGACAGAGCACTGCACGAAGGCCAGGTACTCGAGCAGCACATCCAGGCCACGGTTCTCCTCGTTGAGGAACTCCTGCACCCACCTGCAGGGCACAGGGCTCCCTGAGTGCCGCCCAGGAAGGAAGTCCTGCCCAGTGTTGGCACAGAACGGGCACAGCAAGGGGCCCTGGGCTGCCCTTTCCCAGGAAGACAGCCACCAGCCCTGGCCTCGGAAGACCCAGTGACGCCAGGGGATGATGGTGGAAACCTCGGGCAGGACCCACGGCCCAGCCATGCCTCAAGGGGCAGGCAGAGGGTGGGCAAGAGAGGACACCCAGCCTGGAGGGGGCCCATAGGCATAGCCTGTGGGGGTATGGGGGGATAACAAGGGGACCCCAGGGGCTGCCTGCTGGCAGAGCTCTCCCCCTCCCCCGACCTCCCCAGGGAAATCTGAGCCCTTGCTCACCCAATGTGGTTGGTCCTCAGGGAGGTCTCCAACTCCCGTAGCACCTGGGTGGACTCCTGAACTCTCCTCTTAAACTGGGAGCCAAGAAGAGGGGAGTCTGGTGGGTGGAGCCCGGGCCTCAGCCCACAGTGCCTGCCCACCCCGACAGCTGGCCTTTCATGCTCGGCTGTCTCCACCACCTCCACACACCTGCCCAGCAGAATAAGCATACTCAGGCCACACACACGCCCCCCTATACAGACACACAGGGTGCACACCACACGGCCATGCACAGACACGAAAGAGGCACACGCGTCTCTAGACACAGACATACAACGCGCGCGCGCACACACACACACACCCATATATGAGGACAAAGGGTACACACACATTCAAACATGAACACCCTGGGTACACACACACGTGCATATCCATACACAAGTACAGTGGGTACACAGACATAAGACACTCACATATCCACACACAGACACAGGGGGTACACACACACACACCCCTATACAAAGACTCAAGGATACACATACATCCATATGTGGACACAAAAGGACGTACATAATACACACATGCACATCCATGCCTGGGCACACAGTGTGCACACATGCACACACACTACACAAGTACACACAAGTGTACACATCTGAGTACAAATAGGAGCTGCAGAGGAACCCGTGAAAGTGCACGTCCAGGGCACTCTCAGTCCCCTGTAAATACCCACACACACTCGTCCATGTACCCACACAGGCCTGCGGAAAAGTCTACACACACAGTTACTCCAGCTGCCCAGAGCTTGGAAAGTGCAGGGGGAAAGGGACAGAGGAAAAGGGGGAGACATATACCCCTAAGTTGGACATCCAATCTGCTGCTACCTTTCGGCTGACCCCACCGATTTCCAGGTAGCTCTTCAGCTTCTGGATATAGGCTTCAGGGGGGTTCTTGACTTGAAACCGCTCCTGCGGAGATGGAGTAGGATGTACAAGGGACCAGCCAGGGCCACCCCAGGGCAAATGGCCAGCCCCTGTCCCAGAGTCCCTTTCTCAGCTCTGACCCAAGGTCCCAGGCTGCCTTAAGACCCCCCTGAATACCAAAGGCATAAACCCAAACGTTCCGTCTGCCACTTGAAAAGACCCCAGTCCCCGGCCAGGCCGTCCCTTGGTCTATGGCCACAGGCCTAGAACAGCCTGGGTGGAGTGTGGAGGGGTCAGTCCTACTATACACCCCACCCTGGAGGGGGAGACTCAGGCAGGCCAGTGGGTGGCACTCTCCCAGCCCTGTGCCCTCCCTGGGCCACATCCCAGCCCAGAAGTGGGAGTACCAGGAGGAAGAACACTCTGGAAGGGCCTTATGAAGCGCCCAGCTCCTAGCAGGCTGGGGGCCCCTCCCGCAGGGCTCCGCCCCAGTCTTCTCATTCACCTGTGTGTGTGCACGCGCACGTGACCTGTGCTCAATAAAACAATCCTTAACTCCCCCACCCCATCCAGGGCTCCAGGAGCCACTCACAAAAGAGGCAGGGGCCCCACTAGAGGCCCTCCACCCAAAGGAGCTCCCACCCTTCCCAGTCCAGACCCCTCAGATATGCCCAGCCACCCCCCTCAACCTCCCACTTCTCCCAGGCCTCTGTGAGCTCAACCTGAGATGCCAGGCCAAGGGGCAGGGACCCCTACCCCAGCCCCAAAGCCTCCGGAGGCAGCTCCCCACCCTCTCCCCATAGCCCTGCCCTCACCCCCCAGACCCCTGCTCTGCCAGCTCATCCCATTCTGGTCCATTAGCAGAAGCCGAAGGCCCAGCCCTAGCTCCCAGGAGAGGCTCCCTGCTCCCCAACTCCCCACCCCCAGCCTCCAGGGCCACAGGCCCGCCTCCCTCCCTCTCTGAATCACTGTGGCAGCCAGGACCCTCCCTGCCACAGCAGGGGTCCTCCCTGCTACCTCGGACAGCAGCCCTACTGCTGAAGGGGCTGGGGCAGCCAAGAGAGCCAGGGAGGTGGCAAGTCCACGTGCCCCACTGAGAACCGGGAGACGGGGGCTCTAGTCCCTGCTCTGCCACTTGGGAGCTGGCTGACTTGGGGAACTGCTTGGTTGACTGCAGCTCCTCTGGATCCAAGGTCAAAGGAGGACAGGAATTCCTGACCCTCCTCCCCACCTCCCATGGGGTGGAATGAAGATGTCCAGCCCTAGGGCTGCCCCTTCTCTTCCCCAGCCCAGAGCTGGAGGGTGGGCAGAGGCTTCGCCGGGAAGCTCAGCAAGGAGCATGGGGACACGGCCCTAGCTGCACTGGCCAGTACCCTGGACCAGCCCCTGCCAGCTCTTCAGAGGGCAGACCCAGCCCTGCTCGTGACTCATAAGGTCCCTGGGGAGGCCCAGGCCCAAGAGAGGGGGATTCCAGAGTCCTGCATATGTCCTCAGCACCCTCCCCAGATGCTAGGCTGGCCTCTGGGCAGGGTCTTGGCCCTGTGGCAGCGTGGCAGTGTCGCCTCTCCTGCCAGCCCCAGCCTGGCCAGGGCAGGGCACCCTGATGACGGAAGGGGCCTGTGCCCACCTGGTCACAGATGAGCTCCCACTTCTTCTCGTTGTCATACTGGCTCAGCAGCTGGACCTTGTCCGGGGGCAAGTTCATGCAGTTCTGGGGAGGAAGACGACAAGATAAAGATGCTGAGTCTGGGGCCCTAACACAAGGGGGAGAGGAGCATGGGCATTTTCAGGGAACCCACTAGAGGCCAGCTCCCTAGTAGGCCTGTCATTCATATGAGTCCCGTCACCACATCACCCCCGGAAATAAGTAGCATTAGCCAACGAGAACACCGAGACCCAGAGATGGAGCACCTTTCCGAAGGCCCAACAGCTAGAAAGTGACACTGGGATTTGAATCCAAGTCTGCCTGACTCCAGGGCCTGGGCTCTATCACCCCTAAATCGCCCCCCTGGCACAACTGGCATGGAGGCAGGAGCGTGGGTTCGCAGCCTAACTTCCTGGGGCCTCAGGCACCTCTGGGCTCGTTTCCCCACATGTGATAAGGGGGTATCATCTCTTCTCCCATTTGCATGGGAAGCTAACAGGGACCCATCTCTGGCCAGGCCCAAGTGTGGCCAGGCGTGGACTGTGCCCCGTTCCCACATGCCACCAAACAACACGTGTATGCGGTCCCAGCCCAGGGCACCAGTGTCTCACGAACACCACAAAGCCTCTGCAAGGACAGCAGCCAGCAGCCCCCGTCCCTCTCCAGCCCCCTCCCACTTGGTCACTTCGGGACAGACCGAGGGAGATGAGGTCAGATGGGCAGGGATTTCCAAGCAGGTGCATGGTGGCTGCAGGGCCCGGGGGGATTCCAGGGGAAGGTCACCCACTTACAGGAACCAGGGAGAGCAGCCAGCACGCTGGGTCTGTGGTGCTGGTGGCCCAGGCTGGGACTCCCCTCAAGAGCTAAGAAAGGTCAGCACTGCTCTGCCTGGGTCCTCCTCCCCCAGCCACAGATGACAAGGGTACAATGTGCCTGCCAAACTTCTCCCCACAGGACAGGCTTAGTGTCCCACCTGGTGCTATGGAATCACCAGGTGCCACCAGCACTAGGAGCTCCCTGGACCCCCAGGACTTGGCGTGTCTCCCTAAAAGAACCAGCAGGTGACGCCAGTTCACCCCGATTCAGTAAACCCCAGGTTTATTGAGGGTCTACTATATGTCAGGCTCCAAAAGACAGTTCTGGCCCTCAAGGAGCTTAGTCTGTACTGGGGATGTGGGAGCCCCAGGGAGCCCCAGCCCAGGGTAGAAGAGGCCCCTGTCACCAGCTCTGATGGCTCAGACTACACATCCTCAGTCACACGGCCCTGAGAGGAGGCCACAGCTGGAGCAGAGAAGGGGTCACACCCACCCAAGGCTTCTCGGCCAGCTTCCTCTCCCGGGTGCTAGGCCTAATTCTGGGGCTCTGGCCAGACCTCACCCCGAAAATCACTGCCTTAGGTCGGCCCCAGACAACAGGAAGCTTGGTACCCTCTGCCCCGGTTGCCCAAGCTTTCCGGCCGGGGCCCCACTTGAGAGGTGAAACTGCCCATCCACCAGGCCCTCTCCCCTGGGCCGGCTGGGCATGGCGATACGTCATTCCTCTCCTCCGTTGCGAAAGTGAGCCCAGATTGAGGAAACCGCCTGCGGTCTCATCTACTGCACGCCCCCCACCAACCTGCCAACAGCCAGGACAGCTCCTGCCCCATGAGAGGGACTGCCCAGGAAGGGGTCCTGGAGCCCAGAGAAGGACGTACCTGGCCAGGGAGGCTTCCCTGGGGCCATTCTCTGTCTCTGTCTCTCTCTCTCTTTCTCCCTGGTCCCTCCAGATCCATCCCCACCTCACAGAGACCCAGGGTGGGGCAGGGCCGAGGTGGGGGTGGGGGTCAAGGCTGAGGGGGGAGGAGGAAGCAGAGAGAGAAGGCAGGCGATGCCAGGGAAACTGGACCAGCGGCCAGCACGGGGGAGGAGGTGGTGGCGGGGGAAGGAGGGCACAGAGGAGTGAGGGGGATGGCTCAGCAGCTGAGCCTTAGAGGAGATCGCCGCTTCCTGACATGGGTCCATCTGGGCCCTCACCCACCCTGGGGACTTGCTGGCTCCAGGAGTGGCCCCAGTGGCACTTCTAGAGACAGCAACTAATCATCATAATGACTCTGACAACTGTGGTGCCAGCTTTGCCCGAAGGCTTACCAGCCCTGCTCACAGATGGCAGCCTTCCACCCTCACCACCATTATTGGCACTGCTATTAGTCCCATCCCACAGGTGAAGCACAGATTAGTTTAGTAACCTGCCCAAGGTTATGAACCCAGTAAGAGGGGAGCCGGGCTGACTTTGAGCCCTGAGCCAACTCAGAACCAGCGCCCATGTCCACTCCCCCAGTTCAGCCCATGGTTATTACTTGGGAGGGGGAGGTCTCTGCTGGGCCAGCGCCCCTGTCCCAGCAGTGGTGGAGGGCAAGGCACCCCTTTGCCCCTTCCCCACCTGGGCCTCCTCAGGCCCCCGGGCCTCCATACCAGCCTGCCAGACGGGCTAAATTTAGGCTCGGAAATCAGAAATAGCTCTGACAGCGCTGAGCACTAATTAGCAGCTGTTCCTCGGCTGTGCCCACAGAGGAGATGGGTACCCTAGGGAGCAGGAGAGAGACCAGCAATGCCACTCACTCAGAGCGGGGTGAGGCCATCCTGGAAACAGTGACAGACCCCCAGACTCGGGGCCCTTAGCAAGGAGGGAGCGCCATGGGGCTGGGGACTGGGAGACAAGCAGAAGGTTGGCTGATGGCCCTCAGATGGGACAGGGAAGGACCGGGAAGTCCAGGTGTGCGTGGCGGGGGGGTGGGGGAACACCCGCCTCCTGTGAGGGGTGGAGGGGGGGTGGCTGTGATGTGGAGGAACCCGAGCGGGATTCAGGGGACCCAGGCTCTGGGCCCACCTAGCCTGACTGCTTCTTTGTCTCCTTGAGCCTCAACTTCCTCCTCCATAAAGTGGGCACACTTCCCTCCTGCCTCAGACTCACCAGGCTCCCAGGAACACTTCAGTGAGAAGCTGTGTGGGTTTTTTTTGGTTTGTTTGTTTTTGTTTTTTTAACATCTTTATTGGAGTGTAATTGCTTTACAATGGTGTGTTAGCTTCTGCTATATAACAAAGTGAATCAGCCATACGTATGCATATATCCCCATATCTCCTCCCTCTTGCGTCTCCCTCCCACCCTCCCTATCCCACGCCTCTAGGTGGACACAAAGCACCGAGCTGATCTCCCTGTGCTATGCAGCTGCTTCCCACTAGCTAGCTATTTTACGTTTGGTAGTGTATATATGTCCATGCCACTCTCTCACTTCATCCCAGCTTCCCCTTCCCCCTCCCCGTGTCCTCAAGTCCATTCTCTACATCTGCGTCTTTATTCCTGTCCTGTCCCTAGGTTAGAAGCTGTGTTTTGATGTAACAATACTCTTCAGGGACATACCACTATGAAGAGGCATGTCACAGGTTGGGGGGGTCAAGGGAGTCCACTGAAGACCCCAAGGTGGGGGCTGTGTGGCAGACAGAAGTTGGTGAAAACATTCGGAGAAGCAGACCTGTCTCCAAGGCTTGGCCAAAAATGAACTGAGCCTTCAGCTCCCACCCGCTGCTGCCCTTCACACTTTGCGAAGAGGGAGATAGGTTTCACCTCTCAAGGTGTGGCCAAGAGAAGGAGCTGTTTCCCTGCTCCTCCTATTAGAATGGGTGAGGGTCATTCCCCTCCTTCCCTGCCCCCTCTCTGTGTGTCAGAGGGACCTCCAGCCCTGCACACCCAAGGCCAGTCCCTTGCAGGCCGCCCCCCATCCCAACACTGACATGTGGGCAGGTGTCCCTGGAGACTGAAGGGGCTCCGGCTACATGTGGACACAGTCACACCCTCCAGTTTCACTTTTAGTTTGAGCTGAGACTATGTCCCAACCCACCTGCCCACCGTCTCCCTAGGAAGCCCAGCCCTTCAAGCCCCAGGATGCCCTTGAACTTAGGCACAAGCCCGTCTCACATCAGCCCCACAGGTATTCCACAGCCTGATGGGTCCAGAAGCCAGCCCTGTCCCCCGGCCCCACTTCCCCATCCATCTCCCCTGCCCACCTATACATGGCCTCAAGCTTGGTTTTAGAGCTCTCAGGGCATCTCCAAAAACAACCAACGTTATCCTCTTTTAAAAATTCTGGTATATAGATTTTCTAGGGCTCATCTAAGCAATCCCAGGCTTAGAGGAGGGTGTGGGGTAACCCGGCCCTAGGGTGCTAAGAACCCCAAAAAGCTAACAGCTTCTCCCATCAGGGTTGAAGTGTCCCCATGGCAGGAACAAGGGCAAGCAGGGTAGGAGCCAGGGCAGCAGGCACTGCCCTTGTAATCCAGGCTGGTAGGAGAATAACGACAACAACAATAATTAATATTCCCCCAAACATTCAATCCGCGCTAGGTGCCATGCTAAGGGCTTTACCTCTATTAACTCATTTAAATCTCAACAACAAGCCTACAAAGTAGATACTATTATAATCCCCTTTTCACAAACGGTAAACTGAGGCACAGAGCCATTAAGCTGCTTGCCCAAGGTGACCTAGCTGGCAAGCTGGTAAGAAGACTCAGTTTCCTCGGAAGAAGGAGCGCTCAGAGCAATGAGAAACATGGGTCCTGGCCTCCCAGGGGTCTTCTGCAGACAGCCTGGCCCCTGCGCCTGTCTGAGGAACCAGGAACAGCCGGCCCCATTTCCTGCCACCCAGCACCCTACGTTTCCTGTTGTTGCCCACACTGAGCTCTTACTCACTGGGGAACCCCCCCTCACCAGCACACCCTCTCTCTGCGGGAAGTGGAGGCCTCCCCACCCCTCCCCATGTGCACACAGCTACCGTTAGTGCCACCGCTGCCCCACCCTCCAGGAGAGGTGGGCCCTCCCTCTCGTGGTTTCCGGCCACCAGGCAGTTTTCATCTAGGCCCCTCTGTGGCTGACGTGCGTGATGGCAGGGAGGGCAGCCTGGCCTGTGATGGCTGAAGACTAAAGACGGCACCCATGGTTGGTCTTGGAAATGGAGGTGGGGGGAGGGAAGAGGCAGGGTCTGGGCTCCTTCACCTCGAAGGGCCCCAAGATGAAGAGGACCAGGTCAGCCTCAACATCATCCCGTCCTCACAGTGGACAGTGTTTATTGAGCACTTGTTCTGTGTCAGGCATTGTGCTAAGCACTCTATTTAATCCCCTCAACTCTATTTAATCCCTTCAGCAACCCTAGCAGGCCGGCATATACGCTTTTTTTGGGGGGGGGCCGCACTGCGCTGCACGCGGGATCTTAGTTCCCCAACCAGGGATGGAACCCGCGCCCCCTGCAGTGGAAGCGAGGAGTCCTAACCACTGGACCACCAGGGAATTCCCTGGCATATACCATTTTTATCTTTTTACACAGGAGGAAAACTGAAGCTCGGAGAAGGTGGGTAACTTGTTCAAGGTCACACAGGTAGTAAGTGGCAAAGACAAAACTCAACTTCCAAACTTCATGACCCCAAAGCCCGGGAAGCTACTCAGCCTTCCCTGTGAGTAACCCCTGCCTTTCTCAGAGGCAGGGAGGGCTGAGCCACCTTCCAGGGCTCCATGCTCCCAGGAAAAATTTAGAGGTGGCCCCAAGAGCAGCCCCACCTGCTCCTGCCCATCTCCCCCAGCTCTTTGCCAACTGGTCCCAGATGTCACTGTGAATCATGCCTACCGCATCCCTGGGTTTCCAGGGGCAGCATGTGCCAGCGCTGCCTGCTGGGAATGGCACCCCACGGCCTCTGCCCAGCCCAGCCTCTGACACGGGGCCACAACCCCATTGGGATCCTCCATGTGAGACCCCAGAGATGGGAGGCACAGGGCCTAAGCGACCCACAGCTCCATGCGCCAAACTTCTTCTGCCCCACCCCAGAGGAGGGAGCTGGCTGAGGAGGCAGTGCCTCGGTCACAGCCTACAGAATGGAGACACCCACCTCTGCCCTTCACTCCCAGTCCCAGCCCCAGCAGGGAAGGAGTCCAGCTAAAAGCAGGACTCCCAGCATCCACACCCTGCCAGGGACTGCCCTGACCTCCCCACACAGCCTGGACAAGTGCCCACCACCCTAGGCACATGCTAAGGGCACCCCAGGGTGCCAGGCCCCATCAGGTAAATTCCTCTTCTCTTGAATGGCAGCATCACTTGGACTCAAGCACATCACAGCGCCTTCCCTTGATCCCTTTGCCCCAAGGTTAGAGGCTCCTCCCCGCCCAGACACATCAGGGGTGTCCTAGGCCAGGCCGTAAGCCTGGCACTTCTGGCAGGCCTGGAAAGAGTGCCCTGCCACCCCAAACCCTGACCCCTGCAGGGGAAGGCCTGAAGAGGCTGGAAGACACCCAGCATTCAGCGTGGCGTAGGAGAGGCGACAGCATGGAGCTTGGCGGGCTGGTTTTCCCACCATTGCAGCAGGCAGCCATCACTCCTCCACTGTTGCTAAGGCAGCAGGTGGAAACCCTGGATCAACCTGCTCTTCCTCCCCACCACCATTTAAGCAAGGGCACCCCTCTCTCTCAGAGCCTCCTCAGAAAAGTAGCTCCCACCACCCATTCTTGCATGGGAAAAAGGCTGCCCAGGGGGAAAGGGAGAACAGCACCCTCATCTCCTGCCTGGCAGTGGGCCTCGGTCAGGATACCCTTAACCCACAAGAGGAGTTCCACAGCCAGAAGCCAAGGAGTGGTTTTAGATTTCAGGATCCTACTCCCCACCAGGGATGAAAGGGCTGAGCTTCAGTGAAAGGAAGAGCTTCCCTGGGGCCATGTGACTAGATCCCAAGGGGAGGGCTGTGCTTCCCCCTTCCAGACTACGGGATCCCCTGGGGGTGGGAGGCCCACCACTCATCAGTCTGAGATTCTTCTCCTTTTATTAATTTTTTTTTTTAAGGATTTTATATTTATTTATTTATTTATTTGGCTGTGTTGGGTCTTCGTTGATGCACATGGGCTTTCTCTAGTTGCAGCGAGCGGGGGCTACCCTTTCATTGGGGTGTGCGGGCTTCTCATTGCGGTGGCTTCTCTTGCTGCGGAGCATGGGCTCTAGGCGCGCGGGCTTCAGTAGTTGTGGCTCGCGGGCTCTAGAGCGCAGGCTCAGTAGTTGTGGCGAACGGGCTTAGCTGCACGGCATGTGGGATCTTCCTGGACCAGGGCTCAAACCCGTGTCCCCTGCATTGGCAGGCGGATTATTAACCACTGTGCCACCAGGGAAGCCCTCTTCTTTAGACATTCACTGAGGACAGGGCTCAGCTCTGGCCAAGGAGGCAGTGCTCAGATGGAGGCACTCCCTGTAATCCCCGTCACTGGGACTATAGTTTTAGCCAAATCTGCATCCCCCCCCCCACCTCTCCCACCCCCGCCAGCCTCAGGCAGGGGCCAAGGGTATAGTCCCAGGGCACAGTGAGGAGTGCGGAACGAGGTTCTTAGCCAAGTGACCTTGGGTTGGGTGCCTTCTGTGCATACAAGACATGGGACAGGCTGATCCATCCCCAGGAAGAAGGGGGAAGTGTAAACACACTGGGGTTCCTTGGGGAGGGGGGCGGTGAACCCCAGTGGGTGCTGCTGCCCTAGATTTCTACCTAGCCACCACCGCTTTCTCCACCAGGACACCTTCGGACCCCTCTCTGGGCCTTCACCCTCCACGCCCTGGTTCTCAGGGAACTCCCAGTGGCATTTAGTGTCAGACTCAGCCAATCAGAGCTAAGGCCAAAAAAAACGCAAGCATGGCAGTCAAGTCCTACACAGGCATCAGAACCTCACCACTTGACTTTTGGATTTTCCAGTGGTCTGAATTATTCACCCAGCTCCTCCCATTAGGTGTGTGTAACAGAGAACAGACTGGGACCTGGACCTCACCCTGAGAGCCCATCCCCCCCATCCATAGACACACACTTAAGGGGAAAGACAGACTGGTGTCCTCCCAGTCAGGCTGGCCAAGGTCCAGGGATCCACCACCAACTCAGGCTCTCCAGAAACCGTCTATCTCATTCTTCCCCCTCCCCCTTCTGCTCCGCTCAACTCAGCTTTGTGAAGCCATGGGTTTGGGGAAAGGGAAGCAGGTGGAGAGGTGGGGTATTTGGGGACTAGCCTGATGTGAGGTGTCCCTCAGCGTCCCTCCCTCTCAACGAATCAAGCAAGGTGACTTCACATGGACAGATCAGACCCCACCCCACCCTACAGCTCCTCCAAATCCCTCCCAGTCTTTCTCCTGGGAGGGGGCAGCAGACAAGATTTCCAGGAACTGGGAGGAGGGGCCACACAGGGGATCTGGCAAGTAGGGCCTCACGGCAGGCCAGGGGAGGGGAAATGATGTCAAGGAGGTGGAGGAGACGAAGAATCAACAGGGCCACCAGCCTGCGTGGCTCTGCTGCCTGCGTCTCCCTCCGGCCCCCACCCTCAGACCTGCAGTGCTAGCCTGCTTGGACTTGGAAGTGCCTCTGGGGAAAAGCACGGCCTTACTTGCCTGTCACCCAGGGTCTGGCAAGGGAGCTGACAGCAGACAGGCCACCAGGCAATTAGTTACAGAAGGAGCCTGGGACAGGGTTGAGATAGGGAGAGGGAAGTGAGAATGAGTGGCCATTTCCCTTCCCTTCTTCTACCAGGTCTTAGAGAACCCTGACTTTGCTCTGGAGCCCCTACCCACCACATCCATCCCAACTGCCTCCAGGCTCAGTTGATGGCTTCCTCCCCGGTGGCCTAGTCCCCAAGCCCCCCAATCCCCTGGAGCAGGTGACAGTGAGGGAGAGGGGCTTCCAGACTTTTGTTCCACCCCAAGCCAGAGTGACCAACACATCCTGCCCCCGCCCATCCTTAACCTTAATCCCTCCAGTGGGTGTGAGGGGATGCACAACATAAGGACCCACAGACAAGCTCTCCCGGACATGCAGTGAGGGAGAAACACAGACACCCCCAACTGCATGATCTGACAACCCAGCTCCCAGCAGCTCAGGCACCAGCAGATCAGGACCAAACACCTCTACTCAGTTTGCAGCTCCCAGGAGGTTAAAATATAACCCCTTCTGTCTTTGACCCTGAGACACAAGTAGATGCTCTTGCACCCTGTGGCTGGGCCTGCGTGCAGTGGGGAAGGGGGTGCTCCGGGACCCCCGCCCCCCGCGTTCTGCGCTCCCAACTTCCTCACAGGACATTTTTGTTTAGACCTTTAGACCCAGAAGCGCTGGGGGAGGGGGTATCTTGGGGAGGGAGACTGGACGGTTGCAGAAGAAAGTTTTGGGGGGAGAGTGCTAAGTCACTCTTTAAGAAACCACTGTCACTCCCACCCCATGGAGGGGCCGCCACCGAGCCGCCGGAGATCTCCAAGCGGTACCTGAGCCCCCGGGGGCGGGGACGCGTGGCGAGCCCCTGCCGCCCCCCGCCCGCGCCCCGCGCACAGCCGGCCACACTCACCAGGACCCGGTTAAACCTCTCCTCCAGCTCTCCGGCCGCGGGCATCGGCTGCTTGGGCGCCGCGGGATGCTTGGGGGACAGCGCTGCGGGGCTCGCGGGCTGCTCCGCGCTGCCGGCCGCGTTGCCCATGGTGGTCCCCACCCAGTCGGCCAGGCGCCTCCAGCCTCGGAAATCCAGCTTTCCCGGGGAGGGCGGATGAGGCTCCCGGCCTGGGGGGCGAGGAGGGCAGCGGCTCTCGGCGGCGGCGGGGGCTCGGCGACGCGGGCGCTCGGCTCAGCGGCGCGCAAGGGCCGGGGCGCGGCGTCCCATCGGGGCAGCCCCGTCCGAGGAGCCGGGCGGCGAGCTGCGGGGTCGGGGGAGGAAGTCAGGCTGCAGGCCGCCGGGGCCAGAGGGCTGGGCCGGGGGCAGGAAGCTGCGGCACGGGCTCCCCCCTCGGCGATCTTCTAACTTCTGCTGTCGCTCCCTGTGCGCGCAAACCGCATTTCGCCTCCGCCGCCGCTACGCACCCAGCCCCAGGGGGGCGGGCTGGAGGGAGGGGGAGGGCGCCGGGCGCCGGCCGGGGGTCGGCCGCAGCCATGGCGTGGCGGAGAGGGGGCTACCGACCCGCTTCACCTGCCGCAGAGGGGGCGGCCGGCGCCGCTTCACCTGCCGCAGCGGGAGCAACCGAGGCGAGGCAGAGGCGGCGGCGCGCTCGGCCGCGCCTCGGGGTCCTAGAACCGCAGGCTCCCGCTCGCTCGGAGCCGGGGGACTGACGGGGTCTGGGTGAAGGGGGTCACGGCCTGGGGGACAGAGGGGGCAATCATCGGAGTCGAGGACTGCCACCACTTACGAGCGCGGCTTGGAGACCCATGACGGTGCGGCGTTGGGGCGCAAGGGCTGCGTCCCCCTCTCGGGTTCCCGCCGGAGAAGGTGGGAACCCCCTTCCAGGCCCCCCCACCCCTTGTTTCTCCCCTCCTCTCTTTAGCCCAGGACCGAGCTGAAGACCAGAGGGAACCATCTGCAAATAAGAATCCCAAAGCAGGGCGGGGGGCGCAGATCCAGGCCAGCGGAGACCCCCGCGACCTGTCCACTCTGGACCAACTCTGCGCCTGTGCCGGCATCCCCAGTGCTTTTAGAATGGGGGCGCCCAAGGAAAAAAGCAGGCTGCGAAAATCTGGGGACCACCAAGGCGGTCTCAAGGAGAAGCGAGGGTGTTGAGGAACGGGAAGATTAAAGCCAGCATCCACGCTGGGAAAGGAGCAGGAACCGCAGAGGGGGAAAAAAATCTTGATGCTGTCACCTCCAGAGACCTACGGTGGCTTCTCGCTTGCCTTGACGAATAACAATCTCTGATGTCTGGCAATTACAGAAATACTTCCAGAGGTCTTCTTTCATTCATCCTGACAATGACCAGGGAAGGTAGGTATTGATATCCTCATTTTAGAGGGGGAAATTGAGGCTCAGAGTGGTTAAGTGACTTGCCGAAGGGCACACAGCTAATAAAGGGCAGAAACAGGCCTCCTTTCTGTCCACCTCCAAAATCTACAATGCCTTGGAGCTGCTGCCCCTTCCTCCCACTGGCCCTCTCATTCAGGATGGACCAGAGGATGAGAGAGTATTGCGGTGGGGGAGGGGGGCAGTTAGAACCCCAGGTCTGGGCACAATCTCCAGCCTGAATTTGAGGCTTTTCTCTTTCAGTTGCTCCTCCCACTCCCATCTATTATAATTTGTGGGGATCCCCAGTTGGTCCTTCCTTGCACCATCAAGGCATTGAGGACCGGGGGCCCATTAATGAGCCCTGGATTTTCTCTAGGCCGGGCAGGGGCCATAAACATCCCCTCCACTACAGCTTCCTCTTCCTTCTGCCCTCCCTTCTCAAATTCAGAACCACCGAAGTTTAAGCAGGAGCTGGGAATTTATCTAATCTTAAGGAAGGCCCTGGAATGAGCCAGTCCTTTCCCCCAGGCTGACCTGATTTAAGCCTTTCTTCTGCCAAGGTCACCAGCACCTCTGGTGGGTGAGAGATGTCATCACTTATTTCATGTCCCAGGCAGGGACCCACAAAGTAAGACAAAGCAGGATATTCCTTGAGTGTGCTAAGAAGGTGATCCATTCTGTGCCCACTGCCCTCACCTCCAGCCTAGAGCAGACCACAGTCTTGCCCTTGGATTCTTGCCCTTGAGATTAGCTAAGACCTCTCTCTCTCTCCCTTTCTTTCTTTCCTTCTTTCTTTTTTATTTAAAAAATTTAGTCCCTGTTCTCCTCAATGACTGTCTCTTTCCATTTAACAAGGCTTTACTTAGCACTAGCTCTGTGCCCGGGACTGTGCTCACTCCTGAAGATTCTGTGGCAGATGAGAAGAGTCTCTGTCCTTGGGCTGCTCACAGTCTAGCAAAGGACACACTCTAAACACATCTGGGAGAGTGACTGGGAGAGTCCGCCTATGGTGCCAGGTGTTCATGCTTACTCTTGCTCAGAACTACTTCTTTGAGTGGGTAGGACAAGAGTGGGAGTTGTGCCCCACAGCTGAAAATCCCAGGGGGGTGGGGAGCCTCTAATGACTTAATAGTTGCCAGCCTGCACCCTCGGTCCCTGGGGTTGCTCAGGCCATTGCCAACCACTGCCCACCCAAGGCCTGATGGAAATAAGCCTGGGCTAAGTAGGACCTGTTGTGTGGAAAATGATCAGCCCAACAAGCCTACATTATCTCTCTCTCATGCTGATCAGAACTGTAAGGTACAAAAAAAAGGGTGGGGGGGAGGAATTTTAATCAATTATTACCTAATAGATTTGGTTGGCTTGGCAGGAAGTGTCTTTCCAACCGTGGTCCACAGAGGAGGAAATCCTAGAAGGGATGCTTGAAGTTTGGGACCAATACTTTGGTGGGTCTGTGCTTCCCCCTGCTGGGCACAGGCGGTATGACAGCCAAGACAGGGCGAGGCCTCCAGAGGTGATAGAGATGGAGTCACAGCATGGGTGACATTTCTGAATTGTTGTCGCCTTGTCACCTCCGATGGAATGATTGTGCAGTCACTGGGCACACTCGGAGCTCAGGTGACTGAGCAGGTTTCCCCAGGAATCTCCTCCCTCCCCATCCCTGCTCACCGTTACTCAGTTGGTGCCTCATTTTTTTTTTAAAAGGTAATACATGTGTACAGTTTAAAAGAAAACCAATTTTAATGTATCTTTCCAGAGATATTTTTGGACATATACAAACAGTATGTTTGTGTGTGTGTGTTTGTATGTTTGACACAAATGATAGCACACATTCCACACTGCTTGACACCTTGCTATTTTCACTTAATAATATATCTGCCTCCACAAAATCTATATAGTCTTCCATCATATGGAATGTGTCGCAATTTATTATTTTTTTCAATAATTTTTTTAACATATTTATTGGAGTATAGTTGCTTTACAATGTTGTGTTAGCTTTTTCTGTATAACAAAGTGAATCAGCTATATATATACATACATCCCCATATCTCCTCCCTCTTGCAACTCCCTCCCACCCCTCTAGGGGGTCACAAAGCACCGAGCTGATCTCCCTGTGTTATGCGGCTGCTTCCCACTAGCTATCTATTTTACATTTGGTAGGGTATATATGTCCATGCCACTCTCTCACTTCGTCCCAGCTTACCCTTCCCCCTCCCCGTGTCCTCAAGTCCATTCTCTACATCTCCGTCTTTATTCCTGTCCTGGCCCTATGTTCATCAGAACCTTTTTCTTTTAGATTCCATATATATGTGTTAGCATACGGTATTTGTTTTTCTCTTTCTGACTTACTTCACTCCGTGCGACAGACTCTAGGTCCATCCACCTCACTACAAATAACTCAATTTTGTTTCTTTTTATGGCGGAGTAATATTCCATTGTATATATGTGCCACACCTTCTTTATCCATTCATCTGTCGATGGACACTTAGGTTGCTTGTGTCCCAATTTATTTTGCTATTCTCTACCTAGTGGACATTTAGGGCGTGTCAGCCTTTTGTTACTATAAACAATGGTGCCTTCAGGAAATATCTTGGTACATATAATTGTTTTGCACTTACGTGTGTATCTGTAAGACAAGTTTATAAATATGACATTGCTGGGTCAAAGGTTATGTGCTTTTAAATTTCAGATAGATTTTCACTGGAATTTGGATAGATTTGGAATTGACTTCCAAAAAGTTTGCACCAATTTGCAACCTCCAGAAATGGATGAGATCACCTGTTTCAACCATCCTAACTAACAGAGGATATTTTCAGGCCTTTTGGTTTTTGATGAGGCCTCCTTGAAAGTCTGTCACAAGGCAGGTGATGATCTTTCTCTTTCTTCAAGACAGAGACTGTGTCTTTTCTGAACCTGTCTCCCTAGCACAGGACTTAAATATTAAATGAAAGAAAATAGGACTGCATTTTGGTAGGACTGGAGAGGGAAGTAGAGGGTTAGGGTTAAGCATGAAGCCTGTCCTTAAGGGTCACTCTTGTTTCCAGGCCCTGGTCAAGCCTCTGCCTCAAACCCAAAAGCCCTCATCTTGAGAATTCCCTGGCGGTCCAGTGGTTAGGACTCTGTGCTTCCATTGCAGGGGGCACAGGTTCGATCCCTGGTCAGGGAACTAAGATCCCTCAAGCCACGCTGTGCGGCCAAAAACAAACAAACAAACAAAAGTGCTTCTCTTGCAGGAGCCTCCAAGATTTCAAGATCTGAGGTTGAAGGTCCAGCATTCCCTAGGCAGTTCTCACTTAGCTCTCTTGCAACCCAGGGATGGGACTCATCATCCCTCAGCTCTTAAAGACTGGAAGTAAGCCAGATGCTCAGCTATAGGGGATTAGTTCAACCAGCAACTCAATAGAACTTTCTGTGATGATGGAAATGTTCTCTGTGCTGTCCAATATGGTAGCTACTAGCTACATGTAGCTACTAAGTGCAACTGGGGAAATGAATTTCAAATTTTACTTAATTGCAATTTTCAGTGTAAATAGCCACATGTGGCTACTATATTGGATAGTGAAGGGTTTAATAAACTGTGGTAAAATGGTATATCCCCCTAGTGGAAAACTATGCCGCTGTAAAAAAAAAAAAAAAGAGAGAATGACTGACATGGAAAGATCCTCAGGATATATTTTGAAGCAAAAATATGGTGCAGAACAGTATATATAGTATGTTAACTTTTGTATAAGAAAGGGAGGTGGAAATAAGAATAAATGTTTGTATTTGCTTGAATTTACGTAGGGAAGGTAATAAAAGTGGTAACCTATAAGGTTCTGGGGAAACAGGGTGAACAAGGCAGAGGTGGGAGCAAGACTTCTCAATGCATTTCTTTTTTTTTTCTTTCTTTCTTTATTTTGGCTGCGTTGGGTCTTCATTGCTGCGCGCGGGCTTTCTCTAGTTGCAGCGAGCAGGGACTACTCTTCATTGCAGTGCGCGGCCTTCTCATTGTGGTGGCTTCTCTTGTTGCGGAGCACGGGCTCTAGGTGTGCAGGCTTCAGTAGTTGTAGCACGCGGGCTTCATTAGTTGTGGCTCACCGGCTCTAGAGCGCAGGCTCAGTAGCTGTGGCGCACGGGCTTAGTTGCTCCGCGGCATGTGGGATCTTCCCAGACCAGGGATCGACCCCGGGTCCCCCGCATTGGCAGGAGGATTCTTAACCACTGCGCCACGAGGGAAGTCCCTAATTGAATATTTTGAATACTCCAGTTGACTACTGGAGAACACACTGTTGCTTTCAGTCACACATTTACAAAAATGACCACATATCAGATCATAAGGCAAGTCTCCACTAATTCAAAAAAATCATTCAGACCTCATTATCTGACAGCAATATAATTAAATTAGAAATCAATTGGGAATTCCCTGGTGGTCCAGTGGTTAGGACTCCCTGCTTCCACTGCAGGGGGCCCAGGTTCAATTCCTGGTGGGGGAACTAAGATTCCACAAGCCACAGCGGCCAAAAAAAAGGAAATCAATAATCAAAAGGCAACCCCATGAATTTGCAAATGTCAAAACGCACTTCTAAATAATTTATGCGTTGAAGAACTCATAAAAGAAATTAGAAATTATCCAGAATATTTTGGGGGGGGGGGTTCTGTAAAACAAACTTGGCAGTAGTCAGTCTTTTTTTTTTTTTTTTTTTGGCTGCGTTGGGTCTTCGTTGCTGCGCACGGGCTTTCTCTAGCTGCGCAAGTGGGGGCTACTCTTCATTGCAGTGCACGGGCTTCTCATTGTGGTGGCTTGTCTTTGTAGCGGAGCATGAGAGCTAGGGCACACGGGCTTCAGTAGTTGTGGCACACGGGCTCAGTAGTTGTGGCTCGCGGGCTCTAGAGCGCAGGGTCAGTAGTTGTGGAGCACGGGCTTAGTTGCTCCGCGGCATGTGGGATCTTCCCGGACCAGGGCTCGAACCCGTGTCCCCTGCATTAGCAGGCAGATTCTTAACCACTGTGCCACCAGAGAAGTCCCCATTAGTCAGTCTTGAGGTCAGAGGAGGAGGAGAAAGTGTGAAAGGCTGAGTTTGAAGGTAACCACTGAGTCTGGGAAGGGAAGACCCCAAGGATGAGTTACAAACAACAACCCTGTGAGTTGGGGATTATTCTGGTCCCATTTTCCTAATGAGGCCACTGAGGCTGCTAATGGCGAGGGAGCCCAAGTCACCTAGTCAGAAAATGGCACAGCCGGGATGCAGACCCAGGTTGGCTCTCTCACTTTCATGGTGCCCCTGAATGGACAGCTGAGGGAGGCAGGGACAGGCTTGTCAGTTAACAATAAATCTCAGTCTCAGATCAACTGTCTTAATCTTCGAAATAGTCTGCCAAGGAGGCATTTGCTCGCCTCTCAAGCTCCAAGCTGTCTGGCTGAGCCGAGAGGCCACAAACCACAGCCGTCATAGGTCTGTCTGTCGGTTGGTCTGTCTCAACCAGCTCTGCTAGCCCAGCCAGAAGTGAAAAACGTGGTCTTTCATGCAGGGCCCTGAAGTCCACACAAACTAGGGCAGATGGGGCCCCATTCGACCAGTGGCCAAATGAAGTGGGGCACACAGGTGCCCAGAGCTGCCGACCTGAGAGGCAAAGGCGGCCTGAGGGAGCCACAGGGAGCACCCAGACCCACCCTCCAGGCTAGAGGTCACCTCACCTATGATGGGGAACAAAGCCTTTTGCCTGGCACACAGTAATTGTTTAATGAATGCTGACTGAGGGACATTTATGGAAGACCTGCTGCATACAGGCACAGTGTCTGTGAAAAGGTCTCATTTAGTTTAGTTTGATTCTCATGGTAATATGCTGAGGTTGGTGTTATTATCCCCATTTTTTTACAGATGAGGGGACTAGGGCTCAGAGAGATTATGTGACTTGTCCAAGGTCAAGAAAGTGGCAGAGCAGAGACAAGAATCCAGGTTTGGGGGCCCTGCTTTCCCTACCATGTCTCCCAATCCAGGGACAGCTGGTTTTCAAAGGTCTCCCTCTCAGCCAGTCTGCCGACCCAGAGGTCACTGTGATGAAAGCCAAGATCAGGGCAAGGCCTTGGGCAAGCAGCTGAACCGCTTTACTCGATAACAATCTCTGGTGAGCCAACAGCCTGTCTGGTGAGCCCACAGCCTGCCAGGCACCGGGGAAGAGAGAAGAATTAACACTGGGCCTGACTTGGAAGAGCTCACAGCTGAGAGTGGGGGGCGTGAGGGAGGTTCTGTGTGCCCCAGGGGCCACAGAAGAGGAAACTAACCCCAGCCCCACTCCTGACGCTTGTGGGTTCAGGACAAGAAGTCAACTGGAGCCCACTTACCATTCATCTAAATGTTTAACAGTTATAAAGCAAGCCAACCCAGGGACTTCCCTGGTGGTCCAGTGGCTAAGACTCCATGCTCCCAATGCAGGGGGCCCAGGTTCAATCCCTGGTCAGGGAACTAGATCCCACATGCCACAACTAAGAGTTCACATGCCGCAACTAAAGATCCCGCATGCCGCAACTAAAGATCCTGCACACGGCAACGAAGATCCTGCATGCCGCAACTAAGACCCAAACCAGCCAAATAAATAAATATTAAATTAAAAAACAAACAAATAAATAAATACAGCAAGCCAACCCAGATAAGTACATTCTATCCTCTTACCCTCATAAATATACCTTCAAGAGGACCTGGAAAGCCAGTTATAAAAATAAATTCTCCAACTAGAGCTCTGCACTGGAACACCCCCGGCTCTGTTCTGCACTAAGAGGAGCCACAATCACACACACACACACACACACACACACACACACACCTCAGGCTGCATAGCCAAGCCCCTTCCACACCCACACCCTTCCAAGCACCCTGACCCACCTGTACAACTAGAGCTGTGCACACCAGCTGTACAGTCTGCCCTTAGGAGAATAAACCTGGAGGGTGGCCTGTGTAGGCCCTGGAAGCAGGCTTGGGACCCTCTGAGCAGGGAACCACAGATAACAGGTCCCTAAGGCATGTGCTAGCCCTGGGCGATCCAATATGGTAGCCACTAGCCACATGTAGCTACTTACATTTTGATTTAAACTATTTAAAATTAAATAAAATTCCTCAGTCCCACTGAACCACATATCAAGTGCTCAATAACCACATGTGGCTTGTGGCCACCACACTGGACAGCACAGATAGAGAATATTTCTATTACCGCAGAAAGTTCTACTGAACAGCGCTGGTCTAGACGGTGAGGCAGGCCTCCCAGTGAGCTCCTCACCTGGAAGAGGTCAGAGCTGCACCCCTCTTGCCCAGATGTAAAGGCTGCACAGCCTGAGGATGTCAGGAAGTCTTCACAAAGAGGGTGTCATTTGAGCACTTGACCAAATTAGTGGGAGGGGGTGGGAAAAGGAATGTGAATGGCCATTCAAACAGAGAGAACAGCATGTGCATATGCAAAGGTCCAGTGGCCACTGGAATGAGGGGCATGGGATTAGAGGGGGGAGGAGGGTGGGAGTCTGGAAGGATCCACAGGCCCAATCCTCAAGGTCCTGGAGGACATGCTAAGGATATGAGACTTGAGCTGGTGGTTGATGAGGGCAGGAGGGGCAAGAGGGACATGGCCAGCTGGGCACATCAGAAAGAGAAGGAAGAACTGAAGACCAGTTAGGGATTTCAAAACAAAACAGAACAACAGACCAGGAGAGAGAAGCAGAGGGGTGGGGAGGGAGAGATCTTTCAGAGGGAAGACGTGGCTTTGATGTAAGGGTGAAAAACAGCTCATGTTTGGGGAGGAGGTGATGGGGAGATGGTGGGTCACAACAGGGACAAGGACGAAGGAGGAGTCACATATTGGGAGAGAAATAAACAGTTCCATTTGGGATTCCTAGACTCTGAGGGGCATCCACTGGGCCAGTCCAGACAGGGGGGTGGACACTGGACCAGTCCTGCCCTCCTATGTTAGTGAAGAAGAGAGGGGATGTAGACGCCGTGAGAAGGCTGAGCTCTTGCAGGGAGGCGAATGAGTCCAGAGACCCATCTGAGGACAAGAACTGGGACGATGTCTCCACTGGGGTGTGGGGAGGCTACAACAAAGACCAGGACCTGCAGATTTCCTCGGATAAACCACACTTGCAAGGCTGACTCCCAGAGAAGCCAGCAGGCCCAGCCAGCACTCCATCATTTGTTGAGGAGGGAGGATGGGCAGAGACTGGGGAAGCAGGGCCTGGGAGGTTTCAGGGAGGAGGGTTAGATTCCAGCCCTGGGAGGAGGTCAAGAGGGTAAGGACTATGAAGACGATTGAGTTGGGCAATCAGGATGTCCCTAGTAGCCTTCAAAAAGAATAATGTTTTCCATGGGAGCTCTGAATTTCAAGGGCAAGTTTGGCAGCAGAAGGGAGATGAGGGGAGAAGAGAGGGTCAAAATCTAAGCCAGCCACCAGCAGACAGAAAACACACACACATAATTAATGGTGCCATTCTTAACCTGTGTTGAAAATCTGGTTCAAGTTTTTACAGATAACTCATGGGTTAATCCTTAGAGGTTTAGGAGTTCCATGAACTCCTTAAAGTGGAGAATCCCACCTCAAGAACATAAAATATTGCTTACGTAGTATTCCCTCCCAGGGTGTGTAGACTGAATCTACCCCTAAGGAAACAGCAGACAAACCCCAAATGAGGAACACTCAATTAAAAGAAGAAAAGGCAGGGAGGTCTACTCTGAAAAAATGTCACGAAAGATGAAAAAAGATAAGGAATTGTTCCAGATTAAAGAAGTTTAAGAAACATGACAATTGTATGCAATCTGTAATCCTGGTTTGGATCGTACACTAGAGGGGAAAAAATACTCTAAAGGACCCTATTGAATCATCTGGTAAAACTGGAATATGAACAGTAAATTAGATGAAAGTATTGTATCAACTTGAAATCTCCCAAAGTTGAAAAGAGTGCTTATGCAAGAGAATGTCCTTGTTTTTAGGAAATACCCGCTAAAGTATGTACAGGTAAATGGGCATGACGGTTGCCACTTACTACTCTCGGTTCAGGGAATAAATAAATAAATAAACAAACAAATAAATAAATATTAAATATATATTTCACAGAGAATAAGAGAGGGAGCAATTGGGACAAAATTTTAACAACTGGTGAATCTGGGTAAGGCGTATATGAAGGATCTTTGTATCGCAGCTCTTCTGTGAGCTTAAAATTTTTCCAAATAAAAAGTTTTAAAAAACAAAAAAAACTCTACCCAAACCAGGAGCCTCCTGAAGTTAGGGCCCTTTATCCTTCTCTTTTGCTCCAACGCTGGCCTTGGGCTGGCCCAGGGCGGACCCTCGGTCGGTGTCCTGGGTGTACAGGGCAGCATTAGGACCGGGGACGGCGACCCGAAGGGACGAGGCCCGCCGCTGGGGGACACGCCTCGGCCGCGACATTTTCTGACCCGACAGCTGGTGCGCTCGGTCGCCAATCCAGCCAGGAGTGACTCACCCGCTGGGCTCCCTGGGCGGAGGGGAAGCCCCGCCCCGCAGGGAGGGGTCCGGCCAGCAGGTGTCGCTGTTGAGCCAGCGCTGGCAGAACCTGGCAGGGGCTCAGGCGGCACCTGGAGAGGGTCAGCCGTGGGGTGTTTTCCAGAACCCAGCCCACTGGGGTCTGTAAGCAGCCTCGCACACCCTTGCTCCCCCTGCATCCTTGCACTTCCCACTCCCGGGGCCTCAGCTTCCCCGCACCCCCTCCCCCACCTTGGATGTCCCAAGGCAACTCTCTTGGATGACGCCCGGTGGAGGAGGGGAGGGGATAAGCAGGAACAGGCTTCAGTCCTCGGCCCTAGAATCCGAGCTGCAAATTAATCCTCCCCTTTTCTCTGCCCCATCTCCCTCTCCTCCTCCTCTTCTCCCCCTTTCACTCCCCTCCTTTCACTCCCCTCCTCCTCCTCCTCTCATTAGAGCGGCCCCAGGGCTTTCAAAACTTGCGCACCCCCTCAGCCCACCCCCAGCCTCCCTGGGCCTTTCTCCAGGAGTTGTTTTTCCTAGACTCCAGCTCCTTCTGCTGGGTCCAGGGATCAGGATGGAGATGGAGAGGGGGTGACAGGGTGCTGAGGGGGGTGGAGAGATGCCCTGATGCCCAGTGAGGTTATTTTTTCCTGTGTGGAAGGGAGTTGCTCTCACAGCCCTTCTGCAGTAGAGGGGGCTGGGGTGGGTGTGCGGAGGTCTTCCCTGCCTGGGAGGTGGAGCTGGCCCTTTACTCCCACTCTTCCCCAGCACTCCCAGACTCGGGGTGAAGGGGGCCTAGCGAGGTCATTTGGTCCATCCCTCTGGCCGCAGGAAGGACCATTTAACTGTGTGAAGTTCTCCGAATCCTGTGTGTTCACTAAGGCCTACGAGAGCCCTTCACTGAGCACCAGCTCTGTGCGAGGTACAAGGAGCCTTAGCTAATGCCAGCACTTTAAATCCGCCCTCACAACCAAAAAAAAAATCCTCACTAGGACCACTGGAGACGGGCACTAGTACTCTAAGTTGGCTTGTCCAGGGATCCACTTCAATCCAGTGCTCCTCTGTGACTCTTCCTGACTCTCCCAGTGGGGTTGATCTCATTCAGCTTTGGGGTGACCCCTGCACCTCACATGATGTCTCAGTTACTGCAGTTGTCTTCATGGGTCCCCCACCCGTGCCAGACCAGGTTCCAGACCACTTGATGGGAGACAGTGAAACCTGGGAGCCCTGCTCTAGTCCTCACTATGTGGCCTTAAGGAATTTCCTTAATTTCTTCAAGTTCAGTTTTCTCATCTATAAAACAGAGCTAATGGCAGTACCCTCCGCATGAGGTTGACGTGACAGTAAAATAAGAAGATGCATAGAAAGTGCTTAGCACAGTACATTTGACTTAAAAAAGGAAGCCCTTCCCCACCAGAATGGCTGAAATGAAAAGAGCAGACACCAAGTGTTGGCCAAGGATGTGGAGCAAAGGAACTCTCATACTCAGTTGGTAGAAGTGGAAAACCATTTAGCAGTTCCTGTCAAAGCTAATTATATGCATACAGTACGACCCAGCACTTTCACTCCTAGATATATACCCCAGAGGAATGTGTGCACATGGGCACTAAAAGATATGTAAAATAATTTCCATAGCAGCACTCATCATAATCCATGCAAAACTGGAAACAACCCAAATGTACAGCAGCAGCAGAATGAATTCATGCATTTTAGGATATTAATGCAATGGAATACTATACAGCAATGAAAAAACGAACACCTGCTCCTCATAGCAACATAGATAAATCTCACGGACATAATGTTGGTGGAAAGAAACCGAGCACAGAAGAGGTACATATAGCATGTTTATTTTCACAGAAGGTCCCAAAACAGCCAACTTGTCTACGTTAGAGGTCAGGATAGAGGTTGCCCTTGGTGATTAAAAGCGAGGCTTGGGGAGATCTGGGGTGCTGGTAGTGTTCTGTTTCTTTATTAGGTGTGGTTACACAGGTGTGTTGACCTTATGAAAATTCATTAAGCTGTACAAATGATTTATGCACCTGTTTGTATAAATGTTATACTTCAATAAAAAGTATACACTAAGATAGAAAAGACAAATGAATTGAGCTACTTGTATCACATCAATAAATCTGAAAACATTTTTGTGCAAAGACCACATTATGAAAAGATGTGGGTCGTATGATTCATAGAAATTTTTAAAGTACCTAACACTACATTTTGTTTAAGCATACATACCCAGGTTGTACAAATAACAGACATGCAGGGGGATGATAAACCCTAAATGCAGAACAGAGGCTCCATTTTAGGGGGAGAGAGGGGACTCAGTTATGCACAAGGGACTTCAAATGTTTTTCTAGCTTTCTTTCAGAAGCTAGGTTGTTCTTATCATGGGTGTTCATTTTATTATTCTGTATCCTTTATACTTTTCTGATTGCCTGACATATTTAAAAGTACTCCTCAGCATTAAAAAAAAACAAAAACAAAAGTGTTGGGGGGGAATTGTGTCTTATTTATCTTTGTCTTTCTGGTGACAATCTAGTGCCTGGCACTCAACAAATGTTGGTGAATGAAAGATCACTTGCCCAGTAAAGTCGTCGGAGCCAAAGTTCAATGTCAGGTCTCCCCATGCCAAATCCCAAGTCCAGGGCACACCCCACACACTGTTCCCCACCCCTCAAGTCGGGGGAGGCTGGGAGGGAACAGCCATGATGCAGGCCCCAGCCTCACTCAGCACTCTCTGTACCTGAGATGAATTACAGAATTACTGAATTACAGGGTACAGAGAAGGAACAAAACGGCTTCATTAATCGGAACTCTGCAAATTCAGAATCTGGTGGCCTAAATTTCTACGAATCATACTGCCAAAATCTTTTAATAACTTGCTGTTTATCCGAAACCTTTTAAGATTTATCTATACGGTTGCTCAATTTTTTTTTTTTTTTTTTTTTGTATTAGTGCATTTAATCTCTCCATGGAACAGAAAAAGGGGGCTTTCTAAGCCAAGGTTTGACCAAAACAGGATTGTGGGGCATATTTGACGCATGCAAGAGAATAAACAAACAGCCTTCAGCACATTAATTCTTTGTGTGTGAAGAGATGCCACTAATGCAGACGCGTTTTATCTGTTTGTTAGTCCCCTTGTGGAATGCAGACTCTGAGAAAAGCACTTCTCACCACTCAAAACCCACCGAAGCATGCCCAGCCCTGAGAGGGGCTTCTAGGAATGCAAACAAGCGTCTGCCTCTACAGCAATCAGCAGAGTTTAACCGCCTGATGAACACAGGGGAGGGGGTTATTTTTAAGGAAGAGAAATAGGTCCTACCTACTCCTGTGGAAGACTGATTATTCACTTACCTCCAGAGCTAACAGTTTTCGAAGGGTTGTGAGTGACACTGGTGGTGGCCAGAGCTGGGAGAAGCCCGTCTGGTCATCCATCACATCATCACACACCTGTCTGCACAGCAGATGTCTCCCCCTCACTGATGTGCCTTCCAGCAAGGTCTCTGCTTGGTAACATAGATGAAGGCAGTGCCACGCTGTACTTGAAAGGGAAAAAGATGACGATTCTCTTCAAAAACTCTCATTCAAACTTTCCATTCAGACTGTCTTCTTGCCACCAGCACCCCCGACCAAGGCAGGCTGCGATCAGTTAAACAGTTATTCATTCACTCAGTTACCAATTTAAATTTAATAGAGGGACTTCCCTGGCGGTCCAGTGGTTCAGACTCCGTGCTTCCACTGCAGGGGGCACGGGTTCCGTCCCTGGTTTGGGAATTAAGATCCCACGTGCCACGCGGTGGGCTTAAAAAAAAAGAGAGAGAGAGAAAGAGAGAAAAATTAATAAGGAATTCCCTGGTGGCTTGGTGGTTAGAATTTTGGGCTTTCACTTCTGTGGCCTGGGTTCAATCCCTGGTCGGGGAAATGAGATCTCGCGAGATGTGCGGCGCCACCAAATAAATATATTAATAAATTTAATAAAATCCCCATTTGTGCCAGCCATCGTGTTAGATGCAGGGGTGACAAAGATGACTAAAAGGGTCACTACCCTTAGGATCTCAGAGTGAAGCTAACAGCTCACTGTGAGTCCATGTAATTAGGGCAATGACAGAGGGAATTACGGAAGTGAGGTCCCCGAGGAGGGCGGGGCTGCCTGCTACCTCCCAAACTCCCTCCTCCCCCACCCGTACCCAGCTTGCCATCATGCCCAACAACTGCTTCCCAAACTCCTTCATCCGAGCCTTTGCCTTGCCATTCTCTCTGACAGTGATGCCCTTTCCCACCCCCACCTGACTGCAAGCCCCTGCTCCTCCCCCAGGATTCAGCTCAAAATAAGCCCTAAATTCAGGTGGGTGGTTCATCTGGGAAGATGCAGTCAGGGAGGAAAACCCTGGGGATTCTCTTTAATGTTTTATTTCCTAAGGAGGAGGTTCAGTCTATCATCCTATATGCCTTTCTGTGTCTAAAGTATTTCATCGGAATGTATTTTCTTTTTTTTTAATACATTTATTTTATTTATTTATTTTTGGCTGTGTTGGGTCTTCGTTGCTGCGCGCCGGCTTTCTCTAGTTGTGGCAAGTGGGGGCTACTCTTCGTTGTGGTGCGCAGGCTTCTCATTGCGGTGGCTTCTCTTGCTGCGGAGCATGGGCTTTAGGCGCATGGGCTTCAGTAGTTGCAGCACGCGAGCTCAGTAGTTGTGGCGCACGGGCTTAGTTGCTCCGCGGCACGTGGGATCTTCCCGGACCAGGTTCCAAACCGTGTCCCCTGCATTGGCAGGCGGATTCTCAACCACTGCGCCACGAGGGAAGCCCCGGCATGCATTTTCAAAAGAGAGTCAGTTCAGGGACTTCCCTCGTGGCACAGTGGTTAAGAATCCACCTAACAGGAATAAAGACGCAGAACAGGAATAAAGACGCAGAGGTAGAGAGTGGACTTGAGGACACGGGGAGGGGGAAGGGGAAGCTGGGACGAAGTGAGAGAGTGGCATGGACTTATAAATACTACCAAATGTAAAATAGATAGCTGGTGGGAAGCAGCCGCATAGCACAGGGAGATCAGTTCAGTGCTTTGTGACCACCTAGAGGGGTGGGATAGGGAGGGTGGGAGGGAGACGCAAGAGGGAGGAGATATGGGGATATATGTTTATGTATAGCTGATTCACTTTGTTATACAGAAGAAACTAACACACCACTGTAAAACAATTATACTCCAAAAAAGATGTTAAAAAATAAATAAATAAAAGAATCCGCCTGCCAGTGCAGGGGACACGGGTTCGAGCCCTGGTCCGGGAAGATCCCACATACCGCAGAGCAACTAAGCATGTGCGCAACAACTACTGAGCCTGCGCTCTGGAGCCCACGAGCCACAACTACTGAAACCCGTGCGCCTAGAGCCCCAGCTCCGCAACAAGAGAAGCCACCGCAATGAGAAGCCCGCGCACTGCGACGAAGAGTAGCCCCCACTTGCCACAACTAGAGAAAGCCCGCGCACAGCAACGAAGACCCAACACAGCCAAAAATAAATAAATAAATAAATAAATTTATTTATTTAAAAAAAAAGAAAGAGTCAGTTCAAGCTACACGTCCACCTTGATCCCCACCTCCTGCTATGTTTCCTTGTCAAGAATCAAACTCAAAAAATCCCTTACTGTCAGTCAAAAGCAACGTTGTGTTTCTAAAGATGTATGGAAATGACTGTCATAAATCTAGGATCCTGGTTCCCTTTAGGGTATGGAATGCAGTTGAGGAGTGATTGCTGCTGGGGCTTCAACAATAATAGCAATACTGCTATTTCCTTAACTGGGTGGTGAGATGTTTGTTTTATGTCCAAAATATTATGTAATAAATTAAACATTTAAAAAAGCAACTGGGGCTTCCCTGGTGGCGCAGTGGTTGAGAATCTGCCTGCCAATGCAGGGGGCACGGGTTCGAGCCCTGGTCTGGGAGGATCCCACATGCCGCGGAGCAACTGGGCCCGTGAGCCACAATTACTGAGCCTGCGCGTCTGGAGCCTGTGCTCCGCAACAAGAGAGGCCGCGATAGTGAGAGGCCCGCGCACCGCGATGAAGAGTGGCCCCCGCTTGCCGCAACTGGAAAAAGCCCTCGCACAGAAACGAAGACCCAACACAGCAATCAATCAATAAATGAATAAATAAATAAACAAATAAGCTTTAAAAAAAAAAAAAAAAAAAAAAGCAAGTGTGGGGCTTCCCTGGTGGCGCAGTGGTTGAGAATCTGCCTGCCAATGCAGGGGACACGGGTTCGAGCCCTGGTCTGGGAAGATCCCACATGCCGCGAGCAAGTAGGCCCGTGAGCCACAATTACTGAGCCTGCGCGTCTGGAGCCTGTGCTCCGCAACAAGAGAGGCCGCGACAGTGAGAGGCCCGCGCACCGCGATGAAGAGTGGCCCCCGCTTGCCACAACTAGAGAAAGCCCTCGCGCAGAAACGAAGACCCAACACAGCCAAAAATAAATAAATAAATAAATAAAATAAAATATGTATGTTATCTCTAAAAAAATAAAATAAAATAAATGGATAGCAACATTAAATGTTTAAAAAAAAAAAAAAAAAAAAACTGTGTCCAGAGTGAGATGGACAAGAAGGAAGCAGGAAGGGAGAAAGAGCTTTAGAGAAGTTCAATAAGAAAGAGCAGAGGTGACTTGCTCTCTGCTAGGCATGGGAGGCACATTGAGTAATCAGGTTTGACCTGCTGGTGTGGAGCAGAGGGCAGCGAAAAAGGCACAAGGCTGCATCTCGCTGTAGTGAGCCATGTGGTGGTGGCTAAGAGCATGGACGCTGGAACTGGACCATCTGGGTTTAAGTCCCAGTGCAACCTCTTATCAGCCCATGACATTGGGTAACTGACTTCAATTTCCTCATCTTGAAAAATGCTTGAGGGGATCAAGTGTGTGATGTAGTGTGTGACACTTGCACTGGTTGGAATCTAGCAATTGCTGAATATTGTCATTACTTGCGTTACTACTGCTTAGTCACGTGACCCTGAACAAGTCACTCCAAAACTCAGTCTCACCATCTGTGAAGTGGGAACCTCGTCATACGCCCAAAGAAACTCATGTGAATGAAAGCGCTTTGAACACTCCAGTGTGATTCATCAACAAGAGTTAGTAATAAATAAGAAGCTATAGGGGAAAAAAGACCACAAGAGCAGGTAAGCTCCATGAGGGCAGGGGCTGTGTCCATCACTGTGCTACCCCCCAGTGCCTGGCATAGTGCCTGGCACAGCACAGACACCTACTGTTATGGACTGACTTGTGTCCCCCGCCTACAAAAAATATATGCTGAAGTCCGAACCCCAATACCTCAAAATGTAACCTTATTTGGAAATAGGGTCTTTACATAGGTAAATCAAGTTAAAATGAGGTTATCAGGGTGAGCTCTAATCCAACAAGACTAGTGTCCTTATAAAAGGGGGAAATTTGGACACAGAGACAGACACACAGAGGGGGAAGACAAAGAATTGGAGGGATGCATCTACAAGCCAAGGAATGCCAAAGATTGCCAGCAAACCTCCAGAACCTAAGAAGAGGCAAGGAAGGCTTCTTCCCCTGCAGCAGGGGTCCCCAACTACACCCCCGCCCACCGCCCCATACGGGTCTGAGGCCTATTAGGAACCAGGCTGCACAGCAGGAAGTGAGGGGTGGGCAAGTGAGCGAAGTTTCATCTGCCGTTCCTCATTGCTCACATCACCACCTGAACCATGCCCCCTGACCATGCAAAAATTGTCTTCCACGAAACCAGTCCCTGGTGCCAAAAAGGTTGGGGACTGCTACCCTACAGGTCTCAGAGGGAGCACAGCCTGCCCACACCTTGGTTTCAGACGGCTAACCTCCAGAACTGTGAGACGATACAGTCTCAAGCCACTCAGTTCATGGTACTTTGTTATGGCAGCCCTAGAAGACTAACGCAGCCAGTAAATATCTGTTGGACGAAAAACTGGTGCTTCTAGTGAGACATGGCATCTCTTCACCAGCAGAGGAGGACGTATGTGTCCACAGAGGTGATGGGGAAGGTGCCTCTCCTATTCTGCAGTGGGTGGGGAGCAGCGGTGGACAGAATAAGGCAGAATAGAACCCGAGTAGTCCAATGCCAGAGTCTGTGCTCTTCACCTCTGCACTGGAGAAGCCCAGCTGGCCCTAGAGAACCCTCCTTGCCCAGCCTCCTAGTGGCCTCCTCCCTCCCTACCTCTGCTCTGGGTAAGCAAGGAAAAATGGGACAGGAGATAATCAAGAAGGCACTAAAAAGGGAAGCAAGAATAGCATATGATCCTGAAACTTCAGGCAGACTCATACACAACACTTGCTCACAGATGGATGCCAGTAGCAGGAGGCCGGGTAATCCCCAGTCCAGAGCTCCCACCCAACCCCCGCCCAGATGGGGCAGAATCGTCATCGCACACAAACCACAAGTGGTTGTGCTGCTGTGGCCATGAGGCAATGATTCTTTGCCAGGCAGAATTTCAGAATCTGATTGCTGGAGGGGCCTTCAGCATATTTTCTGGTCTCACTTCTTGCCTTTCCTCATGAGCCCTGGCACATCCAGTGATGGAGGCTGCAAGTCTCCAGGGACAGTTTGGACCCTCCACTGACTGGTGGAAATTCCTCCTTGCTCTTTAACCTGAGCTCTGCCCATACCCTGGTCTGCCCTTCAAGGCTCCCCAAACACCCTGACACCCTGACTCACTGCTGGCATCTGCTCACTGGAGGTCATGCCATCTCGGAGTCTCCTAGGGATGTGGACAGATGCCAGGCACCCACACACCTGGCCAAGGCAAGCTGGGCAGAGAGAACATTTGGAACTCTTAGAACTCCAGCTCTCAGCCCTGGCTGAACCTGCACATCATGCCCACCCCCCACCCCAGCACCGAGCCTTAAAAATTCCAATGACTGGGAGTTCCCCGGGGGGTCCAGTGGTTAAGGCAATGCACTTCCACTGCAGGGGGCGCAGGTCTGATTGGACCCCGGGATCTAAGATCCTGCAAACCACGTGGTGTGGCAGAAAAAAAAAAAAAGTGGTTAAAGAACATAAGAGAGGGACTTCCCTGGTGGCACAGTGGTTAAGAATCCACCTGCCAATGCAGGGGACACAGATTCGAGCCCTGATCTGGGAAGATCCCACATGCCGCGCAGCAACTAAGCCCGTGCGCCACAACTACTGAGCCCGTGCTCTAGAGCCCACGACCCACAACTACTGAGCCCGTGAGCCACAACTACTGAAGCCCATGCACCTAGAGCCCGGGCTCCGCAACAAGAGAAGCCACTGCAATGAGAAGCCTGCGCACCACAATGAAGAGTAGCCCCATGCGCAGCAACAAAGACCCAAAGCAGACAAAAATAAATAAATACATGAATTTATTTAAAAAAATAATAATAATAATATAAGAGAGAGTCACAGATTTAGAAAGATATTTAATTCAGCCTAAAGAGAGGATATTGAACTAGGTAACATCTAGAACTCTCTCACATGCTTCCTTCCACGATACCTATATCTGTGTCTATATCTGCATATCTATCTATCTATATCTTTATATATAGATACATAAAGATATGCTTTGGGGAGGGGATCTGGACATACTGCTTTTAAATGTACTCTAGAAAAATTTAAAATCTAAGAATATCCAGGAATCTTTAGTAAAAGAAGGGTAAGGAGAGACAATAGAGCTATCAGATATTAAAGCATATTAAGTAGCAATAAGAATTTTTTAATGTGATTAGTTTATCAATAAATGAGATAGATTTAAAATTACTGGAATAGAAAACTCACAAATGCATTTGTGAAGGTAGTTTTTGACAAGCATGGAATTTCAAATCGTGATGAAAAGAATTTTTCAGTAGTGTTAAGATTTGGGGAATTCATGTGGAAGGTTAAAAAAAGGCGTCTAGCATTTGAAGCCCAGGGGAGGAGGGGGGAGAGGCAGCTGAGGAGGGGGAGCTGAGAAGGATCCTGGAAGTGGGGTGAATCCAGGGAGGGGTGTTGCCTGTGGCTACAAACACAGCTGATGTGGATTACAAGTGAGGACAGTTGGACGAGGGGCCCAGAGGAAAAGATCCTGTTTATCAAAGGCCCAAGAGGGAAATGGCTGAGGCTGGGACGGAGAAGCCAAGGAAGGGAGGTCTAGCCAGTGAGGACAGTGGGGCCCGAGGGCCCAACAGTAAGAGAGGATGCCGGCCAGTCGGGCAGCCACAGGGCTTGGTTCCGGGCACGGCTGTGAGAAAGCCTGCAGCTTCCCTGTGTCCAAGTCCTCTCACTATGGTAAAGGAGTCTGAATGGCTGACTGGGTGTGTGTGGGCCTAAGGAGAACCCCAAGGAGGGTGCTGGAAGGATCAAGAGCCAGGACAGACTGTAGGCCCCAAAAGACCGCTTTCCCTTCCTTCTCCGTGGAACCTTGGGCTGTGGCCGAGGTAGGCTCTGGACACGCTCTTCATGTCTCCTCACAACTTAGTCTCCTTGGGAACTTCCTCTCAGAGCCACGGGACCGGGGTAGGGATGGGGCAGGGGAGGGGGCCCATCCTGGTTGTCCTGAGGCAGGAGACAGCAGGTGCCCAGGGGGCTGATCTGGGCCTTTCCATCTTGGATGGGGTCCCGGGGGGATCTCTGGGGCAGGTGGTCTCTGGAATGTCCATGCCCACAGGCAGCCTGGACACAGTGGCCAACTGGGGAGCCAGCTGTTCAGTCTGTCCGCTGCCAGGCCAGGCCTGTGCAGTCCCCTCCCTCCCCTGGGTCCACAAAGTCCTTTTTGTTTGCGGGGCAGGGGTGGACGTTCAGCCATGGAGAAATGGGTGAACTGAGCTCTGCTGAAGGCAGCAGTAACACCTCCTTCTCTAGGGGAGAGGGGAGCCGCGCTTCTCACTCCCACCTGCCTTAAAGGCTCAGGGTCCAGGCAGCCCCTCAGTCCCCACAGAAGCTGTCCTCCTAGGGAGGCCAGTGGAGGACAAATATAAGGTAAGGGGGGGCGAGGGGAACTCCCAAGAACCACCTTGGAATGGATTTATTCACTTCAGGACTATGCAAGGTTCTGCAAATAGTAAAATTTATGGCGGCTTCCATTTGAGAGCACTTCCCACACAGCTGGCACTCTGCTAAGCCCTTAACTTACTTCATCTCTTTGAAGACAGGAGAACACAGTGGTCAAGAGCTCGAATACAATCAGACAGAACCGGCTGCTACTCCAGTGAAGCAGGAGTTGTGGGACCTTGGGCAAGTTTCTCAACCTCTCTGAGCCGAAGTTTCCTCATCTCATGCCTCTGACCCCAAACCCCACGGTATTAATCACACGGTCTCCTGGGGCCACCTTCACTGCCTGGACCCGGTAGCGAGGAGCCAAGAGTATTAAAGAGGAAGATTTTTCAGGCCCGGCACCACAATCCCGGACAGAAGCTCCCAGCCAGGGGTAAGCCCTTGGAGGGCCCAGGATCCTGGCCTGAAGCCCCCCCAGCCCCTTGAACAGGGGAGAGGAGGCTCCTGAGTTAGAAGCCGAACTGGGATGGATCACAGGTCTCGGGACTCCTGGTCCAGCGCTCCCTTCACAGTAGGCCCTCAGGGAATCTGTGCTTTTCACATACAGGCCCCAGAAGACTAGTCTTTCCCTCTTGTCTCTACCACCAGAATACCCAGAATAAGTAAAACCATAGAGACAGAAGGCAGATTGATGGTTGCCTGGGCAGGAATGGGTATGGCGCTTCCTTTTGGGTTGATAATGTTTGGAACTAGATGGAGGTGGCAGTTGTACACATTGTGAAGGTACTAAATGCCATGGAATTGTTCACTTTATTTTTATTTATTTATTTATTTTAAGGTTTTTTTTTTTTAAATAAATTTATTTTTATTTTTGGCTGCGTTGGGTCTCTGTTGCTGCACGCAGGCTTTCTCTAGTTGTGCTGAGCGGGGGCTACTCTTCGTTGTGGTGCGCGGGCTTCTCATAGCAGTGGCTTCTCTTGTTGCAGAGCACGGGCTCTAGGCGCGCGGGCTTCAGTAGTTGTGGCACGTGGGCTCAGTAGTTGTGGCTTGCAGACTCTAGAGCACAGGCTCAGTAGTTGAGCACAGGCATAGGTGCTCCGCGGTATGTGGGATCCTCCCAGACCAGGGCTCGAACCCGTGTCTCCTGCGTTGGCAGGCGGGTTCTTAACCACTGCCACCAGGGAAGCCCCTGAATTGTTCACTTTAAAAGGTTGATTTTATGTTATGTGAATTTCACCTCAATTAAAAATAAGGGTACCTGGGGAATTCCCTGGCCATCCAGTGGTCAGGACTGCGCTTTCACGGCCTGGGGCGCGGGTTCGATCCCTGATCGGGGAACTAAGATCCCAGCAAGCCGCTGGGGCACGACCAAAAAATAAAGAAATTAGAAAAAAAGAAAAAAGGGTACCTGAAGATAAGAGATTACAGGAAGAAGAGTGGGCAAGTGCCCAAGGGGGAAGGGAAGGTGAAGGAGAGCCTGAGGTGAGGGAGGAAGGAGGACGTCGTTGCAGAAACAGGGAAGTTGGAGGTGGGGGGAAGGCTTGAGGGGGGTGGTTTCCTAGGCTGCAGGGGAGGGTGGCCTGGAGGATGCAGCTGGTTGAGGAAGCAGAGTTTGATCCTGTGAACTTGGGAGGCCCTGCCCTTTACAGGAAGGAGGGAGAACCAGGAGAGGGAGCGGGGCAGGCGTTTTCAGCCTCTGAGCAGTTTGCTTCCTCTCAGACTTTAGACTGGAAGCTCCCGGGGGTGGGGGCAGGGACCTCATCTTCTTAGCTGCTTTTAATTTTCAGAGCAGAGCGTCATCAAGGTAGGCAGTTCCTTTAGAAACCCTGGCACCAATGGAATGAAATCGAACACGTTAAGCAGCAGGAAGATCACCCACCACCCGCCCACAGCGGGGAAGTGAGGATGGCACTGAGCTGCGTGTGGGTGCCATCTCCGGGCAGCAGGGGGGCTGCCGAGACCTCCCAAGGCTGAGAGGCCACCTGTCACCCCCTTGCAGGCCCCAGAGCCCCCAGAGGACAGCACCCACCGGGGGTCTGGGATGGGGGAAGGGATTGGCTGAGCGCCGTGGGCTCCTTTGTCAGACCCAGGAAGGAGAGAGGGGGCAGCTACAGGAAGTAAGGGGGGGTGAGGCGCTCCCTCCGGAATCTCTCCAGCTACTTCCCTCCCCTCCGGCTCCCACAGCTCCCGCACATGCTCAGTGTGCCCTCGAATTGGGTTGGCTGGGGGAGGGCCTTGACTGGCATCCCCACTTAAAGGGCCAGTGCCATCCTTGTCCGCGCCGAACGGGGGCAATGAGAGCCGGCCACCCTCTTCACTCATACTGAACTACTTCACCTCAGACCCCCTTCCCCACGTCCTGGCAGGCTCCTTCCTCTCCCTCAGCTGCTCTGTCCACCCCATCACCTCTCATTCCCTGACCCCACTGCAGGCAGGGACTGTCCACTGGACACAGGGGTGTCCACCTGGGGTGGGGAAGAAAGGAGGATCCCAGACCAGGGTACGAAATCCACCCTGGGAACTACCTGCCTCTCTGGGCCTCCCTTCCCCGGCCCAGCTGACCGAGAAGGTCCTGGAAAGCAAATGACCATGAGGGAATGAGGCACTGAGCATCTGCTCTGGAAAGGCCTGGGGAGGAAAGGGGAGTGTGTCTAAGCCCGGCTTCCCCAGCAGATAGGGTGGTGAAGGCTGTAAACTGGAGCTTCCTCACTGAGGTGGGGTCCCACGACCAGGCAGCATGAGAGGGAAAAGCAAAAAGAATCCGCATCTGGCCACTGGGGCTGAGCTGGCTCTACCCAGTGCTGAGCCCCGAGTCACGCCAGCTCTACCCTGGGTTCTGGGCACTGAGGTCAGGGACCCAGGTGGGGGGAAGGAGGTGACACTGACTCTTCACTGATCCCTCTCAGCCCCTCCTGACACTCTCCCATCCCACACCCTTCTCCTCTGGTTTTGTTTTTGGTTTTGTTTTGCTCCTCTGTTTTCTTGACCCATCCTGGGCCCCACCAGCCATGGGAAAATTAACCCACCTCAGTGTGACCCTGACCCAGAGCCCTTCAGCCATTGTGTGTGTGTGTGTGTGTGTGTGTGTGTCTCTGTTGGGGTTGCAGCAGCTTTCCTGTCTCCAGGCTCCTCAGCTCCTTGGCCAAGAAAGACCAAGCTCCTCACCTGTCCCCTCCCCCGTGTGCAGCTCCTGCCTGCTCAGGGACATGCTGCCCAAGCCACCTCCTGGACACACCTCCAGCACCCTCTCCCTCGACACTGCACCCACACCCCTCCCCCACACTCCAGCAGCCCTCTGGAATCTTCTCTCCCCTCCTAGTTACTTTTACACACTTACACACACACACACAGAGGCCTCCTGGTAAACAACCTTGTCCTGGCCCTGGCCCTCCTCTCTCCCTCCAGCTCCATGCTGAGGAATGCAACAGCTGGGAGGCTGCCTGCGCCCTGCCCAGGGGCCTTCAGTTCCCTGGCTAGCACCCCACAGGGGAAGGCCGGCCTAAGGCCAGCTTTCCTGGAATCCAAAAGCCGCTTCCTCTCTGAGCCTTGGGTTTTCCATCTGCAAAGTGGGGACAATCATTCCTCTAGCCCTTCCTGACAGAGGTGTCTGGGATCAAAGGGGAGGGGGCTAGGACTCCCAGCCAGGGTTGGGTTGGGGGAGACCCCAAAGATGGGAGATTTTGCTTTCTTAAAACCCATCCCTTCCTAGAATCTGTTCTGGCCTTACTTCGCTGTAGAAGACGCTGGAGAGGTCTGGGTGTGACAGGGCAGAAATGAAAGTTGTCCTGGCAACACACAGGATTTTTCAACATTTCCATCCCAGCAGCTCCCAGGCCTGAGCCCTTCTCTCGCCCAATGTGGCCTGTCAAGACGAGCTTTCCTGGAACGCAGGTTAGGCTGGGCCCGCCAGGCCTCTGCCCCTCCCTGTGCACGGTGGCAGAGCCAATACAGGCTCATTGGTGAGTTGACTAACTTCCCCTCCACCACCGCAGCCTGACACTCTGCAGCCACAAGAACAAGAGATAAGGTGTCTGGGGAGAGGTGGGTCTGAGTGTGAGGGGTGTGTGAGCTCGCTTCAGAGCCCAAGACTGCTGGTGTGTTGGTGGCAATATCCGGGCTGACTCAGCTCTCTATCAGACAGACAGGTGAGGGGCTCACCTCAGAGGGAATTAACCACACAGGTGATTAGGCTAAAAGGAGCAGGATGCACAGACGCACGGCAGGCACCTCGAAAGCCAAGCCTCCAGCTCTGCTAAGGATCGATCCCCTGTCCAACCAGCCTTGGGCTTATTTTCCATCAGGAGAAAACTCCCCTTGAGCGCTTACTTGTAAGTGCTCTTCTAGGAGGTCAGGGGGCAAACCTGACAACTAACCTCCTGCCCAACCCCCAGCTGGGAGATGGGGGGCAGGTGGGGAGGCTGTCAAGCACAAAGAGACACAAGGCACCTTGTCTAGCCCAGCCCTCTACACTACGGGGAGGATAGGGAAAATACAGGGAGCCTGGGAACAAACCCTGAAGAAACCCCTGGACTTGAGCCTAGCCCTCTCTCCTCCAGAGGAAGTTCCCAGCTCCTCACAGCAATCTTGCATCTTAAGTCAGGCTCTGGCTGAACCTGGTGACTCCTGACTGAGACCCCTCCCGCCTCTGCCTTCCCCTCTCTAAAACCTTCAGAGCAGTCTGATGGCCCCCAGATACACAGAGCAGATTTCAGACATTCTGGAGACGCTGAGAAGCCCCCAATGCAGGGGTCTGCTGTCCTCCCAGGCTGGGGTCAGCCCCAGGCCTCTCTGCGATGGAAGTGCTTTGATTCTCAGAGCAGCCCTAGTGAAATCAATGCTAGCCACTCCCATGTGATCTCACCAAAATCATTTAATTCCTTTGTGAAAAATAAGATGACATCAAAGAACAAACTGTGGAAATGACAAGATGGAAGCCGGAACCTAAATTAGCTGTTCTCAGGGGGCGCAGGGGTGCTGAGACCTGCCTCCTTGAGACTCGGCTGGCCTGAGTGTGTACAAAACAGGACCTTCTCCTTGGGTCAGCCTGGATGGGGGGGCACCCCTAGGTGCCAGGCTCCCCACCACGGCGGCCGCCTTCTCGGTTCCACATCTCGTTCTCCTGCCGAAGCCGCTGGTTCTCCGTCCGGAGCCTCTCTACCTCGGCGGCCAGCTCCTCCACCTGGCGACAGGGCCGCTGGCTGGTGCACCCCTGCAGCTGCTGCAGCCTCCTCGTCTCCTCCTCGGCCTGTGACAGCCGCCTCTCCAGATCCAGGTAGTCGCGCACCAGCTCCTGCTTGCTGCGGCCCTGCAAGCTCTCAGTGTGATAGCGCTCATAGGCCTCGGAGAAATCCCTCTGCTGGAACTCCCCATGAGCTCGGCCCCTCGAGTCGCTGTCCCCGGCCTCACTTTCCCCACTGGAGCCTGGGTGGGAGGCCCCTTGGGGCACATCCAGGTTGGGCTCCTCAGGGTCTCTGTCGTTCATCAGGAACTGGGTGGTATTGTAGGGTGCCACGGGCTGGCCTTTGGCGAACATCTCCTCTCGGACCCGGGAGGCCCGCTGGCTCTGCCTCTCATCCCGCTGTTGCTTCTCGGCCCAGCTCAGCTCCAGGTAGGGCCGCCAGTGCCGCTTGCGCTTTGAAGGCCGCCGGCGGTGCTTCTTCCGTGCCAGTACGGCCTCCACTGAGCAGCTCCCTGGGCTCTGGGCCCGGGGACCCCTACCGTTCCAGCCTAGGCCACTGCCAGGAGGATCTTCCTCCTCTGAGTGGCTCTCCATCCGGGGTGTCAGGGGCAGGGAACCTCCAGGGTCATGAGGCTCAGGGGATGTTTTGGGGCTCCCAGGAACACGAGAGATCTAAAGAGAGAGGAAAAAAGGAGGACAGATCACAGATGGCCCGTCCCATGGTAGAATCCTCTGTTCACCCAGCCTGAAGCCGACCTGCCCGCACCCAGCTCACTTGGTCCCTCTCTAGCCTCACATCTTCTACGACCATTTGTCTGTTTCTGGGCTTACCTGTCTACTGTCTGTCCCCCAACCCTCCCCAAGCAAACTCATGGTGAGAGCCAGAATCTTGCCTGTGTATTTCACTCTGTAATTTCAATGCCTGGAACAGCACCTGGCACAGAGTAGACATTCAATAAATACTCTTTCAAATGGGATGGGAAGTGGCTCCTGATATATTATTGGTTGATCAGAAGCCCAAACGGCACTTGCTCTTCCCTCTTCCTAGAAAGCTTATCTTTCAGACAGAGCTGGTTTCCTTGCAAGTGACCTGTACAGTCCCACAGAGGCCCCCATTCAGAAAAGCCCCATGCTTTGCTTAATGCTCTGCTGTCACTGTCTTGAACTTCTTAGTAATTTTTGAATTAAGAGCCCTTTGCACTGACCCCACAAATCATGTTGCCAATCCTGCTTCCAGCTACTTGCATAGCTGATTCTTTTTCATCCTTTAGGGTTAAGTTCCAATGTCAGCTCTTCAGGGAGGCCCTCCCTGACCACCCTATCTAAGTAGCCCCCATTCCCCTTCCCAGTGACTCCCTGTCATGTGACAGTTAATGTCCCACTTAGCATTTAGCGCATTACCATTTACCACTTGTCTTTCTCCTAGAAGAATGTGTCCTGTCTGTTCAGCTCACCACTGTGTCGCTAAGCATGGCCCAAGGTGAGTGTTCAATAAATATATGTTAAATGACATAAGCCCAGAAGTGGGGGGGATCCAAAAGATAGTGGAACATGAGACTCTCGCTTCTGTCATTCTAGGGTGAATGGAGTGTATTTATTCCAGGCACAAGTTGGTATCACTCTTCTACATGAGGGGCAGGAAAGCACTAGGGAGAGGAAGGGCCAATCTCCAGTCTGTAGCCCAGAGAATTCTACACCTTATCTAAGAGGCGGAAAGGATTCTGTCAAGAGTGCGTGTGTTCAGGGCATCTGTTTATCTCTGCCGTGGTGAGGGTGGGAGTACTGAGTCTTGGGGAGGACAATGAATTGCTGGAAGTTTGTGGTTTGGGGAATTCTAATAATAACCACCACCACTGGCACAGTGTTTTATAATGTTCAACACGGTTCAGAGACATCTGAGCATGGGTCTACTCGAGTGTAGGGAGTGTACTGAGGGGTGTATGCAGCTCTGTAAGAGTTGGAGGTGTGTTAATGTGCGTTTTGGAGACCCCAAAGTTCTCTTCATAATTTGGGATGGGGTACGTTGGAGTGTGTGTACATGTGTGTTGTTTGTTGTGTTGTATTGTTACTTTACCTGCAGGGAGAATGTCATAAAGTAACAATACAATCAAGAGTGACAGGCCTTGTCTCCACCAGTGTCTTGGGCCAACTGAGGAGACCTTCTGCCCCATCCAGGAAGAGGCAAGGCCGCTGGGAAGTCCGAGGCAGGGGGTCTCGCTTCGGTGCGCACATCATTCACCCGTTCCCAGCCCTCAGCGAATGTCCCCCATGATCTTTCCCCCCACCCAAGCCAGCCCTGCCCCTCAGCCCCACATGCTGCCTCCCTCCTGAAGGCTTGTCCCCTTTCCACCATTACCACTATTGCAGATAAGCTGTGTGATCCCGGGTGAGTCATTTGCCCTCTCTGAACCTTCAGGCCCTGACATGCCATGAACTCCAAGTTAAATAAATCTGGAAAATTTACTGGAAGTAGCCAGGTAGGGTGGATCAGAGGACTAGAGTTCCCCCCTTACCTATAGGGAGTTGTGGACTAGGGGAGAAGAATGGGCAAGATGGGGGCCAGTGAGAGAGAGCACAGGGTGGGAGGGTTTGGGCTCCTGTTGCCAGATCAGAAGGTGATGTTCTCTGAGGGCCTGATACAATCTGTCTCTCCCCTCTCTCCTGGGTGATTTCCTACCCCCTAACCTCCATCCTAAATTATGAACCGATGGCTCAAACTCTTCTCCCTGCTTCAGACTTGGTTCTCAGCCTAGACAAAATGCAAGGCAGGGTTCTGTTGTTCAAGACGCTAAGTTTAAACCCTGGGTCTTCTGCTTGCTGGCTGCATGATTCTAGAAAAGGCATGTCAGCTCTCAGAACATCAGCTTCTTTGAAATGGAAATAGTAATTTCTACCCTGAATGGCTACTAGGATTTCATGAGATAGCGCAGAATTAACATCTGCCATATTGCTCAGCGCATAGTGGGGACTCATTTAAAAATACTGGTTTTCCAAATCCACTAACACATCTGAGACAAGAAGCCAGGATCCCAGTTGGCAGGACCCGTGTTCAGGGCACTCAGGTGGTTGGGAGAGTGGGGCTTACCTTAGCCTCCTCCAGGGCTGCTGGTGACTCTGTGTTACAGTTGGTCTGGTTTGGAGTAGCCACCTTCTTCTGTTCCAAATCTTTCAGCAGATGCCTTTTAACTAGTGACACCTGCTTTAAATAATAGAAACCTAAGTCCCGAGGGAGAATTTTCAGGAAGACTCTGGCTACCCAGCAAATTTTTACCAAGGCAGCAGCAGCCATTTTGTAGCACCAGACCTGCACACCCTCATTTTCAAATGAAGGGCCGCCTCCAGCCTGGTTTTCACACCTCCAGCCAGCAAGGGGTCAAACGGGGATTAAGGGGCCATCTTCCCATCTTCCCAGTCCTGTTCCTCAGGCCCCAGGCCAGGGCTGAGATCCTATACTCTTCTCCTGAAACTCACTGAGGCAGGCTGGCAGTTAGGAAGCTAGGCCTAAGCTTTGTTCCCCCAGCAACCAAAGAGGGGAAAAGACTGCCTGGGGAGGCGAAGACACAGCAATGACCTGGACAGGCTGGGAGTGGAGTGGGTCGGTGGCTCCGACAAGCCCGAGGAGGAGTCCTTTCCCCACTGCCTCCAGAGGCCCCAACCTTGACTGCAGGCCCCCACCTCCTCCCCAGGCTGGGCTCCAGAAGTCAACACCTCAAAAAACACGACTGGGCCCAGCCTGGGGCTGAGGCCTTTTCATCTACAGGGCCTGGCCTGCCTCCCTCCTTCTTCTCAGGATGGGAAACGGAGGAAAGGGTAAGGAGAAGTCTTCGCACTACAGGCAGCTGGGAGGGAAACCCAACAGGGATAAGGAAGGATTCCTTGGAAGAGGGGAAATGATCCGGGAAGGAGATTTTGCAAAGGCGGAACTGACCTATTTGCTGTCAGGGGCTATGCACAGGACTACATCTGTGTGTCTTTCTGTGCGACCGCCTGTCTGTGCAATTCCCAACGCCTCAGCCCTACGTCTTGCTGCAGTTGCTGCAGCTCTGGTCAAGCCGCTCAGGCACTGAGGTTGGGGGGAGGCCCCCCCACCCCGGCCTGGCAGCGCGGTGCCTGCTGGGGATTGTAGTTCTTCTAGCTGGGGAAGGCGGATCAAGAGCCTGTAACGTCAACAAGCACACAGAAAACTCTAAAACCCATCTACCCTTGCGCGAGCGGCGTCCCGCGCTCACCGATGCCTCCTTTGATTGGCCCACTCGCCTGCCAATATTCCCTTTTTCGTCAACGATTAGCTGTGCGGAAGCACAAGTCGATCCGCCTATCCGAGCTCAATTAAAGAGTTCATTGATGGCGTTAATCTTTACTGGGCAGAAAACAGATCCGGCTGAGAGGGGAGGGGCTTGGACGCGGAGGGATCCTCGGCCCTAGAGGAAGGCGACGAGAAGGACCGGTGGCCGCCGCCGCCATTTTGGGCTGGGAGGAGGCAGCGGAGGGACTCGCTGCGCAGTGAGAGCACCCCATGGGGGGTGGTCCGGGCGCGGGGAGAGGCCGGGCCGAGTGGGCTGCCTGAAGTGGCGGCGCCGGGAGACGGCGGGGGGTGGGACCGGGGACCGCGGGGGGGTGAAGGTTGGAGTCTCTCTGGCTGGGCCCGGTCCTCAAACCATCCCGGCAGCCCCGCAGCCTCGCCTCTCACAGAGGGCGGGGTTCTTGGGTAATTACCGCGTATTTCCCGAGACCCCAGCTGAGGAGAGACCGGGTGAAATGACTCCCCTCTGCTCTTTCCACGGGGGCGCAGATCCTGAGGCCGAGCTCCGCTGAGTTCTTTCCCCACCCCCATGCGGCCTGGGTATAGCGGCGAGGCCCGGCGTAGCGGGAACCCCCACTTCTATGGGCGCCGCGGGGGCGGGTGGAGGTCGCAGCTCCGGCCGCGCGCCCCTCTGGCGTGGCAGTCAGCTGGAGGTTCCGAGGGCAGAGAGCCAGGTGCACCCACCATCTCCCCCCGTACACCAAGGCCATCCCGCGGCCAGGGCTGTGAACAGGAACAGCCTTCTTCCTACTGTAGCAACCACTAATTCTCCCCAGGGACCAGCTAGATCGGGGCACGTGGAAATCTCTGAGCGCTCTTGCCCTCGAGATCTCTCCTGTCCAGCCCCGATTCTCAGAACGACCTGATCTCGCACGTCGCCAGCCGCTTTGGGAAACTCCAAAAGTGTGCTGTTCCACTTCTCTTGAAGTTTGACACCAAAGGGGTTTGGGCTTTTGCCCTTTGCAGAGTTGGGACACAAAACAACTTGGAGTCGCCACGGTTCTGGGAATAAACATGGAGTGGCCCATTTCGGATGCTTCAGGAACATCTGTTTGCATTTTGAAATCTGAGCCATAACTTTTACCAAAACTTTTGGAGATGGCCGCCCTCCTAAAGGAAAAAACGAACTAATTCCAATGTAGTCTTTATAAGGCTACAAATTCTTTCCAGTTTAAAGAACTTTTCTCCCACAGACGAAACAAAATGGGGGAGTATTTTGCCACTGGTGCATTGTTACTAGGGAACCTCTATTTTGAAATTCCAAGTAATTGAAAGTCACTTCTGTGGATCCCAGATGGCCACCAAAATAGAAATTGCAGTTTTGAGCTACTTCATATATGTGGCGTTTGGGGGAGCAGGGGAAACCTACTTTGAGAAAAATAAACACTCAACCTTATAGCTGTAGCAGCTTCTTAAGGATTGAAGTTTGATGTGAAATTCTTTTCTTGAATTGCAGATGAAACCATTTTGTTTCTTACTGCTTGAAATCTAAATTCAGGGAGATTCATAGGTCAGGGGTAGCTTAATGTTGCTAAAAGGTCACTTGCAATTATGCCTAGGTAGACTCGGAATTAGGAGAGTGGGCGGTGAGCTTTATCTTAGAGGGTACCTTGTGATGCGTCTCATTGCTGATTACAGATGGTCAAATCGTTCCTAAGCATTTGGCCTTAATAGCAAAGTTTCTTCAGAACTGAAGCCCTGTTCCTCCTATTAATAAAGTGATTTTTTTTTTTTTTTTAAGTTGTAAGAGTGACAGTTCCATAGCTTTAACTGTTTTCTCCCTTTGCCCCCAAGATGTTCTCAGAGAAAGTCTTAGAACTGGATTGCAAAAATACGATCACCTTTGACTCAGGTTAATCTAAAATTTGAACCACTTATCCTAAATAAAGCTTCAGGACACTTGATTCATGCTGTGGGTTGACTTGGCTTATGTCATGTTCACTTCACACTGTTGTTCAGATCAAGAGAATATGCCAGTTAGGAAAAGCTGACACTAACTTGGTAGGAGTTAAATAGTTATAGCTGAAAGGGGCTTTAAAGATTATCTTTGTGGTTCCTCTGTCAAGAATTTAATGGCGGAGGATCTCAGACTGTGATTCATCCTCCATTGTGGAGTAATCTAGTTAAACCTTTGGAAGCTACTAAGTGGAGAATACTGTACCAGGTGCAGAAATTTGGTACTCATTTTTAAAAATGAAAGCTTATCATATTTAAGGTTGACCCGTAAGCTTTTCCATTCCTTGATAAGAAAAGTTGCGAGTAAAATCAGTTAATCAATGGTCCCTTGGTTATCTACTGAGCAAAACACAGCACTGGAAGTTAGGAACTCCAAGTTCTATTTCTGTGTGTGCTACCACAGGTTTGGTTGGCTTGGCTAGAGGCCAAATCCTGAAGATGAGGCCAAACTGGCCATTTTGTTGCTGAGTCTATTGTGCGTCTAACTTTCAACTAGACCTTCAACTTCCTCCTCAGCTCTCCTCTTTCAGATGAGTTGCTTTGTGGTTTATAACAAATTCTACAAACCCTATATGCCTCAGTTTCCTAATTTGAAAATGGTATCAATGCAGCCTCCCTCATAAATACCTTGAGTAACTACTCTTCAGTGGCTATGTAAACATTTACTTGCTCTAACTTTACTTGGGAACTTTAGGACTTCTGCTTCAAAGGTTATTTGGGGCAGTTGGGAGGCCTGCCTTACCAAAGTGTGGCCTTGGTTGCCATGGGCCATCCAAATAGGTTGAACGAGGGTCAGTCTCAGGGTACCAAGCAGTTGTTACCGCAAGTCCTGGATGTTTTACGTTTGCCTGATGGCCACCTCCTGGGAGTAGTGGCTATGTGTGAGCAGCATTCATTGACAGAGGTAGGAGTAATTCTTTGCAGCAGTCCTCCTCTTCAGGATGAAGATACTTGCTTCTGAACTATGTGATTTCCAGTTAGTTTTTTACTTTGTTTAGCCCTCACCATCCTCTTCTCTGTCTTTTCTCTTTTTAAATTCAAATGTTTGCCGTTTTAAATTCACTTTTAGTAAGACCCAGAGAGGAGGGTAGAACTAACCTCCTAGACATTCCCTTCCATCCTCTGGTTGGTCTTCTGCCTTTGCTGAAAGTTGTCCTGGAGTTATCCAGGTATGCAGAATTGCGTGCTTAAAGCCGACTTCAGAACTTCAAATTAATCTTCTCCTCTGACGCTCTGGAGTCTAGGACAAATTCTACTCAGTAGTTTACGAGAGCAGTGATGCTGTCATTTTCTCAAATTCTTGTGCATGGAACACTCTACAACTCCCACATTTTCCTTCAGGAATATCCTTTTTGCCCACCGTAGATCCAGGGCTTTTTAACACTTCACACACAGTCAGTGGATGTATCAAATAGAATGTGCCTTCAGATGAGGGTTTACAATACTCTCCTGAATTTTGGCTCTTTTTGGAAAATTTTAAGCCAAATGTAACTGCTCTTGGTGCTGTATTGAGGGAAAGAATCACACTAGCTGTTTCAGGAGACTTACCAACAGTTCCTGGTACCAGCTCAACCATTTGAAAGAATTTTGTTGGTGTGCAGAAGTTTGTTAGTAAACTGCTAGGATTATTCCTGCTGTTACCCATGTTACATCATTTGTCATAATTGAACTGCCTCTAAGTAAAGCCCAAGAAAAACTTTATTCAGGAGGATTTGTGAGAGCTGTGTTATTGATCTGTCTAAAACCAGCCTTTGTTTTTTCAACAAGAAATGAAATGAGGTTGTGTGCTTTCCAGCATTCAAAGACAACTGGCAGAAATTGGCCAAATAGTGAATCTTCGCCTCCTAGACCATATATTTTGTCTTACTTACAGAGTATGACTGTTACCCTTTGGTCAGCAGATCCCACTCTTCAGGGCCTGAATTTGACACTTACTTTTAAAGATTAGTTTTTTTTTCTAGCAACAACCATTTACACTTTACATGAGAAAGGATAGTGGAATTTTATTCCAATAATCTTGCTTGAGAAATGTGAAAAATCATTTAAAAAAACTCACAAACTCAGGTGTACTTAGGTACAAGTACAGTGCTATTTAACTCTAGCCAGCTTTTCTGTCACACTGTTGTGAATACTTGTTTCCTGCTGGTGGTGTAAGTGGACAGGGGGACACCTGTAGTACATTACCTAATATTTGACTAAACAGTGGTTTTCTGAAGGTAGACTATTTAGTTGTGGATTTTGTTTATTTCTGTAGATTCCTTCTTTGATTTCTCTCACTTTTGAAGTCACTGGGGTAAAGTATATTTATTTATATTTCCCCAAGCAAAGGATTTTTATTTTACTCTGGACAAAGTGAAAATTAAAATACTGATCAAATGGGCATCTGCTCTGGTCTTAAAAAGAACCAGTAATAATGCCAATGGTACCTTACTTTTGGATAGCCTATTTTCATGCTGTCTCCTTTAATACTTAACAGCAGTTATGTGAAGTAGGCACGGCCCCATTTTGCTGATGAAGAATGAGGCTCAGAGAGTTTAAGAGATTTGTCCAGGGTTGTACTGCTAGTATTTGTCAAAGGTATAACTAGGAGCCTGGTTTTTGACTCCTAGTCTGGTCTAATTTTATAATGTTTCCTCTCTTTAGAGATACCTAGTCCATTTTTCAGAACTAAACCAATCTGGAGCTCCTTGGCTTGTTCCCCTGCAAACTGAAATCTAAAGGGCTCTGTCTCTTGAGGGCCACTTTAGGTTATAGGCTAGCCCAAGAAAAGTTTTCCTTACTCAAAGGAGGATTAAGCAGTCCAGCCAGCTGTCTCCAAAATTTGGGAAGTGCTTTACCCTGGCTGGATATCCAGGCCCCAGTATAAGAAAGAGAACTGAAATTGGTAATGTGTAAGCATGATCTTTGGAGCAGCTCATTTAAAATGTTTAGCAGAAAAGCCTTTAGTGAAAGGCTAGAGTGGACTTGAGGATCATTTGTCATGATCCTGTTAGTACAGGTAATTCGGAGTCTTTTCTCTCTGCCCTTAGAGCAATATGTTAGTCAAGTGTTTCAATCTAGAAACTGTTGATAGAAAACTGAAATTTTGCACAAATCTCATCATTCTAAGAACATAAATGCAATAAACGCAGTAAAATGTCCGTGCCTTTGAAAGCAAAATTCAGACAGAAAGTTGCATATCTCAAGGTAAATCAAAGTAATTTATGACAGTTACTTAAAACTAAAGATATATTTTTCAAGACTGGATTGAATGTCTCCTAAAACTTACACTTTTTTCCTGATGATAAATGCACTAAGAGTCTTTCTAATAGTCGGGGAAACAAGATGGTTATATTCAAATCCATCTTGTTAAGTAAGAAGAGGTTCTGAAATCAGAGGTCATCACTGCTGCAACCTATATAGTTCAGTCAAAATGAGGCTCCTGCTGTGCACTGTAAAGGCAGAGGGCAGTGTTGCTGCTTCTGGGACTGCTGCATGACGTCATGGCAGAAGGAAAATTAAAAACACAAAAACTATTTCAAAATAGACTTTTAATATAATTTTTAGGCCAAAGGAAAAGCTGATCATACATCGCCTCCAGTGGACCATCTGCCAGAATAGGGCCAGCTCAGTCCAGCTTTGAAGGCCCTGAGTCAGTCTTAACTGCCATAATTTCCCTTGATTCATGGATTTGTGTATGTTCCTCATGCATCATAAGGTGCATTTCACTGTTGACATTCCCACCACCTCCACTATTTCATTTAGCTGCAAAAGCAAGCTTCCCAATGGGAGGTTTTATTCCCAGGGGTTCTTAACCTTCAAGGAGTTTGATAATTTCATGATTCTCTCGAACCCTCTCCCCAGAAAAATGTACACATAATACAAGTCTACATATAATTGCATGGGGTTCATGGAGCCCAAGGCCCCCTATGGTTTCTAAGGCCCCATGTGAAGGAACCCCTGTGCTAGTGATTTGAACAATGCAGTTGCTCTAGGGAAACACTGACACAGGGCAGGTAAAGATGGGCTGGGTTAATCATGGTGACAGGAGGGAACAATCTTACAATTTCTTACTATTTTGACTTGCGGGCAGAAATTAATTCCCAGGGCCTCCCTGCATTTTCAAGAGCATAACTACTCAAGGACTAAGCAGCTATCAGTAGTTTAGGAGATAGAGAACAGCGGCTGTATAGGGAAGGTGCACGGTTCCCACTTGGCCCCTAAGGACTTAATTTAGCTCCTTAACCAGAAGCTTTACATTTGGTTTGCAGTGAGGGGGCATTTCTAATTTTAGTTTGACTCTCATGGAAAGGTGGACAGCTTCTATTCCTTTTTTTTTTTTTTTTTTTTGGTATAGGGAGCACCTAAGTATTGGACAATTAAGGTTAAGTCCTTGGAATGCCCCAAATGGCCATTTCCTCTATAAATATAATATTCTCTACCTCTGAATATTTTAACATAAAGAGCTGCCTCACAAGTTTATCCAACCATTGCTTGCACTAAGAAAGCAAGAGGTTTACGAAGAGCCTTTTCCAGGCATCCAAGAACTCCTTCCAGCCTTATTGGGAGGAGAGGGGAATTACTAAAAACACACTTGTAGGAATGAAATGAGGCTGTCAGTTGTCTAACCTGACAAACTGCCAAATTAGGCTTACGTTTTTGTTAATAGACTTTTGAACGGCTATTGAGAAGCAGAATTAAAATTTTAAGCTGCTGATTGTAGTTACTTTCTACTCCCCAAACACCCAACACTGGTTTATTTCTCCAGCATCAAGAAAGAAAACCAAGGCACTAGAAAACAAGCATACTTAAGTATTGAAGATAATTAAATCTTTATATTTTGCCGGAACTGTGTATTGTAGCACACTAAAACCCATTCAAGGGAAAACTGGGCAAATTGAAAATTCTCCCATTAAAGATTGTTTTTTGAAAATGGACAAATTAGATGATTCCTTTACCCCCCCCCCAAAACGCAATCACATATATCAGTACTATTCTGAATTAGCTCTAGAAATCACACTGAAACTACATTACATTTACAAATATTAAATTTATTATAACTAGAATGAATTTAATGGTTCTCAGATTTGGCCACCTTATAGCTCCATTTAAGGAGGGGATTTTTAACAGAAAAATGCTTTATAAATTGGTCAAATTACACATTAAAAAAGAAAAAACTCCTAAAAAGGAAAACAAGAAAAGCAACCCTTCAGTTTCACATAATTAAAGAACAGGAGAAAGCACACAAGCTACATCATAGCTAAATTTACCAAACCAACCAAAGCCAGGGGGGATTTCTTTTCTGATTATGTGTCATAAAAAGGTCCACTGTTTTATATACACATGTATATAATGTTACATTCCGTCACTGTAAAAAGTCCCCTTTGCCCCCCTCCCCCCCAAAAGTTTCAGTCTAGTCTCCAAACTTGGACAGCGGTGCTCGCTCCTGCTGCCGGTGCAGTTCGTTCTCCGTCAGCAGCTGGAGGTTCTCGGCGCGCAGCCGGTCTAGCTCCAGCTCCAGCTCCCGGACACGCGCGTCGTCGCCGCCCAGCCGCTTGCTTTCCAGCCGCAGCCGGTTATTCTCGTCCTCCATGCGCGAGAGGCACTTCTCCAGCTCCAGGTACTCTTTGATGAGCTCCTGCTTGCTCATGTTCTGCAGGCTCTCCGCGTGGTACCGCTCGTAGGTCTCCGAGAAGTCCCGCTGCAGAAACTCGCTGCCGTCTCCTCCCATCCCGTCGCTGCCCCCATCCTCCTCGCCCGCTTCTTCCATAAAGTCCTCATCGCTGGTGTCGTCAGATTTGGCAGCGGCCCGTTTGGGATAGAGGCCGGTTTTAAGATCCGGCTCCTCCTGGTCGTGATCATCCATGAGGAACTGCGTGGTGTTATAGGGAGCCACTGGTTGGCCCTTGGCGAACATCTCGGCTCGAATCCTCGAAGCTCGCAGGCTCTGTTTCTCATCGAACTTTTTCTTCTCCTCCCAGGTCAGCGTGTAGTACGGTTTCCAATGCCTCTTCTTCTTGGAGGGGCGTCTCCTATGTTTTTTCTTGCCCAGCTGTCTCTGCTGCTGTCCCCACGCCTCCTCGCCCCCTGCGGCAGAAGCCCCCAACTTGTTGGCCTTCGGCCTCTGTTCCCCTCCCGCCGCCGGCTGGGGGGCACCGCCAGCGGACAAGTCGTCCCCATTCTGGCCGTTCTCACCCGCTTCCGGACAGCTGGATTCTGGGCAGACCTGGGTCTGCACGGGAGGCGGCTGGAGCTCCAGGCTGCCTTCCCCGCCCTGCCCCGGAGAGCCACCCGACTGGGGGGACGCTCTCGATTGCCACCTACTGTCCTCCTCGGGCACCCGCTCCTCCGCGCCTGGGGGGCGATCAGAGTTCGGTTCTTCATGGACAGCAGCAGCACCTGTACAGTTGCTAGTTTGAGGCTGGTGCTGATACTCTGACAAGAGTGGCTCGGCCATTGCTAATAGAATCCTCTTCTCGGAGTCTGAAGAATTTTGGCTGTAAGTCCTTAAGGAAAAAAGGGTTTTCTTTTCTTTCAAAAATGTCCAACACAGTCCTCTTCGGTCTGTAATTCCTGCAGTGATGCCTTCAGCCAATCCTTCTGTCAGCAAACTCCAACTGCAATTTGGGGGCGCTCAAGTCAGTAAAGGGTTAAGGGCCCACAGCGCGGCCGGCTAGCGGGTCCAAGGGGGGTGCAGCAGCAGGAACAGTAGGTATTGTGCAGAGGGGTGGGCCTCAAGCCTCCCCGCAGAGCGCCCCCGCGATCAAGGAGTTGGTGGGCAAGGAGATTAGGTTAAATCCAACGGGTTAAACCCAGCCCCGAAGGGGTTAAAACTACCCGATGACGCTGACTCCGAGGGGCCGGATCCACAAAGGGTTAAATCCCCTGCCGCAGAGCCCACAAGGGGTTAAAGTCCCAGAGCCACCTCCTCCCACTTCCACGGGTGTCGCTCCAACCCGTGCTCCCACTTCCCTAGGCCCGGCCGGAGCCTCAGCCGAGGACAGACAAACTCATCTCCCCTTTGGCTCGATGCTCTGCTCAGCTCAGTTCTCCTCCGCCTCCTCCTCTTTTTCCTCCCTCCCTCCTCCCCCCTCCGACAGCTCCTCTTCCGCCTCCTCCCCCAACTTCCCCTCCCAACCTGCCTCTCCACCTGCCAACTTCCAACTGCTGCCTCCCAGCCCTCTGCGCCCCTTTTATATAGAAGACGGTCCGCCCCGCCCACGCGCATGCGTAACGGAGTCCCCATCGCAGGAAGCTGGGAGTCGTAGTTCCCATCTTTCAGGCCCGCCGTCCTCGCGCGCCGTGCGACGTAGCCAATCCCAGGGCGCGTCGGGGGCGTCTTCCAGGCCACCTCCTTCCATCGCTTAGCCCTCGCTAGAGAAACGTGAGCGCCCATTGGTCAAGAGGCACATGTCTCGCTGAGGAAGGAAGGCTGATCGCAGAGAAGATGGGGCGGGTTCTGGACCATACCATTGTGCTTCAGGAATAAGAGAAGATTCGATGGCCTATGAGGGCCCGCACAGAATATTTTTATGAAAAGGTGCGTCTTAAAGGCTACTATTGTATTCTGTCCTCAGCGGAAAGGTTCTGAACGTCATAAACACTTGTTAGCTAAAGCAAGAATGGTTTACTCCTAAAAAGTAGTCCCTAAAGTGTAAACGAGGATTTAATTCTGTAAAGAGAGATGTTGGCCCATGGCTAATAATTCTCGATTCTTAAAATTATAGGAATGTCTTTAAGGTGTGTGGTTAGTGACTGGGATTGACGTTTGCGGAAGGATATTGTGAACACATTTTTGTTTAAAAAAGCGCATGAAGAAGTAAACAAATGAAGAATAAAAAGTGCCGCCTTAAAGGGACAGTGTGACTGCGTTAGGGTAGCAACCTCGGACTAGGCCTCGGAAAATGAGAAAGCAGGTTCGAGTCCCGGTTGACGTCCGCCTTCGGACTGGCCTCGGGACCCTTGGCCGAAAGTGGCCGAGTCCCAGCCCCAGCGTAGTCCTGGGCCGCCGCCGCCCCAGGGGCCAGTGCAAAATGGTGGGCCGTGACCGAGGCTCTCGCCTGGGCCGGGAAGCACCGGGTGTGCGCCCTGGGCTCCCCCGAGACTCCGGCCTGTAAGGCCTCGCCCCCTCTTCCCCCTCCCCGGGCCTCAGCTTCTATCGAAGAAAATGGTCTTCTGGGGCTGTCTTGGTCTCTTCAGTTGGGAACCGACCAGGAAATTTTCCTGAGCCGGGACAGGAGAGTCCAGGGCTGCTGATGAGCCTCTTTGTTGGGGGAGGGGTTCGAAGTTAATACTGAGTTGAAATAATCAACCCTGGCTAGTCGAGAGAGAAGGGGGAATCATCCACAGACGCTCCTCCTCGTCAGTGGGCGCTGGGCAACGCCGGGAGGGAAGCAGAGCCAGAGGCTTCCGTGAGGAGGAAGCCTTGCCCAGAAATGGAGGCAGGGGGATTCTGGCCCAGAACTGTGGGACAGATTCATGGCGGGGTGGAGGGGGGCGGCGACATAGGCTCCTTGTGAAAATTCTCCAGATTCCAAGCTCCCGCCCAAAGGACAGGGGCCGGGAGTAGCCCAAACCCTCCGCCCAACTCACTTAGGCCTAGAATCTCCCCGAAATCTCAGTGTCTCCCACTTGCCACACGCACAGTGACCCGTTCTATTCTTACTGTTCTTACTATTTCTTCCTCAGCTGCCGTGTATTACATTCCAACCACTTCCCACCGCACAACGTTCTTTTACACACACAACCATTTGCCCCACCACAGCCCAGTGAGTTAGGCAAGGTAGGGATTATTGTCTCCATTTTAGAGATAAGAGATCTCAGAAATTGACTTGTCCAAGGTCACATGACAACTGAGTGGCAATTTCAGCTAAAGCGAAGGTCTTTGTGTGTGACCCCGTGCCATTTTTCTTTCTGTCACAAACACAGAATTCCTTTTTTTTCGTAAGAACGCTAGATTTGGTTCCTTTTCATCCCCAGCAGCTTCAGCCTAATTCAAGTCCTCATTTCTTTCTTTTTTTTTTCTCTCTCTCTCCTTTTTTACCCTCTCCCCCCTCCTTTTTTTTTTTTTTTTTTTTTTTTTTTTGGCTGCACTACACAGCATAAGGGATATCAGTTCCCCAACCAGGGAACGAACCTGGCCCTCTGCAGTGGAAGTGGGGAGTCTTAACCACTGGACCACCAGGGAAGTACCCCAGGCCCTTCTTCACTTAGCAAACATCGGATAGAAGGGCACAATGGTGAATAAAATATCATCCTTGCTACCCAGGTAATGTGTAGAGAGGCCATCAAACCACAGTAAGCAAGTGAAGAAACTCCTGGTAGGATCTTGTGAGCCAAGTTGCTTAGGAGTTGAGAATTGTGGACAGGTTTCATGCAGGAGGTGACTTCTTGGCTGTCTCTGAAAGATGAAGCATTTTCAGGCAGAGTAGCATGAAGTAGGGCATTCTATGAAGAGCAAGCATCTCATCCCAAGACAGGACTTGTCTGGGGACTCAGGAGTGGTTCTGTGGGGAAGTGGTGATGGGTATGCCCAGAGGGAGAGGCAAGCAAGAGTGACCCTGAGGCACATCCAGCTGTTTTGAGGTTGAACATCCTAGCCTGTTTTCCCTGGGCTTCCAAGAACTCAGGTCTATTTGAAAAGCCTGCCCCTCCTCTGTGCTGCTTCATCAGTCACACAGGAGGCTTCCCGGGAGCAAGAGCTGCCCCTCACACTGGGAGCTCCCCGAGGAAAAGACTCTTTGCAGAAAACTCGACTGGGAGTCAGAGACTTCCAAACTGTTACATTTTCAGACGCCTGAGGATTCCCGGGTACCCTCACTCAGGGGGTTTGGAAGGTAAACTGAGCCCAACCTCAGTCTACTGGACAGGGCTCAGCTATATGGACTCATTTGTCCTATTAGGGGAGGGGTGGCCAGACTGATAGTTTGTAATTCTAGAATTCTATGAAAGGAGGCCATGCACCTTGATATTAGCTGAGGTTTAACTCTATGCTAGGCATTTTACATGTCCTGGTCATTTATTTATTTATTTATTTTAAAAATTTTATTTTTATTTTTGGCTGCGTTGGATCTTTGTTGGCTGTGCGCGGGCTTTCTCTGGTTGTGGCGAGAGGGGGCTACTCTTCGTTGCGCTGCACGGGCTTATTGCAGTGTCTTCTGTTATTGCAGAGCATAGGCTCTAGGCGCGCGGGCTTCAGTAGTTGTGGCACGCAAGCTCTAGAGCGCAGGCTCAGTAGTTGTGGCGCGCCAGGGCTCGAACCTGTGTCCCCTGCATTGGCAGGCGGATTCTTAACCACGGCGCCACCAGGGAAGCCCCTGTCCTGGTCACTTAAACCCCTGGAGTGCCTTATGATGAAGAGATCTTCATCGTTATTTCACAAAGCAACCCAGGCTCAGAGCAGTTAAGAATCTTGCCCAGGTCACACAGCTAGTATGTGCAACTGGTGGAGCTGGCTTCCGCCCCACTCCTGCATCCCCAGCATCAATTTGGTCCCTCTTCCACTGCCCTCCAGTTGTCCATCCTTAACACACGCGTTAACTCAAAATTTCGGAGCCCCAGCAGTCTGCAGCAGCCAGCGACCCCCGGAGGTCTCTGCTCACTCCGGCACTGGGCCTACCCCGACCGGGGCTCCCGTGCAGGGCCCCGCCCCCACTCCTCAGGGAGGGGCGGGAACGAAGCTCCCGCCGGCCTTGGCCTTCCAGAAAGTTCCCTGGGAAAGCCTGAGCGCGGAGGTCACCGGGAGGGGGCACGGGGAGCGAGCAGCTGAGGAGGGGCAAGAGGCAGTGAGCACTTCTGGGGCCGGGGTCTCGGCCCCGACCCTACGCCTGGCGCGCAGAGAAGGGAGTAGCCGCCCTTCCCTTCGGGCGTGGACGGAGCCTCTGCCCGGGCCCCGCCGCGCTCCTCTCCTCCCGCCACCCCTAGCTCGCCGGTTCCCCCTCCCCCTGGCCACGACGGGGCGGGGGGCGGGGCCGCAGCCTTGGCCCCGCCCCAACCGCGGCGCATCCCGCCGCCCCCCTCCGCCTGCATCTCCTCCGCCTCCGTTCCAGACCCTGGGCTGTTGCCTCCACTGGCCCGGGGAGCGGGGAAATGCTTCTTCTGGGACGCCAACCGCTGGCCTCTCGGGGCCGTCCACGGGCAGCGGGGGAGGGGGCAGGGACTTGGGGCTCACGCGCCCCGGACCCGCTTCCCGCCTCAATCCGTGGCAGCCCAGACGGCAGAAGATGAAGGTTTTATTTTGTGAAACACTCTTTTGTAAGTTAATGTTTAGTGAAGACGTCCTGAGTATATGTGGGGGCAGGGCGGCCAGGAAAACGGAGCAGACTCCCCTCCCCCGGGGTTAGCTCCCTCCGCCTTTCCCCAGCTCGGTCGGGCCTCCCAGCCAATCATTCTTCCAGGCCCCGGCCCAAGTCCCAACTTGCCCACGAGCTGAGCCTCCTCGGCGAGAGGCTGGGGTGGGAAAGGAGGCAGGTGACCCAGAGGGTGGGGAAGGCAGAGGCTGAGACCCGGCAGCTCTGCCCCTGAATCAGCTGCCAACCCTGAACTGGGGACGTGCACCACACGTGCAGCCTCCCCAGGGAGCCTGAGGTGGTTGGGGGTGCGAGGAGGGGAGTTCCTGTGGAGCTGCAGGAAGAGTGGGGTCTTATCCGGCTCCCCACTAGGGGAGGGGTGCCAAGGCAAACACTAATTGCGGCAGGAAGGGGGTGGGAGCCGGGTTTAACGCCGTTCTCCTAAACTCTAGGAAGGCTCAGAGTCTCCTCCGTTGGCTGCAGACTCGTCCATTGAGAGTCACCTCTTCTGGGTCCGAAACTGTCGGAAGAGCCACTGGACGATGAAGGGCCACAGGAGGAAGAAGAGCAGCGTGGGAGCAGAGAGCCTGAGGGGCCAAGGCCTGGCACGGGGCGGAGGCCTCTGCCGCCAAGAGGAGAGAGTCAGGAGCCAGCCCGGGCCTCAGCACAGGCTGGGCCCTCCTTCGCAACCTGCTTGCAGAGCTCAGGTGGGAGCTTCTGCCTCCCTCTCCCCAGTCTGAGGACTGGGCCTCCCAGTTAGTCCCTGACACGTTGAGCCCTAACTCTTTCCCATATCCTCCTCCAAGGTGCTGAGAAGGCTGAAGGCTGGAGAGGCTGCTGAGTGGAGAGACTGGCTTCAAGGCTGTCTCCTCTGGGCCACAAAGCAGTGAGTGACCCTGTTGGTGTGGCCCGAACACCCCATATTGTAAAGGATGTGCCACATATTTCAAATGAGGACCCTGGGTGCTCAGATTTTAGTTTCTAAATACCATTCTCTGCTGAATGGAGAAGTGGCAGATTTTAGGTCTGGAGCAGGGAAGGTAGAATTGAAAGTGAGATGTCTTGTACCAGGAAGCAAGGAAGCTTTTAAAGATTAATGAGGTCAGATTACAAGAACATAGGACCCAGCTTGAAAGGGAGGGTCCCACCAAAGTTGTGATAGCCTGGGCATCAAAAAGAATGATGATTGCAGTTGACTGAAATACTGAGTCTTTAAAATCCGTGAGTTCATGATGATACTCAAAGAGAAAGTGGAAATTTATCACCATTGAGGTGGCTGTTAAATCAACTCCTTATTCTAAAAATAGATAATTAAAGAGAAAGAATTAAGCACTTATTCTGCCTTCCATAAGGCACTGTATTTCAGGGAAATCCTAGATGATCAGGGAAACTCTACAGAAAAATGACAGTTAATAAATGTTAAAGGAATCATAGAATTTAAAAGTCAACATTGTTTTTTTGTAACCAGTAAATAAATTATTGATCCAGGCAAGGAGTATCTATCAATTGTCAAAAGCTGTGTGTCAAATGGGCTTGATGGGGAACTGGACATTCCCTGGCTGCAAGTGGTGGGAACAGACTGTCACCCCTTCATCCCTGCTAGTGGTCCACGCTAGAATCATTCATGGTAGGACATCCAAATATGTGTCCCTTGATGTAAAGAAAGAACATCTCACCTCTGATGTAATCTGGTCATGTAAACTAGCCAGGAGGCTGTCATCAGACCACAAGAGTGGAACATTCTACAGGACCACTATCCAGTCTCATCCGCAAGTCAGTAGCAAGGAAGAGGGACTAGTCTAGACTAACAGAGTCTTAAGAACAGAGGCTCCTGGCCTGGACAGACAGGGAAGCTGGAAAAGGCGATCTGAATTTGGATTGTGTATTTGATGATATGAAGGAATTACCGTGTGTGATAAAATGTTGTTTTTGCTAGGTAGTAGAATGTCCTTATTTTTAGAGATGCAAACCCAAGTATCTCAGGGTGGAAACCTTTAAAATCTTCAGCATATAAAATTAGTGAAAGGTAAACAATAAATAAAACCCTGGGGGGTGAGTGTTGAAAGGTTAGCTGCTGTGGATCTGAGGGAATTCCTGCCAACCTGGCTGACACCCACTGTGCCAAGGGGGTGAAGGGTCACGTGAGTGATTCCCCCGCATCCAGGAACTCAGCCGTCCCCTGCCCCCACCACTCCAGGCTTAGCAAGAACAGACTCACTCATAGTGAGCGGTGGATGCCAGCTTTGGTGGGAGACAGAACTACGGCCACTCCCAGCTCCATTACTTAATGTTAATCTAACAATGAACCCCATTTGAGAAGTCCTTCCCGGGCACTGCGGAAGCACCTACATGCATTATCTCATCTAATCCTCACAGCAGCTCTGTGAGGTTCTTCCAGGCTGTGTACCCTCAGGTAAGTTACTCAACATTTCAGAGCTGTAGTTTCCTCATCAGTAAAAGGGAAATGAAAAGAAAACCTATTTCACTGGTTTGTTTTGAGGATAAAATGAGATAATGCAGGTAATGTGTTTGACACACAGCTGGGGTTCCAGAAATGGCTGCTGTTATTTATTTTGCATAAGCAGAGGTGTAAGGGGCAAGCAGATCTAGAAATTGAGAGGAGGGAGTGAGGGATGCAAGGGCTGAATTTGGGGAGGGCGAGACAATAAATCTGGGAACAGAAGTCCTGACTGAGGGGCAATAGGGACAACCCCCCCCCCCCAGCCCCAATGCAAAGAGCAGACACATTCTGGCCCCTCCAACTGTTGGAATTCCATCTGTCCTCAGTTACTCTTCAGGCAGAGGGAGATAAGAGCAGGAAAGGAGGGCCTCTCCCACTTCCAGGCTGGATGCACTACAGATCCCCTGACTTCCTTGCCTGCACCATGAGCCACACCATTCTCTGGAGAAGGCCGAGGTGTGAGCGGGCAGAGACGTGGGGACAAAGACAGAAGTGGCTGGATGAAGAGCCCAGAAAAGAGACCCTCAAAGTTCTGCCCCAGTCTTGCCCTGGGCCTTCGGACGGGGCTCACCTGCTTGCAGGGGACAGCCATGCTCTCCAGGCTCTGCAGTCTCCCCTGGACGTCCCGCATGCTCTCCTGCAGCGCCCGAACTGTCCCCACCAGCCATGTGTCCAATTCCTGGGGCCCCAGCAGGGTGCTTTCCAATCTCCCTGCAGTGCACAGACACACAGGGAAGGGGACTCAGGAGGCAACTCAGCTAGGGGCAGGGTGGTGGCAGGCTGGGGCAGGTCCAGGGAAGAGTAAGAGTAGAGTGCGATCCCTTGTACCAAGTGTGAGTCTTGTAAAGCCCATCCATGTGGCTGAGTAATGGGCCGCCAGGGGTTTGAATCCCAGCAGCACCACTTAGCTCTGTGACTTTCGGCAAGTCAGTAACTTCTCTAAGCCTCGTTGGTCAACTGAAAATTATGTCATCTCCCTCACAGGGCTGCTCGCTCTGAGGAATAAAGGAGATAATATTTAGGAAAGTGCCCCTTATGGGACGTGGCACACTGGAAGTTCTAGAAAGGGATAGGGCAGAACTCGTTCTCCTAATAGAGTCCCAAATGGGAGACCCAGAGAGAGAGGATGACTCCCAAGGCCACATAGGTGTAGATGAGAGAGCTGGTCTAGGAATTCTACCCCAGCTGCCCTTCCTCAGCGCCAGCCAAGGGTACAGACTCCTGGTGGCCCTCAGAGAGGAGGCTGGGCAGGGACTTTGCCCATCCAGGCCAGTGTCTGGCTTTAACCCTTCCTGGGCAGAGGCTGCTCTCTCCAGTGCCTAGCGTTGGATTTCACCTCTCCCCATGAGGGCAGCCAGGGGAAGGCCCAGGGCACCAGAACCATGGGAACGGCAGAAGTGGGTGAAGGGTCAGGCAGGGGCTGACCTTTCTCTGCAGGAGACTCGGTGCTGTTTCTGGTGTTGAGCTCTCCTCCCAGGGCGCCCGTCTCTGCCCAAACCTGCTGAGAAGAGTCACAAAGTCCAAGGGGGGTGGTGGGAGCAGCTAGGGCCCAGTGGGGTAGGGAAGGGGAGGCAATGGGAGTGGGTCTCACCAGCTCAGGCTCCAGCTGCTCCATGGAATCACAGAAAACCTCAGAGTCCTGGTCCCTGGGTGGCTGGGACTCTGAGAAGGGGATGAGTAGGGTTAGTGACAAGAGGGAGGCCACGGAGGGAGGGGAGGCGGGTGCCTCTAGGCAGAGGCATCTGTTCAGGACACACTAGAGATACTGCCGCAAGAGGCCCAGATGGCTCCCTGAGTGGGGCCCTGGAACAGGAATCCCAGAACCTGCCCCTGGCCTTTAGGAGCACGGGAGGTCTCAGTGTCTGGGCATGAGGCGTGACAGGCACAGCGTGGCATCTAGCCTGCTCCCCTCCACCCTGCCTGGAGGTCCCCCCCACCTCTGGCCTGGGTTTGGGCCTCTGCCCCTCCTGCCCAGGCACTGACCTGGGCTTGGGGGTGCTGGTTCCTTGGGAAGGCAGGGAGGCTCTGGGGCAGGCTCAGCATCTCCATTCAGTACCTGCTCTTTCCAACCTGCGGAGACACAACACCCAGAGGTGGGGCTGGGAAGACATCAGGCCCCTGCTCCCCAGTTAGCCATGGACTCTGCCTGAGACCCACCCCATCAGGGGCACTGGTTGCGATCCTTACAGGGACATCACCTAGAGCCCTCTGCCCCCAGGCTCCCCTCCAACTGAGCAGCCCCCCGAGACAGTTCAGTCAGCACTCGTGGAGCTCCCAGCCTGGGGGCCTGACCTGTGACCCTTTTCAGGAAGGTCTCCGGGGGCCTCGGCATGTCAGGGATCACCTGGTACAGGGGCTCGAAGTAACCAAACATGTCCTCTGCCACCTCGCCCAGGGGCACCGTGTCGATCACCTGTGCAGGAGGGGGTCTAATGGGGAAGGGCTGGCCCCTCCCACCACTGCCCCCTTGAGCTGGGCTGCCTCCACCCTGCTTCTGCCCTGTCATACCTCCCCACCTTGTGCCCAGTCGGGAACCAGAGACAGGCAGGGGTGGGGGAACAGCATGAAGGTGGTAATTCCCATAGGGGTAGCAACGTGCAGGAAACATAATGGGGGTCAGACTGGAAGGGTGGGGGGCAGGCCGCCTGGCTGAGAGCTTGGTCACAGAGAGGAGTCCGCAGCCTCTCCCTACCCTCTGGGCCACCAGCTTCATTTCAGTGATGTAGGCGGACATGGCCTGCTCCCTGCTCATCTTTCCCAGGCTGTTCCAGGCATCCCTGGGGGACAGAGGGCTGTGAAATGCTGGTTGACAGCTGAGGCTTGTTTGCCCAGCCGATGGGGAGCTCACCATTTATAACGTCCAATAGGGTCCCAGAACCCAGGCTGGGGGACCAGGCAGGGCCCCATGGTAGCCTGCTTGTAGTAGCTGTAGAATCGCAGCATCTCTTTATAGGAGGGGCGGTAAGAGCCTGGGCAGGGGTTGGGAAGTGGAGGAGAGAGCATCACTCCCAGCTCAAAGAGGATGGAGGTGGGGGGAGAACCACCCTTGGGGAGGGCAGAGATGGTGAGGGGTCCCTCCCAGGGCAGCTGGACAGGGGCAGGTGGCAGAGGGGACCCCCAGGACAACTCAGGCAGGGATTGTCTGTAAAAACTGCCAGGACCAAAGCCTCCTGGGAGGCGGACCCCAGTCGTCTTGACCCCCAAATGCGGGTCCCCGTGCCCTCACCGTTCTTAGGCAGGTTCTGAATGACGCTGACTGCGGCCTGGAACTGTTTCTGGCAGTCCGGCTCTGGACTTTCATTTTCGGTACCCATACCCAGCTGCTCTGAGCCTTGGGGCCCTACTTTTGAGCGACTCTGCAAGAACAAGCCTGTGTGTGAGCAGGCTCCAGGCCGCCCCCCGCCCCCAACTCCTCCCTGGCACACGCCTCTGTAAGTCACTGGTCCGTTTTCCAGAGGAGCAAACTAAGCTCTTTAGAGGCCTGAGTGAGACACCCCGGGAGGTCAGAAGCTGCGACTGAGGAGACTCCTTTTCCTACCCCAAGGCAGCGTGGGTGGGGCCAGGATGGGTGGAGAGGATCTCGGTGTGTGGGTGGAAAGACAGGTGGCAAGGGTCGCGGTGCCTCTCTAGATGCACATCTCCAACTCCTAGACAGGAGAACCCCAAGCCGAGAGGAGTCAGGGCGGGGCAAACATCCTCCCACCCCGGTCCCCCATACCCCGGCTCAGCTGCCCGGCCGCCCGGCACTCACCCTCAGCGCCCACTGCCCGGACACCTGGGTTCCCTCTCGCCACTAGCCGGAGGCTTCCGATTGACCTCCTGGACGGGTCTGGCCCGGATGGGGACGCGGAGCAAGGGGGAAATTTTAAGCCAATGAGAGAGCCCGTTTCAGATTTCGTCTACACCTCGACCACTCAACGCGGCCCTTTCGAGATTATGCAAATAGTTTAGCGGTGCCTCTCCCAATCAGGCGGGGCAAATCCGCGGGTTGGTTCCTCAACCCTGGACCGCCAGAGGCAGGCGGAAGCGCCCCCTGGTGGACACCGTGAAATGACGCTGTCTCTTGCGCCCCCTCTGGTGGAAACCCGCTTAGTCAGCTGAACCCAGGTCCCGCAGATTCGAGCCACGCAACTCAGCTCTCCAGACACTTAACAGGCGCTGGGGATAAAAAGGGGAATCATGTTCTGAGGTCAGGGGTTCTAAAGGAGGGACACTGGAGCTGAGTTTTGGGAGCCTTAAGAGTAAGCCAGGAGAAGAATGAGGAAGGTCATTTCTGGAGGAAGGAATTGCAGGATTAAAAGTACAGAGGAGAAGACTAAATATTTAGAAAGAATATCCAGAGAGGCGTGGAGACGCCAGCCAGCACGGACGGAATCTCTGGGTCCGGGATATCTGAGAATGGAGTAGAGCAGTAGGTGGCAAATCTAGGTCCTGAGAAACTAAGCTTTATCTTTGGGATGACACACTCCCGGCCGCCGCCGAGTGGCGGTGTGCACCCAGCTCTCCGCCCCCGACCCAGGGCACTTGCTGCAGAAGACGCACATATCCCACCCCTCGCGCACAAATACGCTGGTGGTTTCTCATGTAGTAAGTGTACGCATGACACGGTCACCGGAACCCGCACTCGACGCTCACCCGCAAGTTGATGCCAAGGACATCTACGCAGCGTGCGGTGGCCGTCCCAGGACGATCAAAGGCCCGGCGGGGGTGCCAACCTGTCCAAGCCTCCAACCACAGATTCTGCCGGGGTCTCCAGGCTTAGCGCCACCCTATCCTCTCCAGACCAGTCAGCTTGCAGTCTTCTACCCCTTTGGGGACTGCAACTGGCCGGGCGCGGAGAGGGTTAATCCTATGGCGTCATGGCCAGAGCCTTCCTCCCTCCCCACCTCCAGTCAGTTCCCACTTCTCCCCCCACCCCCCAGCCCTCCGGTTCGGGCTGCCCTGCCGCCCGGCTAAGCTCCCGGGGCTTTCCGGGCCCGCGGACCCTAGGCCCAGGACGATCCGGCCCGCGGACCCTATCTCCGTCTGGCTTCCTTCTGAGGCCTCGGGCGGGACGGGGAGGAGGAGGGTGGAGAGGGGTCCTGAGTCCACACTGAGTCAGGGTCCGGGGAAAGGAGAGGGTGTCTGTGCCAGAGGGCAGCCCTCGCCCCCTCCGATGCCTCCCCCCAGCACCATGGGGGCTCAGGACTCCGATAGGGCCGGGATCCCAGGACTGCTCGGAGAATGGGGAGGCGGACCCAGGAGCAGGGGCCTAAAGCGGAGACTCGGGGGCGCGGGTCGGGCCCCCTCCCCACACTTTCTCTAGGGCACAGTTCCCCGCCTGGGGTCACCGCCCCCTTCGCCGCCCCCTCGCACCTCCCCACGCCATCCTTGGCCCCGCCCTCTCCCTCCGGGTCCCTCCTTCCCTGACTTTCGTCCCTCCCTCTCTCCCTGCTCGCGACTCCTCCTCCTCCCGACTCCCTCCCGGCGCCGCTAAGTTTCTTCGCTCGACACCGCGCACAGACCCCGGGCCCGGCCCCGGCCCCGGCCCCGGCCCCGCGACCATGCTGTGCGGCCGCTGGAGGAGCCGCCACCGGCGGCACGAGGAGCCCCCGGTGCCGGCCCAGGTCGCAGCGCCCGTCGCGCTCCCGTCCCCGCCCGCACCCCAGGACGGCGGCAACAAGAGGCCCGGGCTGCGGGCGCTGAAGAAGATGGGTCAGTGAGCGGCTGGGGCGGCTCGGGGTGGGCGCGGAGGGGCCCCGGCGGCGCAGCCTGGGAGGGTCGGGGTGTTCCGGCGAGCCGTTGGTGGGCTTCCCAATGGGGCTGTGGGGAGTCCGGCTAGGGATGGAAGGCCAGCACCGTTCCAGCGGGGGAGGGGAGGTCGCACCTGGGGTCACCCGAGGTCCTGGGGTCCGAGCGAGGCTCCCAGGATGGCTTTTGTTTTCCACCAGGGGGCGCCCTACCTTCGGGTCAGAAAGCCAGAGTTGCCTTCTCAGATTTGAGGGAAGTCAGTGGGGGAAAGGAAAAACTGTGGTTTATCAAGCATCTCCCAGACACTGGCCAGCACCGGGTGGTTACGGATGTGGTGCCCTTCAATCTTCTCCACATTCCTGAGAGGCAGGTGGTGTAATCCCCATTTCACAGATGAAGAAGCTGACTCAGAGAAAGGAATTTGTCTATGACCACACAGCTAATAGAGGGCAAAAGTTGGTATGTACCCCACACTGCCCCTGGCCCCCTCTCAGAACCAGGGCAAAGTGGGACTGACTGGGGAGCTGAGGGCTTGAACGAGGGGGTTTACGTGTGAGAGTATTTTATACAATGTAAAATACTGTAAAACTGAAGTGGTGTAGTAGAACTGTGGTCGGTAGAGCATAGTTAATGAGGTGGGGCTGAGGCAACAGAGGGCAGGGCTGCCCGAAGACCTGTGTGAACCTTGGAGCAAAATTCAGAGGTCCCGATAGGTGGTCTTACCTTCTCTTTACCACTGTCCTCCACCCCTTGTTCTTTTTTACTTTTTTAAGATTTTTAAAATTTTTTATTTATTTTATTTATTTTTGGCTGCATTTGGGTCTTCGTTGCTGTGCACAGGCTTTCTCTAGTTGTGGCGAGGGGGGCTTCTCTTTGTTGAGGTGCACGGGCTTCTCATTGTAGTGGCTCCTCTTGTTGCGGAGCATGGGCTCTAGGCGCGGGGGCTTCAGTAGTTGTGTCATGTGGGCTCAGTAGTCGTGGCTCGTGGGCTCTAGAGCGCAGGCTCAGTAGTTGTAGTGCACGGGTCCGCAGCATGTGGGATTTTCCCGGACCAGGGCTCGAACCCGTGTCCCCGGCATCAGCAGGCGGATTCTCAACCACCACGCCACCGGGGAAGCCCCACCCCCCGTTCTTACTTCTATCTCCTCTCATTCATTTGACCTGAATTTATTGAGTGCTGTGTTCTGAGCACCGTGCCTGGCACTCTCCTTATGGAGACAGAGGACGTGGTCTCTGCCCTACCCTTCATCAATCACACATGCATTCCACAAACATTGATTGAGTGCCTATAGTATGCTCTGCCCTGGGGATTCAGCAACGAACAAGGCAGGCACGGTCCTGGCCCTCAGAGAGCTGAAGTACCAGCAAGGATGTCAGACAATGAAGCAAAGAAACAAGGCTATGAAGGAAGGACCAAGGTGCTAGCGAGCCCTGGCTGCACCCTGGAGCTGGAGGGAGACTAGAGTGAGGCAAAAGGAGAGAGGCAGGTGGAGGCTGGGTCCTCAAGGCCCCTACTTATAAGGTTATGGACTTTCTCTGGAGGGCAACAGGAGCCTGGGAAAGGTCTCAGGCCGGAGGAGAGAGGCAGGAATTGGGTAGAGTAGGGGTGGGTTGGACGAAGGCAGGGGTGAAACAAGGAGACCCACAGGAGGGAGGCTGAGGAGTCAGCTGGGCAAGCTGTGTGTGTGCGGGGGGGACGGGGAGCTCAGAAGTGGGTCGGTACAGCCGAGATGGATTCCAGAACTACAGGGAGATGGACTGGGCTGGACTTTGCAGTTGGTGGGATCTGGAAGGTGTCTCTAATGGGTGGCGGCGTCATCATCCTGTGGTCTAAGGGGCAGTGGTGGTTTGGGGAGAGGTCGATGGCCATGGGGAGTTGAGGTGCCGCTGAGATAGTCAAGGGCTGGTGTTGGGCCGGAGAAGCAGCCCCAGGAGTCAGCTGCCTGTGGGGGTTATGGGTACCATGGGAGGGCTGAGGTGATGCTCCTGCACACCTGCCTGCCTCCTCATTCCATACACTTTTGCTAAGCCCCGTCCGCATGCCAGGGCGCAGTGTCAGGGCTGGGGCTACGGAGATGGAGAACACAGCACCTTGCCCTAGGGGAATGAACAGTCTCGTGCCAGGAGCCACTTGTAGACAAATAGTTACAGCTGAGCCCAAGACTCATTACCCTTTGGCTGAGTAACGCTGCACGGGAGCTCCGGGCACCCTGTGACAGTGACACTCTTGGGAACTATGTGGGTGTCAGAATGCCATCTGGGCCACCCTCCCTCCCCCCTGACTGCTGCACCGTCCTGTTGAGTGACTGCCTTCCGAGAGAGGAATGTCAAGTCTGTGGGGAATGACCCTTCCCCAGGCCTGACTGAGTCCAGGAACAGGTTGGAGGCGAAACCCAGGTGTCCTGGGGCCCAACTGCCCTGGCCATAAAGGCCAAGTCCTAGGTCTACCACCGAGGTAGCTTCCACGATGACCCCTGCAGCTGCTGCCTCTCCTGAAATGACCCTCAGGGCTGTGTCTTGTCACCGCCTTCGCCAAACCCCTTAGTCTAACAGAGGACAGATTTTCTTTCTGATCAGGTCAAGAGACTAGGGCAGGGAGTGGCTCAGAGTCAAAGGCGAAGAGGGGCCCAAGGAAAAGAAAGGGGGGCCATACTGGGGGAAACCGAGATGAGGGGGGACGGACAGCAGCCCCCGCGTTGAGTGGGAGTCATTTGTGGAGCCTAGGGTCCACTCCGCTCCCATCCCCCGCCCCCAGGCTGGGCTGCTGGCCTGGTCTGCGCCAGGGAAGCCAGGGAACAGTTGAAGAGGCAGAAGAGGAGCCCAGGGAGCACCGGGGCAGGGCTGAGCTTGCAGTAGCCCAGATCCCACGTAATCCTCGGTCACCCCAGGGGAAGGTGCTGTCACTGTCCTCACAGATGAGAAACTTGAGGTGGAGGGGGTGAAGTCACCGGCCCAAGGCCGCGCGGCTAAGAGGCAGCGTCTGTCTGCCACCAAAGCCATCGTTTTCAATGAGGGCTCTTTATATCTGGAATTAATGAATACTAATTAACACCTTTATAACACTGTGCGAGCGCTTTTCTCGTATTAGCTCATTTAATGTCACAAACTTATGAGGTAGGTGGGACCATTAGCCTCATTTTACGAGTGAGGAAACTGAGGTTCAGCGAGGTTCAGTAACTTGCCCCGGATTCCAAGCTGGGAAGTAGCTAAGAGAGGATTCGAACCCAGGAAGTCTGGCCCAGAGTCCAAGCTCCTAACACAATGAATGAATGAGTGATTTAAGCCTGGTGGGGAGGGGCCTGCTACACCCCTCCCCCATAGTGGCTCTGCCAGCTGCCAGGGGTGTCCTCATAGGGCTGCCAAAAAAAATATCAGTATGTCCCAAATTATGTAAATATTTGATATTAAAATGTTATTTGTTGTTCATCTGAAATTCACATTTAACTGGGCATCCTGAATTTTGTCTGGCAGCCCTGTCTCCCCAGAGCCTGGAACTGCCCCTGTGCCCCTGATGCTCCACCCGGCCCCTAATCCTCCCTGTGAGCAGAGCACTAAGTGGGCAGAATCTGTTCCCTTCCCTCCCCGGTCGGCACACACCACCAAGTGCCGCAGGGAAAGTGGGCTCTCCCGATGGCCTGCCCAGGGCATCTCCTGCAGGGTGAGTGGGGCTGCCAGGGGCGAGGTAGGCAGGTGGGGCAGTCTTCAGAGCAGCCCCCGGTCTGGGTAGGTGCCTGGCCTGGGTGGTGGGAGGGGTGGGCAGCCCTCCTGGTCACGCCGGTGTGTGCCAGGCAGGGCTGGGGGGCTGGCTCTGTCCTGCATCCTGGCCCCCCTCACCTCTCCTCCTTCCTCAGCTCTGAGGAGCCCCGCTCCACGATCTCAGCCCCCAAACAGGCTTCACGCCTGGTCTGGGCCTGCAGAGAAGAGTGCTGCCCCCTTTATCGCACTCTGTCCACCCGGAGCGGGGGAAGCACCGCCTGCCTTTCTTGACTTTGTTGATGCTTCAAGGAATGTTATGGATTCTGGCACTGAGCTCCACTAGGCTCTAGCCTTGGGTGTGGCAGCCAGCCAGGGCGAGGGGGACACGTTTGGTACCCGAGGTGCTGGGGCTACCTGCTGGCTTGAGGATTCCGGTGAGAAGGTGTTTGAGAGCCCTCGCCGTTGCCTGTCCCCTCCCAGAGCCTCATGGCCTCAGTCACCGGGGAAAAGCTGCTCTTCCTCCCCTCCCCCGTTGGCATGAAGCTGTCGGCTGTCGGCTGTCGCTGTTCCCTGCGTGTCTCACATTCCTGCTGGAGTCCCGTGAGCCCTTCCTGAGTGTGCACTGGCACACACACACACACACACACACACACACCTTAGTTTCCACGCCAAGCTGACCACCTCACACCCACCAACCACACACACACACACACCCCGATATGCACACACCACCCTACACACACCTTCACTCCTTACACACCCTGCTCTCTGCATACACACCCCGTGACCACACAGCACTCCCACCCCTGCCACCAGCCCACTCGGGCCTCTGCCCACGCCCTACACGGCCCCTGCATCCACCCCTGCCTTGGGCCACCCACACTGTTTTCAGCATACACAGCTAGTCCTCTCTGATCATCAGTGGCCCATCTGTGAGAAAGGTGGGATTGAAGGGCCAGGGATAAAGTTGGCCTCCCCACAGCCCCTTCCAGCTCTGCCAGTGGGGCAGATTCCTGCCCCCAGCCTTGGCCCCAAACCACACACAGCCCAAACCGCCCAGGCTGCAGGTGGTCACTGGGAAACTGTGGGGCTGCCCGTTCCTCACCACCTCCCGGCCCCTTTCTGGGGGCTGAGATAAGCGGCTCAGGGAAGGTGTCTGGGCCCCAGCTGATGACACAGAGCTGGGCTGGGCGGGAGAGGGGCCCAGCTGGAAGCCGTGGGAATGAGGAGCAGGGATGGAGCAGAATACCCGGGTCCCTCTTCCCTCCTGGGCACTGCCTCGGTTTCCTTCTTTGTTATCATTTACTGTGAGCCCCCTGTGGGCGGGCCTCAGACAGAGAGCCCTGTGTGCTCCTTCAGTCACACAGAGACCTTTGGGTGAGGCCCCCCAACTCTCAACGCACTCCAGCTGCCCTGTGATTCTGGACAAGTTCGTTAGCTGCTCTGTGCCTCTTTAACAGCTTTATTGAGAATTAATTCACATCCCATACCATTCAGCCATTTAAAGTGTACAGTGGTTTCTGGCATTACATTATTATTATTATTATTTTTTGGCTGTGCTGTGTGGCATGCAGGATCTTAGTTCCTCCACCAGGGATCGAACCTGTGACCCCTGCATTGAAAGCGTGGAGTCTTAACCAGTGGACCGCCAGCGAAGTCCCTTAATTTTTAAAAATTGTGGTAAAATATATATAACATAAAATTGGCCATGTACACCATTCTGAAGTGGGTAATTCAGTGGCATTAATTACATTCACAATGTTGTGCTATTTCTAAAACTTTTCCATCACCCTAAACAGAAACTCTGTAACCATTAGGACATAATTCACCATTCTTCCCTTTCCCCAGCCCCTGGTAACCTCTAGTTTACTTTCTGTCTCTGAATTTTTTAAAATTGAGGTATAAGTGATATAAAATCTGTTTCTATGAATTTGACTGTTCTAGGTACCTCATGTAAATGGAATCGTACATCATTTGTCCTTTTGGGTCTGGCTTATTTCCCTTAGCATAATGTTTTCAAGGTTCATCCATGTTGTAGCAGAGATCAGATTTCACTCCTCTTTATGGCTGAATAATTATCCCACTGTATGCATAGACCACATTTTGCTTATTCATTCATTTGTTGATGGACGCTTGGGTTGTTTCCACCTTTTGGTACTGTCTGTCCTCATTTTTACTACTGTTATTTTGTGATTGTTCCCCCACCTGCTCGGTTGAGGTGGCCATGGTGCTGGCCCAGCCCAGCTCCAGGTTCAAGGCAGAGATGGATAGATAGAGAATCCACGGAAACCACAGGAGGCAGGCAGCTTGCACGCCTGCTCCAAGCAGGTAGGAATGAGGTCGAGGAAACATCTGTGGGTTTGGATCTGGCAAGACCGATAAATATTTACTGGGTGGCTAGGCAGAGGACCAGGCCCCTCTCAGCATCACTGCCCAGGGCCTGGGCCTGCCTCCTGACCTCACGCCCTTACCTCCCTTGGTCCTGCCCCTCCCATCTGACAGATCAGCCCCCTCACTACCCCAGGGTTCAGAAGCTCAAGCAATGGAGAAATAGAGGCACCCACCCAGGGACTCAGCACCTGGCCCAGCCTGGCACTTCACCCTCATTCTGTGTGGCTTTTCCTCTGGCAGTGTGGTTGGAGGACAGTGTGGTCCAAGGGGCAGTGTGATCCGGGGGCCTGTCCTGGTTGGGTGGGCAGAATGGAATGTCACCCCTTCCCCCAGCAGGCTCCTGGGGAGCTGGGGGTGAGGGCCAGGAGTAGGGGCCTCTCCTCAACGTGGGAACCTGTCCCAGTGGGGGGCTGGTCGGGAGCTCAGGCTGCCTTTCTCCATGTCCTGTTTGCAGCAGACTCTGGACAAAAGAGGCCCTCAGTGACTCACCTCCATTTCCAGCCTTAGTCATTCACCAAGCCGCCTCCTCCCCATCCTCCCCACCTCTGGCCTTGGCATCACAGGGCTGGCCCAGTCAGGGGAGGTGGCTCCAGCTGCAGAGCCTGGTTGTCATGGGAATGAGGAGTCCCCTTTCCCATAGCTGAGGAGGTGGTGGAGGGGTGGGCTCAGCCCTGGTGGCACTGCAGGTTCCCCTGAATGCCCTGCCCCCCACTCTGTTGTTCCTCAGGATGAGAGAATGCAGAGGTTGCCTGGATGTGGGGATAGGGGCCTGAGGGTCTGGTGAGTCTCTTGGCCTGGCACATGCCAAGTTCCAGCTCTTTACCTGGAAGAAGGAGGGTTCCACCTCCCCTTCCTAGCTAGGTGGCACTGAGTGGGCATTGACCCTTCCAGAAGGCCACAGTCTAAACCCTGAGAGACCCCTTGGAGCCATTAAGGTCACAAATTGGCCCCAAGGGGGACCATAGCCTCTTAAGGATGGCAGGTTTCTCCTCCTGCCCCTGAGTCCATGATTCTCCATCATAGTCACTCTCAAAGTCATAAGGTAGGTTTTTAAACATACAGATGCCCAACCCCCAACCTGTACCTGCTGGACGAGAATCTCTGGGTCATGGGTTTTGCAACCTCCACCAGGTGATTCTGATGCACAGCTGGAGTTGAGAAACCCTGACCCACAAGGCTGCTGCCCTGACATCTGGACAGATGGCTCAGGGCTGGGGCTAGAATGCATTTAGTCCCCAGCTGTCTGTCCATCTGCCTCCCCTTTCAGAAAACACTGGCTGCAAGCCTGGCTCTGGGACAAGCACTGAGGTGAGGATATCCCAGTGCTTGGGCTTATTAAGGTCCACTGAAATTACAGTTTAGGTGGGGTGATTAATTAAAGTAACAAGTGTTGCTGGTGGTCAGGGAAGGAGAACTCCTATTTGAAGACAAATCAGGAAAGACTTCCTGGAGGAGGTGGTCCTTGAAGGACTGCAGTGTGAGGAAGAGACGGGAGAAGGATCCTACAAAGGCTCCTGGAGAGAGTGAGAGGAAGGCCCAGGAATTTAGACTTGATTCCTCGGGTCAGGGTTTGCAGCTGGGCAAGCAGGGTCCTTGGGGCCACAAAGTCTAAAGCCAAACCCAGTATTGGGAGCTTGTTAAAATAAAGGGAGGAAGAGAGGCCCACTGTCTTGTTTCCTTTGGCCCACACAGTGGTGTTTTGGGGTTTTTTGTTTCAATTTGATTTAATTGCCAACATTGAAAAATCTGGAGGCGTCAGATATAAATCCAGATTCGGTTCTCTGGGAACTCTGGGCCTTCATCCACTCCTGGCTGCCTCCGTCCTTCCAAAAGGTGTGGACCCTACATTTTGTCTGGTTCCCACACGTTCTATTGTCCCATGGCTCATAAACCTTTGGTTTTGACCCCTGCTGAGGCAGATCTGAGCAGGGTGTGGCCCTACCAGGATGGGCAGCATCTTGACTGAATTTTGGATTTTGTAGCAGCTACTATTGTGGTCTCCATTTTATGAATGGTGAACATGAGGCTTAGAGCAGTCACAGGGTAGTGCCACCAAGGCCGTGTAACTGGGAAGTGACAGAGCTGGTATTTGACTCCTCGGACCCTGCTCTTTCCTAGGTCCTCAAGCCCAGGGTGGTTGCAGGGAGCTGGGGAGGGAGGAGGGTAGGAGGAGCAGAGGGGTCAGTGTAGTGGCCAAGGGCGAAGGTGCTGGAGCCTGACCTCCAGGGTTTGAAGCCTGCTTCTGCCACTCCCCAGCCATGGAATTCTGGCAAGTTACTGAAGCATCTCTGCACTTGTTTTCTCGTGTGTTAATACATGAGTGGGGTCTGGCATGTAGTAGGTACTTTGTAAGCATTTTGTCTTATTAAGAAAGATGGACACTGTGACTGGAGAGCACATGTGGGCTCAGGGGTTACACGGGGTTGTGACAGTGGCTGGGCAAGGGGGATACCAAGTGTCACAGGAGATCATGCTTTCAGCTGGGCCCCACCAGGGCATCTGGAGATCAGTCCCAGGCTGGCCAAGGCAGGACTGGGCCTGGCATGCTTGGTCTGAGACCCTGGAGCCAGAGTGACCTCTGCTGTCCTCCCTTGTCTTCGGGAAAGCAGAGATGAGGAGCTTGGGTTGCAGCAAGAAAGATTTAGGTTAGATAGTGAGACTACCCTCCTGATGGTCAGGTTTTCGTGTCAAGGGAAAAGGCTATTGATGGCAGATTCTAGGCTTGAAGGCTGGAGGCCGTGATGGAGGGGAGTGGCAGAAAGAGTGACCTTTAGCGAGGCCTGAGTCCCAGGCGCTGCCTTGAGCTCTGCTCTGAGGGCCTCCAGAGGAGGCTGCTTGACAGGGAGGAGGGCAGGCCTGTTACTGGCACCCCTCCCTGGGGGCCTGGGTGGGACACACCAAGCACAGGCCTTGGGGCCAAAAAGCCTATAGCCAAAGCCAGTGTTGGGGCCTGTTACAGGGAGAGGAAGAGCTGCCTGGGAGAGTTTGCAGAGGCTTGGGCAGGGAGGCCGCACCTCCCTGCTGGGAGGAGGGTGGCGGGAACCTGCAGGCAGGGCCGGCCAGGATGCCCATGGCCTCCCGCCCCCGCAGGCCTGACGGAGGACGAGGACGTGCGCGCCATGCTGCGGGGCTCCCGGCTCTGCAAGATCCGCTCGCGGACATGGAAGAAGGAGCGGCTGTACCGGCTGCAGGAGGACGGCCTGAGCGTGTGGTTCCAGCGGAGCATCCCACGCGCGCCTTCGCAGCACATCTGTGAGCCGGGACCCGGGCGGGCGTGGGCAGGCGGGGGACAGTGGAGGCCCGGCCCCGCCGCCCTGACCCGGCCGCGCACGTCCCGTCCCTCTCCGCAGTCTTCGTGCAGCATATCGAGGCCGTCCGCGAGGGCCACCAGTCCGAGGGCCTGCGGCGCTTCGGGGGCGCCTTCGAGCCGGCGCGCTGCCTAACCATCGCCTTCAAGGGGCGTCGCAAGAACTTGGACCTGGTGGCGCCCACGGCCGAGGAGGCGCAGCGCTGGGTGCGCGGTCTGGCCAAGCTGCGCGCGCGCCTCGATGCCATGAGCCAGCGCGAGCGCCTCGACCAATATCCTCCCGGGGAGGGCAGCGGACCGCGCGGGGAGGGGGGCCGGCCCTGTGCCGGGATCAGGCCCAGGGGAGGCGTGGCTCCGCCCTTAGGGACCCGCGGTTTGAGATAGAGCCCCTTGTCTTCAGAACTGAGGGTGGTGACGGGGCATCCTGTCTCTGGGGAGCCCGGTCCCGTGGAGGACGTGCGGCTGGGGCACTCAGGGGGTCCACAGGCTGAGGGGAAAGCACAGCCCCCAAACCCGGGAGCCCCCAGGGTGGGGGTGAGGGTATGCCATACCTGTCAGTTACCTGTCAGCAGGGGGCTGGGCCCAGCCTGTTTCTAGTATTTCCTGAGCACCCGCACCTGGATCCACTTCTATCTGCATCGAGCAGACTCCAACCAGGACAGTAAGATGAGCTTCAAGGAGATCAAGAACCTGCTCCGCATGGTCAACGTGGACATGAACGACATGTACGCCTACCGCCTCTTCAAGGTGGGCATCTGCCACCATTCTGACCTCTGCTCTCTGCCTTCCCCCAGCCATCTGAGTCATCAGTTCCCTCCCCCCTTCCCACCCCCCAGCTTTTGTGGTGAGTGGCCTCTCTCTGCAGAAAGGCCACATCTGGGCCTAGGTACACTTTCATCCCAGTGAAGCCACTGGGCCAGGATGGGAGTGCTGGCCCAGAGCTCCTTTCCTCACCCTCAGGCAGAGCCCAGGTAGGGAGGACCTCGGGCTCATGGGTACACACAGGAGCGCACCCCCCTCCACTGTGGCATGTGTGGCACCTCCACACGTGACCATGTACACCCCACATGTGGGAGCACAGACAGGGGCCCACAGAGGTGGGCTCTGCATCCGTGGCCCAGTTGGATCACGTGGAGACACCTGTGTGGATGTTGACTGTGACTCCAAAAGACAGGAGGGCCATGGCACCTGTGCACCTGGGCCGATAGCGCCACGTGAATTCTGTTATGTGTTGCTCATTGGCCCTGGGTGTGAACGTGTGAGGGTGAGAACGGTAGCGTATACACACGGGAAGGGGGGATTCTGGCACCGGGCCTCAGCCCTGCCCAGGGCTCACAGTTTTTCCTCCCACATCTTGATTCTTGGAGTAGGTCATGGGGCAGAGGAACAGGCAATGAACCCAGGAGTCCTTTCTTAGAATCCCAGCCCTGCGATTTAGCAGCTGTGTGAGTCTGAGTGAGACCCGGAGCCTGGCTAGCTTTCAGTTTCTCCACCTGTGAAACCGCGGACAACGCCTCCTTCCCAGACCTGGTGGATGACGGGTGTGTCGGCGCAGGCCAGCTCTCCCAGGGTGTCCTCCTCCTCTGAATCTCTCCCTCCTGCTCTCCAGGAGTGTGACCGCTCCAACAATGAGTGGCTGGAGGGGCCTGAGATCGAGGAGTTTCTGCGACGGCTGCTGAAACGCCCCGAGCTGGAGGAGATCTTCCATCGGTACTCGGGCGAGGACCGGGTGTTGAGCACCTCCGAGCTGCTGGAGTTCCTGGAGGACCAGGGTGAGGATGGCGCCACGCTGGCCCACGCCCGGCAGCTCATCCACACCTATGAGCTCAACGAGACAGGTGAGGGGTCTGACAGATGGGGCTGGGGCCAACACGGCCCAGGGCTTGGCATCTGACAGGTCCGGGTTCCCAGCTAAGTGGGCTCTGCTACTACAGGCTGTGGGCACCATCTTGGGCAGGTTACCTTGCCTCTCTGAGACTCAGCTGCCACATCTGTAAAATGGCATAGTAATGTACCGTCCTCACAGGGTTGGGTTGAAATTAAATGGCATAACTTGGGAGTCCCCTGGTGGCCTACTGGTCAGGATTCCAGCTTTTCACTGCCGTGGCCCGGGTTCAATCCCTGGTCGGGAAACAGATCCCGCAAGCTGTGAGGCGTGGCCAAAAAAAAAAAGGCATAACTTACGTAGAGTCCAGTCAGTAGACAGGTGCTCACTATTACTAAGTTGAGTGAGCTTTGAGGCATTTTAGGGCCAAAGGGGTCCCCCGTGATGCGCTCTTCTGCCCATTCCTTCAGCCAAGCAGCACGAACTGATGACTCTGGATGGCTTCATGATGTACCTGTTGTCGCCTGAGGGGGCTGCCCTGAACCTGGCCCACACGTGTGTGTTCCAGGACATGAACCAGCCCCTGGCCCACTACTTCATCTCCTGCTCCCACAATACCTACCTGACCGACTCTCAGATCGGTGGGCCCAGCAGCACCGAGGCCTATGTTAGGTACCATAGTGGGGGGGATGGTGGGAGTGAACATGTCTGGGAGCCAGTTTGGGGATGGACATGGGGCTCAACTCCCGCCCTGGGCTTCCTGGGGCCTACCTGGGGGCCTGTCCATTGCCCTGCTCTGTGTCACCCACATGACACCTTGCCCATCCATCCATCTGTCCGCAGAGCCTTTGCCCAGGGATGCCGCTGTGTGGAGCTTGACTGCTGGGAGGGGCCAGGAGGGGAGCCGGTCATCTACCATGGCCACACCCTCACCTCCAAGATCCTCTTCCGAGATGTGATCCAGGCAGTGCGTGACCACGCCTTCACGGTGAGCCCTGGGACCCCCACGCCCAGCCCCAGAGCCTTCCCCATGACATCAGCTGGTCTCGGTCCTTCCAAAAGAAACCCCTGGGACTTCCCTGGTGGTCCAGTGGTTAAGACTCTGTGCTTCCACTGCAGGGGGCACGGGTTCGATCCCTGGTCAGGGAACTAAGATCCTGCATGCTGCGGCGCGGCCAAAAAAACCCCAAAACAAAAAACCCCCCAAAACAAAAGAAACCCCTGCCCAGAGACTCACTTTCACCAAGTGCTGCTGGGACAACTGCCCAATGGGGTAGAATAAAGCTGGGTGAGAGGCTCCCTTCTCCCACCCTTATATTTAGTAAATGTATTAAAATAGTAAAATTTCCAGAAGAAAACTTTGTGGGTAGGGAAGGACATTTTAATCATGACTCGCAAAGAGAAAATCGTGAAAGAGAGGCTCAGTGTTGCACCTACATAAAATTGCAACTTCTGTCGAGCTATACAAACCTTACCATCAACAAATGATGGGCTGGGACCAAAAGTGTGCAACCTAAACGACATGGTCAGTGTCATTAACAGATAAAGAGCATTTATAAAAGAAAAACATTCCTGCAGCCACCCTCAGCTCCCCAGACAGTCCACCCCTTCCCCGAGGCCCCAGATCTGACCTCTGCCCCTCCACGTACACACTGACCCCAGTGTGTCCCACATCCACTCACTCAGTCTCCCCCAGAGTGGGTTCTCCAGAGCCCTGCCTTTGCCTGCCTGTCCTGAAAGGGGTAGGGGGCCGGGCATAGCAGGGGTCCTGGTGGGGGAGGGGTGAGTGACTCTGAGCTGCCGCCCCTCCCTCCCACAGCTGTCCCCGTACCCCGTCATCCTGTCCCTCGAGAACCACTGTGGGCTGCAGCAGCAGGCTGCCATGGCCCGTCACCTCCACACCATCCTAGGGGACATGCTGGTGACGCAGCTGCTGGACTCCCAGAACCCTGAAGAGCTGCCGTCCCCAGAGGTGATGCTCCCGGACCCCCAGCCTGGGTGGGGGGAGGGTCTGGCTCCGAGGTCCACCATCCACCTCCCTTGTTCAGGCCCCCTCCCCTCTCTCTGTCTTAACCTTCCTCCGCTTCTCCGTTCATCTGACATCTGCCACCCTGTGGTCTTGTCACTTGTCTGCCTTCCATTTTGACTAGACATACCCCACCCTCTCACCTGGCATCGAAGGCCCTCTACGACCTGGCCCTGACCTCCCCGCTCTGCCTCCTGCCCACGGAGTCCCTGCAGGCTCGGCCATTCCCATCTCGAAGGCCTTGGTTGACACTGTCTGCTCCACCTGCAGCTCCCTTCCTAGCCATCTGTGCTCGCCAGGCGCCACCTGCTTAGAGCTCTAGCTCAGCGCAGAGGACCTCTTCCTGTGGCCGTAACAACTTCCTCAGGCCTCTGGCCAGAAGTGGTCCTTCCTCCTTTCCTCCCAACCCCCAGAGCATTTTATCTGCCCCTTCAGGACATTTATCCTTTTTAGGCTCTTTGAGAAAACTCTCCTCCTACTCCCAATCCCAAATTATGCAAAGAATGTAGATTCACCTTTGTGTGTGATTTGATTTTTTTATCAGTATGAAAATAACATACATATGGTAAAAGAAAAAATGGAGCTGCAGAAAAGCATACACAATGAAAAATGGATTTTCCTCCACTCAGGCTCCCCCCGTCCTATTTCTGAAGAAGTAATCATCTTCAACAGTGTCTTGTGAATCCTTCCAGAACTTTCCCATGCATATATATAGCTATGTACATAGCTATCTTCTCCTTCAAATGGTACACAAAGAAGATCATGTGAACACATATTCTACACGCGCTTCTTTCACATGAGATCTTTTTTGAAGAGAGCACCTACTCTTTCAACCCTGAGCTGCCTCATTCATTTTATTGGCTGCTGTGTAGTATGCTGATGCTTAGAGGGGCCCCATTAGCCAGTCCCCTGTGGATAGAGCTGTTTCCCTCATAGGTTTCTTCCTATTAGAAACATCACTCATCTCTGTCTCCTTCGCTGCTCGCCACCCGGGGCCAGCCCCTCACACAGTGGTGGCTGAATGATAGAGTGACCAGCTGACATAGGGGCCAAAGGGCTTAATTGTTCCGTGTTGGTCTCTACAGCAGCTGAAAGGCCGGGTCCTGGTGAAGGGGAAGAAGCTGCCAGCTGCTCGGAATGAGGACGGTCGAGTTCTATCAGACCGGGAGGAGGACAACGAAGACGAGGACGAAGAAGAGGAGGCGGGGGCCGCAGAGCAGAGGCGGCGGGTGAGTGGGCCTGGCTGGGCCAGCCCGGGCTGGGCAGGGGCTTGATACCGCTGTGGAGCTTGGGGGCAGGTGGCAGAGGGAAGGAAGGTGGGAGGACCAGGGGTCTGGAGTGGGCAGACCCCCGCTGAGGCTCATCTCCCAGGCCAAGCAGATCTCCCCAGAGCTGTCGGCCCTGGCCGTGTACTGCTGTGCCACCCGCCTGCGGACCCTGCGCTCTGCCCTGCCCCAGCCCTGCCAGGTCAGCTCCCTCAGCGAGCGCAAGGCCAAGAAGCTCATCCGAGAGGCAGGTAGGAGCCAGGACGTTGGGCCTCTGGGGGACCTGCAGGCTCCTGGTGGGAGGTAGATGTTGAAGTTGATCTGGAAAGGAGTGCGAAAGGGCTTCGGGGGCAATGAAAAGAGGGGCTCAGGGAATGAGTGCCCAGCACATGCCCAGCACCGGGCCAGGCGTACATAGAGGGAAAAGGGCACAGGGAAGAGGGAGGCTGCTGTCTGCCTTCACCAGCTCACAGCCTAGTGGTGGGGCCAGACATAGATGAATTACTGTGCGGGGTGATCAGTCGGGCATGACAGGCATGACGGAGGCTGGGGAAGCCCAGCAGGAGGGGGTGAGATCAGAGAAGGGTTCCCGAGCAGGTGATGGCTGAGAAGACACCTGACTGAAGGATGAGGAGGAAGCAGCCAGGTGAAGAGGGGGAGGGGACTTCCAGACAGGAGGAGCAGGTTGCCCCAAGGCCTGGAGGCTTGAGGTATAGGAAGGGTTCCTGGAACCGGAGGCATGGCTGGAGGAGTGCTTGTGGGATGAGCCATGAAAGACAGGGGATGCCAGCCTGGGGCCAGGTGCTCCACCCACGGAGTCGGAACGTGGGGACTTGGGGGGGGAGGCAGTGCCAGGCGGGGGGGGGGGGGGTCCCTGCCCCTCTCTGGACTTCAGCAGCCTCCTTGTGAGGACCCCTGTCCCCTCATCAGAGAGAACAAGGAGCAGGGGCAGGGGAGCTGGGGATGGGAGTTCAGCCTCTGTTCCCAGCTTGTCTCTGGAGGTGGGGGAGGGGAGGTGACAGGCCCTGGCACCCGGTGAGCCACAGCCCAGGGGCTGTCACAGTCCTGCCCCAACTCTCCCTCAGGGAACAGCTTCATCAGGCACAATGCCTGCCAACTGACCCGTGTCTACCCACTGGGGCTGCGGATGAACTCCGCCAACTACAACCCCCAGGAGATGTGGAACTCGGGCTGTCAGCTGGGTGAGTGGGAGCAGCAGGAGAGGGGGTGGGCAGGGGGCCACGGAGGCCCCGGCGGTGATGAGGCCACACAGCTTTCCAGAAGGTGGAAAAATGAGTCTTGTTGATGCCAATTATTAAAAGACTGATCAACAAGGAAGGTGGGGAAACACAAAGCAGGCTCGTTTGTGTAAACGAGCCAGTGTACAATCTCAAAACTTTTTATGAAGGTGGAAATTAAAAACCTCCACTCCCACGTGCCCCTCACATACACACGCACACCCCGGCAGTCCCCACTAAGTCAACGCTGACGAGCGTGTGCTCTGGAGGGACGCTGAGCAGCGCCAAAGGAGAGGAGCCTGGTCCCCTTGGGGGCAGGTAGGGCAGCATCTGGCTTCCTTGGATCCTGGCTCTGGCCCGGCCCCAGGCCCAGCCCCACCCTCCGGTTCCAGCCGCGGAGGCTGGGTTCCCTGGCTGCCGTGAAACCCCCCAGCCATGGCAGGGGTGGGATAGCACTACCCAGGCAGTGGGACCCTGAGCCCTCTCTAGAGAGAGCTGAGTCCTTGCCCCATGAGGTGTGTCTGGCAGGGAGGGCAGTGAGACTCCTGAAACCGAGCAGTGAAGAGAGGGCCACTAAGAGCCCCTGCCCTGCCCCCGCTGTGTCCACAGTGGCCCTGAACTTCCAGACGCCAGGTTATGAGATGGACCTCAATGCCGGGCGCTTCCTTATCAATGGGCAGTGCGGCTATGTCCTGAAACCTGCCTGTCTGCGGCAGCCTGACACAACCTTTGACCCTGAGTGTCCTGGAACCCCCAGAACGACCTTCACCATCCAGGTCAGCAGCCTGGACAACACCCTGCCTGGGGTCCCTGTCTGCGGGGTGCCAGCCTGAGGATAGCAGAGGCCTGGGGACAGCTTGAGTGAGGGCGGTCCGCCTCCGGGTCCTGAGCGGGAGGGCCGGTGTGAGCCCCGCGGGCCAGGCTAGCTCCCCTTCCTCCCCCACAGGTGCTGACTGCGCAGCAGCTGCCCAAGCTGAACGCCGAGAAGCCAAACTCCATCGTGGACCCGCTGGTGCGCATTGAGATCCACGGGGTGCCCGCAGACTGTGCTTGCAAGGAGACCAACTATGTGCTCAACAATGGTGGGGGCCCTGCTGGGGCGAGCTGGGGGCAGACAGCGGGGAGTGGGGCAGGTGCAGGGCGGGCTCTTGACGGACAGGCCTGCGCCCTAGGCTTCAACCCCCGCTGGGGGCAGACCCTGCAGTTCCAGCTGCGGGCTCCGGAGCTGGTGCTGGTCCGGTTCGTGGTAGAAGATTATGACGCCACGTCCCCCAATGACTTTGTGGGCCAGTTTACACTGCCTCTCAGCAGCCTGAAGCAAGGTTGGTGGGGTTGATGGGGGTGGAAAGAGAAGGGGGGCTGGGCCTCCAAGACCCTGTTCACCCAGGCTGCCCACTCCCTCCCTCCTTAGAGCCTGCCCTAAGCTGGCCCGAGCTGGGCCCAGCCTCCAGCCCCCAGGGCTGGGATGCGGTCTCTGCCCCACACGCCTGGCCCTGCGGTGCGGTGGGCAGAGAAGCTGACACTGGGCTCCCCTCCCCGCAGGATACCGCCACATCCACCTGCTTTCCAAGGACGGGGCCTCACTGTCACCAGCCACCCTCTTTGTCCACATCTGCATCCAGCGCTCCTGACGGCACAGCTGAGCCACCCTGGGTTCTGCAGGTGCCAGTCTGCATCCCTCAGCGGAGGCCCTCTCCTCCTCTGGAGTGGAGGGGTGACGGAGGGCCAGCCCCTCCAGCCTCCCACTTAGCCTGCCCGCCAGGCTCTGTTCTCAACTGGGTGCTGAGGGCCGCCTCAGCCCCTCCTGAAGAACAGGCAGTTGATCTTTTCCCTGGGCCATGAGATGCCCCCAGCTCCTCGGGTGCTCCGCCCACCTGGTCGTCGTGGCTTCTGAAGAGCCAGGCCTGTTGCTGCCAGGAGACTTGGGGAGCAGGACACGTGAGCCCTTGGCCACTCTCTGCCCCATCCCAGCCTCCTTCCCACAAGGAGTCCAGCCACCCCTTTGCCCCCTCCCCAGGCGTTAGCCACCCCCTAAGGCCCTCCTTCCCCCTCCAGGCTTTCTGGGCTCCTCCCTCCAGCTCTGGAACCTGAGCGCTGCTCCCTTGTTAAAGCAAGCAGGGAGAGGGAGGCTCAGCCCTGGGGAAACGTAGGAGATTTTTAACTTGTCTTAGAAGAGCCCTGGGGAGGACAGCAGAACAAAATAAAGAAGCAAGTTTATTTTACCATTGCCACCCCCTGAGCACCTCTGAGGCCACACCCACAGGCCTATGAGGAGGGACGGGGCAGAGGGAGCGTCCCTTGGGCTTCTTGCTGCATCTGGGCTCCCTGTCTAAGACAGCCAGGGGTGCTGGAGGAGCTGCCGCAGCTCAAAATAGCCCTGACCCTTCCTCTTGGCTCAAAGCTGCTGCCAGCATCACAAGACTGTGAGGACAGCGGTTCACAAAGCCACCCCCCCAGCACGTACACCAGGGGCCTTGGATGGGGAGGGGCAGCTGGGTGGGCTTCTGCCAGAGCAGGATTGTTATGGCCCTCAAGGGGGCGGGGACAGGCCTCTGAGGGACTCCAGACAGAGTCCCTCTTTCCAGGCTCAGCTGGGTTCGAGGCCCCCGTCTGCTCAGTAGACGAATCCCAGAGACCTGGAGCTCTCCTTCTACCAGCCAACCAGCCTTCTAGACAAAGGCCTGGAAAGCAGCGGGCCGCCCCAGGCCCCCCTAGAGATGCTGGGAGAGCGTGCCCAGACACCAGAAGACAGAATGCAGAGGAAACCTATCAGAAAGGTGACTTTCTGGGATTAAATGTGGAGCCCTGGCATCTGGGGTTCCCTCAAGCAACAGCACCAACACTGAACAAGGGCTGAGCTTGATGGCAGTTCCCGGAGGGTGGCCTGGGGCAGGGGCTGGGCTGGGCTGAGGCTGGAAGCTGCTCCCATAGAACCCAGGGCTGGGCTGTCTCCACCTTCCTGCCATGACCTGATGCAGGAAGTGACAGCCTCACCCTGCTCTCAGTTTACACTGAGAGGGGCATTTGGTTCTGATGAATTAGTGTGTCTGAAAGAAGACAATCATCAGACTCTGAAGGGGCCCAGATGCCCCCCTGTCCAGGAACCATGAAGGAAGGGGCTGGGCGGCCTTGGTACACAGCACTCACGGCTCTGAGGAGAGGCAGGCGGCCAAACTGCAGCCGCATGGTGCGGGGCACGGTGAGGCCAGGTCCAGTGTTGGGGTATGAAGGGCAACTGAGCGTTGTCCGGTCCCCCTGGGCTGGGGCTCCTGTCAGGTGAATACGGGCGCCCCGGCTGAGCCCCCCCATCCTGCTTCTCGTCTCCGGTTTGGTGAAGCAGAGGAAGGGTTTACTGCTAGGAGAAGAGCCCGAAGGCTGGGAGGATGGCCTTCAAAGGGCGAGAGTCTTTAAGGCAAAAAAGCTGACAGGAACTGATTATGGGAGCTGGGGGCAAAGAAGAAACACAGCTCATAATTCTGGAGACCCCTGGGTGGAGACCACCCACAGGGCTGTGTTCTCCCAGCCCAAACCTAAGACGGGAACGAAGGCCTGAAGGCCCGCTTTCAGGAGCTGGAGTCAGCTGGTCCGGGGCTGGGGAGAGACATTAGGTGGGGGTCTAGGAGGACCGGGAAAAGGCCTCATGGATGATCCCAGGGGCAGATCCTGTGTCTTCTCAGGGTGCCACTCAGGGCCCAGGTTCCCTGGGAAGGGGCTCGGAGGCACCAGCCATGGGGGGGAATGGATGAAAATGTCCAGAGGAAGAGAAGAGGGGGTGGGCGGGGGGGACACACACGACACACAGGAAGTCTAGATGCGGTTTCTCAGGCCCTTCCTGGGAACCTTTCTGGTTCAGTGGGACCTGCCAGCCTGCAGCATTAAAAGCACCCCCGGTGTCTCAACAGAACCACCTGGCCCCTGGCCCGCAAGGGGAGGTGTGACACCTGGACAAGTGGGAGGGGCGGTACCTGCGCCCCCCTGTCAGAGGAGCCACGCTGCCCTGGACCGAGGGTGCTGGCGCAGAGCCTGGCTGCTCCTCTTACACAGAGGAGCCTGAGTCAGCACCGGCTCCTTGCTGGCGGGTGGGAGAAGTTAGGGGCAAAGAGCCAAGCTGGCCCTGAAAGGGCAGCCTTGCCAAAGGAAGGTGTTCAGAAGTTGCCCGGTGCTATGGTCACGAGGGCCTTCCCTGCAGAGCGAGAGGGCTCCAGCCCAGGCTGGGGGCTGCGTCGGTTCCACTGCCACCTGCTGACCAGAGGAATACAGGAGGGCGGGAGGGTTTTGTTCAGCTGCTTCCTTTATTAGAAATAAGTGAGATGTACCAAGCAGAACAACAATGCATTTGGCATTTCTCCCCCCAACCCTGGAAATGGATGCCCCTCCCACAGCCTGGAGAAAAGCCAAGACAGAAAGGTGAAGCTTCCCACTTCCCTGTTTCTGGATGCGGCACCCTGCCGGCAGGCAGTCAATATTCTTGCACTGAATTGAGTGAAATTTTCCCCACGGCCTCCCTAGGGACGGTCTGTTTGCAGGCCTGCCGTCACCTTGCAGTAGTAAACCACGGCCCTGGCTCTCCTCTGGTTCTGGGGCAGGCGGGCCAGGCCTCAAGAAGGCTGCCCCTGGGTGAGCAGGCACCGGCCAGAAATATGCTCCTGCCCACCCCCGCCTCCCCCGGCCTGGCGCCACCCTCTCCCGGGCTGTAGCTCTGTGAAGCTATCCAGGCCTTTGGGTCATCTTTGGGCAAAGAATTCAAGACACCCACCCTGGGCTTCAGCGAGTATGTGACGGCAGTTAGAAGGGAGCTGCAGGCGAGGCCTGAAATTTTCCATAAATTTTCCATAAACCTAGGTGTTGAAGTGGCTTGGTGTGGGCTGGCCTTCAAACCAGACGTCCGTGTCTTGGGAAGTGGGCACGCGTTGGGGAAACGAGCCCTATGGAGTAGACCTCAGTCCAGAGCTGAGGCCTCCTTTCTCCCCAGCTCTCTCCTTACAGAGACAGGAGGCCGTGGGAATGTGCCACAGGGTCAGGGGTCAAATGCAGAGTCAATCCAAAGGCAGGCGTAAACATCTGGAACATGGAGTCCGAGAGCCCAGCGCTGGAGGCAGAGGGCAAGGGCCACACCCGGGAAGCCCACCAAGAGCAGCTGCCCAAGGCAGGTCCCCACGGATGAGTATGGAGGCCCCGGGGCCTTTCCCTCGTTGGGTTCAAGCCAGCCACGGGTCCACCATCCTGCAAGGCCCCAAACCCCAAGCACTGGTTCTCTCTGAGCTCTCTGACCTGAAGTCCTGGAAGGAGTTGAGTGAAGAACCCAGGGACTGTTTGGGCAAAAAGGAGACTTAACAGCAGCCACCGAGCCGACTCCTGCAGACCTGGGCGGCGGCGCTGAAGGCGGCAGGGTCCCTACCAGAAGACAACGGCAGAGTCCAAGGAGCAGTCGCAGGGTTTTGGAGGGAGACATTGGGACCTCTCCAGGAAATCTGTTTCTTCCAGAGCAGGCACGGGCCTCACAGTTTCCATTCCATGACTTCAGTCACCAAGGCAAAGCTCACTCCCGGCACTGTCGTGCACCTCAAATTTCAGAGGCAGCTCAGGCTGGGACCTGGCCCCGAGCTGACCAAGCCTGTGACAGGGAGCTTTTCCAAGTTCCAGGTCCTGCCCAAGGTAGGAGAGTTGGGCACTCTGTTCTCTGACATCCTTAGAAGCCTGCACAGGGCAGGCTGCTCTGGGCCTTGGGGTGCTGTGTGTCCGATGGCTGTGGGGCGAGCCCTGCCTCTCTGACTCCCGCCGTCCGTGGAATGCAGTGCACACCTTGCTAAGAACAGCAGCTTCTTTGGTCTGGGCATCTCGGAGTCAAGGAGTCAAAGGTCAGCCATGATCAGTGCCTGCAGTTTGCAGCACAGGGACGACAAGGAGAAGGGAGGCCCCTAGAGGCCTCTGATGAAAAGCCAATCAGCGGAGTTGCTGGCTCCAGCAGCCGTCTGCGGGAAGCTGGCAGCACCCCTGCGTGTGCAGGGGCAGCTCTGGGGACCCTGCAGAATCAGCCTCTGGCATATCTCACCAAAACCCACAGCCTGCAACACAGCCCTACGGGCCTGCGGGCTAAGGCTTCCTTCCCTCTACAAGTAGCTGAGAGGTGAAAGCAGCCAGGAAACCCCCCACCCCACACCATTTACCTCCTCCTAGAGCCAAAGTTACACACAAGCCTGGACATGGGTTGCTGCGGACAATTCACAGCCCAATCCTCCCCAAGCCACTTGGCTGAGCACAACTGAGGAATGCCTACACGACAGCCATGTGACCAGAGGCTCCATTATTTTGGGGGCCACCGGCAGCATCAGCAACCACCACCACCACCACAAAAATCCACAAAACATCATCAGTGAAAACCAGACTCAGACAACGACAACAGGAAATCATTTCTGTCGCCAAGTCCAGATCGGCGTCTAACCACCACTCCTTGCCGCTACTCGCAGGCTGTGTGTCTTGGAAAGGAGCATGAGAGATGGCTAATGGGTTGGAAGGCACAGGCCAAGGGCTGGTGGCTGGAGGTCTGGGTATCATCGGCCCCACGCCATCCTTGCCCAACCACCCTGGGGGCATCAGGGTCCTCCTGGCTCTTTGCTCTAAGATGAGCTAAGCAGGATTTGCACTGATGTGGTCTCCACAACGATCCAGATGCTACAAGGAGGTCAAAGGTCCCCTTCAAACTGCCAGTCACCCCAGGCAGTGGAAAAACATAATCTCACAGGGGACTTATCCCCGTAACATAAGGTTGGCAACAGCTGGCTAATGAGCCCTGATTTAAAAATCAGCTGGCAGGATGACTTCCTACAGGGAGCAGGCCAAGAGGATTGGAAGAGGGACTTGATTCATGAAACCCGCTTCCACAGGTCATCCCCGCTGCCCAGGTTCAGGATGCAGAAAAGGTGTGGCCCCTGCAGGAAAACCTCCGAGTTGCGTCAGCCCCAGCCAGGACTCCACCTGCCATTCTAAGAGAGCCGAGCTCTCCCCAAAGCTTGCATGGCCCTTCCACCCCACCCCGCCTTCTCGAAGCCAATATTCCAGCTGATTCAGAGGGGAACTGGATAATGTTCCCCACATCCTCTTTCTCCTGCTCCCCCAAGAAAAGTCAACGCCTGCTTTCAGAAGGAAACAATTCACTGTACCAATGTGTTTGTCTGGCACTGGCCTGAGATTCTAATTTTGAGGAATGATCTGGATTCAGTTTTTCATTAGAGACCAAACATCCTTGTACATTTAGAACATGAAAGATATTTAAAATATTTATATATATATATATATAATATATATATACTTTTATTATTCACCCGTTAATTCCATAATATGCCAATCACGAGCTAGTTTTCAGCAGTTACATTCCCTTGATCACGGCTGCATAATGATGTGATTAATTGGAAAACAGGGAGACCAGAGACACGGCCAGAGGTGACATCACGCAGCCTACGCCATTGCAATACAATCATCAAGTTCAGTGGCGGTTTGTAAAGCCAGTTCAGTTCTGGTCCCTTTGCCAGGGATTCTCACGTTTGTGAAAATTGGACCAACAAGTGGTGGGGCTCCATTTCCTGGTTTGAATTCTCAGTGGCTTTATCCAGAATCTCACTGGCAACTGGTTACTGTAACACCAGCCCAACCTAGGAAAGCCAAGGGGGAGAGGCAGAGTTGAGGTGACAGCTGTCCAAAGCCTCTCCCACTCCCCCGCCCAGTCCTGCAGACCAATGACTGGTGGAGCCCGCAGAGCGCCACCGTGCTGAGCGAGCAGGCCCACAGCGAGCCCGGGGCTCTCACCCAACCTCCTCTGATGCTTTACACATCAGATCTTTTAATGAAAGCAGCTGCGGCAGCCTGAGGACTACTGGGCACGAGGCTGCCCTCACCTGTCAGTCATCCCGTAAACGCCAGCTACCCCCATGGCCCTGAGCTGCCTTTTGGAGCTGGCGGAGGAGGAAGGGCCACACTGGGATAAGGGCAGCAGCCCAGCAGAGGAAAACCCCCTCAGGTCCTCAGACTCTCCCTTCCTGCCTGACCAGGGGCCTGCGACTCGCACAGTGTCCTGGGATGGTCCTGAAGCCCTGCCCCCAGTTGGATGAGGCAGCTCACCTGGTGGGAGGAGAGGCTGGAGACAACTTTCCTGCTTCTGCGTGGCTCTAGGGCCCATGCCCTCTGCCACCCTCACATCAGCTGCTGAAAGGAGAATACTGACCCTCCTAGTCTGGTCACCAGAGGGAGGGACTTTTCAAGGGCCCAGACTGATGCTGGATCCCAGACCCGAGGTCCTGGTTCCGTTGGAGACGCCAACTCCCTGACCCGCACAGGCCCAGCCGTGGGCCTGACTGTGAGGGAGCTCGGTGGGAGGCGGCACCTAGCACGTACGTACCTTCTCTGCCCCCATGCTGGGGCACTTCCAATTGTAAAGGTAATACTGTAGGTTGCCGTCCCCTATGCCAAACTTGAGCTTCTCCAGGAAGGTTTTGTTCTCCATGAGATCCAGTGCATTGAATACGTCAAACCCTTTCTGCATGGCGGCAGGGAGAGACAAGAACAGGTGAAGACAGGTGAAAGCTACCTCACCTTCCTGCCCTTTTCTATCATATCAAAACCATCCACAGGCGGCCAGGGGAGCAATCTTCCTTCAGAAGCTCCTGCTGCTTCCGTGTTACATCCAGACTCCGGCCAGCACCCCGCTCTCTGGTGGTGGTTCTTATGACACTCTGAGCACCCTACCCGGCCTCTCCTCGGTGTGCGCTTGAGTACACACTTGTGTACTCAGTGTCCAGGCCACCGCTCCCACTGTTCCTTGTTACACTTCCCTGAAACACTCTCGTAATTTCCACAGCTCTCTCTGGAGACCAAGCCCTGAACCTTTTCCTCTGAAAAGCTGACTCCCACGAGCCACTGGGCATTTGCACTGCTCCCTCACTCCCTGACATTCCAACCCCGAGGCCTTTGTGCACCGAGGGATTTTACGACATTTGATATGCTGCTTTGAGGCTGCAACAGACACTTCCTAAATCTCACCAACTTGATCAGAAGCTCTCCCAGGGCAGCGACTGGCCTGTCATTGTTCAGCTGGCGCACAGTGGGCTGGGCCAGGCGCAGGCAGAACCCATGGGGCAGGACTGCCTGGAGACCTCTCCAGTGTAAGAGAAGCCCGGGCCCCTCCCCCCATGCTCTACTGTCAGCCGCTCCAATGACTCACCGCAACAGACACCAATCTCCCCATTCCCACACCGGGGAGGTCGTAAGGAGAACACCTCTACTCCCCGAGCAGGCCTGGCTATTCAGGCTCCTTGGCAGTGCCTACCGTGAGAACAAAACTCACTGATATAAATCAGAAGGAGTTCAATGCCTTCACTTAGCGTGGACGCTCCTTGCTCCCTCCTAGTTTTGAGCTGCTGGCTGAAAAGTGCTAGGCTGGTGGAGCAGGAGGGGGAGGAGGCCTCAAAGCCCCCAGCCTGTGGGCAGCAACCTGCGAGCTGTGCGCACCACCGCCCCACTGCCCCTTCCCTCTGATCTGCTCCTCACCATTTTGGCGAGAACGAGGGCGTCGCTCATGAGGTCTAGAAGAGGGGTCTGGGTGTGAACGTTGTAGAAAGAATAAGCAGCCTTTAGACTCTTGTGGGTCGGGTGATTCATGATGGTGGACGGAAGTGTATAAAAGCTCAGGAAATCGGTCACCTCACCGTTTGCATTCTGAAGGGAAGACAACAGAAGAAGGCAGTGTCACACAGGCACACAGGGTTCCTGCAACCTGGGAATAAAATGTTTTCTACTGCACTCCACCACCCTCAGGCAGCTCTGCTGCTCTAGATGAACGGGTGGAAACTGAAACAGGATATGCAGGGAGGAGAAAACACATGGCCGAGGGAACTCGAGGACAGAGCCGGGAGGAAAATCCAGGCCGGGCTATGGGCTGAACCTGCCATGATCCTTCCCCGCTTGTGGTGACAGGGCCTTCTCACGGCTCCCAGGACCCAGCGCACCCGGCCGGCGCCAGACCAAGCGGGGACAGCCAGGGAGTCGAAGGCTCACCTGACCGAGAGGGGCTCAGCTCTCTTTACTGTGAGTCACCAGTGGGGGTGGGGGAGGGGGAGAGGAAGGGCTCACCTTAGCCAACGCAAGCTACAACTTCCTGTCTTTAGTGGGGACCAAGCACGGATGGTCAAGGAAGTCTAGGGTGCCAACACGCCCATCAATCGCTCTTCCGTCACCGAGGCTGGGGACGCCAGCCACTTAGGGAGGACGCCTCCCCGCCCACGGGGCAGAGGCCCAGAACACCCCTCCCCACTCACCTCCACCACAAAAGTGTCGATGATATTCTCCTGGGGGTAGAACCAGTGTTCCACCTCCTCTTGGCTCATGACTGGCGTGAGGTGAAACTGCTTCAGGTACTGGGTGAGGAGCTGGTGCACTACTGCAATGTCCTTCTTTTCCATTGGTCGCAGCCCAGCTGTCTTGGGAGTCTGGAAGAAAGAACCAGAGAGCATCAGACGTGCTGACCATGAGCACCTTGGCTCCCTCTCAAGTCCTACATGAACCAAAAACCACACACTGCTTCCCTTCCTACCCCGACCCTGAGTCTATCCACCCAGGCCCTCAAGAGAGACTCCTCAGTTATCCTAGGCAGCTCCCTCTCACCCACTGTCCACATCCACGCTGGCACAAGTCCTGCCCCTGCAGTGTCTCTGGCCCTTTCCCTCGTGGTTAAGGCTGCCATCCTTGACTAAGGCTGCGTCAATCTCTTATCCACATGGCCCAGGCCGGCTTCCTAAGAAAACACAGCCCGTCACACCCCTCCCTGTTCCAAACTCCCTAACACAGAACACAAGACCTTCCACCCTCCGGACCAGTGGCTGTTCCGGCTGTGATCTTCTGTCTCTCTAGCCCAGTGGCTCTCAACAGGAGCAATTTGTCCCCCAGGGGACATTTGACAATATTCAGAGACATTTTTGGTTGTCACACTAGGGGGAGGGGTGCTATGGCATCTAGTGGGTAGAAGCCAGGAATGCTGCTAAACATCCTACAACGCACAGGACGGTCTCCACGATGAAGAGTTACCCAACCCAAAATGTCAATGGTGCCATGATGGAGAAACCCTGACCACCCCATGGATGTGCTGGGGTAGGCCCAGCCCGGTGCTACTCCTGGGCCTCAGTAAAGCCTTTCTTGGCCCCTCTCCTCCGAGCCTCACAACCTTTTCCCACTGAACTGCAGCTCATCTCTTCCTACACCACGCTCTCTCTCCTACAGACTTAGAGCACTTCACAGACAGCCTCCCAGCCACAGGCACCATGGAACCCCGGGCCCAGCAGAGCCTACACTGGATGCCCGCCTTGCCTATCCACTTGGACACCACTACACCAGTACTGCCCCTGGCAGGACACTGCTACAAGTAAAATCCAGAAGAAAAGCACCGAACTCCCAGGATTTAATCTCATGCCAGAATCCCACCCCACAGCTGCTTCTCCTTAGAAAGTGCTTCAGTGGAATGAAGCCATGTGATACTCCAGAGTAAATACTGGGGCTGAGGGAACATTCCCAAAGGCTTAACACACAAAGGTGGGGGCAGCCGAATCTGAAATCAGGGTAGAGTTAGTTTATATACCTCAGTCACTGCCTGATACAACTGCTTCCTAATGCAGGAATTGCTTCTTTTTTTTTTAAGATTTTATATCATAGTTGATTAACAATGTTGTGTTAGTTTCAGGTGTACAGGAATTGCTTTTAAAACTGCAGTTCCAGGGGACTTCCCTGGTGGCGCAGTGGTTAAGAATCCGCCTGCCAATGCAGGGGACATGGGTTCGAGCCCTGGTCCAGGAAGATCCCACATGCCACGGAGCAACTAAGCCCGTGCGCCACAACTACTGAGCCCTGGCACCACAACTACTGAAGCCCGTGCACCTAGAGCCCATGCTCCGCAACAAGAGAAGCCACCGCAATGAGAAGCCCACGCACTGCAACGAACAGTAGCCCCAGCTGGCCACAACTAAAGAAAGCCTGCGCACAGCAACGAAGACCCAAAGCAGCCAAAAATAAATAAGTAAATAAATAAATTTAAAACTGCAGTTCCAGGACCTCTAGCTGCCATAATTCCTTGCTAATCCTGATGTCTCTAGGGAACACTTAGTGACCTTGTTTCTACATGGTAGCTCCCAAAGTGACACCTCAAATCCTGGACTGAAAAAGCAGCCATGCTGGGGTTCTCACCCACAGGCGGGGAGATCCAAAGACGTTCTTCCAGCTGCTACACTTTAAGAACGCTCTCCAGTGGCCCAAGGGGACACTCATTGTGGCGCCCTAATCTGGTTTCCCGGGCAGTGCCTAACTATGCTGCAGCGGGCTCTCAAAGCGGGACACTAATGACCCCAATCCAGGGGTGGATCAGCCCAATCCCAGGGCGATTAATCCAGTTTGGTGGCTGATGAGTCCAGGCGTGCAGCCCTCTGATCAGCAGGCATCCAATAACTGTGCTGACACTGCCCGGAAGAGCTCTGAGGGAAGAGAAGGGATTTTAAGATCCATTAGGCTCCTGAAGACAGGCACAACAGGAGAACAAGGAGCGCCTGTCTCACTGGCAAACTAGGCAAACCGAGGCCCAGAGGAGAAAACCAGCTCACTGCAGGCTGCCTAGTCCTTCGGTGGCAAAATCTGGGCGGGAGGATTGGGACTGGAAATCTGGGCTCCGCTCACAAACTCAAGCCACCTCTCCTCCACCTGACTTGGCAGAGGGAGCAGCAGATGCTCTGTGGCTCATTTCCGCTGGGTCCTGGGACGTGCTGCGTACCAGTGAGTGGATTCATCTCTCCATTATGCTTCACTTAGGCTAAAATTACACGGAATAGGTGCTCTCTGAGTCTGCCAACAGATGGCACAGAAACTAGCCCAGATGCAGGCTCAGGAGAACAGAGAAAGTCCAACTAAAATAAAAACCTTGCTACAGGCAACAGAACGACAGGATGGAAAGGCTAGGAATCTGGAAACTACGGGTTGAGTTGCCTTTCTGGTAAGAGAGCCCCCTCCCACCCCCAGGCCCCGCTCCTTTCCTGCTGAGGGCGAGGCTCTCCTTGGCCTCCCTCCTGCCCCTGCCCAGGGCCCCGAAGCACCACTGGCCTCTGGCAGTCGGTAGAGCTTCATGGTGCGTTGCATGGTCATATTTCTGCTCAAGTGGGAGAACTTCACTTCAATCAGCTTCCGTGGGTTTAGGGACCGATGCCAGTACCTGTGGGGACACAAATGTCCTGTCCTCAGAGGACTATGGCAAGTCTCATTAAAAGGACAACAGCGGGACTTCCATGGTGGTGCAGCGGTTAAGACTCTGCACTCCCAATGCAGGGGGCCGGGTTTGATCCCTGGTCAGGGAACTAGATCCCACATGCACGCCACAACTAATAGTTTGCATGCCGCAACTAAGGAGCCCACGTGCCGCAACTAAGAACCAGCACAACCAAATAAATAAATACTAAAAAAAAAAAAAAGGACAATGGCACGGGGATCTCAAGATGGCCGGCAGGTGGCGTAAGAGACCCATCGGGCCCCACTTGAGCCAGTGGCGTCGCCCCAGATCTCCAACCTCCCCACAGCGAGTGCAGAGCGGCCACAGCGCTTCCCATATTTTCTTTGTCAAGTTCACAAGCCACTCCTCTGTAACAGTATTTGTCTGGGAACAGCGATCCCCACTCCTGGAATCAAGTCAATGGAAAAGACTTCTAGTTCTCTGAATGTTTAGCCTCCGCCTCCTCCTTTCCAGCATTTGTCTGGTGTTTTCACTTTTGAAGTTCTTAAGGCAGAGTATTCAATTGTTTCAAAGAACTTTCGAAGGCAGAGGTTGTGCTTGGTGCACACAGGGATCAGACATGCTCTCTTAGGCCCACATAATATTCAAAACAAAATTGGGCCAACCATTTAGAACTTTAGGACATTTACCATAAAAATCCAGACTTGGCCTCATCCTTAAAAACGAGAACAAAACCCCAGCAGACTGACCCCCACCATTTCCAAATGGAAGGAATCAGGGGGAGCTAAGAAAGCCTAACCCCTTTGGGCAGGGCACGCACTGTGCAGGCTGCTGTTCCTACAGCCTCCCCGTCACTCCCCTGTGTGCCCCACCCGGCTCCTGTGGGCACCACCACCCACCTTATCAGACACCAGAGCAGCGAGATGCTCTTGGGCACATGCTGAGGGGCAGAACTGTGACTCACGGTGACACAAGCTCCTCAACTAGAGCAGGCATGTCGCTAGGACCTTGCAAAGAAGAGATTTTTTACCTGCAGGTGCCAACAGGCTTTGGTAATACCACCCCGGCAGTGTAAACAGCTTGGAAGATGCCCTCCAGGTGCACCCGCCGGGTTATCTCACGGATCAGGACTGGAGCCACCCTCTTGGAACGTAGCTTCTTGTGGACACACAGGAAGTTGATCTCCACCATCTTCTTCTCTCTGAAGAGGGAGGAAAAAACTCAGGGACAAGGCTTTTAACAGGCAAGGTAATCCTGTCCAGCACGTGGAGCGCCCTGCAGGGACCGGGGGCCTCAGCACAGGCTCGTGTTCTGCCTCTGCCTGCACTCAGCAGTCGGGACTAGGACGCCCTCCTACCGCCCTGCTCTGCTGCACCAGGCAAGGCGCCCACTCTCTACAGACTCTACCTCCAAAGGTAAGTGGGACTCAAGCAAACTCCTTTATTTAAGGCACCACAGCATCTCCCTGGTGAAGCCCCAAATAGTAGGCTGGCGGGGTCCCACCTTTAGCCGTCAGGAACCCCACAGAGTAAGTCAAGGGTTATTCTAGGATTTCAGGGGTTCTGACTCCCCCAAGAATCCACAGCCTCTAAGCCCAGAAGGCTGTGGTAGATGGTTCTGACGTTTCCACGGAAAATGAAGAGCAGAGCTTGAAGGCCCCGTGACAATGTGGTTGTGAGTCACACCCGCCCACTTCTGAAGCGGCTTGAGTGTGTCGATGCGTGCGTGGCACAAATGCAAATGCTGAACTGCTGGTCAGGGAGTGCACCGGCCCTCAGGGTGGACTCCTTCCAGCCCAGGTCACAGACAAGAGCACCAGCAACAATTCAGAGCCAGACAGGTGGTTCCTATGATGAATTTCTATTCCCAAGACCCAAGTTCCCTCCCTTCGTGGGAACTTCCCTCTTTCTTCTACGGAAAGTATGTGCATGTTTCCCCCCCACCTTCCCAGACCAAGCAGGATGGTGGGGATGCAGGGGGTGGGAGCGGCGCTGGTGCTTACGTGTCATAGATATGGATGTTTGCCGGGATGGCGCTGATGAACCCAACCAGTTTCCGACTTGAGACCACTCGAACCCCACAGTGCCACTGGGGGAGCCAGCCAGGCGGCCGGAGAGCCCTAGAGGAGAGACGGGGGCTGTAGCCGTGGTGCTGCTCGCCAGCGGGCTTGGGGGACTGTCTGGGCTCCACCGCCGAGTCTGGTTCTAAGCTCATGCTACCACCGCCCTGAGTAGGGGTGAACAGCTCAATTCTCCTAATTCTCTTTAGGGCCAAACCCTCCTGGACACCAATGGGATCCAGCTACAGCCCTTTCTCTCTGCTCAGTCCACTTGGCCTACTTGCTCACCCAACCCAGGGCTGTCACAGTGAAGATTTCATACTGATCCAGTTTCTTTGTGCTCACTTACTCAGACAGCCTGAGCCGGAGCACCGGCCTCCTTGGCTTCGAGTCCAGTGGGTCCCATGGTCGGGAGCTGGCTGTGGAGCCTCTGGAGCTCTGCGCTCCACCTCCCCGCAAGCACCATCACCTCCTCTCTCTCCGCTTGGCCAGTCTTCCTTTCCCTCCCCTTTCAGGCAGGCCCCCTCCGTGCTGGCCTCATGCCTCTACCTTCCCGGATATTAAACGAGGCCCGGGAGGGTGGGTGGCCCAGCCAGGCAAGGTCATTTTCATACAACTGAGCGTGCTCAGGAAATGGACAGAAAACGACCTCTTTTCTTTTAAATCTTAGCAGGTCTCATCCCTCCCTCCCTTCTTACATAAAGTCACCATACAACAGATGATCTTTTCTTCTGGGTACCAATTCCATAAAGGAATCCCTCACCCAGTCATTCTGTCTTAAATAAGGTTTCGATTCTAAGCTCCATGAGAAGCAAGTCTCCTTCAGATGCAGAAACTCAAAAATCGCATACTAATTTGTCATTAAAAGGATGGCTCGGGCTTCCCTGGTGGCGCAGTGGTTGAGAATCTGCCTGCCAATGCAGGGGACACGGGTTCGAGCCCTGGTCTGGGAAGATCCCACATGCCGTGGAGCAACTGGGCCCATGAGCCACAACTACTGAGCCTGCGCATCTGGAGCCTGTGCTCCGCAACAAGAGAGGCCGCGACAGTGAGAGGCCCATGCACCGCGATGAAGAGTGGCCCCCATTCGCCGCAACTAGAGAAAGCCCACGCACAGAAACGAAGGCCCAGCACAGCCAAAAATAAATAAATAAATAAAGTGTAAAATTTTTAAAAAATAAATAAATAAATAAATAAAAGGACGGCTCTTAGCAGGGATGAAAAATCTGGTGCCCTGTCGTTGTTCTGCTCTATGCCTGGCTCTGGAACCTTAATAAGGAAGCCCTTACAACTCACCACAGAAGAAATTCGGGGGAATAATCAAATCGGAACATGTTGTCATCATCTTCCACATAATTCTCATTCAGGAGGGTGTAGAGTTCTTTCAGCTGTAGAGAGATGAGGAGCTGCCTTAGAGGTATTCTGCCAGGGGTGGGGACGAACTCCAGTACCCTGGGGCTCCAAGCCTTTCAGGACAAGGCAAACTACCAAAAGCTATGTTTAATCTCACAAATCCTTTTCATGGCAGGGACTCCTGGAACAAGCGCCCTAGTGCTTAATAGGAAACTGAGCCACCAAGGGTAGAGTGGCAGACTTAAGTACATGAATGGGCAGACCAAGAATGTCATCCAACTAACCAACCACTCTATCGTTAAGACAAGGGACTGAATAAATGGATGAACAAGAAAAATGAAAGCATGAAGAAAAGGTATCTGCCTTGGGGAGCTGCAGGGGTTAACTCTCAACCTGCCAGAGAAGCCAAGAGCTATTTATGTGGAGTCGTGGGCAGGCCCCAGAGGCAACAGATGGGGGGTCTGCTCAGACCTGCTTGGCTCAGCTCTTAAGAGAGCCCTTGCGGAAGGCCTTAGTAGAAGCTGTCTCCATGTGACTGCAGGCCTCTTCGTGAAAGTGGCAACTGGTCCACACTCCTGGCCCACGCAGGCCTACTCACCACACCACGGTCCCCCAGGTCCAAGGCATCCCAGGTGAAGTCCTGGGGCAGGGTGTAGGGCTCCTGGCGGATGTTGTCTTTGTCAGGCTCCACGGGACCATGCGTGTTCACGACTTCCCCTGGAAGAAGAGCACAGCCATGAGCCTCACCCTTGGCCTCCTAGGGGAGGGAAGGGGCTCAGCGCAAAGACTGACCTCAGCAAATTCCTCCTGGCCCTAGGAGCCCTCCATGTGAAGAACACTCTGTTCTTGGCAACTGCAGACCATCTATCCAGCTACCCTTGGCCCCTAGCTGAGGGCCAATTCATGGCCAAACTTAAGAACAATCAGTGGGATCCAAGGTGGTTGGTTTCTTGGACATTCTTTTAAATCTCCCTTGGGTTACTGAATGACAAACATTTATCTTGACTAGTTTGGCTTCCTGCCTCCTGGTTGGTGTAGAGTGCTGTCATGGCCCCGGCCCAGGCCCATCGACCTGGATGGATTTATAAGGAGTTGCAACAAGGCTGCTTTTGTGTCAACAGCAACGCCAACGTACTGGGCCTATTCCTGAGCTAGACAATGGCGTCCAGGCGCCAGGCTCACTCTGGGCCCTGCCAGCCTTGGCTTTGAACAACGTGGGCCAGTTAACTGCCGCTGCCAGCTCAGGCCCTCGGTGTTTACAGAGCCCTGTGAGCACCTTCAGGCTGAATCACTGAGTCTACACCACGCTGCTGGGAAGTTACCGTCTGACGGGACATCTCCACCCGGGACAGACACCCTTCCCCTGTGGAGTACGTAGGAAGTGCGGGGGGTGCTGAGAGGACAGAGCCCTGATTCCCAACCCCAGCCAAATGAGACCTATCTGATAAACTCAGACAAATCAGCCACTTAATTTTGGCCCCTGGAATTATTTGGCCCTGGCAGATTCTACAATTCAGAGCTCATTCATGTTCACAACTTAGAAGAATGAAATGTTTAGTACATTTGGAAAAGAGAGTCTTTACAGGGGACCACTCAGTACACGGCTCCCAGCACAAGGCTCTGTACATTCTAGGCACTCAGTTCATGCTTTTATTGACATTCGGACTCCTGGCCCAAACACACCATTCTAACGTGTAACAGGAAGCTGTGGACCCTCCCAGTGATGGATCCGTGGGGCAGGTGTAGTGGAAATGGCTGCATCCAGCCATGAGCTGAGGACAACACCATCAGGACTGACCATCTAACTCTCGCCCGGCACATTTACTGAACACCAGTCAGACATCGTGTAACAGGACAGAGCTGGGAAAAGACAAGGTCCCTGGCCTCACAAGATGCACCATCTTCTGGGGAAATAGTCAAGAAATGAGTCATTACCAACGTGCTAAGGGTCACAAATTGCAAAGTACAGGCAACAATGGGGACATAGCAGGGAAGAATCCAGCTAACTCTTATTTATAAGCTGCTCCCAAATAGGTTTCCTTGGGAGAGAGGTTATATATTTTTTTCCCTGGTTTAGAAATTGGCCTTTTGATTAATTCATAAAGCAGCCCTTGTGAATTGGTTTAATATAAGTCAATCCACTTTCAATTCCCTGCCACGTATAACTTTTTGAGCCTACCAAGCCAAGGGCTGGACCCTTGGAAAGTACCAAGGATTTCTACTCTAGTCTTGTCTAGGTGCTGATCAATTTTCCCATCCTGTTTTGAATTTATACCCTTTGCAAAAGACATTTTTATTTATCTATCTATCTATCTATGGCTGTGTTGGGTCTTCATTGCTGTACGCGAGCTTTCTCTAGTTGTGGCGAGCAGGGGCTACTCTTCGTTGCAGTGCGCGGGCTTCTCATTGCAGTGGCTTCTCTTGTTGCAGAGCACAGGCTCCAGGCGCGCGGGCTTCAGTAGTTGTGGCACGCAGGCTCAGCAGTTGTGGCTCGCGGGCTCTAGAGCACAAGCTCAGCAGCTGCGGCGCACAGGCTTAGGTTGCTTCGCGGCATGTGGGATCTTCCCGGGCCAGGGTTCGAACCCATGTCCCCTGCATAGGCAGGCGGATTCTTAACCACTGCGCCACCAGGGAAGCCCTCCAAAAGACATCTTTAAACTTCAGAACCTTTTTATCAATTTTTTTTCCCTAAATGATTTCATGGACAAGATACTGGTGGTCTTTGCCACTATATGACAATAGTCTCAAGGCCAAATCATTTCATTTAGGCTGGTTACTAGGTCCTGCATGCACCAAGCATTTCCATTTGTGCCTTCACCATGTGTTCACAGAATCCTAGAATGCTCCAGCTCTGGGGCAGGAGCTGGAGAATGAAACGGACGCAGGTCCTCATCATCATGGGCACCAAAGGGACAAGCAAGCAGGCATCTGTCACTCAGTATAATGAGAGTCCACGACAATGAAGTATGGTAGGAGGGGGAGGAGGGGGAGGGGTCAGGAAAGACCTCTCAGAAGAATATCTAAAGATGTGATCTCAAGGATAATTAGGAATTAGGCAGGAGTGGACAGGGTGGGGCAGGGAGGGTGGGTACACTGAGGGAACAGCACAGTCAAGGCCTGGAGATGAAGGGGGGCAAGGAAGGAAACTAGGAGAGGAGGCTGAAGAGGAGAGCGGGGACCAATCGTGGAGGACCCTGCGAGCTACTACAGCAGCTGGACTTCATCCTCAAGGCTGTGGGACATCCTGAACGGGTCTTTAAGGGGGAAGGGAGGGAGGAGTGACATCCTGAGATTTGAATTTTACAAAGAGCACTCAATAAGTGCTTGTCAAGTGACATTACTGAGTGAACTTTTATACAATATTCAGTTGGTAAGTCTTAATCTATGTGTTGACAAACCAGCTCTCACAGGTTATCTCAAGGCTGTGTGCCATCTGCAAGACATAGCTGACAAAGCAGAGTTAGAGGGAACACTGAGAAAGCAGAAGCACTTTGAACAGACTCGCGGTCTGGGGTGCCAGCGAAGCTGAGAGCGGCCCAGGGCTCCTGCCTGCGCTGCTCGGTGGAGACCGGCCTGCCTGCCACCTTCTAATGGCTCCTGAGCGCCTCTGGCTGAGTTGGCGTGGGCTGCTCTGCAGAGCATGGCAGGAATGCAGCCAACTGTCTCTAGGCCACCATGAGCCAGCGAGCAGCTGAGGAGGACACTGGGAACTCTGAAAGAAAACCCTGGACTTTCAACGGGTTTCTTTCTGTACACTCTACCCCCAAATTCTCTCTCTGCCTGTGGACACCCGAGATCCAAAACTAAGCGCCACAGTGCACCTGTGAAGGACTTGGGAGAAAAGAACGTGAGATCTGGGAGACCTTAAGCCAAACGAGTAGGACAAGGGACAAAGTGGGGAAGCTCCTCTCTCAGGGCCTGGGGCAACCAAGTACGAGTCCGCCTTCTCCCTTTCTTCGGGAGAGTTACTTTTTAAACTAATCTAACAGCGGCCAGATTCCACCCCACTAAGGTCAGGCAAAGTAAAAGGATTCCTCACCCCCCCACTAGCGTAGGAAAAGGGGTGACTGAAAAAGGAGAAGGACATGGTCTGAAAAGGGAGATCAAAAGTTGATCTGGGAGCACAAAGAACTGTTACACAGCTGAAGACACTGGCTGTTTACAGGCCTTTCAATGGTGAACTCAGGATGATTTTTTTTTAATACATTTATTTATTTATTTGTGGCTGCGATGGGTCTTCGTTGCTACGTGCAGGCATTCTCCAGTTGCAGACAGCAGGGGTCTACTCTTCGTTGCGGTGCGCGGGCTTCTCATTGCGGTGGCTTCTCTTGCTGTGGAGCATGGGCTCTAGGCACACAGGCTTCAGTAGTTGTGGCACGCGGGCTCAGTAGTTGTGGCTCGTGGGCTCTGGAGCACAGGCTCAGTAGTTGTGGCGCACGGGCTTAGCTGCTCCGCGGCATGTGGGATCTTCCTGGACCAGGGCTTGAACCCGTGTCCCCTGCATTGGCAGGAGGACTCTTAACCGCTGCGCCACCAGGGAAGTCCCAGATGATTTTAAACTTCTAAAGAATTCTAAGTCTTTTGAGTGGAATACAATCTAACTCTTGCCTCAAGTTGGGGAGTGCTGCAAACACAGTATACTTGATATGCTTGAGTCTCACAATTATTAGCCCCCATTTAAGTGGAAAAAATTAAAGCAAGAAGCTATAAATCACTCTACCCTAAGAACAGTCAGAAGCAGAACTGGGGTGACACCTCAGCCACGTGGACCAGCTGATGCCTATAATGTGGTACTCTCTATGGGCTGACTCACAGACACAAAGGAATCCTTTATTTGGACCTGACTGACCGTGGACCTGAAAGGCAGACTGGCCAGAAGCTCGGAGTGATCACTCTTCCACAGAGCCCCACACCACACTGCCCAGAAGGCCTATCGAGAAGAAACAAAACAGCCTCACTCCACCTTCCCGAGGCCATCTAGGTCCCTGTGAGCAATAGTGTGGCTTTTTCACGAGCTGAGAGCAAAACAGGAGCACTGTCTACATACAGGTGGAGAAACTGAGGCAAACAACAAAGAGTAAATGAGCTTCGAGAAAGAAGCAGAAGAGAAGCCCATTAATCCCAACTGGCCTCTTCACCAGGTTCCATGTCTATGAAGACTGGAGCAAAGTCACCCATTTGCAAATTCTTAATGAAAAATACAATCAAACCAAAACCCCATCTGAAAACAGCCAAGATGCACAGCAGCCCCCCACCCCGGACTGCCTCTTCGTGCAATTCACTCAGAGGTGGAACGCGTGGCTCTTGATTCTTCCCGCTGCTTCGTGGGGGAGTGGTCACTGGGGCCCGTACTTGTAATACCCTAAGAATAGTATTACTGTGACCCAAAGCCTTGCTGGAGGGCTTAGCCAGCGGCCTGGGACCTGGCTGACCTGGGCAGCTCAACAGACCTGGTGGATGGGTGAGGGCAGGGTTCTAGAACAGTGCCTGCTGCTGATTCACGACTCACAACCATCCAGGCACTGCTTTGCTTTGCACCCTCTGGGGGGCACGTCTCAGCTTGCTTCTGGATTGTGACTAAGCTGTCTACAAACTGCATCTGCTCCAGAGCAGAGCTTTTCAAACTTTCAAAGTGGACACAAATCCCCTGCACGTTCTGATTCTGCAGGTCTGGGGCTTGAGATTCTGCATTTCTACAAGCTCTTAAGCAATGTCCATCCTGCTGGCCGGAGGAGCAAACTCTGGAGTAGACAACTCTCCTTAGGCACAGCTGCCCCTCTCCCCTCACCAGGCTTTCATTCTGCCCTCGCCCCCCTCCTCCCCACTAAACATAGTCAAATCTCACTGTGTCACTGGAGGGGAGCAGTAACATGGACAGCCTGAAGGTCACTCATGTTTGTTGTTAACACACGTTTTTTTCAACATACCTACTTTCCCAGTCACATAGAAAATAGGAACTGGGCTATCAATGGGTCCAGGAGCATGATGCAACCCACTGCAAAAACTTTGTCAATAACACCCTCTGAAGTCAGCCGTCAAGGTGAGCTGTGACTCAGTCTCAGCAGGCATCTCTAACTCTGCTACAACCAGTCTCTTCTGGAATCCTTTTATTTTCTGCCTGCCCCACCCCTTTGAGAGTTCATCATAGCTTTTTAAAGAGGTGCCGACCAAACCCGCATATGGTATTCCAGGTGGAATTAAACTATCACTGTTAGGCAAAATGTCAAATTATTTTGCATCTATTAAGCACGCACTGTCTGAGACAAGGGGAAGAGGCTGGGGACTGGCCCACTCCAGATTAAACACTTGCCCAGATAAACAAGTCTCTCCATAAAATCTATGTGGGAAGACAGGTCCATGAGCACACATCCCCACTCATCACGTGCCAATGCCCTGTTTTTCTCTGTAGATTTATACTGGATGATGATGGACTAAAAGGACCATTATTTGTTCTCAATATGTGTTACTGTGAAATGATAAGGTCCCTGAACAACAGTCTTTTCTGAACTGCACTGTAAAGACCATCCTCTAAAAACTACCACCAAGGAACAACAGAACTCTCTCGCCCTCCCTCACAAATCCAGCACAGAACCCTCAGCATGGCTAAGGCACATCCCTCGCCCTTGCCCTTGCCTTTGCCTTTGCCTTCGCCTGGGGAAGAAAGCAAATACATACCCAGTTTGGGGACGGGCTGCGTGTCCCAGAACTGGTAGCTTCGCTTGCTAGCCTCCTCCATGGTTTTTGCAGGTCCCTGACCTACTGAAAACAGTTCAATGGCCTTCTGTATTTCCTGGATCCTCTCTGCTGGCAAAGAGTTCATCTGAACAAGACAAAGTTGGGGAGAGAAAAGGCCCATTATATTAATAAACACTTTTGATTCATTCAAGTCCAAGAGTTAAGGGGGTACAACTCAAAGAAGGGGTGTGGCTCCTCAGAGGTCAGCTGTTGTAGGACAAGTGGAGAAAGAGCGGTTGACGATGAGCAGTATGAGAGGGAGGCGCTTCCTGCAGGGCTTCTCCTCTTCTTAGTCTTACGGTGGTTGGCGGCAAAACATGGCTCAGTGTACAATTTCAAACAATGCAGAAATGTAAAAACACACAGAAGATAAAAAACCCAACAGACCCATCCCTCAAATATAATCCTTGTCATCAACAGTCTTACATTTGGGAGGTAGGGTGAGAAGAGGCAAATATAATTTCAGACTTTTTTGCATGCAAGTTCCAAACACACACACAATTTTCAAAAACTCAAATTGGATCGTACAGTATTATTTTACTGACTGTTCTTCTTTAAACACTATGTCTTAGAGACCGTTCCACGCAGTCACATGGACCTGCCCATTCCAACAACTGAATCCCCTGCATGCACAGACTACAACATATCTGGCCAACCCCCTACCAATGCCATTTTGGTGATTTTGGTCTTCAGTTTTACAGACAATGCTGCAATGAACTTTCTTCTACATCTATTTTTGCTCACTGAATACGTATCTCTGCAGGACAAAGTTTAAGAAAGGAGGCTTGCTGGGTAAAAGGAGATGCACGTTTGAGATTATATATATTGTCAACTTACTCTCTAAAAAGAGAATATCAATTAACCCAGTGAACAGTGTATGGGAGCGTGTTTCTCAAGACCCTCATCATCAGATTTACCAAATCTTAATCTCTGCCAATCTAGGGAAAAAAAAATGTTGCTTTAATTTTCATTGCAAATTTAACCATCTTTTCATATAAAAACCTTTATTTTTTTCTTTGTGAATGGCCTACTCATTTCATTATCTTAAATTTACTGAGTCATGTATTGCAAGTATTTGCCCAGTTTGTTGTTTACCTTTAGACTTTAACAGAGAAGTTTGAAATTTGTCACTTTTTCTTTTATGGCTTCTGGATCTTATGTCCAGCTTAAGATTATACAAATACCCATAACTTCTAATACTTTTACTTTCCTACGTCTTTTTTTCATTTAAATTGTGAAGGAAAGGGAGAATATAAACCAACATATTTATATTGCTTATTCCTGGGAGGTAGAACTAGAAATGATTTTCATTTTCTTCCTCTTGCTATGTTTTTTTCTAAATCCTTTACGATGTATTCCAACACTCTCATAAAGAGAAAAACAGAATGGCTATATAAATGGTGTTTTGTTGAGATTTTCTAATTTCAAAGTGAACCATTTTGATAAAGGTTTGAGTTCAAACCCCCCTGGAGTCATCCAAACACCCACCCCCAGACAAACAAAGAAACAAACAAGAATCCCTAAAGCCAAAGCATGGGCTTGGGCTAGGATTCCTGACTGAAAGACCTGGGTAAACCACCTCCTCTCGTCTTTAAAATGGGAAGACCCCCCCCACCTACCTTGTAGAGAAGTTGAAGGTTGGGGTTAATTTAAACGATGTACCTGGCAAGAACCTAGCTGGCCAGCATGGTGGTCAATAATGGTAGTATTTTTTTTTTCACAGTGGGTTTGGTATTGAAAATATCAAAAAAATTACTTGAAGCCGTATCTCAATAAGGTAGGAGATTCAAGTTGGAATATGACTTTCGAGGCATAAAGCAAGGGGTGGGTATACTGGAATGAGACTGGATTTCTTGTGAGGCTTGTAAACTGAGGCAATTCTACAAGAATTATGGATATGTTTTGAGCTTCCTCCAGGGCCTACTCTGAAGAGGACAGCACTTACCTGAAATAAAAGGTTTTCTTTTTTTAATGTGGCTTTATTTAAGAAACAAAACAATCCTTACCCATACTTCTGGGTTTTGTGTCGGTGTGTCAGTCTCAGATGCAAGCTCTAGGCCAGTGGTTCTCAACTACGGAACTCAGAAATGGGCTCTGTGGGAGTCTCAGTTCTCATTACAATAACTATAGCATCAACAGAATGCTTTCAATATATAAAGGTCTGCCTTAATAGGAACAGGCCTTTCATTCTCATAGTGGTGGGGACTGAAGACAGAAGAGGCCGAGAACCACTGCTCTAGGCCACAGGGGCTGTCACAAGGGAATCACTCTATGGCACGTAGCACAACACTCCATGCAGGTATGCACTTATAAATTCTGAGGGGGCACCACGCTTGGGAGTCCATGTCTAACGTGCTGTGCCTTTTAAGGTAGGATAGCAGTTTCATCACCTAGGTCTAGGGCAGCAGAGGGCAGCAGAGGGATCCAACTCCTCCCTCTCGAAGTAATACCAGCAGAGACTGTCAATCTACACTGTTCCTATACATTTACCCCAACACCCTCTCATCTGAAAAAGCGACTCTGTCACCAGAAAACAGAGCCTCCTTGTTACCTTCACAGGCTGATCCTGGGCTGAATCTGTCTCACTGCCTTTCTCTTTCTTCTTTTTTTGTTTCTTTTTCTTCTTTTTGGCTCCAGTGTCATTGGCTGGACTCAAACCACTGTAAGACAAAGTAAATACTGATGCAGGGTTTTTAAAAAATCATCTGTTTTGAGCTACACTGACAAAGAGCTTTCTGTAGAGCCAGACCCTCCTTAATCAAGCCTGTTGGCTTCAGAAGCAGACCAGAGAATTCAGGCCCCAGAAGGGGCATTTGGAGGACACAGCAGACACAGCTCTCCTCTCCACTCCCACCAGAGCCCAGGGAGGGAGCGATGTGCAAGGGATGGCCTATTTGTTTGAAAGGACCTCTTCTGTTCTTGTTTTTATTTTATGCGGTTTATTTTCTTTCTTTTTTGGCCGCGCCGCGTGGCTTGCGGGATCCTAGTTCCCCGCAGGGATCAAACCCGGGCCCACAACAGTGAAAGCGTGGAGTCCTAACCACTGGACAGTCAGGGAATTCCAATGGTTATTTTCTTTAGATTGCCAGGCTGCTGGCAGCAAAGGCAAATGATAACTGTTAACAGGGCATTCATACCACCAACACTTCCTTAGAGCCTGGAATTTAAAGGGATGACAGCCCAAAGTGGTCTTTTGGAAACTCTCCCTCACTTCCACTCCCACCTTCCCGATGCATTAGGTTTTCTGAGTTGACCCATCTGGACCTAAAGCACAAGGCAGTATTGGAAAGGGAGGAAGGAACAAGGAAAAAGGCAGTTTAATGTTGCTGTGATCTGTGTCCAAAATAGCCAAACGCTCACGAGAAATGCCTAAATCAGGCCTGTAGGACTGAGAACAACTACCAGCCGGCTCAGACTGGGTGATCACCACCGGCAAAACCCGGCACTAGGAATCCTGGGAAAACAACAACAATGAACACCCAGCCACCCCTGCTAAGAAGAGATTTACATGAAACGTGTGTGCCTGTGAACCACAGGAATGGGGGTTTCTCATGCTGCTTTCCCTCTGCGTGACTCACCCGATGAAGGCAGCAAAAACAGTTTCTTAGCCACATTTAACAGTTTCCTACAGGCTCTCATTATCGTTTTCTGTATTGTCTCTCAATATTTTTGAGACACAAATCACATATTATACTGGGTTTTGCTAACATTTTCCATTCATTCGCTCCCAAATGTTTTCTCCCAATTCCTGTTGATTTTAGGATAATAGTTTTGATTCTGGGTTTCCTTCATTTTATTGATGAATTTTAAGGTTCAGCTTGCAGGTTGCTTTCCTAATTACTGGTTTTTTAATAGATTTATGTATGTATGTATGTATGTATGTATGTATGTATGTATGTATGTATGTATTTATGGCTGTGTTGGGTCTCCGTTGCTGTGTGTGGGCTTTCTCTAGTTGTAGTGAGCGGGGGCTACTCTTCATTGCGGTGCGCGTGCTTCTCATTGCGGTGGCTTCTCTTGTTGCAGAGCATGGGCTCTAAGCGCGCGGTCTTCAGTAGTTGCGGCTCATGGGCTCTAGAGCACAGGCTCAGTAGTTGTGGCGCACGGGCTTAGTTGTTCCGCGGCATGTGGGATCTTCCCGGACCAGGGCTTGAACCCGTGTCCCCTGCATTGGCAGGCGGATTCTTAACCACTGTGCCACCAGGGAAGCCCCTTAATTTACTGTTGTAGTTGGTTTTTGCCATGTCTAAATTGATTTGGGCATTGTCAGACTGGGAGTAATGCCGGACTATCACTCTGCCATCCTCCCTGGAAATCTTCCATTAAAAAGTCTAAATTAGGAGTTGAACACAAGGGTACAGTGAACCCTAATCTACAGAATCAGCTAAGTGCAGGGTTTTATTTTAGCTGTACAGTCTAGATAATCAATTTTTCAAAGAATTCAAACAGTATAAAATACATTTTACATACCATATGGTAAGTATCATTTAAGCTTTATTTTATAATTCAGAAAGGCTTCATGGTCTTAAAGTGCCTTGGAGTTATTATGAATATTAATTATCATCTCATAGCACGTGGTACTGTATAGGGAGAAGGCAACGTGCTGCTATTTCCCGTTGCAGAATGTCCTCAGATTTCTCCTGTCCTAGTCCTGGTTAGGAGTGCTTGCATCCAGACTTCACAACCTTGCACTTGGACTAAAGTTATCTCCAGCCTTTCCTGGATCTCCCTGACATCACAACTTCTCTGCCTCCTCCTAAACTCTACATAGCAGTGGGATGCACCTCTGTGAAAATGGCTTTCCATGAGTCCCTCCCACGCTTGAAAGCCTACAGTGACAGCAGCTTCTTATTCTGGAAGGCATCAAGCCCCGCTTTCCCCTCGGCCCATCACATTCAGTTCCCATCTAGCTCATCCACCCTTACTTCCCTGCTCGGGAATAACTGTGCCTGCACCCGTGAGGCCAGGCCTCTCACCAGGCCCCTGTTGCAGAAAGACTAAAGTCAGGGAGAGCAAGTAAGGTCCTGACTTTGGTCGAAGTGTAAGGTTCTGACATCCAGATGAAAGTGCACCTCCTGGATACCATATTAATGGGACACAGAAGGCATAACACGGAAGGAAGACCAATAACATTCAGAGGGGGAATAAGGTAAACGCCTTAAAACCAGATGCTCAGCAAAACCCCCAAGGCCATGGCAAAGAATAGGAACCATAAAGCCATTTACAGACTGAAGATAAAGCTTTCCTCTTATTATCTCAATTTTGTTATTGTGCACAGGCCTGTTCGCAGCCTATGACAACCCTGTGTGGTTTTCTGATTCCAGAGACATTCTCACTTCAGTCTCCGGATTATATGCAGCATTATAAGGTTTAAAAGCTGGTTGATGGGGACTTCCCTGGTGGCGCAGTGGTTAAGAATCCACCTGCCAATACAGGGGACACGGGTTCGATCCCTGGTCTAGGAAGATCTCACATGCCACAGAGCAACTAAGCCCGTGTGCCGCAACTACTGAGCCTGCGTGCTGCAACTACTGAAGCCCGTGTGCCTAGAGCCCGTGCTCCGCAACAAGAGAAGCCACCGCAGTGAGAAGCCCACGCACCACAACGAAGAGTAGCCCCCGCTCACGGCAACTAGAGAAAACCTGCGTGCAGCAATGAAGACCCAACGCAGCCAAAAATAAATAAATTAAAAAAAACAAAAAGCTGGTTGATGGTAGGAGACAAAGCAGCATTCCACTGTTGATACAATCTATAAGTCCTTATTCATTTCAGCTTATGGAATGAATTATCTGGTCCCTGTATATGAATTACCGTAAGAACTGTTTTTATGGAAAAAAGAATCAAAAAGGTTAAAGTGAAGAACTGCTGCATATTAACTAACTGAATACTTACTAAACACAATTTCTCATCAGGAAAATAGAAGAAGTTACTTCCTCCTACTGTAGACATCTTCACAAATAGGCAAAATCACTAAAAACTCCCTTCCTGCCTTTGCTCTTGCTATTCAGTGGAGCCACTTCCGTGTAGCCATCTCTTTATGGACCTCATTTTTGTGGACAGACCTTGGGTAGAACTCTTGTTCTGTTTTATGCATTATTAATACAAGTGCCCAGCAAACTCCAAGACCCAAACTAAAACCAGAGAGCTACTTTCATTTTCCTTGGATTGGCTTGAATTTGCACATGCAGCTACTGAGCAACGATCCTGTCTCAATTTGTACATCAAGAATACGGAGACACCTGAAGAACAAAGGAAAGTTTAAAAAAAGTCACTGTCACTGAGCTACCAGGTATTGAGCCATATCCATGAGAACACTATGAGCTCAACGTGGTTTGACAGTCAACAACCCAAACAGGAAGACAACTGACTCGGAGAAGAGACTTCCAAGGAGCACAGGTAGGGTTAGCTCTCCAGGTGATTATAATACCTTTAATTATCCATAAGAAACCAAGCTCAGAGGCCTTGAGAGTAGGTCTTTAGGAAGCATCTTAGGAAGCCAATACCATTTCACAGGATGGCCTCAATCTGGATTTGGGAAGAACCAAACCAAAGGACCCCACGAAAGCTAGGCTGGTCCTTCTCAAAAGATTTTGGCTTCATTTTTAAAGGGACCTGGAGTCCATACCCACTGGTTGAGTATCCCTGGGCATGCTGGGACTCCGCAAATTAAAACAGAAATCTCTCAGAGATCTCTCTAAACCTGCCAGTCACCTTAACATACTTCAAAGGGGTTGGCCAGAACCTTGGAATACAGCAAATCAAAGTCTAACTTTGGTTCATTTGGTTCCAAAATAATGAGCAGAGAATTAGTGAAACTTGCCCCCTTTTTGGGGGGGGGAGGGGCTGCCTGCAGTGGAAAGGGAGATGGGAATTCACATAAAAATTTTGAAATGTACATTCTAAAGTAAAGTTGATCAACTCAAGTCATTAACGACCAACCTAGCGAATATGGGATGAATGAGCAGAATGACAAACCAAGAACAGAGAAGAAAAGTAATCAAGAAATGTCATTTTTAAATGAAGGTCAAAATATTCTAAGTTCAAACATATAAGAAATCCTATGGATGCTCTGGTATAAAGTTAGGGCTGGGGACTTCCCTGGTGGTGGAGTGGTTAAGCATCTGCCTGCCAATGCAGGGACACGGGTTCGAGCCCTAGTCCCGGAAGATCCCACATGTCGCGGAGTAACTAAGCCCGTGTGCCACAACTACTAATCCTGTGCTCTAGAGCCCGCGAGCCACAACTACTGAAGCCCGCGCGCCTAGAGCCCGTGCTCTGCAACAAGAGAAGCCACCGCGATGAGAAGCCTGCGCACCACAATGAAGAGTAGTCCCCGCTCGCCGCAACTAGAGAAAGCCTGTGTGCAGCAATGAAGACGCAATGCTGCCAAAAATAAAATATAGATAACTAATAACAAAATAAAGTCAGGGCTGAGGAAGGAGATGGAAAATGAACTTCAGTACTTATTTCTAGAAATAGAATGCAGCACCAGAGAGTGTGCTGGTGGGAGGGAAGGGCAGGCTGACAGAGGAGCAGCTCGAGCAGCCAACCTCCAGATGACGGCAGCAGTGCAGGTCCATGACACAGGCCTCCTCTTAATCCTACTGATAACAAAATCCACTCAAAGGTGCGTGGCTGAGGGACAGAAAGTTGTTATCCTGGGAGCTAAATCACCAGAGCTGGAAGGAATCTCAGGGCCGTCTGGCTTAACCTGTTGTTTACAGAAGAGGAAACCAAGGCCCAGGGACGTGAGGCATCAACTAACCAACTAGTACCCAGGGACAAGTCACCAATCTAACCACTTGGCCCATTCCTCCCCAAACGCTGAAGTCTCATTCCCTGTGAGAATTTATCTGAGAACCTTCGAAAGCCCTAAAACAAATTTTTGCGTATCAGAGGAGCAGACATTAAAGGCAATGAGGAAAGTGAGCCATGTTTTATCCAGAAAGCCTCCCTGACTACTCCAGCTCTCATTCTCATTGATGTCCATCTGTTTTAAGATTACGATCTCCCACACAATTTAATACTTTATATATATAATGTGTTGCTGCCTGGCTTCCCAATGAGATAAAAATTTTCCTGGTATAGGGACTGTATCTTTCACAGCTGTTTCCCACAGCATCCCTAGTTATGCTGAGCACACAGTTGAGAGTTCAGCAAATACGTGCTTGACTGATGCTTTCCAGGCATAACACACTAAAATAAAACCCTGAAAAGCTAGAACCCAAAAGAGGGTCAGCAAAACATCTTTAGCAGTGTTTCCATAGGACAGCTGTGTTAACATTCTATGAAAGCAGCGGTGACGCTGTGCTCTTTTGAGCCACTGTTTGAGATTTTAAATTATCAAATTTCTTATTAAATTATCAACTTTCTTATTCATTGTCTTCTCCCTCCTTAGGACCTGTTCTATTTCTATAAGAGTTAAAACAAAAAAGCTCCACTTTAACCACTTCGAATGGTTCCGATGTCTTAAACACAGACCATGGTTCAGTTTTGATTATGAGATCAAAAGAAAAAAAAGAGTTCAGAAAATAAAATTCACGACTTTCGGTTACCTGTTTTCTACCCCTAAAAACTGGAAGTTAATTTTTTTAGGCTAAAATTCAAAATTTCCAGAGAAACTTAATAAATCCTAGCCTCTAACATCCTTTTGATTCCACTTGTAGACATCAGGAAATCCTTCTGCAAATCAAATTATTATTATTATTATTTTTTTTTTGGCCATGCCAGTGGCTTGCAGGATCTTAGTTCCTGGACCAGGGATTGAACCCGGGGTCACAGCAGTGAACGCACCAAGTCCTAACCACTGGACCACCAGGGAACTCCCCTTCTGCAAATCAATTTATTCATGAGGTATGATTCACCAGCAATCCTATTGATACAGTATTCAGAAGGCCCAAAGCCAGGTGAACGCAATGGCATTTACAAGGGGGCCCAGGTGGAAACCACGTGGCATCAATCAGTATCAGCTGCTGATCCTCACGCTGCGGCTGCAGGATCACTTAATGCAATCCCCCAAACTCTGCAAACTCCCACCAATCAGTTATTCTTATAAAAAACTGCTTGTGAGTCCTAAATGACTGTAAAAATAAAAACACTCTACCACCGCCATCAAGGTACCCAGGAGGCCTGTCAAAAGAACAGCAGGTTGTGAGAAGGGATTACAAAAGACTGCTTTTACTGCCACCCTCTGCCCTCCCTGGGATAGTTAGCCAGAGTTTTGAGCGTGAACAAGCCAATTCCTGTCATGAAGGAAAATTGTTTTTTAGGGGTCACAAAAGCTCTGCTACACTAAGTAGTTTACAATGGGAATGAGACAGAAATGTAAATTCTACATACTCTGGGTTGGTTTGGTGAGCTAGACTGTAACCTGGCAACTCCTAGTCAAGTCAAATGCTGTTCAGAGACCATTTTCAGTAATTTTCAGAGCAGTGACTCAGTGCTGGCAGCAATTTCACATACCGGCATGAACTCTGAAAAAGATATCAGTCTGTCAAGGACGGTTTAAAGGGGCCAGTCACCTCCATCACCAACTAGCTCCCTAGTTTGGGAAAGTCCATGGGTTATTGAATGCATCCAAAGACAGGACTCACACTGCTGCAGAGTCAGGAGGAAGGAGTCAATGTAGTAGGGAAAAGAAATTCAGCAAGTTCAGAATGGATCCTCCTGGGTGTCAAAGGGAGAGGTGGATTTGCAAATCCCAAGCCTCATTACAAAAGCTAAATCAGTCTTTATAAGTGAAGTCTACATGAGATAATCCATGTAAAGGGCTTAGCACAGTGCCCAGCACATAGTAATGCTAGCAACAGAGAACATTTATTGAACACTTAACAACAGTGAACCCTCCTTAGCTCCCTCTCAAAGAAAGCAGCAGCAGAAACAGTTCTGAAGCAAGTACCGACCCTGTTGAAGAATATTAGTTTCGTTTTTGTTTTGGTGCTCTCAAGAGAGAACATAGTGTTTTGTGTGCCTTAAATGCAAGAATCACAAGAGCACCATCCTTGGGGAACTGGAAGAGAGGCTTGCAGGGCAGAGATTTCAGATAAAGGGTTAAAGAGGAAGAGCTAAAGCAGCATCCTCCTAAAGTTACTAAATTTATGGTCCCAAAACTTATGGACTCTGCAGGGAAAGGGTTAATGGCAGACTTAGTAAAGCTGGGAAATTTTAGAGTGAGCACATTAAACAATGTGAAAAATCAGCAAAACTGGTTTGCCATGAACAGCAGTCTCCCTGAAATAGGCTCTCATTTACTTTTCATTTCTTCTGCTCTCCAGTCCCTTCTCTCTGAAGCAGCTCTTGATTAGTTTCTTTTTAATTGCCACTTAATTGGGAAATAAAATTAGAACACTTATTTGATATCAGTGATGAGGTTTCTCTTTTCATTTCTGCTTTGATCTAGTTTTGAAAAACCAAAAGCTGAAGAGAGAAATTAAGAAAAAGGAACTAAAAAGATTTCTTCTTCTAAGAGCCAGATACAGCTATAAGCCATCAAATAAATGTGGAAAGAACCACTCTTGGAGAATCTGAAGAATAAAACAGAAGCAAGTAAGGATAGCTTTATGGAATTCCATTCAAAAAGACCTTTCTTTTCTCTTAAGTTTCTTCATAAAGGATAATATCTCATGATTAGGAAGTGAGGAAAACTTTTAAGAACCCATATTAACCTGTCCCCATGGAGTAAGAGAACAGAATGGGAAACAGACATCCCTTAACAAAGCATTCTTGATCCATGGCTTCCCAGCATCTCAGTGGTATCGATGACACTGCAGAATAAATTCTAGGAACGAATCCTACAAACAAAATAGTCTAAAAGTTTTCCCTTTCCAAAACACCCAGATAAGCTTTACTTGTTTGTTACCCCACAATTAAAATCTACTGCCAGCTGATAAGGTTTATTCTTTAGCGATGTCTCTCACTAAAAACAAAGAAGCAGAAACTAACACAACATTGTAAAGCAACTATACTCCAATAAAAAAAAAAAACACAAAAATTTTAAACTTTTAAAAAGGGGAAAAACCAAACAAGCAAATTAAACCCATAGATGAATCATGACCTGCAGGCGGATACAGCATAAAGATGATCTTAATCTGACTCTCCACTCAATTGCTCACGGTAACTTATGCCAGGCAAGTTACTGGGGAGGGGGTGGGGGTGGAATGCTATCCTCCTTTCTTTCCTGTTGAGTGGATTTAAAAAAAAAAATAGCAGATAGAAAAACTGCAGGCAGATACATACATACACACACACACACACACACCTATATACTGTATGTGCACACATGTGCACATGTGTGCTTACACGTATACATGAAATTTATACTCACCAAATATTTAATTATGGAAGAAACACACGACTAAAAAAATCAAGAGCTAAACTTCTACACAAAGAAGGGATGTAAGAACTAGCAGAATTGTATTTCCTATTATTCCAGTGCATGAACGTATGTCACTTCATTAGTGTAAAGCACTGAGCCCATCCTGAAAGGCCCAAGAGAACCAGGGTTAGTTGGAACTATCATTAACTTTTATAGCATATTGTCTTTTAGAACTGTTAGCATAAAAAGGAGATATTCCCCTTCAATTCTTTTATCACTTTTGAAAACATTTAAACTAATATTAAGTAAAGGCAAGAAAAATTTCAAGAAGCCAAAAAACAGTGGAAAACTTCCACGAAAAATTGAAGGATCCTTGATATCTGTGGATTATTTCACAAAAACTGTAGTAAGGCTTACGAGACTTATTTGGGAAAAGAAAGTGTACATGTAAGAAAATCTGACATCCTTCCCCTCAGTAAGGAGAAATGAAGCTCCACTAACCCTGGGCTACGAACTTCAACATTGGTCATTCATTCATCCAGCAAACACTCATTAACGCCCACTAACTGCCAGGCATCTCAAAGACAGGATCCCTGTTCTGAGACACCTCACAGCAGGTAAGACACTGACTGGACATGAATGTTATTTAACTACTGTCATGATAAAAGCTACAAAAAAAATACAGTATGTGATGGGGGGGCAAGCTGGGGGAAGGAGGACAGGGAAGATTTGAAGAATAAAAGGAAGGGGGAAGGCTGCTTCAGATGTTATCTCATTTAATCTTTACAACTGGAGGTTAACTAACTTTCCCAAGGTTACAGGACTATTAAGTGTCAGAACCAGGCTTTGAACACAGGTTTGAATGATTCCAAAGTCTATGCTTTTCCCATCATACCACACAGCTTCTTCCCAAAACTGTCTCCTCTGACAATTAATGGAAAAATGTTGACTCCATCCCAGATTCTAAGTGTCAGAATTAGACTCTGTCCTCCAGGCTGGGTCCTCTGTTTTTCACCTGCCACCTCCAAACTTATTTATACAGATCTCTAGATTCGGGTTGCTAAAAAACTGAATTTGTTCACCCAGACCATAACCATGTACAACAACAACACACCTCCAAAGGTTTTTTTTTAGGTTACCACTTTGTTGTACTTTAAATAAAACACAGAAGTTTCCGCCAAACAGTCTTGCAAAGTGATTCATAGATTATAAACCAATTAACGAGCTACAGACACTGGTCAAGGCAACAGTTTAGCATTGAAAACTAAAAGCAACTACACGCACAGCAAAGATGAAGCCGTACTTTCACTTCTGAAACGAATTTCGAATTCAAGAACTCTCACATATGACTGGAATCTCTACTCAGAAGGGCTGCACTTTCCCTCCTTCCTGTTCCTACTTCCTCTTTCTCAGCTCTTCCTTTCTCAGTAATCTCACACTTCAAAACAAGGCTTTCATTACATGAGATCTGTGTGCAAAAGAACACAGTCCTATAAAAACCAAATTTGACAAGCTTCCTTTTCCCCTTCGTTCTTCTTGTGGTTTTTAAAGCTGATTGAAGAACATAAAGCTAGATCTTTTAACCTAAGCATTCATCACAAGCCACTTATAAACCACTTAAATAATCCTTTGTTCTCCCACTACCTTAAGGTAGCAGAATTTCTCTTTAAAGTTTATCCAAAGATCTCAACCTTCTACTTTTACCTCCAGAACTACCACCAACCGATACAGCAAATGACAGGATGGCTATGAAAATCAGACTACCGAAGACTCAGCCAAAGTTATACATCCAAAACAGTCTCTCATGACTTTCCGTTAGAAAACACATATGTAAATATAGATAGGGAGAGTGAGCGTCAGCGCCAGCCACTGTAACAATATGTCGAAAGAGAAATGATAGGGTGTGGCTTGCAAGACTGAACACTGATTTGGAAGCTCAACACTCAAACGCCTGATGCATTTATTCTACCCGAGAAACAGTTACCAGTAGGCAAGACCCTCAAGTACAGGAGATGCAGTATTAAACCCACTTCCAAACACTGTCCAAGGAAGCACCATCACTCAATTTCTTGAAGCTCCAGGCTACTTCGCAAAGTTAACAGAGCAAAGATACTGGAAGACCTAATTATGTGCTGTTCAGGAAACTTATGGATTATTTGGAGCAACAGACACGGTATACATCCAAACATTATCATACAGTAATTACGCAGGGTTTATAAGGTGAGTTTATATCTTGGGATTCTCTAGTAGTGATATTTTACAACATAATTATGGTTGGTATAGCCTGATGAATTTCCTCATTGAAGGTGAACTGCAGTGAAACGTTTTATTATTCGTTTACTGCTAATCACGTTGTTCACACAACACCTTATAAGTAACGTTCCTTTTGAACTGCACTGTTAGATTGACCTGTGTTGTGCCATTGAAGACCATCATCCAACATGCTCTTTTCCTCGGACGCGCCTGAGCCACACGAGTGGAACATTACACAGAAGAACTTGTATATAATAAAAGTATTGAATGTCTCTGGGCCTTAATATACTAACCACCCACCCCTGATACATGACAAAGACAGCAACCAATCGCCAGGCAGGATTCTAATGTCTCAGCCAATAAGAAGGTGGGGGTGGGAATACACTAAGCTCCCGATGACTTCCCCGCACCCCAGAGACCCAGGTTGTGGGGGACTGGATGGGAATTGGACTCCGAGGATCTTGTTACCCCCGGTTGTAGCTGTTGTCCTCCTCGTTCTCGCAATCGCTGCAATGCTCATGGCCGTTTCCGTTCCCTTCCATCATCTGCGGCAGCGGAGGTACCGGCGGCTTCACTGCTGTATCACTCTCGTCCGCCATCTTGAGTTGCGAGAGCCGGCCTCCGCGCCTCGCTACATGGGGGGTTCCTATTGGACGAGGGGAACTTGCACGACATTCTGGGTTTTGTAGTTTTTGTGGCGAAGGTATCCGTAACTAGGAGAAGGTCATTCCCTGGAAACCGGAACAAGATGGACTACAATACCCAGAAATCAAGAGGGGGAGGCTGTCGTGGGTGGGAAGCCAGCACTACCCGGAAGTTCTGGGAGTTCGGCCGCGCGGGAAGAAAGAACGGCCCAAGGTTGGCGAGGCCCACTTTCCACCACCCGGGCGGCCGCGTGGCATGCTGGGAATTGTAGTTCAATGCAGGTCAAGGGTTTGGGGCGTGGGCTCCAAAATCCAAGGTTTGACATTATCCCGCCCTTGCTAGTGTCTGGGCCACAGGTGAGCCGTTATTGGCTGCCGTTAAGGACTGTTACCATTCCCGGGTAAGTAAGAGGCCTTGAAGCCCGCGGCTGTGCCCCAGTGGGAGCCCAAATGCATAGGGCCTTCTTGAAGAGCCCTTACTGCAAGAAGCCAGGTTGGCTCCTGGCCGCCTTTCCTCACTCGGGACTCCGGGCAGCCCCCGGTCGTTGGTAGCTCGAGGCCTCTTGAGAGGCGGTGGATTGTGATATGCGGAACACTGATCCTTAGCAAGGACATCTGACTGCTCTGTCAGGCCTTGCTGCTTAATTGGCCGGAAGATACTGAAGCTCTTCCACACACACAGTCCCTTTCATTCTCCGCAGCAGCCCTTCACAATTACTCTTAATGAGCACTTACATGCCAGGCTCTGTGGTAAGGCTTTTAGTACATCTCATTTAATGCTGTCAACAAGCCTAGAATGTGGGCACTGTTGCCGTTTTTCACAGACAAGAAATGTGGCCCAGATTGGTCGGTAAATTGCACAATCACATAGCTAATAAGTGGCAAAATCAGTGTACAAATCTGGATCTGTCATATGCCCTCTGAATTTTTCACCACCACAAAAGCCCCATTGTCTGATACATCTACCCAAGGAAATCAGTTATTAGAAGGTAATTTTGACATCTTAAGCTATTTTTACCCTTGACTGAGTGGTCCACTCCCTTGGGTCTCACTCCTGTGACTGAGTAATCGCACCTGATTCTTGAAGCAAAGCCCAAAGACAAGGGTCCCATTCCTAGAGATTTCCCATTCAGGTTGGGTTATGGTGGGTGGTGAGGGAAGGACAAGTTCTTATCATCAGAGAGCTCCAATGGCCAAAAAGGGAAATGATCTTTGCCTTTGGGAAACTCTCAACGTGGGAAGAGGAATAGAGTAGGAAGAAATAGTTCCCATCTGACTCAGGGAAACAAAACAAATAAAACAGCTAAATATAGTCAACTTTTGGTTTTTATATCAGTGGCAAGAGCAGAAGTAAATATGATCCAAAGCAGCAGATAGCCCCCAATCATTTATATTTAACTTTGGGAGGCAAAGACACCCTCTCAGGCTGAGAGCTGTTACCCACACTCATCTCTCCAGGGCCAAGACTGCTGCGATGCCTTATATGCAGTGAAGGCAAAGGGAGGAGGTCAGAGATAATAATAAAGGCTTACATGTGTTAGATGGATTTAACTTTTCTAAGTGACTTTGTGAAGGAGACTTGAAGAAAATCGTGCTTGCAAAAGAAAAAATCACAGTGATACCTAGTTGCAGACCTTGGGTCAGAGCCCACTTCTGTTATTCTAATTCCCAGCCCTATATTTTCTTTTCCCACAGATTCGTAGAGGTTAAACGAAGGCTAATGAAACGTGACTGATGAAGAGTGATTGTAGAGGATGATGGTGCTGGTGTCTGTGGCCCCTGCCATTCTTGCAATTCGAAGCTTAAGTAAGACAGTCTGCATTGTATTTCACTGCAAACTGAGCAGTTTTTGCTCAGTGGAGAGCCTTTCTGGGAGGTAGGCAGGCAATGTGACTGTTGTGACCAAGTTCAGAATGCAAGTACAAGTCCAAAGTTCTGGAATCCAAGTTGGAATCTTCACTTAGATTTTGTAGGATTCGTGATAGTTCTATAATAAAAATTTTAATTTTTATGTTTTTAAAAAGAAATTGAGGGGGCTTCCCTGGTGGTGCAGTGGTTAAGAATCCGCCTGCCAGTGCAGGGGACATGGGTTCGAGCCCTGGTCCGGGAAGATCCCACATGCCGCGGACAGCTAAGCCCGTGTGCCACAACTACTGAGCCTGCGCTCTGGAGCCCGCGAACCACAACTACTGAGCCTGCGAGCCACAACTACAGAAGCCCGTGCGCCTAGAGCCCGTGCTCTGCAGCAAGAGAAGCCACTGCAATGAGAAGCCCGCGCACCGCAGCGAAGACCCAACGCAGCCAAAAATAAAATATAAATAATCAAGTAAATTTATTTTTTTAAAAATGTCTCGTATACTCAATTTTTTAAAATTAATTAATTAATTAATAATTTTTGGTTGCATTGGGTCTTTGTTGCTGTGTGCGGGCTTTCTCTAGTTGCAGCGAGTGGGGGCTGCTCTTCATTGCGGTGTGCAGGCTTCTCATCGCAGTGTCTTCTCTTGTTGCGGAGCACGGGCTCTAGGTGCACAGGCTTCAGTAGTTGTGGCTCGCAGGCTCAGTAGTTGTGGTTCACGAGCTCTAGAGCGCAGGCTCAGTAGTCGTTGCGCACGGACTTGGTTGCTCCGTGGCATGTTGTTTTCTTTTTTTTTTAATGACCACTTAATGACTGAATATTGCCACATGTGACTTTGGTGCTTAAGTTTACTTTTGAGTTTATAGTTACATGAGTACAGGACGAACACCCAAAGCAGTACAACGTAGGCATTCCTAAACTGGGTCTGTGGATGTTTTCTTAGGGTTCCAAGAGTTCTCATATCTGTTCATCCCCACTCCCCCATAACAGCCTTCCACTTTCAGACAGCTCTCAATGGTGGAACATCGGCCAAGTTCTGCCTTATGGAGTTATGTAGAAACATATAATCCTGGGTCCTTCTAGATTGTTGTTACATATTTTTCAATTAAATCCAGTTCCCTAAAATTCTCCATTTTTCCAAGGTAAACATTCCCGGCTTTCTGAGCACCTCAACACACTAAAATGGCAGGATTTTCCTGTCTAGCTCTGCCGGCTCTTCCTACCCACCCATTCTGGTAGGAGCATTATACAAGGGTAGTGAGGTACAGCAGGCCCCAGAGAGTGGGTGAGGGACGTGTCTGTAAACGTCTGCAGATTCTGGAATTCACTGCTAGTGTACCTACCTCCATGATCCCTTCCTGGTTGTTACTGGAGACAGTAGAATATACTGGTTAAGACGGTAAGTTCCAGAGTCTGACTTCCTGGGTTCTAAGTCCTGGCTCTGCCTCTGACTTCACATGTCACCTTAGGCAAGTCACTTAACCTCTCTGAGCCTCAGTGTCCTCATCTGTGAAATGAGGCAACGTACACAGAACATTTAGTAAAGTGTCTGGGACAGTCAATACCCAGTAAGTTATTTCCCCTCCCAGAAAGCCAGCAATACTACTGGTGATCAAAGAAAAACTTTCTCATGATATCCCTCACAGATCAGGCCCTTGCTGTGCTCCCAGCATATCAGAGCGTGAGCCAGGTTGCCTTCATGATTTATTCAGCCATTGCCCTGGAGCACTCATGACATGTTAGGCTCTATGGCAGGAGCTAGACAATTAGGGATGGAACAACACCGTCCCCACCCTTGGTTCACTCCACAAGTGAGTTGTTAGGTGTACGGACTGACAGAACACAGTGCAGAAGACAGCAGGGGCTACAGGATGCAGCAGCAGACTAGAGGAGGAACCCTTAACCTGGGGAAAGGGGTCCTGGAGGAAAAGATGGCTGAGCTGAGTTTTGGTAGCAGAAGCAGACAAACTGGGTGGACATTCTAGGCAGAAGGTATGAAAGTCCAGCTTTCTGGGAGTTGGGTGCTTTGTAGTTACCACAACGAGAATGATGTGACCGGCTTAGAGTATGAGGAGTATTTTGGAAGTTGAGACTAGAGAGGCAGCCAGGAGTCAGACCATGAAGGGATGCAGATGCCATGCTGAGGAGTTAGGGCTTTATTCTGAAGACTCGGGAGCCACTGAAGGATTTTTAGCTGGGGAGAGAGATGATGAAATTTTTGTTGGATAAAGTTCATGCTGGGCAGAGGCCTGGCTGTTGTAAGGAAGAGAGTTTTTCTCCTCTGAAGAACAGGACTGGTGGGCTCAGTTGGGAAGTAAGGAATGGAGAGATGGTCTCTGGCAGCTTCCTGTCTCCCTTGGAGCTCACTTTCAGGAAGGGTATCCTTCCTCCCTGTGACAGTCCCTGACACACCAGCCTGGAGAACAGTGGGTGCAGCCTTCTGCCTGGTGCTGTGGGATTTAAGAAAGAGTGTGCCAGGCATTCCCTGCCCAGAAGGCACTTACAGTGAAATCGGGAAGGGACTTCCCTGGTGGGGCAGTGGTTAAGAATCCGCCTGCCAATGCAGGGGACACGGGTTCGATCCCTGGTCCAGGAAGATCCCACATGCCTGTGGAGCAACTAAGCCTGTGTGCCACAACTACTGAGCCTGCGAGCCACAACTACTAAGCCCACGCACCGCAACTACTGAAGCCCGCACGCCTGGAGCCCGTGCTCCACAGCAAGAGAAGCCACTGCAATGAGAAGCCCGCGCACCACAACGAAGAGTAGCTCCCGCTAGCCACAACTAGAGAAAGCTCGCAGCCAAAAAAGGAAAGAAAGAAAGAAATCGGGAAAACCAGATGCACTTGAAAACAAAATAACAAGGCCTGACTGGGTGTGATTAAATGAGCTGGATAGATAAGTTAACTGAAGTTAGGGGTGGGGCAGGGGGTGCAGATCTCTGGGGCAGCATTGTTAGAAAGAGCTTCCTGGAGAAAGCAGGAAAGCATTATCATTATCGTTTCTGGGGGCCCTGTGGCCCCGCTCCTGAGCTGGAGTCATAGCTGCAGTTTTACTTTTATTTGTGTGGTTATTCAATTTGCAACCATTTTCCCCCACAAGACCCTGTGTTCTATGAAGACAGAGAACAGGCTGGATTTTCCTCACCTCTGTATCCCTTGGGCCAGCACACAGTAGGCCCTCAATTAATGTTTGTTGGATTACATTTATGAGTGAGTAAATGAACGAATAGTGAGAACAAAGTGATAAGGCCTTCAGCGTGCAGAAACGTTACAAACGAGGGGCAGAGGCAGGAACACACGGTATAGTGACCACTTGTGCATAAAATTGCCACAAAATGCACTCACACACTATCTCGTTTGATCCCTACCATCAATTGTCTTGTTTGACCCTGTGCAGTGAGCAGGGCTGGTTTTTTTTTTTAAATAAATTTATTTTATTTTATTTTTGGCTGTGTTGGGTCTTCATTGCTGCGCACGGGCTTTCTCTAATTGTGGGGAGGAGAAGCTACTCTTGGTTGTGGTGCACGGGCTTCTCATTGCAGTGGCTCCTCTTGCTGCAGAGCACAGACTCTAGGCGCGCAGGCTTCAGTAGTTGTGGCTTGCAGGCTTCAGTAGTTGTGGCTTGCGGGCTGTAGAGCGCAGACTCAGTAGTTGTGGCGCACGGGCTTCGGTGCTCCGCGGCATGTGGGATCTTCCCAGACCAGGGCTCAAACCCGTGTCCCCTGCATTGGCAGGTGGATTCTTAACCACTGTGCCACCAGGGAAGCCCCAGCAGGGCTGGTTTTATTCCTGTTTTACAGTCAGAAAACAAGAAGTGCCATGATTTGTCCAAAGTTTCACTGCTACTTAGGATGAGTTTGGACTTGAACCTGGTGTTTTAACACAAAGTCTGGTGTAGTAACTAAATTGCCTTCCTCCTTTGCCTTTTCCAGGGGGGAACATATGGTGAGACAAGTCTGGAGAGGTGATCAGGGGCTAGGTTACAGAAGGCCTTGAGTTTCAGGCTTATCTTCAGAGTTTGGACTTTATCTCCCAGCTGGAAAAGTTTTCTTAAGCTGTTTAATAAAGGATAAATATTAATGATATTTGTGAGGGATGGTATAAATTTAATTGCATATTAATATTTATTTAAAATAAACATATGGAAAGTAAGTTTAATTTTAAGAAGCGAGTCAAAGACCCAGGAGTCAAAGGAGTCATCTCTATTGGACTCAGAAGGTTGTTCACCAAACACAACTTGATGCAACTCTGTAGTCCAGCCATCACGCTAGATGCTAAGGACACAGGGGTGACTGAGATGCAGGTCATTGTCAGGATGAAGTGAGATTGTGTAAGCAGCCGGAGCCAGCTCAAAGTTTATTATTGCCATCCCGAATAACAGAGGTTATGTGTTTGAGCCAAAAAAGCCCTTGATGGCAACACCTCAAAACTGCAAAGGTGGAGCTTCAGTTCAGAGGAGGTTCCTGGGTTGAAGCCTCTGCAGCAGCCCTTCAGCCTTTCTTCCCGGATCATCCCAGAGCAGAGATGCATCTGCTGTTGGCAGATTGGACCACAAGGATGCCTACTTAGAAAACAGAGCCCCCACTTGTACATCAGTAGCTCACAATACTGTAAGGCAGAATCCGGGAAAAGCAGGATCATCTTGCAGGGGTTTCCTAACAATATGCCCCAGGAAGAGCTTTATACCTTGGGGGAGGGGCAGGCATCTTCCTATTCCTATCACTGCCATGGCCAGCCATGGTTACTGATGGGAGTCTGAGTACCCCTCTGATGTGTCAGGAGTAGGGAAAAGGTGGAGAACCACAAATCGAGGTTATCTGAAAGTTGTTTGGTCTAGGAAGGGAACTGGGCCATTAGATCTGGTGCTATGGAATAGGAATTAGAATTGTTTTAGTATGACTCTATGGATTAGAATTAGGAGAGTTATTACCTAAGGAAAAACTTTCTAACTGCCAGGACTGGACTTCAAAGATAGCATGAATGTGTCTCGAAAGACAGTGAGTTTGCTGACACTGGACGTGTGCAAGTAGAGGTAGCAGAGATGATCTAGACAGGTGTTTGGACCAAATGGTCCCTTTGCTCAGGAGATGCAATCCTATTTATTGGGTGGTGTCAGCCAGTGCTGTTGATATCAAGGAGAAAGGTTTCAGGGACTGGAGTGATCAGAGAAAGATGTTGGATTACTTTATCCTTCAGTGTATTGGATCCGTGCTATGCTGGGCACTGTTCTAGGCACTGAGGATACTAGTGGGGAAGATAGACAAGATTCCTACCTTAAAGGAAGCGGAAAGCAGAAGTACAGTTAAGGGAGAGGGAAAGGAGGCAGGGTAGGAGTTAATTAAGGACCACCTACTATATGTGAGGCACCATTAGATGCTTTTATGTATTTCCAGTTCTTTCAACAAGCAGCACAGTAGCGATTATTTGCACTTTGATAGAGGAGAGAGAGTGAGAGGCTAAAGTGATTTACTAGCCTTGTATGGACAGAATGAGCTCTGCGGCCGACGTACATTTTAAGAGAGGGCAAACGGATTAACCTTTAAATGTCAGTTTCCTTTTGTGTAAAACGGGGATGACGGTGTATACCTCAAGGACTGTGAGGATTCAATGAGATAATTAATGCCTACAGAGTGCTCTTAAGACCTGGCAGGTAGAATGTGCTTAGAGGCTGCACAGCTAGCGATGGTCAGTCCTGAATTCGAAGCTAGGACTCGCCGGATTTTCTCCCCCAGCTTGGAAAGGCTTTGGCTCCGAGGGAGGAGTAACCCTGCGGTCCCCAGCGGCCCAACGCCCTAGGGCTGCGCGCTTTCCCGGTTCTCCTCTCCCCCGCACCCTCCTCCCCGGTCCCGCCCCCTCTCCCCGGTCCCGCCCCCTTCCGCTGGCCGGACGTCCGGTCCGCGTGCGCGCGCTCCTGAGGCCTCGCCTGCCCTCCGGGAGTCACCCAGTGAGCGCCTCTGAGACGGGGCGAGCCGCGGCGGCCTAGGCCGGGTCAGGGGCCCCGGGTACGTAGCGCGCCGCACGGGCAAATGGGAGCTGCCGGGCCCGGGGGAGGGGCGGGCCGGGCCGGGCGGCGGCTCCCGGGGTTGCATTGCTCTCTTGGGCGCCCAGGCCACCCCGCCTGGAGAGCTGGGTCCACCCCGGAGGTATTGTGTCCCGGTGCCGGGCTCTGGGCGCACCAGTCGTGCTGCGTGGTGTAGCGTACAGTACGCGCCTTTCTTTCAAGCCTTGGTTACAGTTTATTGAGCACATACTATTTTACCTCCATGGCTCATTGCCTTGACAGTAACCCTACTAAGTAAGGTGATGTTTTCCCTGTTTTACAGCTGTGGAAACCGAGAAAGGTTTACAACTAGAAGGCGGTGGAAATTGAATTCAAACTCTGGTTCAGTCCAGAGCTACTGCACTTCAGACCTTTGTGGTCAGATATAAGTTTGATTTTTGAATCCAGCCTCTGCCACTTCTAGTTGTGTGATCTTGGGTACCTTTCCGACTCTGTTTGCTCATATGAAAAATTGGAGGCATGGAGTTCCCACTCATGCACTGATGAAGAGGGCAGCCCGACCCCCTGCTTTTCTCCGCCTCCCAGCTTCCCAAACGGAGGCGTTGGCGCCTCTGGAGCTGAGTTTGTTGACGAAGTTTTCAAAGATGTTTCTCCCCCAGTTATGGGGAAATTGTCACCCGAATGAACTTTGACGTTAAGTCCTAGTTTTAAAGTTGAGGAAATGGAAGCCTTTGCATATGGTTTCTTTGGGGGCCAGCTGTGCAGATTTTGCCTAAATAAATGAGATGGATTTGGCAGGGTGCAGACAGGCCTGGGGACACGATGAAATGCTAGAGATCTGGCTGATGATAGAAAGTGGACAGGCCAGTTGGGGCGGTTCTTCCTTAGAGCCCTAAATTCCCACCAGATCCTCTTCTGTCTTTCGAGCAAGGTCTGAATGTGCCCTCCTGGGTAATCTGGTTAAAGGGTTCAGAACCTCAGTACCTGTGCCTTTAGTGCTGAAGGCAGGCCAGCAGTAGCAGTGAGCTTAGCTTTGTTTTGAAAACTACCCACTCTCCCATTTTTAGATTGCAAAAATTTTCCTCTGAAAGTTTCAAAGGATATGATTTCTGGTTAATTGTAAATATTGACATTTAAAAAATAAAACTGTTACATCAGGCACTTAAATCTGCAGTGGAATCTAAATACCATAGTGATTTGATTTCCCTCATTCTTTGAAAAGAATACATGAACCAGTTTTTTTTATATATAGGTTTTTTTTTAAACATAAATTTATTTATTTATTTATTTACTTTTGGCTGCGTTGGGTCTTCGTTGCTGCGCGGGGGGCTTTCTCTAGTTGTGGCGAGCGGGGGCTACTCTTCATTGCAGTGCGCGGGCTTCTCATTGTGGTGCGCGCCCTTCAGTAGTTGTGGCTCGCGGGCTCTAGAGCTCAGCCTCAGTAGTTGTGGCGCTCGGGCTCAGTAGTTGTGGCGCACGGGCTTAGTTGCTCCGCGGCATGTGGGATCTTCCTGGACCAGGGACCAGGGCTTGAACCCGTGTCCCCTGCATGGGCAGGCGGATTCTTTTATTTATGTATTTACTTATTTTTGGCTGTGTTAGGTCTTTGTTGCTGTGCGCGGGCTTTCTCTAGTTGTGGTGAGCCGGGGCTACTCTTTGTTGCGGTGCGTGGGTTTCTCATTGTCGTGGCTTCTCTTGTTGTGGAGCATGGGCTCTAGGCGCGCAGTCTTCAGTAGTTGTGGCTCGCAGGCTTCAGTAGTTGTGGCTCGCAGGCTCAGTAGTTGTGGCACACGGGGCTTAGCTGCTCCGCGGCATGTGGTGTCTTCCCAGGCCAGGGCTTGAACCTGTGTCCCTTGCATTGTCAGGCAGATTCTTAACCACTGCGCCACCAGGGAAGTCCACCAGTTTTTATTTAACAGTTGAAATTTTACGTTGTTCCTTTTTCGTCCTTGAGCTCGTACTTCCACTTTATTTCCTCCACAGAAATTTTTTCTAGTAAAATCGATTTTATGCTCGAAGTCTTTGGTTTGTTGTCCTACTTCTCTGCAACAAAAATACATACAAAAATTAAAACAGTTTTGAAAATTGTGTTGTCATAATATTAAACATTTTCTTTTGGATTGAGTTCAAAAATTGTAAAATACCCAATTGACCACAATAACTAGTTTTGATCATTGTTAAACATAAGTTTTATTTAAAATGCTTCTCGTAATAAGCCAAATGGAACTTTAAAAAAAAAAATTCATATATGTATCCATGTATATTTGCTAGAAAGAGCAGAGCTTTTTTTTTTCTCATGCCAGTAAGCATTGAAAAAGTTGGTTCTTGTAAATAAATACAGAGGACTTGAAGACATTTCGTTGTGGCAATAATACTCAACTCTTTGAACATCTTTTGAGTTATGGGCCAAAAAATCACCGTGATCTCAATTACTAATGACCTGTCAGCTGACAGTTCTTTTAGGTCCTCCTTTAACTTTACTGAAGGCAAAGGTTTAGAAAGCACCGGACTCAGCAGGAGGATTTGTTACATGGTCACTATAAGCAATCACATTCTCGGCATGAATACTTATATTTTGAATTGCCCCTTTGGGGTGCCAGGGGTATTTTGCACCGTGGAACAATGCACCTTAGTAAAATTTGGCATGGGTGGGTAGTTACACCTTTCTGGGAACCTGGGAAAAGACAGCCTGCAGCATGTTCCAAGGCTGATCTGTTCTCATAGGGAGACACTTGGCAAACTGAGTTGAAATTTATTCCTCTTAAACCATGTTTTTGTGTCTCTTGGAAAATCTTCGTGCCTCCCCCAGTATGAAGATCACTTGGAACTACGGTGGGCAAATACCTAATTTCTTTTACCTTCCATTTCCTCACCTTTAGAACGGGAATAAATAAGAACTGACTTCTTTGGGTCATTGTGCTGATCAGATGGGATCCACGACGTCCAGGCACATAGGGAGCAGCTCAGATGGTGGATGGCAGCTCTTACACTCCAGTTCCTGCCTGCTGGGAAACTCAGCTTCCTAGGCACTCCTTGCCTCGGTTTCCTCATTTGTGAGCCCAAGATATCTCAGCCCAGGAATGTGGGGGTGGGAAGTGATGTGGAAGAGGTTTTGTGATTGTCACAGTACGTTTTCTGGAACAGATATGTTCTTATTTTAAAATAGTTAATGTTGAGTTCCTGCTTACCCATGAGCTGGACATTTTGCTGTGTGCTTTATGTACAGTATTCAACAGATATTGTTTGAGGCCCTTCTACTCATCGGGCCCTGTTTTAAGCACCTTGAATTCAATAGTGCTCAGATTCTAGGGAGAGAGGGAGATTACAGTAAATAATCACATAGACATAATATTTGAGGGGTGATAAGGGCAGTGAAGAAAAGTGAAACACGAGGGAAACAGGGATGCTATTTTACATATTCAGGGCAGTCTCTGATAGGGTGACAATTGGGCAGAGAAGGGGGTGAGCCATGCGACCCTCACCCTCAGGGGAAAGGGCCTTGTGTGTGGAGGGAATAGCGTGTCCCCAGGCCCGAGGTGGGAGTGCTCAGCACGGTCAAGGAGCAGCAAGGCAGCCAGGGTGGCTGGAGGGTCTCAGTCGAGGGGGAGAGCGGTGGGTGCCTGGAGAGAATGGAGCTGTGTCTGTCCGGAGGCCCCTGCGGGACTCTAAGGACTGGACTTGAACTCGAAGTGAGACGGGACCGTGGAGGGTTTTGGCAGAGAGGTGACACTATCCGACCACACTAGCTGCTGTTGACGCACAGACTGTCGGGGAGCAAAGGTGGCAGCAGATCACTCAGAGGCTGCTGCAGTAATCCAAGAGCGAGACAGTGGGCGGGGGGGGGGGGGACCCGGGCGTGTCCGGCTAGGTGGTGAAGCTTGAAGGTAGAGCTGGCAGGGGGCGCGGGTGAGTTGGATGAAGATTGTGAGAGAGGAGCCAGGAGGATGCCGAGGGTTTTGGCCTGAGCAACTGAAAGGACGGAGGTGCCCTTCAGGGAAAGGGAGTAGACCGCAGTCACCGACGTGTCACACGTTGAGTTGGGGAAGATGAGGTGATGGGGGCATATGGTACCGCATTCGGTCCTGACGAAACCCCCGTGAGTAGTCATTATTGATCCCATTTTATATGCAGGGAAATAGAAGCCCACAGCGCTGAAGTAAATTGCCCGAGGCCACGTGGCTGCGATCCCAGCCCAGGCCCCTGTGACTTCACAGCCCCTGAGATTTGGCATTCCCCGTGATCCTTTTTTCTGCATCAACGCCAGTGTTGTAGTCCAGTCCAAATGACCTCCCTTTCCACCCATGAAAGCTCCCTGGAGTGATGGTGTGTGCCTGGAGAGGGCTCTAGAAGAAAGACCTGCTCCCGCCCTCCCTCCCTTCCCTTGGTGTTGGTGAGGGCCGAGGGAGAGGGAGGCTGACCGCCAGCACCTGCTCTGGGGGCTCCCTCCAGGTCATTGGCAGCCTGGAGGAGGAGGTGGTGACTTAATAGGCCCAGCAGACGAAGAGACGAGAACTTGGACCCAGGTTTGCACAGCAGCCTCTCACCAATAATGAAAGATCAGGAGCCAGGAAACTGTAGATAAAAATAGCACTTATTAGTTAACTGGAAAACAATATATTTTTGCAACCACTGCTTCCACAAGAAAATAATTGGGTCCCAAGGCAGGGAACAACTCGTTTTCATGAATGATTATATTGATCATTGGAGCAATGTGGATGCATCCCCTTTGGAAAGCAATTCAAAGGAGAAGCGTGTGGCTGGTCAGACATGCCCAGGGTGCAATCCTGAGAGGCTGCAGAAGGAAGAGGAAAGAGGCTGGAAGTTAATGAGGGAGCGGGCCCTGGCTGGGCAGGCCGGTGTGGGGCTGTTGATTGGGAGATGCAAAACAAGAGAACTCGCTTCCAACCCAAGTCCTGAGCTCTCCCGAGGGAGGAAAGAAAGAGTGTCCATTCACATATCAGTTCCTTATTCTTTTTTTTTTTTTAAACACATTTTTTATTTATTTATTTTTAAATATTTATTTATTTATTTACTTTTGGCTGCGTCGGGTCTTAGTTGCAGCACGCAGGCTTCTCTCTAGTTGTGGTGTGCCATGTGGGATCTTAGTTCCCCGACCAGGGATCGAACCCACATCCCCTGCACTGGAAGGCGGATTCTTAATCACTGGAGCACCAGGGAAGTCCCTCAGTTCCTTATTCCACTTGAACCCATTGGGTGTTTTGTTTGTTTGCACTCTTCTCCTGGAGGGGTTTACTGGCAGTGAGCAGCATGTTCTCATGGAAAGAGGAGCAGGCTGGGAGCCTCCCCTTTGCCACTGACCCCCAAGTACCTCCCATTCCCTTTCCTGCTTCTGGAGTCATTCATTCACTCATTCTACGCATAGTTATCAAACACTGTCAGAACAAGAAGGGAACATTGGTTGAGGGTTCCTTGTGTGCTAAGTACTGTTCTAAGCGCTTTGCATGTATTAACACATTTACTCTTCATGGCAACCCAGAGTAGGTGTCCTTAGCTCCATTTTACAGATGAAGAAACTAAGTCAAAGAAAGCTTAAATAACGTGACCAATATCACTCACCTGGTGAGTGACTGACAGGCACTGGACACTGGGCTAGACGCTAGAGACAAAAGGGTCCAAACTGGACACAGCTCGTGACCTTGTGGAGCTTATTTTATCTAACACGTAGTCACACAAACAAAAGTACAAAGCACAGTGGGCACAAGGGAAGGAGAGGAAATGAAGTGGTGAGAGATGTCAGAGGCCTGATTTGGGTTTGGGGGGTGGACGAGGCTGCACCCAGAGAGGCGGCTTGCTTCCTCGCTGCTTTCAGGTCCTCGCTCAGAGTGACTGCTTTGGTCCCTCGTTTAAAACAATGACCCCCATCACTCTTGATACCCTCCCCCACTCAGCACCGCCACACATATCGTGAGCTTTTTGATGATTTTTGAGCCAGATCAAGAAGAGGCTATCAAAGGTGGTCACTTTTCTGGTAGGTGCCTGCAGAGGAGCTACGGGACAGGTCTGCATGGGTCTGGGTGCCTGACTTCGAGGCAGCTGGGAACCTAAACCTTCGTTACCTCCTTGCCGAGCCTTAAGGGGACAGTGGGCTCTTGGTCAGTGCGGCTCTTGGGCAGACCCATCCCCCACCCTCCCCAGGCCCAGGGTGAGTACCACGTGACCGCTCTCGTTCACCTGTCAGTGCTCTGTTCTTCGCTGGTTCCATTTGTTACTGTCTGTCTCTCCAAGTTTTCCTGCGGGGCAAGACCTGTGTTTTCCTTTGGTTGCTGCAAAGCCCAGAGGAGCTCATTCAGCGGTTCATGAAGGAGTGAGCTATGGAGTGGCTTGTCAAATGGGAACAGCTGTTATTTGTCCAGCCCCTTTAAGCCAGAGGCCCACAGCTTCCCCGGGCATGTGCTCCTCCATCCCCTTGGCCTTCCTGGCAGAGGCCAAGCAGCTGTTAGTCTGTTTCTACAGATGGTCATCCAAGGCCCCAAGAAGGGAAGCTCTTCATTGGGTTACCCAAGGAGGCTGGGGCAGAATTGAGCCTGGAATTTATCTCTGTGCCCTGGTTGTTGTCCGTAGGACCTGGCCCCCTATTCTGCAGAGGGAAAACACCAGTGTGATCATCAAGAAATAATTTTTCTTTGGCCCCAAATTGATTTGCCTACAGACGGATGCGCCATCTTTATTTTGTCTTAATCTAAATAAATTTATTTTCCATTCCTGGGGTACATTAAGGCAGGGGTCTAGACTTGGAGTTAGGAGCCCTGAATTCTATCCACGCTCTGCTTTTAGTTGTGGTCCTGGGCAAGTCCCTTCTTCTCTGATCCTCAGTCTTTACCATCGTAAACAAAGAGTCCATCCCAAGCCCTGTGGCACAGCAGAACTGCCTGGGTGCCTCCACCCCCCCACCAAGATCTGATTCAGTAGGTCTCGAGGCGGGTCCTGGTCCTGTGTACAGGAAGGAGGTGAGGTCTGCTCAGCCACATGGTCTTACAGGCCCCCTTACCCAACTCGGCAAACCTGGGTAACCAGGTGACAGTGGCTTGCTTTCATCGATGAGGGGTCAGGGCCTTGTGGAGAACCAGCCCTTACCCCTTTCCTCAGCTGCGGCCTGTTCTCAAGATGGGTCTTCCGCAGAAGAGGACCCAGTGCTTTAGGGACAATAGGACAGGGTTTGGATTTAAAACGCTGGTGCTGGATATCCCATTTCAAAGCTTCACCAAAAATAAATAAATAAATAAATAAATAAGTAAGTAAGTAAGCAAGTAAGCAAGTAAGCAAGTAAGCAAGTAAGGAATTCCCTGGTGGTCCAGCGGATAAGACTCCACGATCTCACTGCTGAAGGCCTAGGTTCAATCCCTGGTCAGGGAACTAAGATCCCACAAGTCGTGCAGCACAGCCAAAAAAAATTTTTTTTTAATTTTTTAATTAAAAAAATTTTCAAAAGCTTCAGCTGTGTGGATGAAATTTTTGTTTGTTTGTTTTCCGCAAGTGAACCCTATCCTTAACTCCTCTTTTGTAAGCTGGAGGGAGACCTACCTGGGGGCAACTCTAGTCTCAGAGAGATTGAAGAGAAATGCCTTGTAAACGGTTTAATAATTTAGTTAGATCTCTCCATCTGGATGATGACTCTGGTGGATATTTTCCTCTCTCTGCCCCGGCTTCCCTGGGTGAGAATGAGCCTGGGCAGATTTAAATGTCTAGGTTGGTCCCCCGCTGCCCCAAGCCACCCACCCACTCAGCCCACACCCGAGCGGCTGCCTCCCCGTGTCGTTTGGTGTGTCCTCAGGGGAAGCAGACTCATTTCAGTATAAGCTCAAGCAAAATGTAATTAGGACAGTAAATCTGCTGTTTAACCAAAAAAAAAAAAGTCCTAGGACAGATTTCAGGGTCCTGGAAATCTTTCCTTTGATGCTGAAGGAAGGATGGGAGAGTCCTGGCCTTTGATTTAATTTCTCCCAGTTTGAGAACAGAGTCCAGGACATGGTAACCATGTTTACTGAAAATGCAACACGGCTTAAAATCTACTGTGAGATCGTCTGAGGCTGCAGGAATGGGGACCTGACTTCATGAAAGTCTTTTTTTCTTTCCGTGCCTTGCAGTATGACTGACTCACAGCATCCGTCCTGCACCAGCACCCTCACCTCCTTTCCTGGATATTTACCACGTCAGTGGCAGTGCACCAAGGGCTGTAGATGTGTTTTCTCAGTCAGTCTGCACAACAGCCTTAGGAGGCAGGTTCTGTCATCTGCATTTTACCACCATTTTATGGACGAAAAAACTGAGATTGAGAGAGGCAAGTGACTTACTCCGGGTTGCACAGCATGTAAGTGGAGCAACTGGATTTGAAGGGGTCCGTGCTCCTAGCCTCTGTGCTGTATTTCAACTGCTCAGTCTGAGAACCGCAGATCACCACGCCAGGCTGAAGGCTACCTCCCCACCAAGCCTGTCTTCCTTCCCTCGTTCCTTCTTGGCACAATCCACACTTCTCTAAACCTCAGGCTTAGTGGCCACTCAGCCACTGCCTCTCACTGAGCTCCCCACCTGGGCCGCTTCTTAGATGAGAAGGAGGGATTATTCCTCTCAGTCTACACCAGTCACCCAGGCCAGCCCTGTGCCGGTGCTAGGGTATGGCAGGCAGGCCATTTCCTCCCTGTGAGCCTCAGTGTCCCAGACTAGAAAGCGGCAGCTGGGGGCATCTGGAGAGTGCCTTGGGTTCACCCCGGAGGGACAGGTGTCCCTTTCCTATGGGGAGCTTGCCTGCAGTGGGGTACGGCAGCCTCCAGAAAGCTCTCTTTGCTTAATAGCACTCGACCTTGCTCTGCCTACTCAGCATTTTGATGGCTAAATTTATACAGTGTTAGTTTGCCTTCTTCATGAGTGTCTTTGAAAGAATATCGGAGGCCTTTCCTGAAAGAGTTTTCTGTCTCGGGTGGACCCTGAGCCTCCCAAGCTCAGGCCTTGGCTCTGCCTGGCCAGGCTGTGTCTCCCTCCCCTGCCTTTGCCTTGCTCTCCCCCAGCCATTTGGCTCCACACTGACCAGGCCTGCTCTGTCCCACAGGCAGGTCCTTCCGCTGTTCCTGTGTGGGACCATCGCAACCGGGGAGCTTGGCCTCCGGTGACCTCTGGCTCCTGGTTCCTATTCTCACTGACCTCCCTCTTTCCTAGGAAGATGTTCCTGGTGGGCCTGACAGGGGGCATTGCCTCAGGCAAGAGCTCGGTGATCCAGGTGTTCCAGCAGCTAGGTTGTGCGGTGATTGATGTGGACGTCATTGCCCGGCATGGTGAGTTGGGGGGCGGGTTGTACACAGCAGATCCCCTGGGCTCCCTTCCTTCCATGAGGCCTCACCTTTTTATAAGTCCCTTCAAGCCCTCAGAGGAGGGGAGGGCCTTCCCATCAGCCCTGGTCTCCTGCTCCTGCCCCCTACTGCCCCACCCCCACTCTTCCCTCCATGAGGGAGGATCAGCTCTCCTCACCCCATGACCAACACCAGGGATTCTGTGCACTCTGCTCTCCTCCCTGCTTTCCCTCCTCTCATCTTGTTTTTGCTGCAACTGAAAGAAGCACCCCTGGGTTCCCCCATCATTTTGTCTCTGGTCACTCAGAGTCCCCTGGCTGGGCTGGAGGCTCTAGAGAGTGACCCAGGCTCCTCTTCATGCCACAGTCGTCCAGCCAGGATACCCCGCCCACCGGCGTATCGTGGAGGCCTTCGGCACTGAGGTCTTGCTGGAGAATGGCGACATTGATCGAAAGGTCCTGGGGGACCTGATCTTTAACCAGCCCGACCGGCGGCACCTGCTCAACTCCATCACCCACCCCGAGATCTGCAAGGAAATGATGAAGGAGACCTTCAAGTTCTTCCTCCGGGGTAAGACCTGGGGCCTGGGACGGGGTGGGGCAGAGCAGGCTCCCCTCGGGGCCCAGGCCCTTCTCCTCTGCAGAAAGGTTGGCAGGGGGGTGGGGGGCGGGGGGGGGAGGAGCCGATTATCATCCAGGCTGTTGAGTTCACTCTGCTCATTGGCATCCTCCGTGCAGCCCCGTACCAGCCCCAGAGAGAAGTGATGTCCCTCAACTCTTAAGGGGGCTGACAGTTTAATGAGAAGAGACACTTGAGGCTTTTGAGCCATGAACCCCAGGAAGCTGATTTTTCTAGTAGGGGTGGGAGTAATAACAGCTGGCGAATAGTGGAGTCATAAGACCTGAGTTTAAGTCCTGGCCCTCACGGTTTCCAGCAGTGTGACTGTTGAGTGCGCCCACCCCTCCGCCTGTTTCCTCCTCTGCATAGTGAGGCTAATAATGCCAACCTGGGCAAGCTCTTAGGGAGACTAAGAGTCTACGCCGTGACTGTCAAACACCACAAAAACGTAAACCACAGTCAGAGTCAGATTTGGTGCTGGTTGAGCGCCTGGGAAAGTAAGTTTGCAGAGTGTAAGGTGGGGAGGCTCTGGGATGGCCAGGGCCAGTGGGGGTGGGTTCTAAGTGGAGGATAATCCTTCCGGGCTGGGCCTCAGTGGAGAGAGCTAGCCTGGCCTGCGCAGGGACGGCCAAGTGATGTGGCAGGACTGAAGGAAGGGGAGAGCGTTTGAAAAGCAGGGGTCTGTGGCAGCCTTTCCCAAGCCGTACGCCGCAGTCCAAGCACGGTTCTTCAGGATGGCGTTGGGCAGCGGTGACCTGATCTTTACTGTCCAGGATGGGGTCAGTCCCCAGGAGAAGGGGGAGAGCTGAGAGCAGTGGTTTGGGATCAGGCGAGAGGCTGGCCCAGGGCCCCTACAGAGCGGCCTGTCAGCCGCTGGGCCACGGAGCCTCCAGCCCAGGCTCTGGATTGAAGGCCTGGCTGATTGTCTCCTGTCAGTCACGAGGCTGAGACTTTGCTTCCTGGAGGGTATGGGGGAGGCTTCTTGCTTTTCTTCGGGCTTTTGCACTGTGATCATGGCCAAATTCTCACATGCGTCAAGTTCTCATGTACAGAGTGGGGACCCTCTCCCCACTCCTGTCCCCCTCTGGCCAGTACCTCCCTCCAGAAGGAAAGGGATGACTTGACAGACATCCTTGATGTTGACCCTCCCTTCCCAGCCCCCCAGCTCTGGCCAGGCAGGAGCTGGCTCCCAGCATCCTCCCTGCTGGACTGGCTTTTGCTTCCCGTCTCAGTACCTTGCCACAGGCCTCCCTCCCTCCTCCCTCAAGGGCAGTCTCTGGACTCTTGCTGCCTTTGTCCTGCCTCTTGTATCTGTGCCAAGACCCCTCCCGTCACTGCCCACCCCCCGCCAGGAGCGAGGCCTTCTGCCTTTCATTCCTGCCCTTTCGCGTTCGCTCCCAGGCCAGGTGCGAGTACATCTATCTGCAGGGCTTTGAGGCAGCAGTGGCTCTCCCCTTCTGAAATTAAGCATCAGATAATGTCACCCGCTCCAAAGTTCTCCCGCTGTGTCATCCACCCAACTTCCCCTCTCCCCAGCCACCACCACTTAAATAAAAGCCAGAAAGCTCTTTTCAGCTCGATAAGGTGAAAAATGGGGACGACAGCTGTGGCTTCCACAGTCCCAGTTTTCCCCTGATGAGTATAACAAATACAGCTGTCAGAGTTGGTATAATCAAACGTCAGATAAGATCACCAGCTGTTGGGAGGTCTCCGCATAGGAGACGGATGTCTTAATAGAGTCAGGATGGTTTGCAGAGCTTATCAAGCAGGAGGGATGTGACAGCTGAATAGCCCTTTGCCAGCGAACCATAGAACTGTCTGCGAGCTCCCGAGAGGGGCCGAGGAGAAAGGACAGTGCAGGGAGAGGAAGGGACGGGAGTGGAGCAGAAAAGGGAGGTAAGAGGCCCAGGGAGGATCTGGTCTCGGCCCCTGTTCTGGGCTGGACAGGAGTGGGGGAGCCAGCACTGCCAGCCTCCTTCCTCCAGGGAGCTGTAGTAATAACAGCCATCATCTGTGGAGCAGTGAGTGAGGGTCTGGGTGAGGGGCTGCTGAGAGGTTTACAGGCGTTTGCTCATGTAATCCTTACCATCTTCCTGTGAAGCGGGCCATCTGTTCACTCATTACACAGGTGAGGTTTGGTAAGGGGCCCAAAGGGAGACAGTGGTGGCAACAAACCAAGGCATGTCATTTGAGCCCATCTCATGACCCCCCGCTTCTCACTGCTCCGGGACCCCTGCCAGCTTTTCCACACTTACACAGCGGTCACTGGCCTAAAGAGAACTAGGAGCCCCAGGTGCTCCTGGGTGAGTGGCCCAGGGACATGCCCGCGCACAGTGGGTGAGGGTGCACCCCCTTGGCCGGCCTTGGCTTGCAGTGGGAGGGCTAGTCAGCGCCTTTTACCCCACGGAGTTAGTTCTGTAGTATGAGTCATAACCACCCCACCCCTCCAGAATCGTACCTGTAACCTCTGGCTGGAGGCGGCCTCTGACGCCGAGAAGCAGCCTCTTTCCTTCTGGGGCTGCTGTGGCCGCTGCCCCATAGGAGTTTCTCGTGGAGAGTCGGCAGAGAGCGCCATGCAGGACCTGGCTCCTGGTGGAGAACCTATCATTTTTTTTCTCTTTTTTTGAGGAAAGGTGGGTGAAGTAGGGCAGAACAGGCCCACTTGTTCCCGGAAACTCTCTCCAGTCTCCTACAGCTCTGGCTGTGTCACCTCCCTGTTCGGAAATAACAACTCTTTGGGTTCAAGATCAAGTGAACTCAACCCTTTGTGACTGCCCCGACCACCTTGTCAGCTTCGCCTCACTCTGCTCGAGGCCTCCACTTCCGCCAGAGCTGTTCCCATTCCTGGAACCCTCACTTCCACCTGCTCATTTTCAAGTATCAGAAGTCCTACCCACTTTTCAAGGCCAATACAGATGCCATCCCTTCTGTAAGGTCTTCTTGGATCATCCACCCCAAAATGACTTTCTGCAGCATTGTGTTCTGAATGGCATTGGAACTGGCTAGCATTCAGGTTATGCCTCTCCTTGGAAGGTCTCCCCCTCTGCCGGGGAGCTCCTGATGGTAGGGGACAGTGGCTTTGACTCTGTTCCCACACTGAGCACATAGTCCTGTGTGTGCTTGCAGAATTGAATTTGTGGGTTTCCTGGCCTCCCCCCAGGATACCGCTACGTGATTCTGGATATCCCCCTGCTGTTTGAGACCAAGAAACTGCTCAAGTACATGAAGCACACAGTGGTGGTATACTGGTGAGTGTGCGGCCTGGCCTGACCGAGGCTGGAAAGGAGGACCCCTGGGGTAAGGCGTGTACCTGCAAAATGGCCCCCTGCATTTTGCCCTTTCCCTACAGGGTGGCCAGGAGGCCCAGAGGTTTTGGGGAGCAGGGCCCAGAGCCTATAGAAACTGACCTCTGTGCCTGACCCAGATGTGCCTGGGAGTAGATGTGGGGGAGTGATGGCCCCCAGGTCTCTCTAGTGCTTGGGAAGGGCTCCCCCTGCTGGCTATTGGAGGCACTTCAGCCCAGATGCCGGGCCCTGCCCTGGGCGACCATGTTCTTATTCATTGGTTCCCTTTTCCCTCCTGCAGCACTTCTCAACTTTCCAAACATTTATTACTTCCCTCAGTTTACCTCTCAACATAAGGTAGTCAGGACAGGAGTTGATATTTCTGAGTTATAGAAAACTCAAGGCGGGGAGTTACAGAATTTGTCCAGGGTCACCCATCGGCAAAATCTATGAACAGAATGTTGCGGAGAGGGAGCTGTCAGAACCCAGCTAAGGAAGGAGCTTTGTTCATGTCCCCCAGGACATGAAGCAAACCAGAATCCAGGTTTGGCAAACAGAGGAGGATCAAACTGTCAGAGAAAATGAGTCATGGTCCCAGCGGAGTGAGAGTGCAGATGAGGCTTCAGGGTGTCTCTGCCTTCCAGAAACTTCCTGGATGCCACCCATAAGTACAACAGACACAGAGGTGGGCACTTGGCTCTGCAGGTACTTTGGGCACAGGGTGGCTCTCAAGAGACTAATGGCGAGGGGGTCTCCTAGCACACGGGAGGCGGGGCCTGGAGTGCTCGGTGCCCTAGGCAGCACCCTGCCCTCTACCCCAGCGCCCTGCTGTGGGTTGGCATTTAAAGGCAGCCTGAGTCTGCTGAGCCTGGCGCAGGGACTCAGGCATCCTCTTTGCTCCCCCACTGGCCCGTGTCTCCCCCTGTAATCCTGCATCCTCTCTGGGTTCTTTGTTCTCTGTTTGTGAAAGACTATCAACTGAGGCCAAGCCAACTCCAGGAGGACAGAATTCTCTTTGCCTTGGAATTTTAATACAATTGAAACTTTGTACCAAGGGATTCAAAAAAAATGTCTTATTAGTAGGTGAGTAAACAAGACGGGCTGGTTGCGTCTGCAGTCACCAGGTGACTCCACGCTTTCCCTGCCACCTTCCTCTTCCTATGCTTTCCTTTTGCTAAGAGCAGAGATAGCTGTGGCTCCTGGCAGATAATTGCGGCTTTGTAGATTCTGCCTGCTCCCCAGGAGATCCTCCAGCCCCACTCACCAGCCAGAGCAGCCTTTCCCAGGGTCTCGGGTGCCATACATGCCCCACTTTCACCACGTGTGGTTGTATGGCTCTTGAGAGATGCCCAAGAGATGAATGAGTGATTATTTGCTTTTCATAAAAGGGATCCACGCTTTACAAAAATAAGGACCCCCTCGTGGACTCCTTTAACTGGCAAACTACCCCTGGTGCATTTGAAATAATATGGGGGTTTACCAAAGTGTGATTATACCAAAATGTGATTATTCACTTTTTCGAGGAGCTTGCCAATTGTGGGATAAATGTTTGGGCAAAAGTTCCCTTACCACAAACAACGTCAGTCTTTAAACCATCTGGGACTATCCCTGAGCTCCAGGAAGGGCTGTCAGAGAGTTCTGCCTTCACATCCCAGGAGGCCCCCAGTCTCGGCCTCACCGTCTGAAGGGTGTGCGCTCACTGGTGGCCCCAAGCCATCTCCATTCTGTCACCCAGACTTTCCCAGCCACAGACCTGCAGTGTCCCTGACGAGGGTTGGATATAGTCCTTGTTCTCAGCCAGGCAGGGATTGGCCCCATGACCTTGACAGTATGCTGTCCCCCTAACAAAGGAAATCAGAAGTCCTACCTACTTTCCAAGGCTAGTGCAAATGCCGTCCTTCTACAAGGTCTCCCCTGATCAGTCAGCCAGAAATGACTTCCTGCCACGTTCAGTTCTGAATGGCGTTGGGATTGGCTAGTGTTCAGTTATGTCTGTCCTTGGAAAGTCTGTCTTCACATCCCAGGAGGCCCTTGGGTCTAGGCCACAAGTAGGAGGGGACTAAACTGTAGTCATCAAATCCTCCCATCTTATAACTGGGAAAATTCAGGCCTAGTGGCAAAGCAGAGGGACCCCAGATGGCAGAAAACAGCTGCTGCAGCCCTTTCCCACCTTGTTCCTATTGAGGGGCTTAGGCAGTCATAGAGATGACCCCGTTCCAGAGGGCAGCTGGGCAGTTCCTGTGTAGCCAAAAGCAGGACAGGGAGTTTGCCCAGGAAGGCCCCAGGTGGTAATATCAGAGTGCACGAGAGAGGCATTCTTTGTATTTCCTGTGGAGTTGGGAGGCTGGGTGTTGCTTGGCTTACTGTGCAGTGGTCAGTCCTGTCCCAACGACCGAGGGGATCCAGTTCTCAAGTCCTCACTCCTCTTAGAAGCACCTTGGGCTCTGCGCATCTCGCTTCATCAGTGGCATCAAGCCCAGTGGCCACCATCTCAGCACAGTCCTTTTGCTCTGAATGTGCAGGACTAGGTGTGGGGAGACAAGGAGAGGGCTCTTTGTGGTGGACCGGGAAGCTGTTTTTGATGCCGCAGGCCCAGGCCCCCAGGGGAGCTGCAGGAAGTGTTTAGCTTGCAGACACAGGCCTTTCAGTAAAGCTCATCCATCCAGGGATGCAGGATGTAGCTGATTCCAGGTGATCAAATCCTCCCATCTTAAAACTGGAGAGTCTCAGGCCTGGTGGCAAAGCAGAGAGACCCCAGGTGGCAGAAAACAGCAGCTGCCCCCTTTTCCCTCCCCATTTATACTAAGGGGCTCAGGTAGCCCATAGTGCTCCTAGGGTGCTCACAAAGAGTGGGGTGTGGTGGGGGGAGCCCATGAGCTTCCAGGGCTGTCCACCCCTGTAACGCGCCACTGGGAGGGAGGCTGGGACCTGCGATGTCTGAGCAGCCCTTCTGCCCGGTTCCTAGTGACCGAGACACGCAGCTGGCCCGGCTGATGCAGCGGAACAACCTGAACCGCGACGATGCAGAGGCCCGGATCAAGGCCCAGCTGCCCCTGAAGGACAAGGCCCGCATGGCCCGCCACGTTCTAGACAACTCAGGCGAGTGGAGCGTCACCAAACGCCAGGTGGTCCTCCTGCACGCCGAGCTGGAGCGCTCCCTGGAGTACCTGCCACTGCGGCTCGGGGTCCTCACGGGGCTGGCCGGCATCGCCAGTCTCCTCTACCTGCTCACCCACTACCTCCTGTCTTCCCCCTAGCGGACCCTGCAAGGCAGGAATTCCTGGGTCTCCATGTCCTCAGAGGCTGAAACCAGGTAATAATGCATCCGGTTTCCTCCCAACCCCTCAACACACACACTCTGGATCTGGGCTGGAGCCCTGCACTGGGCCGACCCTTCCTTGGAGCACATCCTGTCCAAGGCAGAGAAACAGCCCTCTGTCAGCAGATGCTCCTTCCCACCTCCCCCAACACCCCTCCCTCTGGAACAGTGTCCATCACGGGGTGTGGAAGCAACAATGGTAGACTCTTGTAACTTTCTTGTGGGCAGGGGTGAGGAGCACTTTCAGTGGCCGTCACCAGTGTTTAAAGCTGGGGGGGTCCCTGGGCTTGAACCCTCTCCTAGCACGTGCCCCGTCACGGCCAAAACCCCCTGCATGGACCATGGGAAATCAGTTTGGACCAAGGACTGCCTTCAAGCAGGATTCCCCTGTAGATTGAAGCCCTTGGCCAGGAGGCAGTAACAATTCCCTTGTGGGTGATGCTGTAGCGGGGCAGAGGCCAGGCCTCTTCTGGGATGACCCACTGTCCCACCATGGCATTTCCCTAGCACTCCCCGCACCCTGCTCCCCGCCTCCTCCTACCACTCTAACTCCCTGAGCTCTTGCTAGTCTGCACGCGGTGCACCAGGCTGTTTCTGGCCTCTTTGCCTTCACCTCCCCAATCTGGAAAACCTTTTTTTTTTCCCTACGACTGGCTACCTTCCAGCTCAGGCACCATCTGAAGCCCCAGGCTGGGTTACCCAGCCTGGGATACCAGGCTCTGGGATACCCCCCGCCCCGCATTTTACCTGAATCCACAGTATAATAATCAGCCAAAAACTGGTTAGTCTCTCCTACTAGACTGTAAGCCCTTTGAGGGCAGGAACTGTGTCTTATTCATCTCTGTTCCTGGTGCAGAGCCTGACTCGCCATTGGTGCTGAATAAAGTGTGTGGATCTGAAATGCCCTGTGCTGCCATTGTTCCCCCAGCATCACCGACTGACCGAGGTTCCCAGACTTGGCTGATACCATTGGGGTTAAACTTGGCCTCCTCCCACACTAAGACCTGTGCTCCTCACTTCCCTGGCCCCAGAAGGTACAGTTGCCTTCTGACTTCTGGGGCCCCAGGAGGATTCCAGCCAGGTCCAGACGTACCTGTGTGAGAGGTGGGTGGAGGTGCTGGGGCAGCCTCACCCACGTACTCCATCTTCCTTCCCCAACCCAATTAGACCAATGTAGACATCAGCTTCCGCTTGCCAGAGCTGGCAGACCTGCTGATGTGTTGATCCTGCGGCCAGCAGCCTATTAAGACCAGAAATGAGTGTGACAAATGCGACTGCTGTGGTGGCCATACTTAGTGCCCCCTTTCCCAGAGCTGCTCATACTTCAGAGACCAGCTCATTAACTCACTGCAAACCCGCGAGGGGCAAAGGCTGGTAAGGTGGTGGCAGGCTGTGGGGTGAGGGCCAGGGCAGGATGAGAATGGCAGAGGGCAGCCGCTTCCCCGGTTTGAGACCTGGCAAGAGCGGGTAAGGGAGGAAAGGTATGGACTCCTCCCAGTGCCCCATTACCCTAGTCATTGAGAAGATGGCTCCTTGTGAAGGCGTGACATGCCGGACGCTGCTGGATGTATGACACCCGGAGGTAACATGGCATTGATTATTCTGATTCCAGGCCCAGAGGGATGATCTGATTCGGGTCAGAGCCAGGCTTCAGAACTCTGCCCGCTGTGTCCCTGGGCCTGCCTGGAAGGGACAGACTTGGCATCACTCTGGTCCACTGGGCTTCGTCTCCTACTTACATGACCTCTTGACTTCATGATGCTTATGTCAGAGAACAGCGAAAACCCTTTGCAAACCATAAAGTTCCAGAGTTATTTTCCTCCCTGACCTAGTCTACTGAGTTTGATGCCAGAATGTCAGAGGATGGCCAGCCTGTTAAGGTGTGGAGAAAATGCCATCCCGTCCTCCCCTTGGCCCTGGTCCTGCTACAGCTCCCACTCACCTCCTCTTGCCTCCCTCCCCACGGCCTCCCTTTCCCAGGCTTGGTGGCCCAAGATGGTCTTACAAGAATCCTACTTCCCCTGGGGCGTCGCTTCGTGTCTAGGTCGCTCGGGAGCCCCTTGGATACAGCAGGAGTCAGGTCCGCGGGAGCCCCGGCCCCGCGCCCGGGCGGGCGATCTTCCCTCCGGCCGGCAGGTGGCAGCATCCGCCCGGGTTGGGGTCGGGCCTCGGCGGCAGGCTCTCGCCGAGCGGTTACTAACTTTCTCCCGGTGGCGTTCCCGCCTCTCCTACGGTGCCGCGGCGGCGTCAGACCCCCCGC